>NC_135235.1:257556199-258175045 GCF_051348905.1 Ranitomeya variabilis | reverse complement strand
CAGAGCCTGAATATAGGGGGTGCGGACACAGGGGGCAGATATCAGGGGTGCAGAGCCTGAATATAGGGGGTGCGGACACAGGGGGCAGATATCAGGGGTGCAGAGCCTGAATATAGGGGGTGCGGACACAGGGGGCAGATATCAGGGGTGCAGAGCCTGAATATAGGGGGTGCGGACACAGGGGGCAGATATCAGGGGTGCAGAGCCTGAATATAGGGGGTGCGGACACAGGGGGCAGATATCAGGGTGCAGAGCCTGAATATAGGGGGTGCGGACACAGGGGGCAGATATCAGGGTGCAGAGCCTGAATATAGGGGGTGCGGACACAGGGAACAGATATCAGGGGTAGTGCAGAGCCTGAATATAGGGGGTGCGGACACAGGGGACAGATATCAGGGGTAGTGCAGAGCCTGAATATAGGGGGTGCAGACAGAGGGGGCAGATATAAGGGGTGCAGAGCCTAAATATAGGGAGTGCTGACACGGGGCAGATATCAGGGTGCAGAGCCTGAATATAGGGGGTGCGGACACAGGGGGCAGCCGCCCTCAGACACGAGTATCTGGGGGACCCTCACACCTGTCACCCAATATTGGTCTCTGGGTTTGATAGTTTTGCACTGTGACCCCACATGACAGGTAGCACTTGGAGAACTGTAAGTCTCAGCATGCCCTGCCAGGTGCCACCTCCAGGCTCAGCTCCCCTCACGCCCAGCCCCGGTGACCCGCAGTGACTGTGGGATGCGCGGTCCCGTCTCCCTCCCGCACTCACTCCGCCATGTTGGTTGCTCGGTGATATCGGTGTCCGGTGTCACCTGCTCGTCCTCTCGCCGCCGTGTGATGTGACAGCTCCTGACTTCAGCCCCTGTAGTTCTCCAAAGACCACCTGACGCCACGCCCTACCCTCTCTTCGATTGGCCCCGGATTAGGTAAAAGGGCGTGGCCTGGCGGTGACTCATCCTATAAGAGGGGACAATGTCTCGTCAGGCAGTGGGCCGACCAATCAGACAAGAGCAATCACAGGCCGAGCTGTTAACCCTGTCCCTGCTGACAGGACGATGACATTGCAGGAAGCTGCTCCTCACCTGCCCTGAGGGTCAGTGTCAGGGGTGAAGATGCGGAGGTCACTGCATTATCATCACTGCCCGTGACCCCAACAGGCGGCCGTCAGATTGTTCTGGAGGCGCCACTTAAAGGGGTTGTCCAATATTATGCTTTCAAATAATAAATAAAAAGCAGCGCCACACATTGCAGCAGGATGTCTGTGGAATTACTGCTCAGCCTCATGTGCTACAATGCAGCTGCAGTGCCAGACACGACCTGTGACTAGGGTGGTGCTGTTTGTGAGTGAAACCCACCATGTCTTTCTAATCCTCCACAAGCGCTGAGGTCCAGAGGGTGGAAGGTTCTGACTGAAATGCAAATTGTGAGAGTGGCCTCTATTTCAGGAGTTCTTAAAGGGGTTGTCTCTATTTTTAGTACCCCAAGGTTTCTTCTCCCTAAAATTAACGCGTATCAATACTAGTCTCCCGCTACCTCTCTGCTGGTCTGTAACTGGCTGCAGCGGTAGAAATCACACAACATCCCTGACCAGTGATTGGCTGCAGCGGTCAAGCCCGCAAAGGCCGGTGACGAGCAGCAGGCGGTGAGGAACGACGCTCTTGTTATTAAGGACACAAACCTTTGGGATAATGAAATGTAAACATAAACCCTCTGTAGCAGTCGGTGCAGTGACCCCTCGTTACGGCCGGTATTAGGCTACATTCACACTGTAGATTTCTGGCCCATTAGCATTTATGTGAATGAGATTCCAGAAGTTTATCCGGCTGATTTCAGACGACCGACATTCACAGTCCGAGTCCAGACCGGCCGAGGGTCGTACATGAGGCTGCGGAAAGTCGGTCAGGACATCACGGTCTGTACTCGCACCGTAAATGAAGGACATGTGAGACTGCCCTAATACAGGGGGGCTCAGTGATTAGTATGCAGATACTTTTTATTCTCTCCCTTGTAGGAGTGATGGGTCCAAGTGGGCCATCAGGATGAACTATCGTGTGCTGGGCTATCCTATCCATATGTGATGGGTCCAAGTGGGCCATTGGGGAGGAGCTATCCTGTGCTGAGGTCCAAATGACCCAAAGGGAAAGAACTATCCTGTGCTGGGCTATCCTTCCCATATATATTGGGGACTAAAGGGACATTGGGAAGGAGCCATCCTGTGCTGGGCTATCTTTCCCATATACAGTTAGGTCCATATATATTTGGACAGAGACAATCTTTTTCTAATTTTGGTTACAGACATTACCACAATGAATTTTAAACAAAACAATTCAGATGCAGTTGAAGTTCAGACTTTCAGCTTTCATTTGAGGGTATCAACATTAAAATTGGATGAAGGGTTTAGGAGTTTCAGCTCCTTAACATGTGCCACCCTGTTTTTAAAGGGACCAAAAGTAATTGGACAATTGACTCCAAGGCTATTTCATGGGCAGGTGTGGGCAATCCCTTCATTATGTCATTCTCAACTAAGCAGAAAAAAAAGGCCTGGAGTTGATTTGAGATGTGGTGCTTGCATTTGGAAGGTTTTGCTGTGAAGTAAACATGTGGTCAAAGGAGCTCTCCATGCAGGTGAAACAAGCCATCCTTAAGCTGCGAAAACAGAAAAAAACCCATCTGAAAAATTGCTACAATATTAGGAGTGGCAAAATCTACAGTTTGGTACATCCTGAGAAAGAAAGAAAGCACTGGTGAACTCATCAATGCAAAAAGACCTGGGCGCCCACAGAAGACAACAGTGGTGGGTGATCGCAGAATAATCTCCATGGTGAAGAGAAACCCCCTCACAACAACCAACCAAGTGACCAACACTCTCCAGGAGGTCGGCGTATCAATATCCAAATCTACCATAAAGAGAAGACTGCATGAAAGTAAATACAGAGGGTTCACTGCACGGTGCAAGCCACTCATAAGCATCAAGAATAAAAAGGCTAGACTGGACTTTGCTAAAAAACATCTAAAAAAGCCAGCACAGTTGTGGAAGAACATTCTTTGGACAGATGAAACCATGATCAACCTCTACCAGAATGATGGAAAGAGAAAAGTATGGCGAAGGCGTGGTACAGCTCATGATCCAAAGCATACCACATCATCTGTAAAACACGGCGGAGGCAGTGTGATGGCTTGGGTATGCATGGCTGCCAGTGGCACTGGGTCACTAGTGTTTATTGATGATGTGACACAGGACAGAAGCAGCCGAATGAATTCTGAGGTATCCAGAGCCATACTGTGTGCTCAGATCCAGCCAAATGCAGCAAAACTGATTGGTCGTCGTTTCATACTACAGATGGACAATGACCCAAAACATAAAGCCAAAGCAACCCAGGAGTTTATTAAAGCAAAGAAGTGGAATATTCTTGAATGGCCAAGTCAGTCACCTGATCTCAACCCAATTGAGCATGCATTTCACTTGTTAAAGACTAAACTTCAGACAGAAAGGCCCACAAACAAACAGCAACTGAAAACCACTGCAGTGAAGGCCTGGCAGAGCATCAAAAAGGAGGAAACACAGCGTCTGGTGATGTCCATGAGTTCAAGACTTCAGGCAGTCATTGCCAACAAAGGATTTTCAACCAAGTACTAGAAATGAACATTTTATTTACAATTATTTAATCTGTCCAATTACTTTTGGTCCCTTTAAAAACAGGGTGGCACATATTAAGGAGCTGAAACTCCTAAACCCTTCATCCAATTTTAATGTGGATACCCTCAAATGAAAGCTGAAAGTCTGAACTTCAACTGCATCTGAATCGTTTTGTTTAAAATTTATTGTGGTAATGTCCATAACCAAAATTAGAATAATGTTGTCTCTGTCCAAATATATATGGACCTAACTGTATATTGGGGACTAAAGAGACATTGGGAAGGAGCTATCCTGTGCTGGGCTATCTTTCCCATATATATTGGGGACTAAAGAGACATTGGGAAGGAGCCATCCTGTGCTGGGCTATCTTTCCCATATATATTGGGGACTAAAGAGACACCAGGAAGGAGCTATCCTGTGCTTGGCTATCCTTCCCATATATATTGGGGACTAAAGGGACATTGGGAAGGAGCTATCCTGTGCTGGGCTATCTTTCCCATATATATTGGGGACTAAAGAGACACCAGGAAGGAGCTATTCTGTGCTGGGCTATCCTTCCCATATATATTGGGGACTAAAGAGACACCAGGAAGGAGCTATCCTGTGCTTGGCTATCCTTCCCATTTATATTGGGGTCTAAAGGGACGTCAGGAAGGAGCTATCCTGTGCTGGGCTATCCTTCCACTATGTGATTTTGACTCAAGGGACAAGAAATATCCTATTCTGGGCTATCCTTCCAATGTATATTGGGATCTAAAGGGATGTAGGAAAGGTGCTGTCTTGTGTTGGGCTATCCTTCCACTGTGATTTTGTCCAAGGGGCCCATTGGGAAGGAGCTATACTGGGCTATCCTTCCCATATGTGATGGGGTCCAAATGGGCCATCGGTGAGGGGCTAGCCTGTCCTAGGCTATTCTTTCCATAAGTGATAGCTCCTTCCTAGTGGCCCACTTGGATCCTATTTTGTTCAGGGGTCCAAATAATCCAATAAGGGACAAAACAAACTATGCTGTGATGGGTTATCCTTCCCATATGAGTCATAGCCAAGTGTGCAGGAGCCATCATTCCTTCACATGTGCTTCCTGTGGGATGTGGGGTCCTAGCAGGTGGCAGCACCGAGAGCAAATAATCTGTGTCCTAGGACGAGTCAATGATACGATGCTCAGGCCGGTGATGGGAACGTGCCCAGGATGGGTCTGCGTGTTACCATGTTACATAGGAGGAAGGATGTGAAATGTAATTCATGGGTGCAAGTCGCCGAGTGGTGAAACCGTCCTCTTCTCGCTCAGGATCCTGTGATTTCCTCACTTCAGGGTTTATTAGGACATAGACAGCTGTGAAATAAAGGCTGAAGACATACAGGTCCTTCTAAAAAAATTAGCATATAGTGTTAAATTTCATTATTTACCATAATGTAATGATTACAATTAAACTTTCATATATTATAGATTCATTATCCACCAACTGAAATTTGTCAGGTCTTTTATTGTTTTAATACTGATGATTTTGGCATACAACTCCTGATAACCCAAAAAACCTGTCTCAATAAATTAGCATATCAAGAAAAGGTTCTTTAAATGACCTATTACCCTAATCTTCTGAATCAACTAATTAACTCTAAACACATGCAAAAGATACCTGAGGCTTTTAAAAACTCCCTGCCTGGTTCATTACTCAAAACCCCCATCATGGGTAAGACTAGCGACCTGACAGATGTCAAGAAGGCCATCATTGACACCCTCAAGCAAGAGGGTAAGACCCAGAAAGAAATTTCTCAACAAATAGGCTGTTCCCAGAGTGCTGTATCAAGGCACCTCAATGGTAAGTCTGTTGGAAGGAAACAATGTGGCAGAAAACGCTGTACAACGAGAAGAGGTGACCGGACCCTGAGGAAGATTGTGGAGAAGGACCGATTCCAGACCTTGGGGAACCTGAGGAAGCAGTGGACTGAGTCTGGTGTGGAAACATCCAGAGCCACCGTGCACAGGCGTGTGCAGGAAATGGGCTACAGAGAAGCAGCACTGGACTGTTGCTAAGTGGTCCCAAGTACTTTTTTCTGATGAAAGCAAATTTTGCATGTCATTCGGAAATCAAGGTGCCAGAGTCTGGAGGAAGACTGGGGAGAAGGAAATGCCAAAATGCCTGAAGTCCAGTGTCAAGTACCCAGTCAGTGATGGTGTGGGGTGCCATGTCTGCTGCTGGTGTTGGTCCACTGTGTTTCATCAAGGGCAGGGTCAATGCAGCTAGCTATCAGGAGATTTTGGAGCACTTCATGCTTCCATCGGCTGAAATGCTTTATGGAGATGAAGATTTCATTTTTCAGCACGACCTGGCACCTGCTCACAGTGCCAAAACCACTGGTAAATGGTTTACTGACCATGGTATTACTGTGCTCAATTGGCCTGCCAACTCTCCTGACCTGAACCCGATAGAGAATCTGTGGGATATTGTGAAGAGAAAGTTGAGAGACGCAAGACCCAACACTCTGGATGAGCTTAAGGCCGCTATTGAAGCATCCTGGGCCTCCATAACATCTCAGCAGTGTCACAGGCTGACTGCCTCCATGCCACGCCGCATTGAAGCAGTCATTTCTGCCAAAGGATTCCCGACCAAGTATTGAGTGCATAACTGAACATTATTATTTGATGGTTTTTTTGTTTGTTATTAAAAAACACTTTTATTTGATTGGACGGGTGAAATATGCTAATTTATTGAGACAGGTTTTTTGGGTTATCAGGAGTTGTAGGCCAAAATCATCAGTATTAAAACAATAAAAGACCTGACAAATTTCAGTTAGTGGATAATGAATCTATAATATATGAAAGTTTAATTGTAATCATTACATTATGGTAAATAATGAAATTTAACACTATATGCTAATTTTTTGAGAAGGACCTGTACAGCATTATGGAGGGGCCACAACCACTTGTCCTGCTCAGCTTCTTCTCTAGTGCCCCCCTACTCAGTACAGACAGGGAAATTAATGAAAATAGACACTGGGAGAATTGATAAGACCAGCGCTTTATTCTACAGCTGGAGACAAAATGTATTAAGAGGCACATGCCGCCTAATAAATCTAGTGCGTCTATTGGACTCTCTGTAGTCCAAAAAAATGACATTCCAGCTCCAACGAGCCGCAATCTTCTGCCGCACATTATGGGAAATGCTTGGTATGGAGAGGAGTTTGGCCTCTTTTCTACACCCCACTCACTTTTAGAAAGGGCAAAAAGCTGCAAAATTTCATGCAAAATACCCCTGGTGACCTTTTTGAAGCCAGTTTTGTGGCCTAGAAAGAATGATAAATAACCTTCACCGCCCCATACTCGTGAGGATTTTAAGGGGGAGTAGACGGGAAGGAATAGTGGCCGCCTCCCCAGTCTCAGAAAACCCATTCCTTAAAAAACAAAATACAAAAGGTTTTCTGCTAAAAATCTACTTTCCCGCTCCCATTTCTCACAAGATCCTTCCAGCGTTGATAAAGCCTCATTCACACATCAGTATGTTCGATAAGTATTTCATCAGGATTTGGCGGCCAAAAACCAGGAGTCTCCAAAATACAGAAGACGTGTCAATCTTTCAATTGTAGTTTTTCTTTGAAAGTTCCACTCTTGGCTTTTGCATACAAACTCTGATGCAAAACTAATATCGTCTGGATGAGGCCTTAGATTTAGACGTGTTCCAGAATGGGCACAGGGTTTTTTTTTCCTGCTCATGTGCCGTACAGGAGCGTAGGAAAGCCTGGTGGAAAGCCCTGATCCATGGTAGCCATTCTGGCTGTCACTCAGCTTTCCCTGCAATATACAGAACTGTGAGACGAGGACAATTCATGGATTTCTAGGTAAAGTTCCTTGTGTTTGTAATCTGGTGAATCCCGCGCAACACAAGGAAGCAGCCGAGATCTCAGATGGATCTGTGGGACATGAGGACACAGCTGGGAAGGCTCCAGGATGTCGTCATGTATTGGGCCCGGTCTGGGCGGAGGCAGAAATCTGCTGAGTCAAAATGACTTATTAAATGAGCTGGATCGCTTCCATAGTCAGCAGCAGATTGTGGCCTTCATGTTTATATTGCATCTAACCCTAATCCCCAGCACCGGCCAACCCTGCACCCAACGAGCGCCCTGGATCTAATGGTTGGGCTAGGTCCACAGTGTCCAGGCCCAACAGTGGCCACATTCAGGATGGGTTCCAAGGCATCTATCCAAAATAGGGTGGGGGTGTGGGGGTGTGTGTGTGTGTGTGTGTGTGTGTGTGTGTGTGTGTGTATATATATATATATATATATATATATATATATATATATATATATAATCTATCTTGCATCTCTTTGCATTGTCTCTCTGTATAGTAACGTGCATAGTCTGTTTTACCGTATAGGAACGAGCCACAAACAGCTTGCAGACGGATACCGGGCAGACGGCGAAATAAAGGACAGCACCCGCCTTATACCGGAGGGTCGGGGTACTCGGCGTGCACAGCTTTTCTTTGTACAATACCACTCAAATGAAAAACTATAATTCCACGAGATCTGTCTGCTCGTTTCCAAAACTATAATAATGTCTCAATTTTATTTGGTGTCAACATTGGAAATTTCTGACAATTTTACAAAATGTCACTTACATAAAAAGTGTTTTATATAGAATAAGGTGTCAGGGCAAAGAAATAACCTGAAGCTCCAATGTAAAACCCACACAACTACCATTTATAATACTTAAGGTACCGTCACACTAAGCGACGCTGCAGCGATAGCGACAGCAATGCCGATCGCTGCAGCGTCGCTGTGTGGTCGCTGGAGAGCTGTCACACAGACCGCTCTCCAGCGACCAGCGATGCCGAGGTCCCCGGGTAACCAGGGTAAACATCGGGTTGCTAAGCGCAGGGCCGCGCTTAGTAACCCGATGTTTACCCTGGTTACCAGCGTAAAAGTTAAAAAAACAAACAGTACATGCTCACCTGCGCGTCCCCCAGTGTCTGCTTCCTGACGCTGACTGAGCTCCGGCCCTAACAGCACAGCGGTGACGTCACCGCTGTTGCTTTCACTTTCAGTTTAGGGCCGGCGCTTTAGTGTCAGGAAGCAGAGGCTGGGGGACGCGCAGGTGAGTATGTACTGTTTGTTTTTTTAACTTTTACGCTGGTAACCAGGGTAAACATCGGGTTACTAAGCGCGGCCCTGCGCTTAGTAACCCGATGTTTACCCTGGTTACCAGTGTAAAATATCGCTGGTATCGTCGCTTTTGCTGTCAAACACGGCGATACACGGCGACCTAGCGACCAAATAATGTGCAGACCTTCTAGCAGCGACCAGCAATTTCACAGCGGGATCCAGATCGCTGCTGCGTGTCAAATACAGCGATATCGCCATCCAGGTCGCTGCAACGTCACGGATTGCTGGCGATATCGCCTAGTGTGACGGTACCTTTACTGTCATGGCCGAAAGTGTTGGCACCTTTGCATTTGTTCTAGAAAATGAAGTATTTCTCCCAGAAAATTATTACAATTCCTCATGCTTTGTTACACACGTTTACTTCCTTTGTGTGTATTGGAACAACATAAAAAAAAATTTGGCGGGAAAAAAAAAAAAAGGCAAATTGGACATAATTTCACACAAATCTCCAAAAATGGGCCAGACAAAATTGTCGCCACCATTTCAAAATTGTGAGTATACAACTTTGTTTCCTGCATGTGATGCTCGTTCACACTCACCTGTGGCAAGTAACAGGTGTGGGCAATATGAAAATCACTATATATCACAGAACATCAAACTGTCTTTTATCCACAAATTATAAAAATTCACTGACGAAAGTGGATTAATATGATAAAATATAAGTTTTTAATAAATTTTTAAAATAGTAATACAATTCCACCATGCCAGGCAAAACTGATTTAAGGAGCAATATAGCAAACATCCTGAAAATCAACGTTTTTATTTATTTGCCAGATAAAAATAGACTCATGTCTATCACTGTATTGTGAGTATCTAGAAAGATGGCTCGCTATAGTGATGTTATTGGAACTTTCAGCACCAACCGGGATGTGCAATAATCCAGCTTTCTGAGGGGACAGATATTGTCCTAGTGAATGGCGCTTATTAGAGCTGTGCAGTAAAGTGACAGCTAATAAACAGTAACAAGAGTCTGCTGATCTGAACACTGAGACCTCGCCGTTAATGTCGCAAATGGGAGCTGTGAATTACAGGAAAAAGAAAATACCGTACATAGTAACAACTGCTAATAGTACAGAATAGGCCGGCGATATTTTAATAGTTGATGTTGAAAGTTCCAATAACATTACTATAGTGAACCGTCTGTCTCTCTGTATAAAGTACACCCCCAATAAAATGATCATGAGTCTTTCTTTATTTTTATCTGGCAAATAAATAGGAAAAAACAGACGTATGCTATATTGGTCCTGAAATCGGTTTTGGCAGATACACCAGCACATAGCACTGTGGAATTTGAATAAATTCCTAAAATAGTAAATACAAGTTATATTTTATCATATTAATTCAAATATGAAAATTACACCTGAAACCAGATGAAAAGGGGAGACGTTGACTCAATGTTTGCATTGTGTGTGCCACGCTAAGCATGGAGAACAGAAAGAGCAATCCTAGAATGTTAGAGTTGGAAGGGACCTCCAGGGTCATCGTGTCCAAGCTCCTGCTTCAGTGCAGGAGTCACTAAACAATCGAACAGATGTCGGTCCAGTCTCTGTTTGAAGACTTCCATTAATGGAGAACTCACCACTAGAGTTGAGCGAATTTGCTCGGGTCCCTGCTTATTGGGCAAGCTATAGCGCAACAAACAGGCTCTCCATGCATGTGCTGTGACTGTCACACAGCCGCGACACATGCCGCTGCGGAGACGAACAGCTGATCAGCCGGCACGCTCCATATATCCAGGTTCACTCTGCAGCTTATTTGGTAAGTGCTATAGCTTGCCGAAGAGGAAACCCAAACAAATTCGCTCAACTCTACTCACCACCTCTTGTGGCCGCCTGTTCCACTCATTGATCACCCTCACTGTCAAAACATTTTTTCTAATATCTAATTCTAATCTGTGTCTCCTCCCATTCAGTTTCATCCCATTGTTTCTCGTGTTTCCATGTGCAAATGAAATTAAAGATGATCCCACAACACTGTGACAGCCCTTCAGATATTTGTAGACAGCTATTAAGTCTTCTCTTAGGGTATGTGTCCACGTTCAGGTTTGCTTCAGGCTTTGGTCAGGATTTTATGCAGGTAAAATCCTGACCAAAAATGCACCTGAGGTCACTGGCAGGTCACCTGCGGTGTTCCTGCGTGTTTTGCTCATTGTAGCAACATGCTGCGTTCTGAAAAAACGCAACGCATGTGCGTTTTTGCGGGAAAAACGCATGCGTTTTTTAATGCACAGTGGAGACGGGATTTCATTAAATCCCCTCCACTATGCTGTAACATCTGGACGCTGCGGCTCAGCGCTGCGTCAAAAACGCAGCGTTTCCTGAACGTGGACACATACCCTTAGGCTTCTTTTTTGCAAGCTAAACATTCCCAAATCCTGTAACCGTTCCTCGTAGGACATACTTTGCAGTCCGCTCACCATCCTGGTCGCTCTTCTCTGAACTTGTTCCAGTTTTTCAATGTCTTTTTTATAATGTGGAGCCCAGAACTGGTCACAGTATTCCAGATGAGGCCTGACCAAGAAGGAACAGAGGGGGATAATGACTTCACATGATCTCGACTCTATGCTTCTCTTAATACATTCAGAACTATGTTTGCTGTTTGCTGCTGCATCACACTGTTGACTCATGTTCAGTCTGTGATCTATTAGTATACCCAAGTCTTTTTCACGTGTGCTGTTGCTTAGTTCTGTTCCTCCCATTCTGTATATGTTTTTTTCATTTTTCTCGCCCAGATGTAAGACTTTTCAGTTCTCCATTAAACATTGTTAGTGGCTGCTCACAGTTCCAGTTTGTTTAGATCTTTTTGAATCCTCGCTCTCACTTCTCTAATATTAGCTATCCCTCCTAGCTTTGTATCATTGGCTAATTTAATCAGTTTACTCTCAACACTGTGCCAAAGACAGAACCCTGTGGTACCCACTTGAGACTTTCATCCAACTGGATGTGCAGCCATTTATGACCAGCTCCTGTCGCAGCAGTTACACTCGGGTGCTGGCAGTATGGAGAAGGCTCAGCTCCTGAGCCCGCGCCATACATGCAGGTCGTTCATGTAAGGTGGACGTTGCCAAGGGGTCAGGGTATGTGCATATGAAATGAATGCATTGCAACGGTCGCTGCATATTAGTTACAAGCAATATGAATGAAATGCTGCACATTCTTATCATGACTCCAACCTTTGCAAAACTATAGTGATTTTGCAATGAAATTTGTATCCTATGGAAAGTCTGCAGAGGATTAGTGCAGTGTTTATGCTCCCAATGGCTGACCTTCAATACCAGGCACTACCAGTAGTCAGGTGTGGCGCGGTTTTGGGGAGAAAGCAGCCATGTTTTTCTAATCTTGGTTATGCAGGTGAATACAGAAGACACGAGGCCCCGAGCTGTTAATGCACGGCTTGTACTTTAATTGTTAGGTCTTGTTCACTAACATTTCCAGTGGTGCAAGATTACCAATACACAGAGTTATATATATATCTGCATTGCACATCTAGGCTATACAGCAAATGGATCAGAATTAGTACAAATACATGATATATTTACATTTTGTATACTCAAGCCCACACGTCCAATTATATTTACAAAGTAAAACACAGAAATTAAAACCGTGATGAGTTTCCGTCCTGTTTTTAGAGAGATTAAAATTTCCTTGCTGTTTAATGGGAGTATGTAACCCTTACACTGCCAGGAACCTTACCAAGCGTCCTCCTGTGCGAGGCAAGTCACCAGACGACAAATGGCCTAAGGTGGGATCTGTCAGGATGCGGCCTGTGTATGACATCATCGGAGCAGGAGTGATGACACCGGTGTAGTCACGGGCTGCATCCTCCTACAGTGCCACCAATAAGGAGATGTGACCTACGGACGTGCCCCGAATATTACTGGCATCTAAGACTGCAGACGTTCTGTAAATCTGGGATTTGGAATTGACATAAAATCACTAATTATTTCTATTAAAAGATTGTTTAGTTTTTTTTATTTCACTTACATAAAATGGCCTTTGGTCCAATAAAATATCCCACGTCTGGCAAAGGGAAGACGAAGCATCACATGGTAAGTGCGTGAAGGAAGCGGGTCTTAAAAGAAAGCATAACCTCGGCCCCACTGCTAACCCCGTATTACTACATCTCAGTGCTGAGGCCTTCTTCTAGAAACAGCCCCATCTGTCCACAGGTGGTGTTACAGCTCAGTCCGGGTCACTACTGCAGTACCAGGCACCACCTGCAGACAGATGTGGCAGCGTTTCTGGAAGAGAACAGGCAAGGTTTACTAATCCTAGACACACACTGTAAACGAGTTATTTATGGCCGTAGGCAATTTTATGCTTAAAACCTGATAAATCCCAAATGTTCCCTTTCTTCCTTCTACTAAATTCAGGGTGGTAGTGAGGAATCGGCCCGATTGTAGTGTAAGAGGTGAACTTAATATTTCATATAAAAAAAAAAGTTCCTGGAGCTGAGACATTGACTCTGTAATCACGGATCACCAGTGGTGACATCGGCCCGGCCGCAGGTTTTGGTTCCTTCTCTAAATCCAGTGCTTCAATCAGAAATCATAGATATGTCTCCATTTGTTCTACCAATTGCCTCGTCTGTAGTGCCCCCTACTGGTCTACACCTCTACCTATATGGATGGGCAACTAGTGGTTAATCCTACAATAACAAAGCTGTACAAGTGTGCTGAAGATAAATGTCCTAACACGAGATGTGGATGATTTGACTGCTTCGGGCTGACGGCTGCTTTTCTAGGTGGTCTTAAGCCAGAGCGACAGTGAACCCCTCTCGCAGCTTGTCCGTCAGACTACGGAGGACATGACGGGCGGTTTGGTGGTACAATGCAATCATTTAGGTTGGCGCCTCTCTAGAATCCTGATGTGGATCTGCTATAAGACATCGGACATGATCAGAATGGAAACAAACAATAGTGGAGAAAGTGACAGGCACATTCTGGTTGTGCCGCTACGTGTATGGACGCCGCCATGTTACAGAAGCAGCGAAAAGATATATTAGTTCCCAGAATGAAACCCCAGGATACTGGCCCTTTAAGCAGTCGCAGGTCGGTGGAGACGAGTTCGGCACTTTGATTAGCTTCTTATCAAAAGACAAGTAGTGGTTTGTAATCTGGTGCTAAAGAGCAAGTGGATCTCACCATAGCATGCAGCGCTCTGCAAGACCGAGCCGGCGCCGTCAGTACATCGGGGTTCAGCGCTGGGGTAATTGTTAATCGAAGGCTAAAACTTGTGAGTTAATGAAATAATGACACTAAAGTCGCCTGATTTCTGGAGGAGGAAGGACAAAATGTAGGAATACATTCCAGATAGCACGGCCAGGTGCCGCCATCACTACAACTCCCAGCGTACAGCCCTTTGTGCATGCTGAGAGTTGTGAGCTCTGAACTCCAGTCTCATATACACCCCACTAACCTTTCTGCCGGCAGTGAACTCCGGGCACCTTGAGAAGCAGAAATCCTTCATTTCACACACGAGTCCGCAGTGGCCTGAGACGGCAGTGTACTGTGATATGCATAGTCCGCTCCCCCGCGAAGGTGCGACGACAAGCCGTCAATGCCGTTCTCTCCCCTCCATCATGTGCAAGTAAACGCAGGCATAAATACAATACACGAAACACCGAGAAACAACTTAACGGCCCTTCAAATCAGTAAACAAGCGAACGACGGACTTTGCTTTGATGTGAAGCCAGAGCGCAGGATAAAAGGAAAAATGGCGTAAAAACTAAAGTGCATGCGTGTCAATTTAAAGCTGTGGTGACGGGAACATCCGTCACAAGGTGCGGGATAAAAGGGGGACAACGACCAATAAACTGTAGAAGTAGCATTTAATGGAAAGAAGTGACATAATCTGGCGCCTAATATTAGGGCCACAAACGCAGAACCAATATTACAGGGAGGCAAACTGGGCAGTTGTCCAAGACCCTCATTTAATAGGGGCTGCAAATTACAATACACAGTATGTGGTGGCATTATATGGGAACTGAATTGCAGTATTATTTAGGAAATATAAGGCTGGATTATATGGTGCCATCAATTGGGATTAATGGTGAAGTGGTAAGTAAAGTTGGAGCCCTACTTTACATATACAAAAATAAAACATAACTTGACTACTTTTTCTATGTATCACTAGAGTGCAGGTCCTAAGGTTACTTCCATCTAGGGTGTCCATGGCGGTGCAGTCTAACTTTGCATATAACAGGACCTGATAGTCCGCCACCAATGTATGCAGGAAAAATCAATGGGGCAGGAGACGCCGGGGACAGGAGACATCACTGGGGCAGGAGACATCAATGGGGCAGGAGACGCCGGGGACAGGAGACATCAATGGGGAAGGAGACGCCGGGGACAGGAGACATCAATGGGGCAGGAGACGCGCTCATGTTGACCATTTAGCTTTACCAACAAGGGACTTTCTGCTTCGGGCCCTCCTCATCTGGAACATGCTCGCTGGGTTTGCTGGCCCATGGCATGATACATACAGAAGGTCACAGAGCTGGCTGACTCCGGACGTGGAGGGGGCTTCCATCAGAAATTCTCTTGTATAGTTATCCAATGAATCTCTTTACGATTGCTTAAGGTGCATTCACGACAATCTTGCTGCTCATCACCCGATGAAGGAGCAAAAATCTTTGTTCGTCGAGTGAAATGATCTTTTTTACTGCACAAATTAAAGTTCTCGGCAGCACAATGTCCTGTGTAGACAATTGCAGACTGCGCTCACTGAACGTCCTACTCCAGACTGGTGGTCATTTTGTGCTGCCGGTGTAATATATAGGATATATTGTATATTAACTGCATACACTGGAGGCGGCCATGAGGCTGAGACTGGCAATATCTGTGGCGCCCACCTATCGAGCATCGATGACTCAGGGGTTGGTGCTATTGTTTTGGTTCCTGGTACGGAATTTGACTAAAGGAAACATCTCTATGGAGGTTGTCGTCCCCGTATCCTCCTGGGGGTCCTCCAAGATCCCGATTCCCTTCACCCTCCTAAAACATACTGGTGGGATAGTTTGGATATTAGATTGTGAGCGGGACCGATGATCATTTCAGTCCGGTGCTGCGGAATATATTAGCGCCACATAAATAAAGGTTTGGCGGTTAATCGTGTTAATCAACGCTCTGGGATCACTCGAAGCAAAGACCGTAAGACATTTTGTTTCCTCTAAACCAATATAATTATATATATATATATATAATATGTAGAAATATAAGTTTATATCAAGGCTATCACTCATTTGTTGTGGGAGCAAGTCTGCAAATCTCTGCAGGAATCCGGTAAGAGAGAAAGGGTTAATGTAACATAGCTCTCATCATCAGACCTTCCAGCTGACAAGTGACGTTCTTTGAGGGAATCACTAAGGGTCTCCGGAAAAACCTTCAGAGATGTGGTCGTAAAAACCAATGTACATTGTGCCCCTCCCCCGCCCCACAGAGTTACCGGATTGGTCGGGGTGTGTTTTGCTTGACGCACATGCAGCTTTTTAGGCGAACGCATTTTTTTGTCCTGAGACACTAGATGGTATAAAATAGGTTGTAAGATGCCCCCGCTGCAGAAAGGGTTGGCTTTCCTGCTCCTTTTCTTCCGTGTGACCTCCTAGTTACAGATAAATAAAAGCAGCATTTTCCAAATTGTACAATTTCCAAAAATCATTAAAAAAAACCCCGAATTCTGTTGTGCATTAAAGTCCAAACATTGGAGGGCACCGGCACCGGTACCGGTCCACGCAGCTCTGCAGGGCACGGGACGACGGTGCCACCTACACATAGAAGCCGAGCAACGTTAATAACGTCTTTAGAAGTTTCAGAACTTTCCGATAGGCAAAAACATTTTCTTTGGAGATGGGAGTGAGAGGACAGGGGGGGATAATATGAAAGTTTCCACTCCCAGCCCGATATTCTAGCCCCTGCGCAGGAATGGTCACAGTGCAGCCCCTGGCATGGGCGATGCCGCGGCTGGAGGAGAAGAGACAGAGAAAGTCGTCGACGTGGGACCTCCCGCCCTCCCCAGGAGTGGTTAGCAGCACGACGAGAGATACAGGAGAATGAGTGACATCTTGGGGAGAGCAGGAGGTTTCCCACAGCTGAGAAAAATTAAAAATAATGGGAGGCGAAGAAAAATGCAAAATGATGCACTTTCCGACAGACGAGTTACGCTACAGACACTAGAGACCGCCTGGAAAGTAGGGAGTGGGGGGACACGTTCAGAAGAAAAGAGGGCGATCGGGAGTCCGTGTGTCTCTGTCCTTTCTTCTGTGGTCGGCCACATGCGACAAGTTGGGTTCGTTTTTCGGCACAGACGGAAGAGGAGCCGGGGAAAAGCCACAGTTTTACAGACAAGAAAAAACGTCAAGAATCACAAAATGGGGAGAGGGAGTTAACCCTTCACGCTGGAAGGCGACAAGCTGCTCAGAACTTGGACAGGGAACGACGTCTTGCGAGTTTCGATCTGCAGATATCAGAATAAATCACACGGTCAGCACGTGGATAAAGCGAGAAACTAATCTCTCCGAAACCGCGTCCCACCAGGGAGGCGGCGTTATCCTTCATCCGTACTCACCGTATTGTACCAGCTAGCAAGGGGTTAAAGGCGTAGAGCCAGTCGTTCATGTCTTTGTCGTTAATGGCCTGCAGCAGGAACCCGCGGTGCTTGGTGCAGACGGCAAAGATGTTGGGACTCTGAATAATACAGGAGAGTGTTAGGCAAAACACCATATACAAGAAATGATGGGGGTTGTAGTAGTGACAAGTAAAAGCAATTCTGCCTTGAGACAAAGAAGTTGATAATTGTTAGGCATTTTATCGTCAGCAACTAGACTGTCGGACATGACAAAGCTCGACAGGTGCCATGCCACGAGCAAGAAAGGAAAGCAACATGGCAGCGGCCGATCCACATCCCACGCTACGGAATTAACCTCTTCAGGACCAATCGCTGCACAAATAAATACTAAAGTTGGTGCAAATCGACTCGCACCACCCGGTCCACCAGCCACAACAGTAACCGCTGAGCGGGAACTGTGAGACCCGCCTCATACCTGGTGATAGGTAAGAAAAAAATATTTCTACAAAAATAGTAAAAAACAAAAACCAGAACAAAAAAGGAGATTTTTGTGTACTCACCGTAAAATCTCTTTCTCTTAGCCTCTAATTGGGGGACACAGGACCATGGGTGTTATGCTGCTGTCCACTAGGAGGCGACACTATGCATAATCTGAAAAAGATTAACTGTGGCTCCTCCTGTGCAGTATACACCCCTGGACGGCATCAGCCTTCTCCAGTTTTGTGCAAAAGCAGTAGGAGGAACGTAACATGAATAACATAATTATGCCTGTAAGAAGGCAACTATGTACGAGCTCAAGAAAACAATATGAGAACTCAGTTACAACGGCCCGGAAAGGGCAACAGGGTGGGAGCTGTGTCCCCCAATTAGAGGCTAAGAGAAAGAGATTTTACGGTGAGTACACAAAAATCTCCTTTACTCTGTCGCCTCATTGGGGGACACAGGACCATGGGATGTCCTAAAGCAGTCCCTGGGTGGGAAGCAATGGACGAATATTGTGCAGACAGGCCCCTATACTTAGGGCACCGCCGCCTGCAGGACACATCTACCCAGGCTCGCGTCCGCTGAGGACTGGGTATGAACCCTGTAGTGTTTAGTAAATGTGTGTAAGCTAGTCCAAGTGGCCGCCTTACACACTTGTTGTGCCGAATGGCCCAGGAGGCCCCTACCGCCCGTGTAGAGCGTGCCGTAATATCGGCTGGAAGAGGAGAATTCTTAAGGCGGTAGGCCTCTTGTATGGTGGATTTGATCCACCTGGCAAGGGTAGCTTTGGAAGCTGGCAGACCCTTGCGGCCGCCTTCCGGAAAGAGGAAAAGAGAATCAGACCTCCGGAAGGACGCAGTCCTAGACACGTATATACGCAATGCCCTGACAAGGTCAAGCGTATGCAGAGCCTTCTCCACTCTATGAACCGGAACCGGACAAAGGGATGGTAGTGAAATTTCCTCATTGAGGTGGAAGTCGGACACAACCTTCGGAAGGATGGGACCGTACGAAGAACTACCTTGTCCTGCTGAAAAGCCAGGAAGGGCCGTCTGCAGGAGAGTGCTGTCAGTTCAGACACCCTGCATAGCGAGGTGATTGCCACCAGGAAAACCACCTTCTGGGAGAGAAGGCGGAGCGGGACCTCCTTAAGGGGTTGGAAGGGTGGTTCCTGCAATGCTGTCAGGACCAGGTTGAGGTCCCACGTTTCTAGTGGTCGTCTGTAGGGGGGAACCAATTGGGAAACCCACTGAAGGAAAGTCCTTACTTGCGGCTTGGTAGCAATGCGCCTTTGAAAAAGCACTGACAGGGCTGACACCTGGCTCTTAAGCGAGCCCAATGACAGCCTGGCCTCCAGACCCGATTGGAGAAAACCAAGTACTTTGGGTAGGGAATAAGGGAGTGGGATCTGGCCACGAGATTCGCACCAGGTAAAGAAAGCTTTCCAGGTACGGTAATAAATCTTGGCAGACGCTGGTTTCCGTGCTCTGATCATGGTTCCAATGACGTCCGTCGAGAGCCCTGCCTGGGTTAGAACCCAGGTCTCAAGGGCCACGCCGTCAAATTGAGAGCCCCTGAGTTCTGGTGGTAGAACGGGCCTTATGATAGAAGATCGTGGCGGTCGGGGAGACGCCAGGGGGCGTCTGCTGTGAGTTGTACGATGTCGGCGTACCATGTGCGTCTGGGCCAGTCCGGTGCAATTAGGATGGTTGGAACTCCCTCTTGTTTGATCTTCCTCACCACTCTGGATATCAGGGGGAGAAGCTGGAACTGGGTCCAGTCCTGAACCAGAGCATCTGCTCCGAGCGACCGCAGATCGTGTGTTCTGGCCATGAAGTTGGAGACCTTGGCATTGAAGTGGGATGGCATTAGGTCCACATCCGGGGTCCCCCAGCGGAGACAGATCTGTTGAAAAATTTCGGGATGGAGAGACCACTCTCCCTATTCCTTGTCGGCTGAGGAAGTCTGCTTCCCAGTTGTCCACACCCGGAATGTGGACCGCCGAAAGAACCGACCCCGTGTCCTCCGCCCAGCGGAGGATGTGTGACACTTCTCGCATCGCCTGGGTACTGCGGGTCCCCCCTTGGTGATTCACATATGCCACAGCCGTGGCATTGTCCGACTGTATTCTGATGTGAGAGGCTGCCAGTAAGTGATGGAAGGCCCTCAATGCCAGAAGGATGGCACGAATTTCCAGGATGTTGATGGGCATGGTCGCTTCCACTGGGGACCACTTGCCCTGTGCCCTGTGGTGTAGGTGCACCGCACCCCAACCCGTCAGGCTCGCGTCGGTGGTCAGAACCTTCCATTGACCTGTGAGAAAGGATTTCCCCTTTGCTAGCGAGGTTGGCTTGAGCCACCAGTGCAGGGACTTCCTGGTTGACGACGTTAACTGGAACTGCCTGTCGAGAGAAAAGGGATTCCTGTCCCAGGACTTGAGAATGGCTAGTTGGAGAGGTCTGAGGTGAAACTGGGCAAATGGGACAGCCTCTATTGCTGCTGCCATCTTGCCGAGGACTCTCATGGCAAACCGGAGAGATCGAGGGGGTTTGCGGAGGAGGGTGCGAACTGCTAGTCGGAGAGCCAGTGCCTTGTCCTTGGGAAGGAGCACTAGACCCCTGGAGGTGTTGAATAACATTCCCAGGAAGGTCAGGGACTGACTCGGGGTTGGTGATGACTTTTGTAGGTTGATTAACCAGCCCATGCGACTGAGAGTATCGGTTGTGATTGAGACGATGAGCTCGCAGTCCTTGAAGGTGGGAGCCTTGATGAGTAGATCGTCCAGGTATGGAACGACTACTATGCCTCTGGAGTGCAGGACGTCCATGGTGGCTGCCAGGACCTTGGTGAACACTGGGAGCCGTGGCGAGTCCGAAAGGGAGAGCCACGAATTGGTAGTGTTCCTGGCCTATTGCGAACCTGAGAAACCTCTGATGGGCAGGTGCAATGGGTATATGCAGGTATGCGTCTTGTATGTCTTTGGAGGCGAGATATTCTCCCTTCTCCATGGACGCAATGATGGACCGAAGGGACTCCATGCGGAAATGACGGACCCGTACATATTTGTTGAGCTGTTTTAGGTCTAGTATGGGCCGTACGCTGCCTCCTTTCTTGGGAACTACGAACAGATTGGAGTAGAACCCTCGAAAGCGGTCGGTCGTGGGTAGCGGTACTATGACTCCTGCTTGAAAAAGCGAGGAGACCGCTTGGTGGTAGGCACGAGCCTTGGCTGGAGGGTTTTGGGGGGACAGAGAGGAAGAATCGGTCCGGTGGGTTGGAGGTGAAGTCTATTTTGTATCCGGAAGACACTAGTTCCATGACCCACCTGTCTTCTGTAATAGGTAGCCAGACTTGATGGAAGAGCAAAAGTCGGCCGCCTACTGGTGTGGTGTCTTCCGGAGTCCGTGAGTCATGATGAGGAGAAAGTCTGAGATTTTCCTCCTCTGGGCTTAGGTTGGCCTGCTTTTGACTGCCAGGTCTTGTCCGACCTTTGCGTCGATCGTGAGTTGTCCCTGCGTGGGGAACGGTTACGATTTTGTGCTGGACGCGAGACACACCAGCCGGAGGAATTCCGAAAGGATCGGAATCGAGTTTGGTTACGCTTCTTGTAAGTGCGTTTAGGTTTCAGTTGGGGAAGAAGTGTACTCTTACCCCCGGTGGCGTTGGATATCATAGTGTCCAACTGTTCACCGAAAAGTCTCCCACTGAGGTAGGGGAGGTGCGTGAGGGACTTCTTTGAGGCTGCGTCCGCTTTCCATTCCCGCAGCCAGAGGATACGCCGAATCGTGATGGCGTTTGATGCTATCCCCGCTACTCCCCTTGCTGAATCCAGAGCTGCATGGAGCATGTAGTCTGCTACAACTGCTATTTAAACCGCTTGGTCCGACAGCTCAGGAGCGGATGCTTGGAGAGCTTGTAAATTCTTTGCCCAGGCCAGAATGGCCTTGGCAGCCCACACTGAGGCGAACGCGGGAGCCAGGGATGCCCCTGCTGCCTCGAAAATTGAACGAGCCATGCGTTCTACCTGCCGGTCTGCTGCGTCCCTGAGGGTTGAGCTATCTGGCAGTGAAAGGAGGGTCTGTGGTGCTAGCCTAGAGACTGGGGGGTCCACTTCAGGTGGATCTGTCCATTCCTTGGTGTCCTTCTGTGGGAAGGGGTACCTCGCCTCCAGATATTTGGCATTAGCGAATTTTTTCTCAGGCTGTGAGAGCTGCTTTTTAAGGATCGCCTTAAACTCTGGGTGGTTAGAGAAAACCTTAGGCGGTTTCAGAGGTCCTTCAAAGGAAATCTTATGTTCTGGGGCCTCTGGTGGCGGATCAGAAATGTCCAGCACCCGATGGATGGATGAAATTATGTCCTCAACTAGCGCTGTATTGCTAGGAGGGATTGGGATCAGGGACCCCTCCATGTCTCTGTCTGAGTCAGAGTCACAGATGCCTTCCAAATCCTGTGTATCACTGAGGCGTCCCCTGCTGAGTGGGCTGGGGAGGAGGCCTTCTCTGGTCGGGGATTGCGGAGATCTGCATTGTCTGTCCTTGGAATGGGACGGTCTAGATGACCTGGAGCTACGGTGTCTCTCCCTAGAGGGGGATGACCGTGTGCTATGGGATGACGCAGATGGACTTGATCTATGGGTCCGCTTGCGTCCTGACCTAGACGTGGATGTGCCAGGGTCATCTTGTTCCTGAGTCAAGCTCTCCCTTTGCTGGGTAACGGTCATAGCCGGGGCATGACCCTGCAGAGCCTGAAGCAATGTGGAGGTTAGGTTATCTATAGACTGTGTCATAGATTGCGATATCTGAGTAGCCCATTCCGGCGTGGCATTAGACACCGAGGCATTGGCAGGGGCTTTTTGGGGCTCTGACACATTAGTTTGTATACAGTTCTGACAATGCGGGTACGTGCTACTATGGGGAAAGCGGTCCCGCAGGCTGTGCAGAATGCATAATAGCAGTTCTGCCTGGTTCTCTAGGACCTTGAGCCCGGCATAGTGCACAGAGTGCAGAAGTGCTGCCAGCAGAGGACCTTACAGGGGTAGAGAAACCTATAGGGGAGCCTTATAGGTAATATGGATTCATGTTGAGGAGAGCCATAAGATCAAATACTTAATTAACCTCAACACATAAGGTAATTGAGGGAAGCAACCTATAACATGTATTGTTTAACCTTACATAAGTTTTCCTCAGACAAAGTAAGACACTTAAGATGGCTACCATTTCCTGTTTCACCAGACCATGTGGTCTGGTATCCAAGACGACGCCCACACTGATGACCTCACGGATCCACCCACAGCGACGCCCACTCTGATGACCTCACGGACCAACCCACCTTGATGACCTTATGGATCCGCCCATGGACTTGCTCATGCCCAACCCACTAACCAATGGAATACATCCGATCACTCCCATTTTAGAGCTAACCGAGCCCCCTTACAGGAGATATATAACATTGTGTTTGACTAATAAACTTCCCTTCTTGGAGCTGACCACACATTGATCAAGGAGAGTTACAGCTGACTGTGTCTGGTGTATTTCTTTAGTGCACGTGATCAATATATCCATTAGGCCAGGAGTAGGCAACTAGAGAATTGAACATTTATATTAATTGTTCAACCCTAATATTTGGCCGCCCAACCTGGGGCCAGCAGAGGAGAGCCCTGAACCCTGTAAAACCGGTGGGTGGAACGGCTGGATGCACTGAGTACCCCGAATCTGGAGACTGATCACCTCTTTAACAGAACACGGTAAGTCTGCTGATTTTTTTTATAATCTGTAGTCTTTACCTGTGTCTTTCGGGGTATCCTGTGCAGATTGCCTGACCGTGTCCGGTTTTCTTGGTATCTGTAAGACGGCAGAAAGGGTATCTCCGCTGCTGGTCATTTAATTGCAAGAACCGTCACGTTTTAGTTGCCTACTGCCTGTTACATGTTGTGAAGAGGGGAGATGACTTAAAAGTTAAAAAGATGCAAGTTTTTTTTTTCTCTACAGAGGGCTATAGGCAAGTGAATAAGCAAGTGTTTACAGAAGGAGAAGCATTGTGTTTACAGAAGGAGAAGCATTGTGTTTGGAACAGGATGAGCAAGAAAAGCATGTGGAGAACGGGATAAGCAGGTTTTTTTTATAGAGAAGGAAAGCAAGCAAGTGTAGAAAAATAATTTTTGTCTGTGGTATACTGTTGTCGCCTGTGATAAGATTTTCAGTTCTGTACAAGAGAGACTAGGACCTGGAGTAATTGACTCGGCCTAGGGGGCCCGGTAAATCTTGGAGCAATTGGCTCAGTTCGGGCATAATAAATTGTGTAGCGGCTCATTGAAACTTGGAGCAATTGGCTCAGTTTGGGCCAATTAAATTTATAGTTTTTCTTTTTTTGCCCCGTGACATCGAGTGAGTTGACTCTGCACGGGGACCGGTAAGTTAGGGAGCAATTTGACAAAGTAGGGAATAATTGGTTTGTAAAGTACGGAGCACGGAAGTCAGACAGGGACCACGTGACAAGAAGCAATAGGAACTGGGTACTGCAGACTCAGTTCCCTTTAGAATCTCAGGTTTGAGTCATCTCCCCCGTCTTATTGTTTGTTTGGTGTTTGCTATCTTGATAGATAGATATATATATACTGTATATCTATAGAAAGATGGAGAAATTAATGCAGTTCTGCCGTATGGGCACTAAGCCAAATTCAGATGGCAAGTTAGACTCATGCACATTAGTGGAAATTGTGTGGAATGCCAGAAGGGGGGATGGTTACAGCCCCTGGAGTGGAAGATTGTCTTAGAGAGAAAAAAAAAAAAAAAAAGAAAGAAAGAAAAGGTATCCTACAAGATAATGGATTGTTGTCTATTGCTAGGGCAGGAGAAAGAGTCTCTGAAAGTCTGTATTCAAAAAAAAAAATAAATAAATAAATAAATAAATAAAAATTGGAAATTGGGTACAAGAGAAAAGGAATAGAAAGAATAGAGTTTTGAGTTGTGTATTACAAAACCATTTTGTTAATGGCGAATGTGTTAAATGTAATAGCAGCCAAAATGGTGGCCCAGAGCCATGTGGTAAATGTAATGGTGGCCATTTTGTTAATGGCGAATGTGTTAAATGTGATAGCAGCCAAAATGGTGGCCCAGAGCCATGTGGTAAATGTAATGGCGGCCATTTTGTTAATGGCGAATGTGTTAAATGTGATAGCAGCCAAAATGGTGGCCCAGAGCCATGTGGTAAATGTAATGGCGGCCATTTTGTTAATGGCGAATGTGTTAAATGTGATAGCAGCCAAAATGGTGGCCCAGAGCCATGTGCTAAATGTAATGGCGGCCATCTTGTTGGTGGTAAATATAATTCTGACGGCGGCCATCTTGTTGGTGGTAAATATAATTCTGATGGCGGCCATCTTGTTGGTGGTAAATACAATTCTGACGGCAGCCATCTTGTTGGTGGTAAATACAATTCTGACGGCAGCCATTTTGTTGGTGGTAAATATAATTCTGACGGCAGCCATCTTGTTGGTGGTAAATGCAATTCTGACGGCAGCCATCTTGTTGGTGGTAAATACAATTCTGACGGCAGCCATTTTGTTGGTGGTAAATGCAATTCTGACGGCGGCCATCTTGTTGGTGGTAAATATAATTCTGATGGCGGCCATCTTGTTGGTGGTAAATATAATTCTGACGGCGGCCATGTTGTGGATGGCGAATGTGCTGGTTCTGGTGGTGAACATCTCAGACTAAGGCTACACACCACTTCGCTAAATCCTTGTTACCCAGTAATGACCACTGATGGCCAATACTATATTCCTTCAGGAAATAAAAAGGCTTTACCCATGTTTCCTATCTCAGTGTTTCCAATGGGGCACCAACCCTTTCCCCTATCACTCCTGTTGTGAATCCAGCAGTCCTCCCACCTGGATCGTCCCCAGCACCTACCCTTTCTACTGTCACTTCCACTGCCAATTTAGCCGCACACCCACATGAGATGCTCCAAGCAGCGGCCTCTCCTCCCAATGCTTCCACAACAACACTCTCACGCAGCCTACATAACCCTATGCCCAGTACCTCACAGGCTGTCTCGCAGCCAAGCGCACACCTGTATGGGACGGTGGCAACTGTAACAAGGGGGGCTCAATGTGGGAGGGGGATACCAATAGCACAGGAAGCACAAAGGGGAGGGAATGTTGGCAACCTATTTTTGAAAAAGAACTTCCTGAGGGACCCTTGTTAGTGGTGGGAAAGGGTGACATAACAACAATGGAGACAGACGCTATTGTTAATGCTGCCAATTCTCGGTTAGAGCACAATGGAGGTGTAGCTAGAGCTATAGTGGAAGCAGGAGGGGCGACTATTCAAGCTGACAGTCGAATCATTGTTGAGTCACGTGGTCAGATAGCTGTTGGGGACATAGCGGTGACTAAAGCTGGCAATCTCCTGTGTAGAATGATCATACACACTGTGACCCCTACTTATGACCCTATTCATCCAGACGTTAGTGCTCAACAACTTCGTGCAGCAATAACTCGCATTAATGAGGACAGGACTGTTAAAGCTTTTAAGACCGCCTGCGTCACCTGGAGCCCACACAATGATACTGGAGCTGCCCAAATAGAGCTCCTCATTCCAAGACTCCTCCTGCTCCTCATACACAAGTGATTACATCTGTACTCCCGGTGCCATCTCTACTCCCGCCTCAGGTGCCACCGCCAACAGTGCCAATGCTCATGTCTGAGGAGCCCACCATCTATGTCAAGTTTACACCCCAGCAAGCTGCTACTCTGTTGAACCAAGTTCTAGATCCAGAAAAACAGCCAATGCCTTTCTACAGGAGCATGACGAGACATGGGACTCTGGTGTTGAGTTCTGCCAAGAACCTAAGACAAGGGCCTCGGATGAGTTGGCTGACCTATCAATTATTATTGTTGCCAAAGGTTTCCAGATGCCTCAAAGCTGATGCAGCCATTGTACGATGACCTCAAGACGTCAGCGTTTCCACTATGTACTGAATCTGTGGAAGCTTTCTACGCTCCGAAACAGGCCATACAGTCTGCACCAGCTTTTTGAATCCCAAATCCTGATATCATCTGAGGACATCCAGTTCTCTTAATGGCTCCACATGACATAATTGCTATTGCTGGAACCTAAACATCTGTTGGTGCAGCATCATATGAGACTCCAATGTTTGCTCTTGGTTCCGGACAATGTCACTCTTGTCCGCTGCAGCATCTTCAAACCCGTCCACGCTGCTTCCTCTTTCCAGGGGGGATGTGGATGATACTGATGCTCTCGGAGAAGATGCCTCTACACACTCAGAGGATCATGACTGTCTTGAACAAATGCATGAAGAAGTAGCCTCCCAGAAAAGCGTGTCTGAAGACCCACTCCCACATGCTGACCTGACGTTCTTCACTGATGGTTCCAGATTTGCAGATGAAACTGGAAGATTCCATACGGGGTATGCCGTGGTTACACATGACCAGGTCATATCAGCTGGATCGCTACCACCGCACATGTCTGCACAAGAAGCGGAACTTAAAGCTTTGACGTTGGCTTGTCAGGAAGCGACGGAGAAGGTGGTCAACATCTATACGGATTCAAGATACGCTTTTGGAGTGGCTCATGACTTCGGCAGTATCTGGGCAGCCAGAGGATACCTAACGTCCAGTGGAACTCCTGTAAAACATGCTGCTATCATACAAGAACTTGTGGCCGCTCTAGATCTACCTTTGGAGGTTTCAGTAATCAAGATCAAAGCTCACGGGAGATTGGATTCTCCAGAAGCAAGGGGGAACTTCTTTGCTGACAAAACAGAAAAAAAAACCTATGCTGTGGATCCATTTGGGAAAGAGAAAGCAGCGGTGTACGTGTCACAAGACACTGAAGAAGGGACTAAAGGCTCTCTTATGAGGATCATCCATCTACATCAAGACAAGACATCAGATGATGAAAAGAAGTAATGGCAAGAAGGAGGAGCTAAAAAAAGGATGAAGATGGAGTCTGGAGGGTGAACACAAAGGTCTACCCCGTAATCTGTACCCTTCAGTGACAGAATGGGCACACGGTATAATAATAATAATAATAATAATTTTATTTATATAGCGCCAACATATTCCGCAGCGCTTTACAACTTATAGAGGGGACTTATACAGACAATAGACATTACAGCATAACAGAAATCACAGTTCAAAACAGATACCAGTAGGAATGAGGGCCCTGCTCGCAAGCTTACAATCTATCACCCACAGAGGCAAGAATCGGATGAATGACCTGATTTGGAAGACCTACATGGCACCTGGGATTTCTACTGTCACCCAAAAATATTGCAAGTCCTGCCTTGTGTGTGCAACATGCAATCCAGCACCGCCTCAGAAACATTTGGCTAAACCACTCTATCCCTTTCAGAGAGTTCAGATCGATCGTATTCAAATGCCAAAAGTAGGGAAGTACGAGTATGTACTGGTAGTGACTGACATGTTCTCAGGATGGCCCGAAGCCTATCCAGTAACCAACATGACTGCCAGAGTGACTGTTAAGAGACTGATGACTGAAGTAGTCTGCAGATATGGGGTCCCAGAGGTAATTGAGAGTGACCAAGTACCCGCATTCATTGCAGCACTGTCTAAGGAACTATGAACATTGGTTATTTGGGTTTACATACTCCATATCAACCCCAGAGCAGTGGGAAAGTAGGAAGACTGAATGGCACCTTCAAAAATAAAATACTGAAAGCCAGTCAGGAGGTCAGACTTCCTTGGACAGACATTTTGCCCATTGCCTTATACTCAGTCAGAAACACTCCAAGGGGTCCCACTAAACTCACACCATACGAGATTCTTTTTGGGGGGCCTCCGAGGTTGGGTCAATATTTTCCACAACAGCTAGCCTTAGGAAGTGATACTCTTGTAAAATATGTAATTGTTGTTACTAAAGAACTGTCAATAACACATGTACAAGTTTTATCATCCATTCCAGGTCCAGATTCCAGTGACGGTACCCATACTTTCTAACCTGGTGACTACATGCTGGTAAAGACGTTCATCAGAAAGACATTCCTGGAGTCGAGATTTGAGGGTCCCTACCAAGTGCTCCTGACTACTCCTACTTCAGTCAGGGTTGCTGAGCGCCTCCTGGATCCATCTCTCCCATTGTAAACTTGTTAGACATTTAGGGACAGAGTAGGATCTGACCTGCTTGTCAAAGTCCAGCTACAAAGGGAGGTTTTCCACAAGGGAAAACTTGTCTCAAACTGGTGAAAACTCCAATTCCCCCCTCCCGGGCAAGACGGTCAGATCTAGGATGTGTACAACAGGGTTAGTCGCACATGTGTATTTTATGTAACCATGGAGATGGGAGATTGGAGAGTAATAGACCCAACAGGTAGGGAAGTCCCGAGGACATGGGTAACGCGCTCCGATATACTTCCGCAGTATACCCATAATTGGTCACACATTCTCTGGTGTCTATAGCATCCATATTGTCATGAAGCTTCTGATGTCATAATAACACTTAACATCGATGGGTTAGAGAACCACGGTGGGATCAAGATAAAAGAAAAGGTTAATAAAGTATTTAGGGGGGACTGTTGAGGAGAGCCATAAGATCAAATACTTAATTAACCTCAACACATAAGGTAATTGAGGGAAGCAACCTATAACATGTATTGGTTAACCTTACATAAGTTTTCCTCAGACAAAGTAAGACACTTAAGATGGCTACCATTTCCTGTTTCACCAGACCGTGTGGTCTGGTATCCAAGACGACGCCCACACTGATGACCTCACGGATCCACCCACAGCGACGCCCACTCTGATGACCTCACGGACCAACCCACCTTGATGACCTCATGGATCCGCCCATGGACTTGCTCATGCCCAACCCACTAACCAATGGAATACATCCGATCACTCCCATTTTAGAGCTAACCGAGCCCCCCTTACAGGAGATATATAACATTGTGTTTGACTAATAAACTTCCCTTCTTGGAGCTGAGCCACACATTGATCAAGGAGAGTTACAGCTGACTGTGTCTGGTGTATTTCTTTAGTGCACATGATCAATATATCCATTAGGCCAGGAGTAGGCAACTAGAGAATTGAACATTTATATTAATTGTTCAACCCTAATATTCACAGCGGAGTAAAAAACCCAGCTGTGATCTTACCCCACCAGTGTGCCCCTAGGTCCAGCGCCCAAGATCCACAGTCCTGTGCCCCCCGGAGACTGGCTGCCTGGTCCTGGTCCTGCAGACCGGGAGATGCAGGGTTAATCTGCAGCCGAAAATGGCTGCTGAGACAGAGAGGAAAGGAGGAGAAGGGGGCGGAGAGCTGGAAAAAGGCGGCAAGGCTGTGTAAAAACGCGCCCTCTCTGTCTCGATCCACCCCCTTTATGACACTGTAGAGTGTCATATTTGTCATCCGGGGGGCGGGCCGGGGGGCAGAGAGGAGGCGGCAGCTTCAGCTAGGCCGAACCCGGGGCCTAAATTAGATGCCTGAGGCACAGAAGGGCTCCAGGCCGGCGCGAAAGTCCGGGAAGGGGTCGGATGTGAACCGGACCCCTCCGGATTTAAAGGCAGGATGGCGGTGGGGCTATAAGAAGAAGGGGGAGCCCGGTAGGGGTCTCCCTGAGGCAGTATAGAGCTGCTGCTGCTGCAGAGACAGGGGCGCAGGGAGCCCTGTGTCTGTATGTGCCATGCCTGCCAGCACTCCCCCCGGCCCCAACAGGAGCCCGCAGCTGGGCTGGGGTCCCTGGATGCAGGCGGTGTGTGCTGGCCCATTGCTGGGAGCTGTAGAATGCTGCCTGTACAGGCCCTACCTGAGGTGTCTCAACCTAATACCCCCAGAGGGGGATAGGGAGGGTGCTGTTGTCACCTTCAGGGGCCTTTATCCTCGCCTCGACCTCAACCCAGAAACCAAAAGGAATTGGGGAAGGAGGGGGGGGTCTCGACTTCGAACCAGCACCTGAGGGACTGGGGAAGGAGCAACATGGGGAATAGCCATCTCTACTTCAACTGGGCACCTCATAATAGGGGGCCGAGGAAGGAGCCATGCCGGGAGTCTCACAGGAGACCCTCTTTTCTTCATCTGTAATCCCGTCGGAAAAACGGAGTAAAAATCTTTTAGGTGTGCCTCCTATGCGGCACTAAGCAAAAACTGGAGAAGGCTGATGCCGTCCAGGGGTGTATACTGCACAGGAGGAGCCACAGTTAATCTTTTTCAGATTATGCATAGTGTCGCCTCCTAGTGGACAGCAGCATAACACCCATGGTCTTGTGTCCCCCAATGAGGCGACAGAGTAATATATACTGGTAGTATATAAAAAAAAAAATGGTAGTTGGGGCCATCAAACCTCTGCACGAAAGCGCTCTGGTCTGTGGTGGGTGTGGGATCTGACCTTCACCATGGCCTGTTGGTCCTCGCTGTACTCCACTTGCGCTGTAGACAGGTTAATCAGACATCGCTCCACCGGATCCTTGTCACTGTTGTAGATGAAGACGTATGGACGCCGGACGACCACGTACTGCTTGGCCCAAGAATGAGACTGAGGCTCCTTGAAGTTTAAATACCCTTTTTTAGAGACAACCGACCTGGGGAGAAAAGAAACGGGTTCATTCTATAGCCGAGGAAGGACCCTCTGACACGTGTGCTTCCTGCTCATCAGTCTCTCATACCCGGGTCTCAGCTCTTCGATGTCGGGTACTAGGTTCAGGAACTCGTTCTTGCCGGCGCGGGCCAGGTACGAGCTTTCTACTGGGGGAATGATATGGAACGGTTCAAACTCCGAGCATGGGCTAGAAGAGCGGGAATTGGCTTCAGGGGTCCTGTAAGATACAGCATGGATGAAGCTCGTGTGGGGGCAGCAGGTATGTAAATGTACCTGAGTGCCAGCTTATCACTCACTTCTGATCTACGGAGCTGCATCTGGAGTCCGCCAGCGATGGACAGGTAGACGATGGGGTGAGGGTGGCGCTGCTAAAGCTGGAGACTGATGGGTCACGACCGATGGGGGAAATATCAGACAGCTGCAAAAGGGAAACGTTAGAGTGAAACTGATAATCGGGTCAAAAAAAGAAGAAAATTCAAGTCAAGGGATCGATTTAGGGTCAGAAAAAAGTGTGAGCAGTTTCTATGTAAAGGCGTCGTCTCTAAAGGGTTTTAATAAGAAAATTGCTAGTTTTTTTCATGCACTTTACAATTTAACCCATTTATTAAGACAAGACGACCCCTCTGAAGTTCAGAAGGGTGGGCGCAGCACGTCGATGGCAGGGCACAATGTGCAGCTCACCTTACAATCACTGATGCTGTTGCACACTTGGGTCAGCTCCCGGTTATACGTGTGAGTGAGGAGCCGCAAGCACTGGAAGGAAAGTAATAAAGAGATTGGCCCCTGTCACTTTCAGAAATCATTAACACAAAGCCAAAAGTGAGAGAGAAAATGGAGGCATCGGTCAATGTGCAGGATCTCGCCTACCTTAGTTGCCAGCTCCTTCTCTCGATCCACCAGGCTCTCGACGTCGGTGGAGTCGTATCCGCTGCTCTCGCTTGGGGTGATGGCACTTTCGAAGGTGGTGGTAGATATCTGAGAGGAGATACTGGTGGAGGTGCTGAGCGTCCCACTGCTCAGACTGGGGGATATGGAGTCACTCAGGGATTTTGGAATACTGTCTCCGAGCTTCTCTCTAAGCAGGAGGAGATGCCGAGTCTTCTCCACCTGGAGGAACAGTCCGGGGGATTCGTTATAGGACCCTCAGGATGAGTCTTGATAATATCTCTCATAAGTAACATTTGGGGTTATTTGTGTTGTTTTTACATTGTCTTATCAGGGCGTGTAACACAAGATGATTCTGAACAAGTTTAGAAACCTAAAATTCTTCCCAGTAACACAATGTGCCAAAGATTCAGATCGGAGACGTCTTCACTACAAAACTAAGGGTACTCTCACACAGTGCAATTTTGATCGCTACGACGGTACGATCCGTGACGTTCCAGCGATATCCATAGGATATCGCTGTGTCTGACACGCAGCAGCGATCAGGGACCCTGCTGAGAATCGTACGTCGTAGCAGATCGTTTGGAACTTTCTTTCGTCGCTGGATCTCCCGCTGTCATCGTTGGATCGGTGTGTGTGACACCGATCCAACGATGCGTTCGCTTGTAACCAGGGTAAACATCGGGTTACTAAGCGCAGGGCCGCGCTTAGTAACTCGATGTTTACCCTGGTTACCATCGTAAAAGTAAAAAAAAAAAAACGTACATACTCACATTCTGGTGTCCGTCAGGTCCCTTGCAGTCTGCTTCCCGCTCTGACTGACTCCCGGCCGGAAAGTAAGAGCAGATCACAGCGGTGACGTCACCGCTGTGATCTGCTTTCACTTTACGGCGGCACTCAGTCAGAGCGGGAAGCAGACTGCAAGGGACCTGACGGACACCAGAATGTAAGTATGTACTGTTTTTTTTTTTTTACTTTTACGATGGTAACCAAGGTAAACATCGGGTTACTAAGCGCGGCCCTGCGCTTAGTAACCCGATGTTTACCCTGGTTACCCGGGGCCTTCGGCATCGTTGGTCGCTGGAGAGCTGTCTGTGTGACAGCTCCCCAGCGACCACACAATGACTTACCAATGATCACGGCCAGGTCGTATCGCTGGTCGTGATCGTTGGAAAGTTGCAGAGTGTGACAGTACCCTAAGTCCCTGAAGCAAAATGATCTCCTTGAAGATACAGCTGGATGAGATCATATCATATTGGGTACAATTTGGGGATCGATGTGCTGTTCTGCCTCTCGGATTATGTTTAATGTGGATGAATGATTTTTAGGCTGAACAGATACTTATCTCTATGGAAGGAGATAAGCGGCTGCCAGACTCAATCAACGCTGTGGAAAGTAATAGGACAGGAGAGCGGGATCTCCTCCATCCACGCAGCCGTCCTACAGACTGGTACAATGCACAGATAATATGGCCGTCGCCTCTCAGTGCACGGTGCAGGGCACACGGGAATTAATCGGATTGTGATACCTCATGTAACTGTTCCATCTTCTCCAGCTCCCACTGATGCTCCAGTATCAGGCTGTCCCCGCGGGGTCTCCAGCCGGCCAGGTTCTCCTCCCCTCGGACATACGCCACTGAGGTGTCCAGGATCTTTCTTCTTCTTCTTTGCATTCCTAAATAGTAAAAAAATAAAATTAAGATTAAAAAAAAAAAACAAATAAAGGAGAACTCCTCCAAAAAATAATTGGCTAAAACAGGGGTCTCAAACTCAGCTGGGTATATGGACTTCACATAAAAAAAAAATTGAGTTTAGGGGGCTGCATTCTTTGCCAGACAAAGTGACATTTTTAGTGAAACCATTTTTCTCTATACATCTTTTGATAATTTTTTTCACATTTTTGGAGTGCTTAATTTATATTTTTGAATGGCATTCATCGTATGGGATATGATACAGTTTATATCTTGGGTCATTATGAATGTGGCGATAAACGTGCACTTTTTTTTGTTTAGTTTATATATCTAAAAAAGCATTTTCAGGTTTTTTGTTTTTCTACATGCTTACAATTTAGTTTCCCCCAATTGGACACATACAGTCAGTCTTACAATGAGTACCATACAGCAATTCTGGCAAATATCTTGTAGTAAGGCCCCATCCTGGTCCCCTTCTTGTAGTAAGGCCCCATCCTGGTCCCCTTCTTGTAGCAAGGCCCCATCCTGGTCCCCTTCTTGTAGTAAGGCCCCATCCTGGTCCCCTTCTTGTAGTAAGGCCCCATCCTGGTCCCCTTCTTGTAGTAACGCCCCATCCTGGTCCCCTTCTTGTAGTAACGCCCCATCCTGGTCCCCTTCTTGTAGTAACGCCCCATCCTGGTCCCCTTCTTGTAGTAACGCCCCATCCTGGTCCCCTTCTTGTAGTAACGCCCCATCCTGGTCCCCTTCTTGTAGTAACGCCCCATCCTGGTCCCCTTCTTGTAGTAACGCCCCATCCTGGTCCCCTTCTTGTAGTAACGCCCCATCCTGTCCCCTTCTTGTACTGTAGACCTCATTACGATCATGGCCCAGTCCAGGAGCCGCTTTATTTCAGTTGAATGTGAGTTCTTGTACGCACAAACAAGCTCTCTGCACAGCAATACCAGTCGCCGGCCAATCAGAGGCCAGCAGCTGACATCGGCGTGCCGGTGCATGGCAATGACGTCATAAGCCGCTGGGTCGCGATCGTCAAGGGGTCTACAATGCCTGCGGACCGTATGAAGCAGCCTCTGGCCGCATGCGGCCCACTTGTTTGAGACCCCTGGGCTAAAGGAACATTCTCATCCTTGTCCGTGATGGCACATTTCTAGTATGATCGCTGGCGTCTGACTGCAGCGCTTTCATTCTCAGCATCAGAGGTCGGACTCCCAGCGATCAGTGATGGCGTATCATTATACTATCAGATCATCACCTGTCGAGATGACAATACCACTTTAAAAACGAACCAGAGAAAATGTGATGAGAAATATAATATTTTACTGATCCCTTTTGCTTCCATTGTTGGCTGATACGTGCATAGTTCGAGTGCGGTCGGACTCTTACCTGGACTCCCTGTGTCCGCCATTTTGCACAAACTGAGCTCATAGATTCCAGTTACTTTATTACTGCAACAGAAAGAGCCGATAATCACATGTACAGAGTAACAGCCGCGGTCGCCCCAGCACTGCTCATACGTCTGCCCTTTATACTAACTAGGTCTATGAATTTCGCGCTCCCATCCGGCCCGGCGGTGTGCACCAATATTCCACATATCACCCACCCATATCACACTAGGCCCAATTAACCCATTATGGGAAAACCCTCAATAATTCTGGTACAAATAAACTAAGTATTTACCAGTCAGGGGACTTGGAGTAGCCGCTGCCAAAGAGACTGCGCAGGGAACGTGGAGGGGAGATCTTGGCATCACGCGAGTAAAAGACCATGCACACGTCCTTGGTGATGACAGCCGGCTGGATGCAATGGTCGAGCTGCGAGGAACAGAATCCAACGTTAGATTAAATTGCAGTTTATACAGAATTTGTAAACTGTGCACAAAGTGGGACAATGAATACCTCCAAATAGGCCGACAGCGTCATGTAAATCTTCTCTCCGTAGGGGGTGACACGGTTCAGGAGTAAAGAGTTATGCAGGGAACTGTCCCAGACCGCCTCAAAGCGATAGAACGTCCTGCAGAGCCGCAGAGCAATGAATGACATCAGTTATCTGCAACAACGGCGCATCCCAGACCCCAACACAAAGCCCCTCAACACAAAGCACAAGGACACAGTGACCTGGACACAACCAGAGTGGTGTACTGGGCTCTACGCAGGATGGGGTACTGCGAGGAAATGTGGGGTCTTCTCATTCCTTATCACTTATCTCCGCTGAAGACTTTGCCTCATTCTTCAAGCAGAAGATTGATAACATCAGAGACAGTTTTGGTCAACAAGCCCCAGAGCCCTTCCTCCCAACTTCCCTACCCTCCACCTCCAAAACCAACTTCTCCACCATTACAGAAGATCAACTCGCCACTACTCTCAAGATCGCATCTCACCACCTGTGCACTTGACCCGCTCCCATCCCACCTCATCCCAAACCTCACCACAATCTTCATCCCAACCCTAACCCATCTATTCAACCTATCACTAACAACTGGTGTTTTCCCCTCAAGCTTTAAACATGCCTCCATCACACCTATCCTCAAAAAGCCTTCTCTTGACCCATCCTCTGTATCTAGCTATCGCCCTGTATCACTTCTCCCCTATGCCTCAAAACTACTGGAACAACACGTCTACCTTGAACTGTCCTCCCATCTCTCTTCTTGCTCCCTCTTTGACCGCTTACAATCTGGCTTCCGGTCACACCATTCCACTGAAACTGACCTAACTAAGGTCACCAATGACCTCTTAACCGCCAAGAGCAAGCGACACTACTCCGTTCTCCTCCTCCTCGACCTGTCGGCTGCCTTTGACACAGTGGACCATTCCCTATTATTACAGACGCTCTCATCCCTTGGCATCACAGACTTGGCCCTATCCTGGATCTCCTCATACCTAACAGACCAGACATTCAGCGTCTCCCACTCACACACCACCTCCTCACCTCGCCCCCTATCTGTCGGAGTCCCACAAGGTTCAGTCCTTGGGCCCCTGCTCTTCTCCATTTACACCTTTGGCCTGGGACAGCTCATAGAATCTCATGGCTTTCAGTATCACCTCTATGCTGATGACACACAGATCTACATCTCTGGACCAGATATCACCTCCCTACTAACCAGAATCCCTCAATGTCTGTCCACTATTTCATCCTTCTTCTCCGCTAGATTTCTCAAACTTAACATGGACAAAACAGAATTCATCATCTTTCCCCCATCTCACGCGACCCCCCCAACGAACCTATCCATTACAGTAAATGGCTGCCCACTCTCCCCAGTCCCACAAGCTCGCTGCCTCGGGGTAATCCTTGACGCTGATCTCTCCTTCAAACCACATATCCAAGCCCTTTCCACTTCCTGCCGACTTCAACTCAAGAATATTTCACGAATCCGTTCATTCCTCAACCAAGAATCTGCAAAAACCCTAGTCCATGCCCTCATCATCTCTCGCCTCGACTACTGCAACCTCCTGCTCTGTGGCCTCCCCTCGAACACTCTCGCACCCCTCCAATCTATTCTAAACTCTGCTGCCCGACTAATCCACCTGTCCACCCGCTATTCTCCGGCCTCTCCCCTCTGTCAATCCCTTCACTGGCTCCCCATTGCCCAGAGACTCCAGTACAAAACCCTAACGATGACATACAAAGCCATCCACAACCTGTCTCCTCCATACATCTGTGACCTCGTCTCCCGGTACTTACCTACACGCAACCTCCGATCCTCACAAGATCTCCTTCTCTACTCCCCTCTTATCTCCTCTTCCCACAATCGTATACAAGATTTCTCTCGCGTATCACCCCTACTCTGGAACCTTCTACCACAACACATCAGACTCTCGCCTACCATCAAAACCTTCAAAAAGAGCCTGAAGACCCACCTCTTCCGACAAGCCTACAACCTGCAGTAACCACCGATCAACCAACCGCTGCACGATCAGCTCTATCCTCACCTACTGTATTCTCACCCATCCCTTGTAGATTGTGAGCCTTCGCGGGCAGGGTCCTCACTCCTCCTGTACCAGTTATGACTTGTATTGTTTAAGATTATTGTACTTGTTTTTATTATGTATACCCCTCCTCACTTGTAAAGCGCCATGGAATAAATGGCGCTATAACAATAAATAATAATAATAATAATAATATAGGCTTTTGTATGACTGACCACTAGGGGTGCTCTTTCACATTTGGATACTTGGGTGGAAAAGAATGATCATAGCGATTCATTGCAATTCTATGGACCCATAAATTTGGGATGGATATTGAAATATTGAGTCAGGGAAACAAACTTGGAGACACGATTATGAAACTCACGTCCGATTAATAATTAAAGGGTTATTTCTAGTGATGAGCGAATATACTCGTTACTCGAGATTTCTCTAGCACGCTCAGGTGTCCTCCGAGTATTTTTTAGTGCTCGGAGATTTACTTTTTCTTGCCGCAGCTGGATGATTTACATCTGTTAGCCAGCTTAAGTACATGTGGAGATTCCCTAGCAACCAGGCAACCCCCACATGTACTTATGCTGGCTAACAGATGCAAATCATTCAGCTGCGGCGCTGAAAACTAAAACTCCAAGCACTAAAAAATACTCAGAGGACCCCGGAGCGTGCTCGAGAAATCTTGAGTAATGAGTATATTCGCTCATCACCAGTTATTTCTCATCTTCATAAATGGATATAGTCGGCAAGCGCTTGTAAAGACGAGCACTTTTGCAGTTTACGGCTTATTAAAATTTTCAGTTGTTCTTGAGATATTCACATTTTTCTATTGTTTACAGCTTGTTGCCTTGGAGACTGACCACCGCTGCTAGAATATGCGCAGTGTTTACAAGCTCTTTTCTAATAAGCATGTAAGCGCTTGCTGTGAAGCTGGTCAGGATCACTGGCGCGCGCTGTCACCTCAGACACAGCCTCAGAGCACAGCTTACAAGATAGAGAGCAGCGGTGGTCGGGCTGCTTGACAACAAACTTAGGACAAAAGAAAAAAGTGTCACTATCTCAACAACGGCTGCAAATTTTAATAAGCAGATACTAGCAGAAGTGCTCATGTTTACCAGCAATATCAGACAATATCCATCAATAAAGTTGGGCATAACCCTTCACTACAAGCTGCAGACAGAAGACCCTGTGAAATGAAAGAAAACTTTGAAAAAAGTTTTCATTTTGACTTTCTCTAGTCGGAATCTGTAAGAAATCTACAAGGTAAATAGTCTAGATGGTATAAAAGCGTAAGGCAAGGAGCGGAGGGCGTGAAGAGGGGCGCGGACGGTGGAGGGGCGCGGACGGTGGAGGGGCGCGGACGGTGGAGGGGCGCGGACGGTGGAGGGGCGCGGACGGTGGAGGGGCGCGGACGGTGGAGGGGCGCAGACGGTGGAGGGGCGCAGACGGTGGAGGGGCGCAGACGGTGGAGGGGCGCAGACGGTGGAGGGGCGCAGACGGTGGAGGGGCGCAGACGGTGGAGGGGCGCAGACGGTGGAGGGGCGCAGACGGTGGAGGGGCGCAGACGGTGGAGGGGCGCAGACGGTGGAGGGGCGCAGACGGTGGAGGGGCGCAGACGGTGGAGGGGCGCAGACGGTGGAGGGGCGCAGACGGTGGAGGGGCGCAGACGGTGGAGGGGCGCAGACGGTGGAGGGGCGCAGACGGTGGGGGACATAAAGAATTCTGTGCGAGGCCGAGAACCTTTATGTACAGGGAAGGGAAAAGCAAAACAGAAAATACCTAGGCATATCCTTATCAAGAAACAGCCTGCAAGACACAGAAGAAGAAGCTGCCATTAGTGACCGAGACGGTCAGGGGCACAAAGACGAGGGGGAACCCGGGAGCAGAGACAAGGGATTAGCAGGGAGGAGAAAATAAAAAAAATGAAGAGCAACTCAAAATATAACCGAAGATGGAGACTGACAGTAAAGCCGTGAATGCAGAAACCTCTGGCCATGGCCGGTTCATGGGCTCCGGTATCGGACATTACCTGCTGCTGCTGTGATTTTTGAGGTATTTGGCGGAGATTATGTTGAGGGAAAGAACCGCGTCCGCAGCCGCTTCGTCCACCTCTGCGTTATTCCGGACTCTCCCTAGACGGACGCACAGATGACAGCAGGTTAGTCTAGGTGACCTAACTGCCACGTGATAACAGGCGACGGCAGCCATGACACGTACCGACCACCAGCTCCCGCACATCCTTCCAGTGCAGCTCGTTTCCTTTCTCGTGTATTATAGTCACCGTAATTCTGCGCTGGATCCCCTGTCGTAATAAATATCTGTCATGATAAGTCACGAGACATCAGCAGCTGCTACGACTAAATTATGTACGTTTGCATCATCATAACGATCATCCTGCAGACAATCCACAGCTGCTGGACCACCGACCTACCAAATGTGAATGGCCACCTTCTGTCCGGTTCACTTGAACCGAGGGGTAGAGTTGAGCAAAAAAAAATAAAAAATTGTAAAATCCTCCTCCAGCATGACACTGGGCTAGAGCCCCGAGGACGTCCTCCTACCTGCAGGCATCCACAGGGCTTCTTCTGATCTATAGGCCCGGAGTGCGCTGACATGTTTGTCGACACAATGCTGCAATGATGATGCTACACCAGACCTACTAATCAGCAAAGGCGGCAGGGATGCCAGAGGCTAGGAGGAGGCTCACTGGAACATGCTCCTGCCACCACTGCACCAGAGCCCCGAGGACGTCCTCCTACCTGCATTCATCCCAGGGTTTCCTCTGATTATTTGGCCCAGGGCGCCCTGACATATGTGCTTCACACTGCAATGATGATGCTACGCCAGGTCTACATATCACCAGAGGCGGCAGGGATGCCAGCAGCTAGGAGGAGGTTCAAAGGGATGTGGTCCAGTGGCCACGGACTACCGATCCAGGCATTGGATGGGGTTCTGCAGATCTTGCTCAAGTCTCCTGCGGGAGTATCCCTGTCTTGCAGCTGAACAACGGATGCTAAAAGCCAGTTGCATCCTAATGACTATTCTGCATTAATCAATGTAAAGACCTTGTCTATTGCCTATGTTTTTCTATATGGAATTACATGGTCAAAAAAATAAGAAAAAAAATTACCCTGACATATTGCGGCGAGAAGGAGGCCAAAATAACAGTCCCTTGGCCTCCTCCTGGTGAATGGCGGCCTATAAACCTGCAGTGAGCTTCCCCGGTACACGTATAGGGCCTAATCTCTCGATGTGACATACCTGGTGTAGCAGGAAGTTCCCCTGACAGGACAGACCTCCGGAGTGATCCACAACAGCTGGGATGTACCTGGGAGACAAGCAGCACATGATCATCACCCCCCGAATACGGACGATGGGTACAATTTGCATTCTCATCCTCTCACTTACTCTCCTGTAGGCTCCAATTCACTGATCTCAAACCAAACCAGCAGGTCGTATTTGCTGACACTCTGTCCCAGACTCGACTTGCTCAGAGGGTTTAGTTTGGTGGCTGGAACTGCAATATAAATGCAGAGAATGAGACAAAAGCATTGGAAGAAAAAACAAATCTATGGAGACAACCTACAGGACGTGGGAGCTGCACGGTTACCCCACTGAGACCTCCGCTACTAACCATCTCTCCTGGGAGCCCTCTCCGGCAGGCAGCTGGGTATTGGCAGGGAGAGGAATGATGGCAGCTGCTCGGCCCGGTCTTGGAGCGTTGCGGAGAGTGCATGGGCGTGCTCAGATAGCGTGTCCAACACTGGCACACTCACATAGCTGGACATTAGGTACCTGACCAAATTTATCTTCCTCTCGCCAGCTACCAGGGACAATGCAATGATGCAAATGAGGAGAAAAAGCAAAGGAAAAGCAAAGGAAATGCAAGGCCAGGGGATAAAACCGAGGAAGGAATGATATAGTCATCATGCAGCAAAAAAAATGAATGAAAAAATGAGAGGTTAAACGTATGAAAAGCATGCAGATCAGCAATCATCAGTGCAGGGCAGAGTAACAGAAATTAGGGCATGTAATGGCTCCCTAGACTCCCTGCATCGTCCTATAACTTATACTATATGGCTATTACTCACCAGGTTTAGAGAGGGGCATCGGAGGGGGACAATGACGACGGGAAGGCTGAACTGGGCTGTAAGGAAAGGAATTCGATATGACCCATCCATGAGACAAGTACGAACGTATATACACACACACACACTACCCCACCTGAGGTCCTGGCCCTGGGAGTGGAGCGGGTGCTGCTGATAATGTCCGAACACTTCAAACACAATAGGGTTGGATTTGATATATTCTATGAAGGATTCAGTAACCTCGACTGCAATCTGCAAAGAAAGAAATGTGGGGGGCATGCATTATTCCATGGCCTCCGGTACAGCGAGTCACATTCCTGGTCGCCGGCCACTTACATTCTGTACATGGTAGAAGCCCAGTGGGTTCCCACGACCGTTGTTTTTAAGAGGTTCCGTGGAAAAGGCCTCATCGTGCCGATGTAAAAAGCTGCAAAACACTCAGAATCAGAGCCTGATAGTGAACTACAAGGAACAAGTGATCCCATGAACAGAGATATTACTGGGATGCAGGGCGTTTTCATGGTTGTAGGCACAGTGGACGCCATGTTCGATTACAGCGGTGTTTGGCAACTCACTTGAACTGGCAGAAGATGTCGGCGTATTCTTGCGGGATGCCACTAGCTTGTAGCACGGTAACCCGGAATGTGAAGACACTGCCGATCTTCAGGTGTTCTCCTACATCTTCAGAAAACCCTTCCATCATCATCTTGCCATCCAGAAGACTGCCGGATTTCATGTCTGCAGGGTTATAAAGGATATAAGAGACGGGCCGAGCAGGCGGTCATTGGGCCAAGACTCTGTGTCCTGAGGTCCGTTACCCATCTCAGCCAGCCGGTTGACCTCCTCCATAGGAGTGTTCAGTTCTGAATTTGGACCCTGTCCTTCTACAATGCGCAGTTCTTCTAGAGACAACCCAGCGCGAGTGAGGACGGTGGAGGATACGTCATTCTGCAAGAGAAGAAACGTCAAAAAATAAACATCCATGGTTTACTTACAGCCTGGCAGCCTGAGCTGGCGGTACAAGAGATCAGGATGACAAAACAGTTCAGAAATCTCCCAACAAATAAGAAAAACGTGCACTCGTCTTCCGCAGTAATTTTAAAGCTGGCTGATTAATCATTGTTCTCGGCAGCACATCTTCCTGTTTAACCAAGACGATGTGCTGCAGAGAACAATGATATTCTATGTGAGAAGAATGGTCATATTAGCGATCATTCTGTGTGCGCAGGCATACGGTCGGGCGCTCTAGGTTAGTAAACGACCCACGATTAACTTTCACATAGCTGACTGGTGCAGACAGCCATAATCTTTCCAAGACGTTATATTTTTTTTGTTTACTATGGGCCTAAGCAGTAAAAGGTAGGTAATTGTTACCTGCCTGCTGTGCCCGGCGCTGGTCTCTGCTGCCACGGAGTTGTCAAACCCCGCTCCTCTTCAGTAGCTTCTGCTGACATCACATCGACAGAGCAGCGGCTTCTCTTCTGCCGTTATGGGGCGTGGCTGACGCCATGTTAATTGACAGCCAGCTCCCCGCTTCCTCACTGCAGTGATCCAGCGGTCAATCAGTATGATGTTGACAATCACGCTCCATCAACAGAGCGGAAGAATAAGAGCTGCTCTGTTGACATGACGTCAGTGGGAGCCGCTGAATCGCTGGCGGTCACAGTGTGTGACTGCTGTGAGCTGACACCGGGTACAACAGGCAGATAGCTGTCTCTATTAGCAACTACCTGCCTAGGTAAAAAAAATAAAATAATAGTCCTGAACAACCCCTTTAGGAACACATAGAAATGAAGTGTCGTTACGTGGTACCCACTAATGAAGAATGGCAATCCCTCCTGTCCTCTGCTTCTGTACAAGACCCTCAGTGGTGAGCGCCATACCCCACGTGTGAGCGATCCTTTGGTACTTACCTTATTAAAGTAATCATTGTCAAATGAGATCTTGGCAGTTCCTGACTGTCGAATGCCGGATCCATAATCTGGAGCTTCTTCATCACCTGAGAAGCAGTGATTAAAATAATGAGAAGTTTAGAAGAGCCTTTTCCTAAGACAGATGAGCTGAACCTTACAGGAGACTCGTGCTGCCGGTGGTCGGCTCTAGTGAGGTCTTGACCTGTCAATCATGCCGAGCTGGAATGAGCGGCCCCCGTGACTCGTCCCTGCTTGCTGGTAGTCTGTACAATATAAAAGCAACCGGACTATTGGTACTTACCAGCAATTGCTTGCACGGCAACACGCAGGAACCCACGTACGTCCCCCTTCTCGCTCACTATGGCCACCCGATGGACCAAGGGGACGGGGAAAAGCAGATTACTGAGATAGACAAACGCTCTGGAAGAGAAACCAAGGAGGGTGCTGCGTTACATAACTGCGCGGCATTACCGCCTAGTCACAGGTCACTTCTCTCTGTCAGGATCTGAGAACACGTCGTCTGCATCCACCCAGAAATGATGAGTGACAGATGTGATAGACAGTACCAGACGATGGAGGTCGGAACTAGACACTACGTCATACACCATGGATCCACGCTCACCTACTCAGACGGCGAGGGGTTAAAGGGAACGGAAAGAAACCAAAATGAAAATGAAATCAGGTTACAAACGGAATCAGAACCGAAAGCATAAAAGGATTAATCAGCCGTATTATAACCACACTGCAAACGCAAAATACAAAGAAAAGGAAGTAGCTGCAAAGGAATCGTAAAGTGTTAAAATAAAAAACAACTACTGTGTTCCGGACCTCAAATGTCTCTAGGAAGGAGGGGTGTCCAGAGGAGGCGAGGGGCAGGAATCGGCAGTGCTGGATTCACCCAGGAACTGGCCATCAATACCAATATACCCTGGGCTCCAATTCCTAGTCATTTTCAAGATCTCTGCTTACTGACAGTGAATTGCAATGTTCACTATTCATGCAGCCACTGCTGCAGAGATTCTGATCTTTGCGGCTACTGTGCGATTACAGACAGTATTTTTCACCAGTCTCTCTGAAAAAAAGTAGCAGCATGGAGGTCATTACACAAAAGTACTGAGCAGTGTGGCTGTGAATCCAGCTCTGGGGTCAAATAAACACTTACTAGAAAGCAGCCAAACAGGTTTTGGTTGGTCTGTGCGTCTCTCTATACTCAGCGGCATAGACTTCAACATGAAGCCCTAAGATGATCCCTCAGTGAGCTAACAGGGCATCTTATTTTCATCAAGCCTGATTTTAGCAGTTTTTCAGAGTAAAAAATTAGATCAGGGGGTAAAGGGAGGAAAGAAGTGTCTTATAGATGGAGAATGAAGCAGATATTTTACAAAGGTTTCTTATATTCACTTGTGCTATTGACTTAGTTGAAACCATAACGACTGACTCGGCTTACAGACAATTTTTTTTAGACTAGTTACATTGCTATAAACCCAAGGCGAGAAATAGGTATCGGTCAGAAAGGGTTTGTATTCATTGGCAGCAAGCAGATATCTAATTTTAAGTCATTAAAACAAACTTTATTAAAAAAATTAACAATTATTATGTCTTGGATTTTAAATGTGATAACTAAGTAGCATAGTAGTTTTACCTGCAGCCCAATGTAAATGCTATTATCACAAAAACCCATAGAAAAAGTATAAAACTATATGTATAGAGTTGTATCTGCAATTTAGAATACACAACAGGATTATATCACAGGTATTCGAAAAAGCTAATTTAAATATTAGACTACCCCTTTAAGGCACTAGCACATTTAGTGGTGTTGGAGGGAGTTGCAGTAAAACATGAGTTACTAAGTCCCGCCTATGAGGAGTGCAGAAGATCTAAGCTGATATAGTGGTGTGGGACGGAGCTGCGGTAAAACATGAGTTACTAAGTCCCGCCTATGAGGAGCGCAGACAACCTAAGCTGATGTAGTGGTGTGGGAGGGAGTTATGGTAAGCCATGAGTTACTAAGTGCCACCCATGAGGAGTGCAGACGATCTAAGCTGATGGAATGGAGTGGTGTGGTAGGGAGTTATGGAAAGCCATGAGTTACTAAGTCCCGCCTATGAGGAGTGCAGATGATCTAAACTGATGTGGTGGTGGAGGGAGCTGCAGTAACACATGAGTTACTAAGTCCCGCCTATGAGGAGTGCAGACGATCTAAGCTGATGGAATTGAGTGGTGAGGGAGTTATGGTAAGCCATGAGTTACTAAGTCCCGCCTATGAGGAGTGCAGACGATCTAAGCTGATGTACTTGTGTGGGAGGGAGTTATGGTAAACCATGAGTTACTAAATTCCGCCCATAAGGAGCAAGGACAACCCAAACTTTTAAACAGTGCTCCTTTTCCATCCATCTGGGATCCCACCCATAGCCAGGGACAAGAGGAAAGGAACAGAAGTATTAGCAGCGAGGTTGGTGAGGAAATGGCAACACAAAACAAACTACAAACCAAGGAAAAAAGTAAAATATGCTTTGTTTTCCTTTTTCTTTGAAAAAAAAAAAAAGTAAGCTAAAAAAAAAATTAATGAAAATCAGGTGATGACCCGGTCACACTTCCTTAGCATTCCTGCGTCTGACAACCTATGATAGGCACAGAAAGGACAAGTTCTCACATTTACCCACCGGACAGGGGAGGAAATCAACAGCAGAAAACTTTTATGGCAGTTAAATTCAGTATAAAGTTTTCAAGTTTCTGAAATTGTAGCAATCTCTTATGGCCACCCTAATCATACTACAATGACCCCAAAGTACCAGTGTAAATCAGTTCTGTCCTCTATGTCCCTCCCCTCGAGGGTCTTCCCAGCCTCTGAGCAGAGGGGACACTTCTAGGTACCCAAAAAGTTCTCCCAAAACTGCTCAGGGGTGGCACCTTCTTTTCTTACCTCCTGGCTTTGGCACCATAAGGCGCCATTTGTTAGCGCAATTGGGGTCATTACTTCAACTTTGATACATTATCTAGATTTCTAATGTGAAAGGATCTGAGATCGGGGGACGTCCCCTTTAATAAATATATACAATGATTTAGTCTGGATTTAGATAAAGGTATTCAATGAGAGCATCGTCTATTGTGGTCAAAGGATGACACTAGGGTTAAGAACAAGAGAGGATGATGAGGGTTCTCCTGCTGCACACAGTCCGGACATTTATACCTCCGTGGTCTTGATTTTTTTTTTTATTTGGTTTTCCACTATTTTTTATTTCGACTAGTTCCTGTGTGACTGCAGATAAAGTGCTGTTAGGATCAATGTGAAGAACTTTATCCTTTCCTACCAAATCCTTGCGCAACCTCACCAACCTTCCTACTAAAATGAACCATGGGGACCGGTCATAAAACGGGTCGTGCCCATCGCTGAAGAGATCAGATCCTTCCTCATTCCCCACATCTGAGCCGGTGTCATCTACAAATGGCTCATCGTCGAAATCCTCCATCTGGTCCTGCTGCTCGTCCGCCAGCTCGGTGATGTCAGAGTCGGCTGTTGAAAAGGTGGGGGATGGGGTGCGGTCTGCCAGCCGCTCGTTGACGCAGCCGTGGAATATGGGAGAACTAGACATTTGCAATGGAAGAGTAGTTATCATAACCCAAAGGCACTGGCACAGGAGGATGGGGGATGGGAGGGCAGCGGGGCTCATACACTCCATACATCACCATTGAAACAAAGCATAAATAAAAAATTTTTTTAAAAAGGCGCAAAACCGGAGGGGGAGAGAAATAAGCAAAGAGAGTGGCCAGGAGACAAGCGAGGAGCAAATCAAAAAGTAACGTATGGGGGCAGCGGGGGTGCAAAATGCACAGGGCAGTACACAACAGGAAGAATATACAACAAATACTATATTATCAGGAGCAAAAATAACAGGAGCAGAAAGCTGAGCAATGGGGGTTTTGTATACAACCAGGCCCAGCACAAGGTAATGGGGCCCATGACCGCAAAATGTGTGATTCTTGTGTCTGTAAGTTATCATAGAGGAGTCCAGATGTTCTGCTAGAGCCACCAGGAGAAAGCCAATCAGGAGAACTGACCGGCCTGAAGCCTGAGGCTGCACTACTGAGATTCTGATGACGACACGTCCCCCCGATTCCTGATGAATGGCCATGAATGCTTTGTGTGGAGCCAAATACTGATGTAGGCGATGATCTGACCCCACGGCACGTCCCCCTGATTCCTGATGATGAATGGCCATGAATGCCTTGTGTGGAGCCAAATACTGATGTAGGCGATGATCTGACCCCACGACACGTCCCCCTGATTCCTGATGATGAATGGCCATGAATGCCTTGTGTGGAGCCAAATACTGATGTAGGCGATGATCTGACCCCACGACACGTCCCCGATATCTGATGAACGGCCATGAATGCCTCGTGTGGAGCCAAATACTGATGTAGGCGATGATCTGACCCCACGACACATCCCCGATATCTGATGAATGGCCATGAATGCCTCGTGTGGAGCCAAATACTGATGTAGGCGATGATCTGACCCCATGACACGTCCCCCTGATTCCTGATGAATGGCCATGAATACCTTGTGTGGAGCCAAATACTGATGTAGGCGATGATCTGACCCCCCTCGACACGTCCCCCTGATATCTGATTAATGGCCATGAATGCCTTGTGTGGAGCCAAATACTGATGTAGGCGATGATCTGACCCCACGACACGTCCCCCTGATTCCTGATGAATGGCCATGAATGCCTTGTGTGGAGCCAAATACTGATGTAGGCGATGATCTGACCCCACGACACGTCCCCCTGATTCCTGATGAATGGCCATGAATGCCTTGTGTGGAGCTAAATACTGATGTAGGCGATGATCTGACCCCACGACAAGTCCCCCTGATTCCTGATGAATGGCCATGAATGCCTTGTGTGGAGCCAAATACTGATGTAGGCGATGATCTGACCCCACGACACGTCCCCCTGATTCCTGATGAATGGCCATGAATGCCTTGTGTGGAGCCAAATACTGATGTAGGCGATGATCTGACCCCATGACACGTCCCCCTGATTCCTGATGAATGGCCATGAATGCCTTGTGTGGAGCCAATACTGATGTAGGCGATGATCTGACCCCACGACACGTCCCCCTGATTCCTGATGAATGGCCATGAATGCCTTGTGTGGAGCCAAATACTGATGTAGGCGATGATCTGACCCCACGACACGTCCCCCTGATTCCTGATGAATGGCCATGAATGCCTTGTGTGGAGCCAAATACTGATGTAGGCGATGATCTGACCCCATAACACGTCCCCCTGATTCCTGATGAATGGCCATGAATGCCTTGTGTGGAGCCAAATACTGATGTAGGCGATGATCTGACCCCACTGAAGCGCGGCCCATCTCCCGGTGGTGCAGCCTTAGATTTGAGGCCTGAAACTTCAGACGATTTCTGCAGACACGTTTTACATACTTTGTGGATTTATTGAAATCTCTGAGAAAAACATTAAATTGAGCCAGGTGAAAAGTCATCCGAGCACAGAAGGAATGAGCCCAAATTACTAAAAATCAGAGAAGCGGCATATTGTGGTTCACAGAGGGGGTCCGGAGGGGAAGAAGCCCCTCAATGACGTCTATAGGCCGTAATACACTGTTATTGTGTAATGTGATAAGACCAATGACAGACATACGGAGGGGGAGACTCATCTCTTTATGCCAGAAGGGTGGAGTTAAAGTTGCAATAATTTTGGGCCTGAATTATAAAAACAGGGCAATCTTACTGAATTGGCCACACGGCATATAAAAATGGCATAGCGCCCCCTCTGACCGCTGTCACATACTGTACACACGGCAGAGTTATGTGGTCGCCATGTGTGTTACCTGGATTACAGGCTCAGCATGGCGCAGATGTCACTGACACATCCATTATTCCACTAGGAACCAAGAATATAAGCGGGAGTGATACAAAACCAATGGAAGATGGAGAACAGCGGCCGTGTACGAGGCTCGCACCCGCGGAGGAACCCACCTGCCGACAAGCTTGAACCAGTGGAAGCGATCGTAGAAGGGGTCACCGCCGCTCAGCACCGCGTCAGGCTCGTCTTGGACGTTAGACGCCATTTCTCCCGCTCGGTCGTACATTTCTCGCATCTGTTCTAGTCGTAACCTATGGGAGCAGATGTGTTAGATTAGAAAGGACAGCGATTGTGGCGCCATCACGAGGGACTGACGCTACGATCTGCAGCATGCGCGGTTTCTGAGATCCACTTGCTGTCAGTGAATGGAGGCAATCACACATTCACAGACACGTGGAGACGTCCACTCCGGTGCAAATAGGGTTAATCTGACTCCGCTCACTCCTGCATCGGAGGTGGGCAGGCAGAGACGTCACGTGCACCGATATCCGCTAATAAGTCTAATAGACGCTTACGTCCCCTCCATTATAGCAATGTGCAATCAGACAAGACGATGGTGCAAGTTACTGAGACCGCAGGGGTTAATCTGCCAGATGAAGAGTTTTCTGAATGATAAAACAGCATTTTTATTGTTTTTCATCCACAGCTCTACTTGTCAGTTGAACGAGGTCGCAATACCAGACACAGCCACAAACAAGAGAGGCGCTGCTGTTTGCACATTACTTGCAGAGACGTTTTCTGGAGAATCCCTCTAAGCCCTATGATAGCAGATCTGTGGTGTCTTGCCTGAGCTTTTCCAGTGACCAGTAATGTGTGGCTCCATTTTTCAGGTCTTGCACTTCCACAGCCACCACGGTACGGGGGAAGGGTTGATCTTCAGGTATTTTCTCGGAGTCAGGAGGAAGCAGCTCCGGAGGAAGCGGCGAGTACAATGTATCAGTCAGCAGCACAAACTGGAACTGTACCTAATGGGTAGACAGGGAAGAAATGGTTAAACCGCAGAATGTTTCTCTCTTTAGGCTATGTGCACACGTAGGAAATGTGGTGCAGAATTTTCTGCACTAAATCTGCATCTCCTGGCAGAATCCGCAGGTGCGGTTTTGATGCGTTTTTTATGCGGTTTTTGTGCGGAATTGATGCGGTTTTTGTGCGGAATTGATGCGGATTTTGTGTAGTTTTTACCACTGTGGATTTCTATTAATGGAGGGTGCAGAAACGCACAAAAGAAGTGACATGCACTTCTTTGAAATCTGCAGCGTTTCCGCACGGACTTTTCTGCACCATCTGCACAGCTTTTTTTTTTTTCACATTGATTTACACTGTACTGTAAATCACAGTGCAGATCTGCAGCGTTTCTGCAGCAGAAAAATCTGCTGCAGATCTGCACTAAATCTGCATTGTGTGCACACAGCTTTAAGAGGCCTCCAGGATCCCTGATGAAGGTCCAAGGAGCTCCTCACCTTCTTCTTCAGCTCCACACTGATGGCGTTGGCTTCCTTCAGGTACACGGCATTCCCCCACAGCAGGTCCCGGAGAGATGTGAACTGATGGTGCTTCCACTTCTTGAAAGCCCACTGGGCAAGTTCATACTCATGCTGTGTCCAGGGAACTGCACAGAGATCAAAGAGTTACAGCCAAGGGGCATCTAAAGGCATCGGCTGCACAGAGGCGCTGCCCAGGGGACGGCACGCTCCATAGTGTCCAATGGTCTCAGCAGCCACCATACAGGAGGGTGTAACAGGCCTAATTGTATGGACCAATGCTAGATACATAAGAGTGTCAGCAGCCACCACTAGGGGGAGCTCCCTGTATACAGATACATGATAAGATCCTGTCTGCAGCCACCACTAGGAGGGGAGCTCCCTGTATCCAGAGATACATGATAAGATCCTGTCTGCAGCCACCACTAGGGGGAGCTCCCTGTATACAGAGATACATGATAAGATCCTGTCTGCAGCCACCACTAGGGGGAGCTCCCTGTATACAGAGATACATGATAAGATCCTGTCTGCAGCCACCACTAGGGGGATCTCCCTGTATACAGAGATACATGATAAGATCCTGTCTGCAGCCACCACTAGGGGGAGCTCCCTGTATACAGAGATACATGATAAGATCCTGTCTGCAGCCACCACTAGGGGGAGCTCCCTGTATACAGAGATACATGATAAGATCCTGTCTGCAGCCACCACTAGGGGGAGCTCCCTGTATACAGAGATACATGATAAGATCCTGTCTGCAGCCACCACTAGGGGGAGCTCCCTGTATACAGAGATACATGATAAGATCCTGTCTGCAGCCACCACTAGGGGGAGCTCCCTGTATACAGAGATACATGATAAGATCCTGTCTGCAGCCACCACTAGGGGGAGCTCCCTGTATACAGAGATACATGATAAGATCCTGTCTGCAGCCACCACTAGGGGGAGCTCCCTGTATACAGAGATACATGATAAGATCCTGTCTGCAGCCACCACTAGGGGGAGCTCCCTGTATACAGAGATACATGATAAGATCCTGTCTGCAGCCACCACTAGGGGGAGCTCCCTGTATACAGAGATACATGATAAGATCCTGTCTGCAGCCACCACTAGGGGGAGCTCCCTGTATACAGAGATACATGATAAGATCCTGTCTGCAGCCACCACTAGGGGGAGCTCCCTGTATACAGAGATACATGATAAGATCCTGTCTGCAGCCACCATTAGGGGGAGCTCCCTGTATTCAGTAATACACTCTTGTCCTGCAGTTTAGCTCCAATCACTCACTTCTATGTGCTCTGGCTGTGGTGGGGCAATATGAGCAATATTTATCCCACCCATTCTGGAATTTCCTCGCTGGAAAAACAAGGACTCTTACCCTCCTCTTCCTCTTCATCCTCTTCCTCGGTGGTGTCAGCTGTCAGTGACCGGGTCTCCACTTGCTTTTGCAGAGCCAGTAGTTTGCTTTCATAATCCTATAGATGGAGAGACAGGACGCATAGGAAAGGAAAGAACACGTATAGTGGGGGCCAGGGACCACCACGAATGGTGACATCTCTGTACAGCACTACAGTATATGTTAAGCATCAGTAGGCATTTACATGAGTTTCTCACAAAATTAGAATATCATCAAAAAGTTCATTTATTTCAGTTCTTCAATACAACTGATTGTGGAGACTTTGCACTAGACCTCCAGCAGCTTGGATTGTGGCCTCTCCACTCTTCCTCCAGACTCTGGGACCTCGATTTCCAAGTGAAATGCACAATTTACTTTCATCTGAACACAACACTTTGGACCACTGACAACAGTCCAGTTCTTCTTCTCCTTGGCCCAGGTAAGAAGCTTCTGGCATTGGCTATTGGCCATGAGCGGCTTGACACAAGGAATGTGACACTTGTAGTCCATGTCCTGGATACGTCTCTGTGTGGTGGCTCTTGAAGCAATGACTCCAGCAGCAGTCCACTCCTTGTGAATCTCCCCAAATTTCTAAATGGCCTTTTCTTGACAATCCTTTCCAGGCTGCGGTTATCCCAGTTGCTCGTGCACCTTTTTCTACCACACTTTTTCCTTCCACTCCACTTTCCATTAATATGCTTGGATACAGCACTGTGTGAACAGCGGCTTCTTTAGCAATGACCTTTTGTGGCTTCCCCTCCTTGTGGAGTGTGTCAATGACGCCTTCTAGACATCTGTCAGGTCAGCAGTCTTCCCCATGATTGTGGAGCTACTGGAACAGACTAAGGGACCTTTATAAACACTTAGAAAGCCTTTGCAGGGGTTTTTTGTTAATTATTCTAATTTACTGAGATGACGACTTTGGGGTCTTCATTGGCTGTAAGCCATAATCATCAACATTAACAGAAATAAACACATGACATAGATCACTCTGTGTGTAATGACTATATAATATATGAGATTCACTTTTTGCATTGAAGAACTGAAATTTTCTTTTTGATGATATTCTAATTTTGGGAGAAGCATCTGTATATGTAATATATATATATATGGCCAGAGATGACGATGCAGTAATGATTAGTATAGAAGACAAAAAAAGCGCAAATAGGGTCTTATCCTCAGGACTGCTCTTAAAGAATTATGAGAGAACTGCTCACCTGATGGTGCAAAGTAAAGGCGTTTAATTTGTCAGCTGCTGCAGATCCACAGGTCGGCGCTGCGACCTCTTAGAGACGTTATAATAGATGAATGTGGATAAAATCTGTGCTGCTGTGACAAATAATGAATCCAGATATAGTTGTAAGGTGTTCGGGTGGTTTATTCAACGCGTTTCGAAGCTCATGGCTTCTTCTTCAGGAAGTTTCCACACAAAGTTATCTTTGTGTGGAAACTTCCTGAAGAAGAAGCCATGAGCTTCGAAACGCGTTGAATAAACCACCCGAACACCTTACAACTATATCTGGATTCATTATTTGTCACAGCAGCGCAGATTTTATCCACATTCATCTATTATAACGATGCAGTAATGATACCAGACTGATGAAGGGCGGATTCTTAATTCCAGGACACAGAGCGCATCTTATAGGTTCAGCACCATACATGTAATGACAGGCCGTACGGCAGGGGTGACCGGGGCACGTAGGGGTTAGTGCCCTGATCCCGTAAGCTCTTATGTCACAGAATAGAAGAGTTCACAGCAGGGCTGGACGGACATGAGGGATAAGCCGCGGATTAGGAAACACCCGCCATCTACGGCTGATGGAAAACTATTAGCTTTCCTCCTAATTCTATTTCTATGAATAGATGTTTGTATGGCGGGTGGACGGAGGCAGCGGAGGAGACACACAGCCCGTGACTCCTTTGTGAGACACTGAATTCTGCTGCAACTGCAAGAGAAGAGTCACTGTATAATACTGCATCTGCGACAGGTGCCACAACAGTTTACTTGCAGGTGCAAAACGGAGTCATTTCTCTGTATGGAAAAATGAAGGCCATGTATAGTCATGTGTTCGAGGCTGTAATCTGATACTTCAGTTATTCATTTTGCAGTGTGAATGGGGAAGAGGAGAAACAAGATTTTCCTTTGCCTGATAAAGACTGTAGTTTTGAAAAAAAAATTAAAAATGCCACTCTGGTCTGAACGGTGGTCTAAAGACGAGTATAAAACTGGTGACCGATCAGGAGACCCTTACTGATCATACACAGAATCTGATAGCGCTCCGGGGTGCCCTCTGCTGGCAGTGATAACACAATGCACCTGACTATATGGATGTGTGTTCACTTCTACAGTCATGGACAAAAATTTTGAGAATGAGACAAATATTAATTATTCCAAAGTCTACTGCTTCATTTTTTCTAATGGCAATTTGCATATACTCCTGAATGTCAGAGTGATCAGCTTAACAGCAATTACTGTACTTGGAAAGTCAATATTTGCCCAGAAAATGAACTTTAACCCCCAAAACACATTTCAACATCATTGCAGTCCTGCCTTAAAAGGAGCAGCTAACATCGTTTTAGTGATTGATCCATTAACACAGGTGTGGGTGTTGATGAGGACAGGGCTGGCGATCAATCAGTCATGATTAACCCCTTAGTGACAGAGCCAATTTGGTACTTAATGACCGAGCCAATTTTTACAATTCTGACCAGTGTCACTTTATGAGGTTATAACTCTGGAACGCTTTATCGGATCCCGCTGATTCTGAGATTGTTTTTTCGTGACATGTTGTACTTCAAGTTAGTGGTAACATTTCTTCGATATTACTTGCGATTATTTATGAAAAAAATGGAAATATGGCGAAAATTTTTAAAATTTTGCAATTTTCAAACTTTGTATTTTTATGCCCTTAAATCAGAGAGATATGTCACAAAAAATAGTTAATAAATAACATTTCTCACATGTCTACTTTACATCAGCACAATTTTGGAAACAATTTTTTTTTTTGTTAGGGAGTTATAAGGGTTAAAAGTTGACCAGCAATTTCTCATTTTTACAACACCATGTTTTTTTTAGGGACCACATCACCTTTGAAGTGATTTTGAGGGGTCTATATGATAGAAAATAACCAAGTGTGACACCATTCTAAAAACTGCACCCCTCAAGCTGCTCAAAACCACATTCAAGAAGTTTATTAACCCTTTACGTACTTCACAGGAACTAAAACAATGTGGAAGAAAAAAATGAACATTTTACTTTTTTTTGCAAACATTTTACTTCAGAACCATTTTTTTTAATTTTCACAAGTGTAAAAACAGAAATTTAACCACAAATTTTGTTGTGCAATTTTTCCTGAGTACACCGATACCCCATATGTGGAGGTAAACCACTGTTTGGGCGCACCGCAGAGCTTGGAAGTGAAGGAGCACCGTTTGACTGTTTCAATGCAGAATTGGCTGGAATTGAGATCGGACGCCATGTCGCGTTTGGAGAGCCCCTAATGTGCCTAAACAGTGGAAACCCCCCACAAGTGACACCATTTTGGAAACTAGACCCCCCCAAGGAACTTATCTAGATGTGTGGTGAGCACTTTGAACCCCCAAGTGCTTCACAGAAGTTTATAACGTAGAGCCGTGAAAATAAAAAATCGCATTTGTTTTCACAAAAATGATTTTTTCGCCCACAAATTCTTATTTTCACAAGGGTAAAAGGAGAAATTAGACCACAAAAGTTGTTGTGCAATTTCTCCTGAGTACGTCGATACCCCATATGTGGAGGTAAACCACTGTTTGGGCGCACCGCAGAGCTTGGAAGTGAAGGAGCACCGTTTGACTTTTTCAATGCAGAATTGGCTGGAATTGAGATCGGACGCCATGTCACGTTTGGAGAGTCCCTGATGTGCCTAAACAGTGGAAACCCCCCACAAGTGATACCATTTTGGAAACTAGACACCTTAAGGAACTTATCTAGATGTGTGGTGAGCACTTTGAACCCCCAAGTGCTTCACAGAAGTTTATAACGTAGAGCCGTGAAAATAAAAAATCTCATTTTTTCTACAAAAATGATCTTTTTGCCCCCAAATTTTTATTTTCACAAGGGTAACAGGAGAAATTAGGCCACAAAAGTTGTTGTGCAATTTCTCCTGAGTACGTCGATACCCCATATATGGGGGTAAACCACTGTTTGGGCGCACCGCAGAGCTTGGAAGAGAAGGAGTGTCGTTTTACTTTTTCAATGTAGAATTGGCTGGAATTGAGATCGGACGCCATGTCACGTTTGGAGAGCCGCTGATGTGCCTAAACAGTAGAGACCCCCCACATATGACACCATTTTGGAAACTAGACCCCTTAAGGAACTTATCTAGATGTGTGGTGAGCACTTTAAACCCCCAGGTGCTTCACAGAAGTTTATAACGTAGAGCCGTGAAAATAAAAAAATCGCATTTTTTCTACAAAAATGATCTTTTTGCCTCCAAATTTTTATTTTACCAAGGGTAACAGGAGAAAATGGACCCCAGAAGCTGTTGTACAATTTGTCTTGAGTACGCCGACACCCCATATGTGGGGGTAAACCACTGTTTGGGCGCATGGCTGAGCTCGGAAGCAAAGGAGCGCCATTTGACTTTTCAATGCAAAATTGACTGGAATTGAGATCGGACGCCATGTCGCGTTTGGAGAGCCCCTGATGTGCCTAAACAGCAGAAACCCCCCAAAAGTGACCCCATTTTGGAAACTAGACCCCCCATGGAACTTATCTAGATGTGTAGTGAGAACTTTGAATGCCCAAGTGCATCACAGAAGTTTATAATGCAGAGTCGTGAAAATAAAAAATATATATTTTTTAACAATAAAGATTTTTTAGCCCCCAAGTTTTTATTTTCACAAGGGTAACAAGAGAAATTGGACCCCAAAAGTTGTTGTCCAATTTGTCCTGAGTATGCTGGTACCCCATATGTGGGGGTAAACCACTGTTTGGGCGCACGGCAGAGCTCGGAAGGGAAGGAGTGCCATTTTGGAATGCAGACTTTGATAGAATTGTCTGCGGGCGTTATGTTGCCTTTGCAGACCCCTAATGTACCTAAACAGTAGAAACCCCCAACAAGTGACCCCATTTTGGAAAATAGACCCCCCAAGGAACTTATCTAGATATGTGGTGAGAACTTTGAATGCCCAAGTGCTTCACAGAAGTTTATAATGCAGAGTAGTGAAAATAAAAAATATTTTTTTTCCCACAAAAAAGATTTTTTTAGCCCCCAAATTTTTATTTTCACAAGGGTAACAAGAGAAATTGGACCCCAAAAGTTGTTGTCCAATTTGTCCTGAGTATGCTGGTACCCCATATGTGGGGGTAAACCACTGTTTGGGCGCACGGCAGAGCTCGGAAGGGAAGGAGCGCCATTTTGCAATGCAGACTTTGATAGAATTGTCTGCGGGCGTTATGTTGCGTTTGCAGACCCCTAATGTACCTAAACAGTAGAAACCCCCACAAGTGACCAAATTTTGGAAACTAGACCCCCTAAGGAACTTATCTAGATATGTGGTGAGAACTTTGAAAGCTCAAGTGCTTCACAGAAATTTATAATGCAGAGTAGTGAAAATAAAAAAATATATTTTTTTCCAACAAAAAAGATTTTTAGCCCCCAAGTTTTTATTTTCACAAGGGTAACAGGAGAAATTGGACCCCAAAAGTTGTTGTCCAATTTATCCCGAGTACGCTGATGCCCCATATGTGGGGGTAAACCACTGTTTGGGCGCACGGCAGAGCTCAGAAGGGAGGGAGTACCATTTGACTTTTTTAGCGCAAAATTGGCTGTCGTGTTTGGAGACCCCCTGATGTACCTAAACAGTGGAAACCCCCCAATTCTAACTCCAACCCTAACCCCAACACAGCCCTAACCCTAATCTCAACCCGATCCATAATCCTAATCACAACCCTAACGATAATCACAACCCTAACCCCAAAACAGCCCTAATCTCAACCCTAACCATAACCCTAATCAAAACCCTAAATCCAACACACCCCTAACCCTAATCCCAACCCTAACCCTAATCCCAACCCTAATCCCAAACGTAACACTAATCCCAACCCTAATCCAAACCCTAACCCTAATCCCAACTCTAACCCTAACTTTAGCCCCAACCCTAACCATAACTTTAGCCCCCGTCGTCACAAAAAAAGTTCAATGTAACCTTTTTTTTGTACGTCGCGTCCGCCATTTCCGCGGATGCGTGGCCGTAACTCTGCCCCCTCCTCCCCAGGACATAGACTGGGCAGCGGATGCGTTGAAAAACTGCATCCGCTGCCCACGTTGTGCACAATTTTCACAACGTGCGTCGGTACATCGGGCCGACGCATTGCGACCGCCCCGTACCGACGCAAGTGTGAAAGAAGCCTAAGGCTACTTTCACACTAGCGTCGTACTCGGCCCATCGCAGTGTGTCGGGCCGACGTACCGACGCTAGCGTTGTAAGCGCCGCACAACGGGTGCAGCGGATGCTGTTTTTTCAACGCATCCGCTGCCCCATTGTGAGGTGCGGGGAGGCGGGGGCGGAGTTCCGGCCACGCATGCGCGGTCGGAAATGGCGGACACGTCGCACAAAAAAGTTACATGTAGTTTTTTTTGTGTCGACGGTCCGCCGAAGCACGACGCATCCGTCGCACGACGGATGCGACATGTGGCAATCCGTCGCAATGCGTCGCTAATGCAAGCCAATGGAGAAAAAACGCATCCTGCAAGCACTTTTGCAGGATGCGTTTTTTCTCCAACGACGCATTGCGACGGAAGCCAAAAAACGCTAGTGTGAAAGTAGCCTAACCCTAACCCTAGCCCTAACCCTAACCCTAAATTTAGCCCCAACCCTAACTCTAACCCTAACCCTAACTCTAACCCTAACCCTAACCCTAACTCTAACCCTAACCCTAACCCTAACCCTAATTTTAGCCCCAACTTGTCTTCTCCTGCCGGCCGGCAGATGGCAGCAGATGGCGGGCGCACTGCGCATGCGCCCGCCATGATGAAAAAGCCGGCTGGCAGGAGAAGACAGAAGAGGACCCAGGGACCCTGGGTGAGTATGATAGGGTCCCCGAATCCCCCTATTTCTCTGTCCTCTGATGTGCGATCACATCAGAGGGCAGAGAAATAACTGATCGCTTTTTTTTTTTTTTTTTTTTTGCGGTCGCCGGTAAACTGTTAATTACCGGCGATCGCAAAGCAGGGGTCGGTGCAAACCGACCCCGATCATGTTCTTTGGGGTCTCGGCTACCCCCGGCAGCCGAGACCCCAAAGAACATCCGGGTGCCGGGCGGCGGGCGCACTGCGCGTGCGCCCGCCATTTTTTCCCGGAAGAAAGATGGCGGCGCCCATGGGGAGACACGAGGAGCACCGGGGGAGGTAGGTGAGTATTGGAGGGCTATTGGGGGCCATCGGGGACCACATTTCTCTGTCCTCCGATGTGCGATCACATCGGAGGACAGAGAAATTAAACGGCAAATCGCGTTTTGTTTTTTTTTGTTGCGACCGCCGGTAAACGGTTAATTACCGGCGATCGCAACTCGGGGGTCGGTAAAAACTCCCCGAATCATGTTCTCTGGGGTCTCGGCTACCCTCGGCAACCGAGACCCCAGAGAAAATCCGACTCTGGGGGGCGCTATTCACTTTTTCCACAGCGCCGTTAATTAACGGCGCTGTGGATTAAGTACCCTTAGCGGCCGCCGTTAAAAGGCGTATCGGCGGTCGTTAAGGGGTTAAGTAAGAATGACATCACTGGACACTTTAAAAGGAGGCTGGTGCTTGGTATCACTGTTTCTCTTCAGTTAACCATGGTTATCGCTAAAGAAACACGTGCAGCCATCATTGCACTGCACAAAAATGGCCTAACAGGGAAGAGTATCGCAGCTACAAAGATTGCACCTCAGTCAACCATCTATCGCATCATCAAGAACTTCAAGGAGAGAGCTTCCATTGTTGTCAAAAAGACTCCAGGGCGCCCAAGAAAGACCAGCAAGCGCCAGGACCGTATCTTAAAACTGTTTCAGCTGCGGGATCGGACTCCCAGCAGTGCCGAGCTTGCTCAGGAATGGCAGCAGGCTGGTGTGAGTACTTCTGCACGCACTGTGAGGCGGAGACTCTGAGCAAGGCCTGGTTTCAAGGAGGGCAGCAAAGAAGCCACTTCTCTCCAGAAAAAACATCAGGGACTGACTGATATTCTGCAAAAGGTACAGGGAGTGGACTGCTGAGGACTGGAGCAAAGTCATTTTCTCTGATGAATCCTCTTTTCGATTGTTTGGGACATCTGGAAAACAGCTTATTCGGAGAAGAGGTAAGCGCTACCACCAGTCTTGTCTCATGCCAACTGTAAAGCATCCTGAAACCATTCATGTGTTGGGTTGCTTCTCAACCAAGGGAATCGGCTCACTCACAGTCTTGCCTAAAAACACAGCCATGAATAAAGAATGGTACCAGAATGTCCTCCAAGAGCAACTTCTCCCAACCGTCCAAGAGCAGTTTGGCGCCCAACAATGCCTTTTCCAGCATGATGGAGCACCTTGCCATAAAGCAAAGGTGATAACTAAATGGCTCATGGAACAAAACATAGAGATTTTGGGTCTATGGCCTGGAAACTCCCCGGATCTTAATCCCATTGAGAACTTGTGGTCAATCATCAAGAGACGGGTGGACAAACAAAAACCAACAAATTCTGGCAAAATGCAAGCATTGATTATGCAAGAATGGACTGCTATCAGTCAGGATTTGGTCCAGAAGTTGATTGAGAGCATGCCAGGGAGAATTGCAGAGGTCTTGAAGAAGAAGGGTCAACACTGCAAATATTGACTTGCTGCATTAACTCATTCTAACTGTCAATATCACCTATTGGTACTCATAATATGATTGCAATTATATTTCTGTATGTGATATAAACATCAGACAAACACTAATAAAAACCAGAGGGCAGCAGATCATGTGAAAATATAATTTTGGTGTCATTCTCAAAACTTTTGGCCATGACTGTAGAAGAGGAAAGTTAGAAAGAAAATATACTGACTGATGGAAACTTCCTCTCTACATTTCCCGATATAATTAAACTATGAACGAGCACAAAGAACGAGTCATATGGAGAAGAGCTTTTTTGTGTATTACCGTAAGTTATGACGATCTGTGCTTTACTTAGGTGTATACAGATCACAAGCTTCAGGTATAAAAACTAATGCAGGTAAAAAGTGGAGTCTGATTTCTCCTGGTTACGGACAGCAGGAACCTGCCTGATAGTCACATTTTGTCATCACATGTTTTTATACAGGAGCTCCAGCACTTGTGGACATTTCTGGTTAGAACTAAACACTAAAAGAAAAATTAATGTTTTTCTGGATGTAGGACAAGACCATGGTGTTGTTGGGTCTTTTTATTTCTTTTTGTGATTATAATATATCAATTCGCTCCCAACTCAAATATGTGAATACTCAAATGGACTGGTAACGAATAAGAACACAGAATACTTGGACAGGACATGTAGCTTAAGACAGAAAAGTGTAATAGGAAAAGCAGATCCAACAACAGCAGCTTGTTGATGGTTTCAAGGGAACAATAGATGAAGATACAGATATTGATGGAGGCTGGGAGGCGCATTCTATATTTCAGCCACTAGAGGGCAATGTGGAACCACGGTTATGGAGATTGGCCAGTTATCTTCTAGCCTGTAGAAGTGACAGCTTGCTACAGTGGAAAAAGCCCTTTAAATCCTAGACAACCCCTTTAATTTCTCTATTTAGATTACAATACTGTACAGCCTGGATGTATCCTATACACAGATGACACAGCTGAATTTATTATGTAGTTCTTTGGGAACACACTGTACAAACACCAAATTAAAGGGGTGTCCAGAATGTGGAAACAGCCCTTCACCTGTCCCCAGGTTGTGTGTGGAATTGCTGCGCTGTCCCATTCCATAGCACTGTGCTGCAGGACCAGACACAATGTATGAGCAGGCATGGCACCAATCCTTGTAGAAAGCAGTTATGTGTTCTTACCTTGGACAATCCCTCTAAGATAATGTGGATTTGCATGCAGTCCTATGTAAGACTACAAATGACCTGATATCACCCTGACATCAAACTTGGATCTAAAACGGCATCTGTAAACGATCTTAACCATACTCTATTCCAGTTCTCTAGTCACACCTAAAGCTGTATGTGAAATTCTGCTGTCTGATGCTCACCCCTCCAGCAACCTGCAATCTATGACCCTAAAATACCAGGTTCTGCCGCCCTATGATGACTGTACAGACACTGAACCTGCAGGAAATCAGCACAAGTCTGAACGTAGCTGACAGAAATATACAGGAAAGCTTCATTCTACAGAGGAGTCTTCTCTAGGCAATGCGATTTATAAGAAAAAGTGAAGGACCCTCGGAGAGGGAGATAGAGGGAGGTGAAGGACCCCCAGAGAGGGAGAGAGAGGGAGGTGAAGGACCCCGGAGAGGGAGAGAGAGGGAGGTGAAGGACCCCGGAGAGGGAGAGAGAGGGAGGTGAAGGACCCCGGAGAGGGAGGTGAAGGACCCCAGGGATGGGGAAGTGGAGGACCGTGGGGGGAGGGGAGGGAAGGATCCCGGGGGGGGGGGGGGGGGGGGCTTGGGTAGGACATTGAAGGACCCTGGGGGGGGGGATTTATTGCACCTATTACACTCTGCCCCTTTGGCATAACGCATTGTGCGTTTTATCCGCCGTGCCCCTTTAATAAGACAAATATGAGAAAAAAAAATATACGACACACAATAAGGAGTGACAGGAGCCGGCTTCAGTATCAGGTCAAAGTTTATTCATAGAGCAGCCATGAACCAGACAGGATGTAAACTCGGCACAAAACCCTGCTCATAGGACAGCTTACAATCCATAGAGAATGTCTGGGCCCCGTGGGGCCCCACAGGAACATTTCCTTTCTTATTACTTCCAGGTTTAACACTTTACATGACTTTTTTGTTTCACCCTCAGCTTGGATGGGCACGGACCCCTATAGTGGTAACATTGAGAATCAGAGCCACCGTCGGGGAGTGCAGCGTGGAGGCACCGATAGGTAGTATCATGTACAATATCAGGCACAAAGAATCATGGAGATCAAGATACTCAGCGCTGGGTGGATGGAAGCTCCTGGACACACACACAGGCTGACCAGTCACACACACACAGTCCTGGCAGCCGGGAGACCACCGGCCACAGACAAAGCTCATCGGATGCATTATGACTTGCATTGGCGGCTGTGAATAACCTAATTTGATCACATGGCTAAAAAAAAAAAAATAGACCTACACATCACTAATTCTACGTATGGTGTAATACTAGCACCATTGAAAGGCAACAGTCTCCAACCTGCACATCCGATGGTCTTCAGTGTACAGGTTGGAGTCCGATCAGTCAGCAGATAATACAACCCAGCCCCATTTACCTGAATGGAGATCAGCTGCAATACCAGATATGGACAGGTGCGGCGCTGTTTCTGGAATAATGCATCTTTCTAAAACTGGACGGTTCCCTTCTTTCCTCTTACAATACCCATATCAGACACTTGCAGGGTCTCTCGCCATGAGGCAACGCTAGCCACGTAGCATAGCACACACGAAAACTTACTGCTCGATCAAAAGCATCTCAGACGGGGATAAAAACAAAGCAAAACATCGCCTTAAAGTAGTTCCCGAGCTGGACTTATCACAACTGAACATTCTGCAGCCTTCTACTTGCTGACTGTCTCCAAAAAATAATAAAAGAGAGGTTTTAGATTGTAGTCTAAAAAGCTAGTCGTAAGAAGAACTGGATCAAGCAGGTCCCTCCGGCCCGATACACTAGTGTGTAAGGAATAAGAGTCAGCGACAGAAGCAGCGCAAGAAAAACTTTTGGAAGAAAAAGTTTTGAAACTTTTTATAATAGTTTTAGAACAAATCTTTTTAAATGTTCTCAGTGAGTGATGTGACGGGCCAACGCGTGAGGCCATGTTCTACATGTGCGTCTCAAACGTTTTCTCACTAGGTGGCGCTATTTCACTATACAAATGTCCTTCACTGTCACTGAGCATGACGTCATTTTAGCTCCCACAGACCCCATGACATCATCGGCCGCCGGGTGACTTAAGAGCAGCAGGGGCTCCAAGCCAAGCTAACACTCTAACCTGTCAAGTAATGGAAGCCATGTATGAACTGGCGCTCAGCCCTGCCCTGTTCACACGGACGTCACATTTCCATTTTTTTTTGTTTTGTTTTTTACAGGATCCATGGTGCATATATCAGATCTGTGTTGTAAAGGATCATATTGGAACTTCATGAAGCCCATTGACTTATCTGTAACTCTTTGCCATCCAAGGGGGCAACAAAATCATGGTGCCGGTGTGAACAGAGCCCTAAATACTTTGTAGTGGAGCTGCCCAACTGCATTCATTAAGCTGTGAGTGTATTCACACTAAGCTTTTTTTTTGCAGAGTTTTCAGAGCACAAACTCACTCGCTCCAACCGAAACTTGTGGTTTTTGCAACAAAAAAAAAAAACCCTCAGTGTGAACACACATTTAGAGCATTTAAAGCTGCAGAGAAGCGAGCGGGCCAGGAATAGACGGCAACACGATGCGGACTCTTTGGAAAAATTGCAAAGCACGGGTGTGAATTGTTTTGTATCACACCGGAAAACAAACTTCCAGGCCCATTAATAATGTAAACCCGACAACCTAAGGGGTAACATGAAACTGTCCACCCACTGCCAATGTGTCATTTCCAATGCGATGTCTGACATGAGAGGATTAGGAAAAACGAAAAGAAGGGGTGATAAAAGCTAAAGGGGTTAAGTGTTACTGCAACAAGTAGTAGACGGGAAAATGAAGATTATAGAATGACGGGCAGCAGGTATCACATGGAAAGCAGATCTCCGCTCGGTGTAATGCCCGGGAAAGGCCTCCCTGCCCCCAGAGCAGAGCAAGACCTCCCTGCCACCAGACCGGGGCAAGACCTCCCTGCCCCAGACCAGAGCAAGGACTCCCTGCCACCAGACCTGGGCAAGACCTCCTTGCCCCCAGACCAGGGCAAGACCTCCTTGCCCCCAGACCAGGGCAAGACCTCCTTGCCCCCAGAGCAGGGCAAGACCTCCTTGCCCCCAGACCAGGGCAAGACCTCCTTGCCCCCAGACCAGGGCAAGACCTCCTTGCCCCCAGACCAGGGCAAGACCTCCTTGCCCCCAGACCAGGGCAAGACCTCCCTGCCCCCAGACCAGGGCAAGGCCTCCCTGCCCCCAGACCAGGGCAAGGCCTCCCTGCCCCCAGACCAGGGCAAGGCCTCCCTGCCCCCAGACCAGGGCAAGGCCTCCCTGCCCCCAGACCAGAGCAAGACCTCCCTGCCCACAGACCAGGGCAAGACCTCCCTGCCCACAGACCAGGGCAAGACCTCCCTGCCCACAGACCAGGGCAAGACCTCCCTGCCCACAGACCAGGGCAAGACCTCCCTGCCACCAGACCAGAGCAAGACCTCCCTGCCCACAGACCAGGGCAAGACCTCCCTGCCCACAGACCAGGGCAAGACCTCCCTGCCACCAGACCAGGGCAAGGCCTCGTACTGACGGCCCTAATGCATTGGCTGCACTTTACCATCTGTATTTCGGCTGCAAGTCCTGGTCTGACCGTTGGTTACACAACCTGAATTACCAGCATCACCGGATCCACAACAGATTTCAGTAGATTCACGATCATCCCCGGGATCTGCGACGTTAACACAGACACTTAAGTACAACATGCATTACAGAGTCTGAATGAGGCCTAAATGTTCTGGGGTCGGGGTTAGTGTTTTCAGTCTATTAGTGATTTTTGACTAGTGGTATTACATTGTTCTTAACACTTGCAAAAAAATAAAAAGTCAGTGCAATTACTAAAAGGCCACCTAGAATAAGCCATAATATGGGGATTATGTGATTATTTTAGTCTATGGGATTATCGGGTAGTACGTAGCCAAGGTTAATACTGAAGGTGGGAGAGGTAGTAGGGCTTGGTGATGTGGACGGAGACCCCCACAGATTAGAGACAGGTATCTCTTTCTCCGAGGGTCCACAAACAGAAACACACAAAATGATCCAGAGCAGGAACCTCCACGCACCCAACACTGCTACGGCTGATCAACCAGTTTAGGGGGCACAAGACATAGCACAAACCTCCCTGTCTAATACACGTTGCCAGCACCAGTCCTTCCAGGATAGCAGCTCACACCGCCGTCTCCCGTCCGGATTTGAGGTTGGGAGCGGAGTACTGACGCCTCATGCGAGGCGGGGTGACAAACTGGTTGTAATGGTGGGGTCGCTCGGCCTGTCTGTTGTAAGAGTTGTTGCTGCTGTTATTACTGTTGCCCTGGTACAGACCCCAAGTTTGTGGCTGGTTTGGATTTTCGGGATGGTAGAAGTTTGGCGAGTCGGTCGGCTGAGAGTCACAGGACTGTAGGGACTCGGAGGAGCCCGATGCTTGGCGCCTCAGTCCTTTCTGATACCCATTGAGAGAATTGCTTCTCCAACGACCGGGCGTATTGTCTTGGTTATCCTGCTGCCCCCGATACTGGTTTAAGTGCTGGTTCCGCATTTGGCTATAGGGGCTCCAGATTTGCCTTTCTGGATCCACCTCCTCCTGTTCCTGGATTTGGGCATCTTTTGGGATTTTGACCTCTATGACCTTCTTATCGGTGATGATAATGTGCGTGCCTGGACTCCAGGAACTTCGGTGGCTGGGATTGCTTTTGAAAGGGAAGCGAGGTTTGCGGTTCTCCGGCGGGATGAACCGGTGGGGAGCGTTATTCCTCCGCAGCTGCTTGGCGATTTCCTGCTGTTGGAGGTTCTTAAACTTGACTTGTTCCTGTCTCATCCAGGTGGACCGTCCTCTGCAGAACAAGGCGTCATTTTCTAATAGTTGGTTTACCCTTTCGTCTTTTTCAAGGTCCGCCGAGGACGTTTTACTTGCTTCACTTGCGTTTCCTTTTTCACGTTCGTTACTGGACTCTCGAGTCTTACGTTCTGCTTGTGGACCCATCAGAGGTAACACCTTCTCCATCTTCAACATTTTGTTTCTGAGGGCTTTTATCTCCTCGTCCTTCATGTTGTTCTGATTCTTGACCTCCTGCAATATGTCTTCCAGTTTATCTACATGAACCTTAAGATCATCAACATCGGTTGGTCCCTTTGCTACTGGCACCACATCCTCAATCCTTTCATCCCCCACACCTACGGTATCCCACACATCCCGAGCTACTGCCCGCCAGGAGTCCCGCTCGTTGGGATCCTTCTTTCCATACATGGCACACAGCTCCTTCATTTTAACTATGGCGAGAGCCTCGATCTCCTGCCGGCTGTGCTGGAAGTCGTTCAGAGCCACCTCATAGCAGATTTCCTTCACGGCTTGGATCTTCAGATCAGAGATGGTCACCCACTTGGAGTCTTTGCTCAGCCGACGTCTCTGCGGGATATGGTACATCTTGTTGGTCTCGCGTTTCTTGCCGCTGCTGGGGAGGCCGCATTTCTTAACGATGCTTTGCACTTTGCTGGGAGGAAGCTTCTCCCGTAAAGAGGTGATTAAACGCCAGCTCTCTTCACACGATCGCTTCTCGGAGTCGTCCCCACTATCTGAGTCCGCATCCTTGAGAAAGAAAAAAAATCAAAATGGCCCCAAAAGAAACTAAAAAAAAAATGGAAACACAAAAATAAAATAAAAAAGACAAACATGAAACGTAAAAAGGAAAATGAAGGGGATGTGAAAACTGAAGTGAAGGAGTGACTTAAATTATATATATATAAAAAAAAAAAGTGAATAATATTTAGTCCTCACCTAGAACGTGTGAAAGATTTGAAGAGAAGACAGGCAGCAGCCTTCATTAAGAGAGCAGATTAGAGGTGGAGGAGACACAAGCCCATGCCCACGACACACAGGCCGAATCCTGCATCTCCGCACAGCAAACCCACCACTCCAAGATGCAAGAAGGACAGGTCAGCCAAGAAGAAGGTGAGTGCACACAGGTTAGTAGAGGCAGACGTCAGACGCGGGGGCTCAGCTCGGCCGCCGTACAGACGCGAGTGCTTCATCAGAAGAGACATGTGGCACGAGTGTGTGTGCGAGGAGCAGCGCTACTATCATCCGTTGGCGTCAATTAATTGGCGGCTTTAATCTACATATTCGGGGTCATTTGCACACGCAGATTTACACATTCATCCCGCTATCCACCCGAAATACTGGCCAGCCTGCCGATCATGCTGTACGGGGTTGTCTCGTGTACCCCAATACTTTATTTTGTTTCTAGCCTCGGAGCAATAGTTCCATAATAAAAAATTCCTATATACCTTTAAATTATAAAAATAATCTTTTTCCTGCTGTATATAATGAAGCTGCCTTGTTATAATCTGTCCTACAATATTAATAGGACCGATGCCTGCGAGCGCGTGACGTCGGACCCTCCACTGAGAGGACCGGAGACCCCATCACAGTATATCTTCAGGTCACAGCAGCACAGCTCCCTACTGCACATGCTCACTGGCACTGGACCTATTGAAGGGGTTTGTCCACTACTTTAGAATGATGGACTACCCTAGGGATAGGTTATCAATGTCAGATCACCGGGAGGCCCCCGCCCATCAGCTGTGACCAGCTGCAGAACTTCACAGCACAGTGCCACCATCTGTATAAAGGCCGCGGACAGGTAGTGCACATCCACCCCTGACTACAATGAATGGGAGCGGATCTGCAGTGACTCGCTGTGGCCCTTATACGGGTGATTGAGCCGCGCTGTGCAGCTCTGCGACTGATCACCTCCAACCAGATGATTGGTGGCAGTGACAGGAGTCGTACCTCCGGCGATCTCATATTGATGACCAATCCAGAAGAAATGCCATTACTATAAAGTAGCGGACAACCCCTTTAACATTCTAGTGCACCCTAGACAAAATAAGGGTGACTTGCTAATTAAAAGATTAAAAGTATTTAATGATTTATTTATAATGATATTTTCTTTTTTTTGTTTTTATTTCCAAACCCCCCCCCCACCCCCCTCACATCAGACCATCCTGACAGCATAATCTGAGCACGAAGATCGCACATTTAGTGTCCTCATCGCCTCCTCCGCTCTGCAGAAACTGACGCTTAATCAAACATGTTAATTAGGCTGCTGGGTGCACCATGGGCGTGGCCTGAAGGCTTAATGAACAGTTCTGCATGTCCCCGCCTCCCTCACTGGTGATTGACAGTGGTGGCTTTATTTTAGAGAGTGGTGTATGCTGCCGAGAAAGCTCATGCCAGACAGCGCTGTCAATGACCAGAGAGGGAGGCAGAACGGTGCGCGGAGCCTCGAGGCTCAGTTTCTGCACAACGGTGCGCGGAGCCTCGAGGCTCAGTTTCTGCACAACGGTGCGCGGAGCCTTGAGGCTCAGTTTGTGAAGAACGGTGCGCGGAGCCGCAAAGTTCAGTTTCTGCACAACGGTGCACGGAGCCTCGAGGATCAGTTTCTGCAGAACAGTGCACGGAGCCGCGGGGTCAGTTTCTGCAGAACAGAGGCAGCGATTAGATCACTAAAGATGTGATTTTTATAGGTATTACACCGCCTACAAGACATTCCCTTTTCAAGATGCAAAAGAAGAGGAGTTTATGGTTTTAGCCACTGTCCTTGCAAACGGAGGCTCTTGCACAGAAAGAAAACTAGCACATCCTCTACATGGAGGCTCATTTATTATGTCAGAGAGTCACAGCAGCAGGGTTCCCCCATGATTACCTATATGCCAATGGTAAGGGGCTGACTGCAGTAGGCTTATAACATTACCATTATATGGGAATATATCAGGAATAACTAAGACTCTATAGATACTCAAACACTGCAAATCTATCGTATAGGAAAACACATATTTAATGCAAACAGGAATAAAATGTATAAAACTACTGAGAGATAAACCCGCACTGCAGACTATGTTATGGTCGGGGTAACGGTCGGGGATGTATTCTGTGCATCATTTCCGCATCTGTTATATGACAGAGCACTGGTGCCCAATGGATCCCATCCACTTTAATGTGGTCCATCAGGTTACTGTCATTTAAAACTGGGCAGTACATTGCCCTTGGCTTCCAGCATTAACAACGTAACCTGTGACGGCCGCTCCTGACGGGACCCCACCTGTCTGGGAAGTTTCCGATGCTGCAGAAGACACATGGTGATATACCATACTAGATTATTCTTATCTACTGCACATCAGACGGGATTTCCCACACAGGGCCCATACATCACCTATCCACAGCATCCCAAGTGCAGATTTCCCACTCCTCCTCCGTTCTCCGGTTGGGACTGAATGACGCAGCAAGGTCTCACATCACTTCAGACACTTCACTCATGGTCTATGGGACGTGCATGCTCCATTCAGGTCTATGGGACGTGTATGCTCCATTCAGGTCTATGGGACGTGTATGCTCCATTCAGGTCTATGGGACGCATATGCTCCATTCAGGTCTATGGGACGCGTATGCTCCATTCAGGTCTATGGGACGCGTATGCTCCATTCAGGTCTATGGGACGTGTATGCTCCATTCAGGTCTATGGGACGCGTATGCTCCATTCAGGTCTATGGGACGTGTATGCTCCATTCAGGTCTATGGGACGTGTATGCTCCATTCAGGTCTATGGGACGTGTACGCAGCTGTCTCGCTCAGTCCCATAGACACTGAATGGACTATGTGGCTACATTCAATCCCAAACCCAGTGCAGGATCTGAGCAATTGGGACCCAGTGATCAATTACTCTATGAAGAGGTCACATATCTCCAACCTATGTCTCTCACTATATCGGCAGTGTCCACTACATTTTTACGTGACTTTAAAAATCAATTTATTCATTACTTTACAATATACGGTATATATGTATAATACAGTTGGACATTTGGTAATGGGGCAGTGTATTTTGGCACCATCGCACTCCCAACCCCTTCCTATGGGTCACGATCAGCAGGACGATTATTATTGTGCTATGATCAGACATAATATACTTCGACATGTCGCTATCCGCTGCAGGCTAGTACAGGGCAGGATCAGCTCAATGGCAGGACGCAGATCAACAATGTTACTGGAACGTACTAGGCCCGATACATCTAGTGGTAAGGGAAGATCACAAAAAGGAGGCCCTCAATGGAAAATTGGTGCTATATGATGACAAAGGGTGGATATTCTGATGGCCGCACAGCAGAAAGTTGCAAATGGATAAAATCCTTCACCCATCATCATAGCGGCCTCCAGAGAAGGTTTTACCATAATCTCGGCTAAATAAACTTTTTCCAACCGCAACTCCCTGCATTGTCGCATCTTAGTTTGATGAATTATATGGTCTGTATATAGGAAGGAGAGGCATTTACATGGCAAAGGTCCATAGTGTTAGTGCCCTGCTCTATTAGGCGGCATGTACGGCACGACTGACCATTGCGTCCGTGGTGTAGGAGATAAGACGGCATGCAGCGACAGGAGAGAACGCATGCACAGTACTGGGCCTCACTATGGAGGACGGATTAATATATCCAGGACATAAAATAATTAGCGTAGCCCGGTGACACGGCTCTTGGGACGCACGGTACCCCGGACCCACCGGCAGAAGACATTTTGCAGGTAGCAGTTCCAGGCCATAAATTGGATCTGCTGCTGCCGAGTAGGTGGCAAGTACAAGTTAATGGCAAAGGTCACTAGAAAGCGAACAACGCAGTAAGGTTTACACTCCATGCATCCAATACACTCCATAGAGTTTACCAAGCATCAGGATGTGAAAATAACCTCAATAAGTACAGATAAAATACATGTAGGATTAAATGGGAAGACACAAAAAGTTATCCAAAACAAATCCCCTAAGCAAAGGAGACCCTATTCCCCCTCACTACCTACGGCAGGGGCGACACGGTCACAAGTCAGCCCCAATATGTGAAGGTTACGATCATCTCTAATGTATCAGTACCATGACAGATCGCTCCGCTCAGTCCCTATACAAGAGGGGGCCGTATAAAATGAGGTGACCAGCATCTACTACTCCCAATAATACAGTGCTCCCTCATTTGTAAGGGGCCACGTCACATAAAAAGGGTCCCCAACTACCAGAAAAAAAAAAAGAGGATTTTGCTAAAAGCAGAAGGCAGGCCCATAGACTTTCATGCATGGTGGTAAGAGGAGATTTAGCATGCATCACAGAGAGCGGAGAAGATGCTGAATGTGCGGCAGGTTATTTGTCTATAAGTTATAAGTGTCCTGTAAAAGTGGCTCCAGAAGAAGAGCAATACACAAGCTCAGACGTGCAGCCTGCACTGGTGTCGGGGAGGTGTGCGGAGGAAAGTGTCGGGGTCTTACCAGTCTCTGCTGCTCCAGGAGCAGGTCCGCTTCCTCCTTCTCCTTCTTGTAGAGGATTTCCATCTCCTGGAGCCTGAAGGACAAGACAATCCAGATTAAAGCTGAATGCCATGGATGCACTCTGATGTAATCTGCAGCTAAGACACGGCAGCCATCGGACCAGAACCCAAAGCAAGACAGCGCCATCGCAATAAATGGGCCCCCTCAATGGCCGTCTGTGTGACATCCCATCCTCCTACCTTTTCTCCATCTCCTGCTTCATGTCTATTCCCTGCTTCTCCAGGAGCTCCCGCTGGGCAAAAGTCCAGTCCACCGGTTCTGAGGGGGTCTCGGCTGAAGGAGTCTTTTCTCGCTCTGCACGGGCCTGTTCAGGGTGGTTAAACCGGAAAACGTGGTTCTTGCCCATTATTATACGATTACCTGAGGGGATCAAACACCGAAAATACTGTCAGCCATAAGTAAGACCAACTGCAGTATCGGAGAGTGGCTACTACATGGTGTGTGGAGCTGACACACCAACAATTCTGGCTGCTAACAGCTGATCAGTGGGGGTGCCGGGGGTCCGAATACCACTAATCTGATAACCATACAAAGTCCTGCACACCCAACAAAGTGTATGGCTGGGGCACGCCGCTGTAAATCAGGAGCGCAACATTAGTAATCCTCACCAGAACGAAGCTGAACCGGAAGAACCACTCGTTTCCCGTTCACGTAGGTCTCCGACAGTTCACAGGGCTCCAGAGTCACAATAACTGGAAGAGAAAAAAACACATAAAAACAACGATCTTATTTATGTGGTTGGTGCAAATACAAATGATGATCAGTAACACTTCCCAAACCAGACATGTACATTGATGTCTATGGGAGATGGGAACAGCACGGACTGATGAAAACCAGTGAAGAGGCAAAGTGCTACATGTAACATCACTGAGAATAAATAAGTAATAATGAACGGCTTCTGTTTTCAATGGACATCAATGCAGACAGATGTTTGGATCCACAGCACAGGCTTTATTACAGAGAGGACTAAAAAAGGGGAATTCTAGAGGGACTAAAGAAATCCCCATCAGATATTCGGGAGGAGCCGCAGTGCTTGTGCACTAGGTGGAACGTCCGGCACCATATTAACCATCCGATCCTTACACTAATCCCCGACATTGATCTGGGGCTCGTCTAATGAGCGGACAGGTAGAAAATGCTGCAGAAAGACGGTCACCTTCTCCAGTGGGCTTCCTCTCACTACGGAATATACAGTGCTCCTCCTTAATGTGAGCTCCACTCAAAACAATGTCCTGGCGTCTTTCTGCATCCGCCTGACCAACCCTGCAGACAGAAGGACAGAATTATAATCACCTGCCGCTAGAACATGGGTTTAACCATTATTACACATTGTGTTTTTCTACACAGGACCAATGCATGAAAGTCAAGCCCACATGCAATAGCAAATGGCTGCCCAATTTTGGGGCACAGGTGAACGCCCGGCCGCGGGGGGCACAGGTGAACGCCCGGCCGCGGGGGGGGGGGGGGCACAGGTAAACACCCGGCCGCGGGGGGTTACTGGTAAAAGCCCGGCCGCGGGGGTACAGTGGGGACCTCACCTGGTTATGCCGTCTTTAATGTAATACAAAAGGCACTCCGACATGAGAGGATCTTCGTTAAGGTTAACGAGGTGCGGAGTCTGCAATGAGATATTACGGGATCAGTAACACAAAGTCTTCAGGTGAAGTGTATCGCCTTGAAGCTCATAATGGATTGCCTTCACCGATACTTTGCAGCATTAAGACTTTTCCATCTTCTACAGTAAGCAGAGATTTTGATAATGATTTAATAAAAAATAAGACAATATTAGAAAGTTGCCAAACTTAATGATTTGACGATTATGTTTTCTAAATCAGTGATTACTAATTATCCATATTATATCTATTATTAGCCCATAAACTATCAATCATTTTCCACCAGTAAAGTAAGATGTCGCCATTACAGGAAATATCCAGGTTACACTTTGTGAGAATGATCATTTCACGGAAAAGCAAATATTGGAGTCACAGACCGTCTAACTCTAGGAATGAGATCTATCCACTATCACAAACCTTCTTGGGGGAGAAGACCCCATTGGAGTCGGCCATGAGGTCGCAGAGGCTGGGTGAAGAAATCTGGACAGATGAGCGATGATGATGGAGACAGATGAAGGCAGAGTGACAATGACCACACACGACCTGCACAGCTTCCTTCTCGCTACTTGTGTCTATATCTAGTAAACTTGGAATTGTGGAACTACAAATCCCAGAATTCCCCACACCTACAGAACCACAGAGGAGTCTGAGAGGTGGAAAGGATTTGAATTTCTACTTCTAGACAGGTACAGATCCATTTGGGGAGCTATGTTATCATTTTGGGGGTTACTACAATCAGTCTTGTTCTAATTCATGAAGCTGAGGGTCTTCCCCTGGCAACATTTAAAGGGATTTTTGCAACTTTAGAACAGGACGGGAGGTAAATAATTGGGTCGGTTTAATGCCTAATGATGGGCAGCGGCACCTTCACCATAATTGCTGTTTTGCCCACGCTGGCAGAAGACCCAGTCGGCTACATCAATAAGGCGGCTTACAGTCACAATAGTTAGGATTCCCTTTAAATGCGGCTCATGTACAGATGGAATAAGGGAGGGAAGGGGGTTTACTATTTTATTTAGGAGAACTATGGGGAGGGTACAGGCTTGGCTTATGAATTAGTTACTACGACAGACCTGATCTGCAGAAAGCGAGTCAAAATACTCATCAAAAAACATGGAGGAAATCTGAGAGAGAAGCAAATGTGAGATGAACACAGAGGAAAGTAATAAATGGAGAGGACGGAGGCTCCGCTCACTGCAATGTATGAAAGGAGACGGTACTAGTGCTCATACCCCCCACACCAGGCACACGTGACGCCAGGCACTCAGACCCCGGTATACAGGAGGAAGGGGCTAATGTGCAAGTAATAAATGACATTAGGTGTGATACTACAGATCCAAGTACTACAGACCCCCCAATAAGCCTCAACGAAGGACAGCAAGTGCAATTCTCCAACAGCACATGGTAGACCCCAGCCACCGCAGTCGTTTACAGGGTGCAGATACAGCAATGTTCTATATGACCGCACCGCTCAGGTGGCAACGTTTAATGGGGTCTTATCCTGTGTAAATATGGTGCCATCATAGATACTGTCCACACCAATTACTTACTTAAAGAGGCCGATCACGAGAATGGACATGTGGGTCCTCTTCCCTCAATTTACCCCAAGTGATTGGAGTGGTATTACGCATGTGGGATCATTGCTCCATCCACTTCCATGGGAGTGGTGGTGAACGTGTGACCACTGCTCCATCCATTTCTATAGGAGAAGTAGTGCTCTTATGTGACCACTGCTCCATTCACATCAAAGGGAGTGGTAGTCAATATATGTGACCATTGCTCTATTCATTTCTATAGGATTACTGCTCATATGTGACCACTGCTCCATTCACATCAATAGGAGCGGTAGTCAATATATGTGATCATTGCTCTATTAATTTCTATAGGATTACTGCTCATATGTGACCACTGCTCCATTCACATTAATGGGATTGGTATTCAATATATGTGACCACCGCTCTATTCGTTTTTATGGTATCCGAACATGTGACCACTGCTCCATTCACATCTTTGGGAAAGGTCGTGAACAAAGGTGACCACCGCTCCCTAGAAAGTGAATGGATCGGCAGTCACAAATCCTAACTGCAGCTCCATTCCCCCAGAATTAAAGGGAATAGCTGTGATGGACGTATGATTGGTGCGGACGGGGTGTTGAGGGGTTCAGCCACCCATGTGTCTCCCATCTTGAGGATAGGTGATAAATGCTGTTGGTAGGAGAACCGTGTAGTATGTTCTGCTGAGACGCATCAGCCCCAGCATGAATGAGACCCCAGCATCCATTTTCCAGCCGGACAGGTTAGTCCATAAGGACGGTTAGTACCTTTTTAGGCGAGAAGACTCCCAATGTTCCACCGTCCTCTCGGATTGCCACCCCCATCTCTGCCAGTAACGCCTCTCTGAAAGGAAACACATGAAGGATCAGAGTGTGGCACCAAAGACTACAATGTATAAGGCACCAGTGTATTCGCAATGGCCGGATCTACAGATGTCAGACAGAGGCGCAAATTCAGGAAGCTGCAGGACCATGGAGTAATCCATCACATGCAGGGGCAGAAGGGGAGCAGCGTGTTAGCGAGGTCTATCCTACCTCTCCATCCGGATCGCCTCCGTTTTTCTGAGTTTCTCCTCCCAAGTTTCATTGAGTTCTGCAATAATCTTCTCGGATTCCTGGTGGAAGATCGAACATAAGTCAGATGTGTTCGGACTAAGGGTACCGTCTCACATAACGATTTACCAACGATCACGACCAGCGATACGACCTGGCCGTGATCGTTGGTAAGTGGTTGTGTGGTCGCTGGGGAGCTGTCACACAGACCGCTCTCCATCGACCAACGATGCCGAAGGCCCCGGGTAACCAGGGTAAACATCGGGTTACTAAGCGCAGGGCCGCGCTTAGTAACCCGATGTTTACCGTGGTTACCAGCGTAAAAGTTAAAAAAAACAACCGTACATACTCACATTCCGGTCCCTGTCCCCCGGCGTTCTGCTTCTCTGCACTGTGTCTGTGCCAGCCGGAAAGCACAGCAGTGACGTCACCGCTGTGCTTGCTTTCCGGCCGGCAGGCGCTCACAGTGCAGAGAAGCAGAACGCCGGGGGACAGACACCGGAATGTAAGTATGTACGGTTTGTTTTTTTTTACTTTTACGCTGGTAACCACGGTAAACATCGGGTTACTAAGCGCGGCCCTGCGCTTAGTAACCCGATGTTTACCCTGGTTACAAGCGAACGCATCGCTGGATCGCTGTCACACACAACGATCCAGCGATGACAGCGGGAGATCCAGCGACGAAAGAAAGTTCCAAACGATCTGCTACGACGTACGATTCTCAGCAGGATCCCTGATCGCTGCTGCGTGTCAGACACAGCGATATCGTATGGATATCGCTGGAACGTCACGGATCGTACCGTCGTAGCGATCAAAGTGCCACTGTGTGACGGTACCCCAACATGCACAGCCATGACAGTCCCTGGTCACAGAACATGGGGAGTCACGGTGAAGTCATTATGTCCTACAGGTCAGGATAAAGGAAGGCAGAATGTAAGAGTTTCTTAAAGGGGTTGGCCCACCATAAGCACACAGGTCAGACAGTAGGTTGCTGACCAATGGGGAGGTCCGTCCGCTGGGATACCCGGGGGCTCTGGGATGCGTCATCTGAATATAGCGACGGCCCCCCCAACGCACCATCGCTCCATTCATTGCCTGTGAGTGGTGCACATGTGGAACCATAGCTTAGGATGATCGCGGCTCCCCAGAGCCGGTGTGCGGGTAATTAGCGGTGTAGGTGTGCCAACCCCTTTAATACAGAACTACTGCAAAAATAAATATGTTGGCTCCTGAGAGCTCGAGACAGTAAGTGACGGAATATCCCACCAATATGTCATCACCAACATGGGACCACCTGGGTTTAGAACATAAATGATGACATTTCCGAGTCCATTTTATGCCTCACTTCGTGATCGGCTTCCAGAATTCTGCTTGTTGTCAGTGAATGGAAACATTGTTTAGCACAAGAAGGTGAAAATCTATATAAATCCTGTGCAGGTGACCCTGAGGCATGGCCCGCTACATAACGGATCTCCAATAACGAGCCATGCACCCGTGCGTCCATCACAAAAGCTGCATCCTGCAGAAAACAATGAAGATTTACCACCACCGACTACAAGCAGAGACCTTAAACCTGCGGCATTTCCACATCCTGTATTCGCTGGTCCCGGAACTTTGCAGGAGAAGCTGCGCATGTCTCAGAGGAGCCTGCGCTGACGCAGGTCGCACGGTGACGTTCCTGTTTATATCAGGCACTGGGGTGGTGTGATCCGAGCGCTGGGGAAATCGTGCCCAATAATCGCTCTATTCTTCACATTCTCCATAGAAATGCAATGGACGACAGCTCGGGCCGCGGCTTCTGCAGACAATGGGGGAACTGTTCAGGTCCTAGGACTGTACAGTCTCTGTCTTGTACGACTGGAGGGCCGCAGGATGGGGGCAGATGAGAGGAGGAGCGCCGGCCCCAAACATCCCCTACACCTTCTGGGGGCAATGATTATGTAATGCTTCTCTGAAAGATTATTTCCTTCTCTATTTTCCATTATGAAGACGATACACATATTATTCTATAAGCTGATATCCTGGCCGTCTGTGCAAGAGACTCTAGGGGGCGCCGCACTCAGCATTGTCCTTCCCTCAATAAGGTTTCTCCTCATTTTATAAAGCGCAACTAACTCAGGTCTGCATTAAAGGGGTTGTCACCTATCCTAACCACAGGACAAAAAAATATGCCCAACCCTGGTCCGGCGTTCATTTCGGTCCCCAATGGCAGCCAGATTGTCTTCAGTCAGATTCTGGGCACCCTTGAAATTAATAGGATTTGCAATGTTGTGACTATTAGACCCAAGCAACATCATGTGCCGGCCGAGGAAGGTCGCCCTGGTCTGGCTGCTGCAGAGTAACGGAGTGGATGCCAGAACAGGAGAATATGAATATTTTTACTAATTTGTAGTGATGAGTTGATAATCGCTGGTGGTCTCACTACTGGGACCCCCATAAGGGGCTATACCGTGCCTTGTTTAAAAGAGTGATGACGGCTCCACTGGGACTGCCAGATAGATGAGAGCTGTGCTCCGATATGCCCGGCAGTCCCATTCACCATGGATCAGGTAATGGCGTGTATGCGCGGACATCACTCAAGTGTGGCACTGTCGAGCCCATTTTTTGGATCTATGGGCGTCCATGTAGTGGGACCACCAGCGATCGGCAAGTTACCATCTATTCTTTATTGTCCAATGTGTCTGAATATGGCGCAGTGTTATAAATCTCCATGTCCAGAGTGAAGGGGCTTTCTGAAAAATGCCAAATCGTGCTAAAGCTTTCCTAAATCGAATGGACTATAAAACCTCCAACTCGATGGCATTTGCATTACACAATCTCCAAGAACTAAATTAGGAATATTCCAAAAAACAGGAAATTGTATAAGAGCGCAGAACAATGGGCTGTAATGGGGAAATCGCAAACGCACAACTTTACAGAAAGTTCACTACATGTGGTCAATAAGGCCAAGGTTACGGAATTCTAGACAGATCTTCGAGGAGACAAAAGTGAGAATCTGGAAAAAGAACTTGGACCTAAAATTTAGAGGCTCTACGTTACTTTTCATGGCCCTAATCTGACCGGCACAAGTGAGTTTGGCAAATCCTGAAAAGATGTCCTAAAAGGAGCTGGTCCTCCACCAAGACTAGAAGGTCTCCATACCCACCACCGCACTTCATGGAGGAGACCCAGACACCATGAATGGTTGGTGATGATCGATGCACCACGGTAGGGAGGGTACATATATATTAAGCTTACCTTGAGTCGCTCGATGGCTTCCTCTCCTCCGGGGGTGGACATAATCCTCTCCTGGATGCTCGTCACCGTCGATAACCCCACCTGACTGCTGAGAGAACATGATGATGGGGAAGAGGCCAGCGAGCTCATGGAGGCTGTGGAGAAATGGCCAGGCCGTTGATTCTCATTGGACAGCAAGTACTTATTCTTAAGGTTCTGGTTATCGTTGATATCTGAGAGAGGAAGGCAGGCCACGACAGAAGGAAGAGCTGGACACGGGAGAGGCACCAGAAGGAGGAGGAACAAGGAGAGAGGGAAACGGCAGTGAGAGATAGGAGAGACTCTGCGGCACATCGACAAGATGGCAGCTCAGAAATCACAAGGAAGTGAGGAAAACGAGCAAAGTGATAGTGACAGGAGGAAGGTGGTGGAGATGGTGCCCTTTATATCACAATTATACAATCAATGGAGGCATAAGCCCACCCTGCAGAAGAGACACAACGCCGAGTACACGCTCAGTATGGACGGCACCGGTTGTCTTCATGCCTCCTGCACATACGTCTTGGCTCTCGGCACAACCTAAACATTGGTGGCCCGTCAATGCACATTTTAGGGGATGAATACTACAGCAAACCCAAGTCTCCATAGCTCATATACAGCTCCCTTCAACATAAGGATATTTCTGAGTAAAGAAAATGGGTCTGGAGTTCCAGAGATTATAGCTCATCATCCCAGGAGCCAGTAGGGTCCCCAACATCGTACCCCCACCAGATCGAATTATCGGATAGGTATCATTGAGAAGATGTGTCGCCCAAGATGTAGAAGATACTACTCTCATTTTCTACTATTTTCAGCGCCTGCCGCCCATCTGATAAGATGTCCTGGTTGGCAGGAGCCCACTTTCTCCATCCCAGATGGTGCACACAATGGGGGTCATGTGTAATAAATAGTAGAAATGCAGGCGTTGATCGCCGGTCATGTTACAATATTATTCTGCAGGTAGGAAAATCAGTTATCAATGACCCAACACCAATGTCATCATTTCCTATACATGTACCTATGTAGCGACAATATGGAAGCCCTTAGAAATAAGCTTTGGGGATTTGGGTTTACTGATGGGGTTTTCTTTTTTTTTACAGACATTTCCATTCTAGGTGGATTCGCCCTATTCACAACTAACACAGAAATCAGGATCTTCCAGAAAAGCTAAAAAAAAAAGTCAATTTTGGTAACAACTTGGGCAAGAAGCAGAGAGCAGCAAACATCCGGTGGCGGCTGAGCAGAGAGCAGCAGCGGGATCTCCCAGCAAAGCCAACCAGAAGTATAGAGTAGGGAGCGAGCAAGACCGGAGAAAGAAGCGAGAAGGATGTAGAGGTGGATTCACACGCAGCAGATTTGTTGCAGAAATTTCAGCACCTGTTGCATTCAGGTGAATGGGGAGTGCAGATATACATGCGCCTGCAGAGAAAACATCCGCATCCGTGGTTTTCAGTTGTGTAAATTTCTGCCATAAATGTACTGAGTAAATATTCCCTAAAAAGGTCCTCCAGTCTGAAGCTTCATTGTATCATAAAGCACCGGCAGCCTTCTAATACACGTCATGTAAAATTCCTCCCCAAGTACAAGAGCTCCGCTTGCAGTCAGTGAATGGGAATATTGATATTTACTTTCAAAGCCAAATATAGCTGAAGTTTGTTACAATGTATCAGTACAGAAAATGCCGGTCTGTTGTCTAAGTGAAAAAGACTGGGCTGCAACACTAAGAGGCAGAAAAGCTAGTTTATTTCCACATCTGACATCCAGCAAGATTCTAGTTATTGGCAGCAACAGGAGGAACACAAAGCTGTGTGACGTTTTATTCTACCACAATTATCAGCGATTCGCAGGAGACTGGACGACCTCATTAAGGCACAAAAAAAATATCTGCTTGATTATTAATTCAGCAATAAACAGAAGCGTTAATAGATACAGAATTCAGGCGCCATCAGCAGGAGAACATGTCGATCGCTTTTAAGAGACTGCAAAGCCATCATGCAAAGATTCCCCAGCAGAACAATTAGTGTCCTCAGTGCAGCAGCAGAGACCTTCATAATGTGCAGGAAATCCCAGACAGATCCGTACAGCACGGAGCAGAACTGCGCCATCTTACCCCGAACCAGAGCGTACCAGAGAGAGCGTCCTCCATGAGGTCCACACCTAAATCGGCACCTCAGGTCTGAACGATCACCGATGCGCTCCTAACAACTGCAGGATCCCAGAACTCAAAATAACTGATCAAGCTCATCAATCATCGGCTCCGTGAGGTTACACAACCCATCTAAAGTGTTCCTCCACCAATGTACAACATAAATTCAATTTACAACCAACTACCTTCTCCTGAGTTACATCCTGTATTATACTCCGGAGCTGCACTCACTATTCTGCTGGTGCAGTCACTGTGTACATACATTACATTACTGATCCTGAGCTACATCCTGTATTATACCCCAGAGCTGCACTCACTATTCTGCTGGTGCAGTCACTGTGTACATACATTACATTACTGATCCTGAGTTACATCCTGTATTATACTCCGGAGCTGCACTCACTATTCTGCTGGTGCAGTCACTGTGTACATACATTACTTTACTGATCCTGAGTTACATCCTGTATTATACCCCAGAGCTGCACTCACTATTCTGCTGGTGCAGTCACTGTGTACATACATTACATTACTGATCCTGAGTTACATCCTGTATTATACTCCGGAGCTGCACTCACTATTCTGCTGGTGCAGTCACTGTGTACATACATTACATTACTGATCCTGAGTTACATCCTGTATTATACTCCGGAGCTGCACTCACTATTCTGCTGGTGCAGTCACTGTGTACATACATTACATTACTGATCCTGAGTTACATCCTGTATTATACTCCAGAGCTGCACTCACTATTCTGCTGGTGCAGTCACTATGTACATACATTACATTACTGATCCTGAGCTACATCCTGTATTATACTCCAGAGCTGCACTCACTATTCTGCTGGCTGCCACTGGAAATAGTGTGTGATTGGGGAACCTAGGTAGGTCAGTCGGGTGCTGTTGCAGATTTGTCCCGGTGTCAGGGCGTCCGTTATAAACAGTCACCATGATACAGGTGTGAACAGATCCTTACGTATCTTATGTTCATTATATACACATACAACACACACGCATATATATATATGATGGGAACCCAGACGTTGCTGTGTGTGGTGTAGACATTTGGTGCATTTGTCCTAAGCTCCACAGTCCTGCCTGGGATTTCTCTGCGTTCTACGCTGACATGCAGGATTCAGCTTTGCGTTGCTTGCGGCTGAATAGCGAGGCCAATGGGTAGAAAGATGACGGATATACACACATTTCAATCCACGGAAATTATCTTCAATAGAATCAACTGATGGAAGCAGGAGGAAAGACAAGATGGAAGGAGTTTTAGGTATTTGGGAACACTTGATGTATAGAGGGGGTTTCAGAATTTAACCCTTAGGTGTGGGGACTTCCTATGATCAGCAAAAAATGGCCAAAACACTGAAGTTCCTGACAGCGCAGTCATGTGGTTGAGTCTGGTACTGCAGAATGCTGAAGTAACAGACCCGGTCACATGGTCGAGAGCGTCACCTTTACCGAGCACCATGTCCCTTTCATTCTGCTGATCTATGGGGTCCCGGTGGTCTGATCCCCACCAATTACATACTCGTTATCCAAAGGACAGACAATATTACAGTATATTATGGAAAACCCACTTATGTTCCAGAGCGGACAAAGCATTTATTTTCCCACCAAATCAGACATTTACAACACAGCCGGTGGATATGCCGCGAGTGTCTGGATGAAGAATACCCCTTTAACCCCTTAGTGACGGAGCAAAATTTTTGAAATCTGACCAGTGTCACTTTATGTGGTAATAACTCTGCAACGCTTCAACAAATCCTAGTGATTTTGAGACTGTTTTTTCATGACACATTATACTTTACTAGCTATTGAACCCGTTCTACGCCCGGGTGGCGAGCATTTATATTGGAATATGGTCTCCATCCTGGTATGTGCTGCTCCCATCCTGTCATATGCTGCTCCATCCTGCGCCCCCATCCTGTCATGTGCTGCTCCCATCCTGTCATGTGCTGCTCCATCCTGCGCCCCCATCCTGTCATGTGCTGCTCCACCGTGTCATGTGCTGCTCCATCCTGCATCCCCATCCTGTCATGTGCTGCTCCATCCTGCGCCCCCATCCTGTCATGTGCTGCTCCACCGTGTCATGTGCTGCTCCATCCTGCGCCCCCATCCTGTCATGTGCCACTCCACCGTGTCATGTGCTGCTCCATCCTCATCCCCATCCTGTCATGTGCTCCTATCCTGCGCCCCCATCCTATCACGTGCTGCTCCATCCTGCGCCCCCATCAGTGCGGGCGGCTGTGCTGAGTGCGGGCGGCTGTGCTGAGTGCGGGCGGCTGTATGTGGCTGTGCTGAGTGCGGGCGGCTGTATGTGACGTGGCTGTGCTGGGTGCGGGCGGCTGTGCTGGGTGCGGCAGCTGTGGACGGCTGTGCTGGGTGCGGTGGCTGTGCTGGGTGCAGCGGCTGTGCGTGGCTGTGGGAGGCTGTGCGTGGCTGTGCTGGGTGTGGCGGCTGTGCGTGGCTGTGGGCGGCTGTGCTGGGTGCGGCGGCTGTGCTGGGTGCGGTGGCTGTGCTGGGTGCGGCGGCTGTCCGTGGCTGTAGGCGGCTGTGCGTGGCTGTGCTGGGTGCGGAGGCTGTGCGTGGCTGTGGCGGCTGTGCTGGGTGCAGCGGCTGTGCTGGGTGCGGCGGATGTGCTGGGTGCGGCGGCTGTGCTGGGTGCGGCGGCTGTGGGTGGCTGTGCTGGGTGCAGCGGTTGTGCGTGGCTGTGCTGGGTGCGGCGGCTGTGCGTGGCTGTGGGCGGCTGTGCTGGGTGCGGCGGCTGTGCTGGGTGCGGCGGCTGTGCTGGGTGCGGCGGCTGTCCGTTGCTGTGGGCGGCTGTGGGAGGCTGTGCTGGGTGCGGCGGCTGTGCGTGGCTGTAGGCGGCTGTGCGTGGCTGTGGGCGGCTGTGCTGGGTGCGGCGGCTGTGCTGGGTGCGGTGGCTGTGCTGGGTGCGGCGGCTGTCCGTGGCTGTAGGCGGCTGTGCGTGGCTGTGCTGGGTGCGGAGGCTGTGCGTGGCTGTGGCGGCTGTGCTGGGTGCAGCGGCTGTGCTGGGTGCGGCGGATGTGCTGGGTGCGGCGGCTGTGCTGGGTGCGGCGGCTGTGCTGGGTGCGGCGGCTGTGGGTGGCTGTGCTGGGTGCAGCGGTTGTGCGTGGCTGTGCTGGGTGCGGCGGCTGTGCGTGGCTGTGGGCGGCTGTGCGTGGCTGTGGGCGGCTGTGCTGGGTGCGGCGGCTGTCCGTTGCTGTGGGCGGCTGTGCGTGGCTGTGGGCGGCTGTGCTGGGTGCGGCGGCTGTGCGTGGCTGTAGGCGGCTGTGCGTGGCTGTGGCGGCTGTGCATGGCTGTGCTGGGTGCGGCGGATGTGCTGGATGCGGCGGCTGTGCTGGGTGCGGCGGCTGTGGGTGGCTGTGCTGGGTGCGGCGGCTGTGCGTGGCTGTGGGCGGCTGTGCTGGGTGCGGCGGCTGTGCGTGGCTGTGGTCGGCTGTGCTGGGTGCGGCGGCTGTGCGTGGCTATGGGTGGCTGTGCGTGGCTGTGGGCAGCTGTGCTGGGTGCGGCAGCTGTGCTGGGTGCGGCGGGCGGCTGTGCGTGGCTGTGGGCGCCTGTGCGTGGCTGTGGGCGGCTATGGTCGGCTGTACTGGGTGCGGCGGCTGTGCGTGGCTGTGGTCGGCTGTGCTGGGTGCGGCGGCTGTGCGTGGCTATGGGTGGCTGTGCGTGGCTGTGGGCAGCTGTGCTGGCTGTGGGCAGCTGTGCTGGGTGCGGCGGCTGTGCGTGGCTGTGGGCGGCTGTGCGTGGCTGTGGGCGGCTATGGTCGGCTGTGCTGGGTGCGGCGGCTGTGCGTGGCTGTGGTCGGCTGTGCTGGGTGCGGCGGCTGTGCGTGGCTATGGGTGGCTGTGGGCAGCTGTGCTGGGTGCGGCGGCTGTGCTGGGTGCAGCGGGCGGCTGTGCGTGGCTGTGGGCGCCTGTGCGTGGCTGTGGGCGGCTATGGGCGGCTATGGTCGGCTGTGCTGGGTGCGGCGGCTGTGCGTGGCTGTGGGCGCCTGTGCGTGGCTGTGGGCGCCTGTGCGTGGCTGTGCTGGGTGCGGCGGCTGTGCGTGGCTGTGGTCGGCTGTGCTGGGTGCGGCGGCTGTGCGTGGCTATGGGTGGCTGTGGGCAGCTGTGCTGGGTGCAGCGGGCGGCTGTGCGTGGCTGTGGGCGGCTATGGTCGGCTGTGCTGGGTGCGGCGGCTGTGCGTTGCTGTGGGCGGCTGTGCTGTGCGTGGCTGTGCTGGGCGCGGCGGCGGTGCTGGAGGGGCCATTTTCTTGGTCCTGCTCCCGGAGTCGGCGCCTGCGCAGTCCGCGCTTTCCGGCGCCATTTTCTTGAAGACACTGCAATGTGTCTTCAAGAAAATGGCGCCGGAAAGCGCGGACTGCGCAGGCGCCGATTCCGGGAACAGGGGGACAGTCACGGCCCGGAAGCGCGTCGGTGGAACGGGTCAGGTAAGTATACTCACCCTCCGCCTCCTGGCTCGTCCCTGCTTGTCCGGTGGAGATCGCGGTGTGCGTTCAGCGCTTACGCATACCGCGATCTCCTGGGAGCGTCGCTCTGTGCGGTCCAGACTGCGCCGGCGCTTGCGCTTGCGCAGTCTATAGAGGCTTCGGACAGAGTGACGCTCCCAGCGTTATATTATAGATGATAATGGTAAATCGAGGTCAATATGTTTTGTGTTTATTTATAAAAAATATCAGAAATTTGAGAAAAATGTAAAAAAAATAGCAATTTTCAAACTTTGAATGATTATCCCTTTAATCAAGATAGTCATACCATAGCAAAACATTAATAAATAACATTTCCCACATGTTGGCTTTACATCAGCACTATTTATAAAATGTTCTTTTATTTTGTTAGCATTTTAGGAGGTTTAAAAATGTAGCAATAATTTTTCATTTTTTCAAGGAAATTTACAAAATTTATTTTTTTTAGGGACCAATCCATGTTTGAAGTGCCTTTAGGGGTCCCATATATTGGAAAACCCCCAGAAGTGATACCATTTTAAAAACAGCACCCCCTGACATATTGAAAACTGCAGTCAGGTAGTTTATTAACCCTTCAGGTGCTTTACAGGAATTAATGCAGAGTGGCATGACAGAAATGAAAATGTCTATTTTTAGCACCTAAATGCCGCTAACTTCTGAACAGATTACTACAGCAGTCAGACTGTAAGGCCGCTATTTGGTCATGAACTGACATGGCAAACATCAGGACCACACAATCATGATCTGAGGGCACCGATTTGGATAAAGAGGAAGCCCTCACACTCTGTTAACCATTTATAATGATGTAGTCACTACTGACAGCAGCATCTAAGGGGTTAAACAGATTTGGATGGTGCAAACACTGATCATGGCTGATACAGCAAGTTGTCAGCTATAGTGCACAACTGACAGATGCTGGATTGTCACCTGTATGGGGAGGCTATTCTCTTATATCTCAGGTCAGTTAAAAGACGTATTGGCGGTCATTAAGGGGTTAATAAAGGTAAAGGTCAAGCAGACATAAACTTCTGGAGTATCGGCAGATGCCACTTACTGTCGATGATATCCCCCAAGCCCTGGGCTCGCAGCAGCTCCTTCAGACGGGACACTTCATCCTTAAGCTCCCGCACCAATTTAGCATTGGGATCTTCATTGATAATCGCGTTACATTTGATCTGTTTAGCTCGGTCGGCATATCTGTTAGAATGACATCCACAGGTCACAGGCACAGACGGAAGCATCATACAGTATATAATATATATGCACACACTCCTACGGGACCACAGACAACCCCTTTAACACATCTGATAGTATTCCAGCCCTTCACTCACCTTAATGTGCTGAGAGTTTCATCGTAATTTATATCTGCAGGACTCAGAGCTGCGACCATAGCGGTGCGAGAGTTTCCACCTGAAATACAAGATCACAATTAGTTCCCAAAGTTCAGAAGCCAAACATGATACCCATTTATAAGAGCTCAGCCGATCACTAGTGATTAGCAATGAGTGAGCATGCTCGGGCATTGTCTCATCTGAGCATGCTCGGGCATTGTCTCATCTGAGCATGCTCGGGCATTGTCTCATCTGAGCATGCTCGGGCATTGTCTCATCTGAGCATGCTCAGGCATTGTCTCATCTGAGCATGCTCGGGCATTGTCTCATCTGAGCATGCTCGGGCATTGTCTCATCTGAGCATGCTCGGGCATTGTCTCATCTGAGCATGCTCGGGCATTGTCTCATCTGAGCATGCTCGGGCATTGTCTCATCTGAGCATGCTCGGGCATTGTCTCATCTGAGCATGCTCGGGCATTGTCTCATCTGAGCATGCTCGGGCATTGTCTCATCTGAGCATGCTCGGGCATTGTCTCATCTGAGCATGCTCGGGCATTGACTCATCTGAGCATGCTCGGGCATTGTCTCATCTGAGCATGCTCGGGCATTGTCTCATCTGAGCATGCTCGGGCACTGTGTCATCTGAGCATGCTCGGGCACTGTGTCATCTGAGCATGCTCGGGCACTGTCATCTGAGCATGCTCGGGCACTGTGTCATCTGAGCATGCTCGGGCACTGTGTCATCTGAGCATGCTCGGGCACTGTCATCTGAGCATGCTCGGGCACTGTGTCATCTGAGCATGCTCGGGCACTGTGTCATCTGAGCATGCTCGGGCACTGTGTCATCTGAGCATGCTCGGGCACTGTGTCATCTGAGCATGCTCGGGCATTGTCTCATCTGAGCATGCTCGGGCACTGTGTCATCTGAGCATGCTCGGGCACTGTGTCATCTGAGCATGCTCGGGCACTGTGTCATCTGAGCATGCTCGGGCACTGTGTCATCTGAGCATGCTCGGGCACTGTGTCATCTGAGCATGCTCGGGCACTGTGTCATCTGAGCATGCTCGGGCACTGTGTCATCTGAGCATGCTCGGGCACTGTGTCATCTGAGCATGCTCGGGCACTGTGTCATCTGAGCATGCTCGGGCACTGTGTCATCTGAGCATGCTCGGGCACTGTGTCATCTGAGCATGCTCGGGCACTGTGTCATCTGAGCATGCTCGGGCACTGTGTCATCTGAGCATGCTCGGGCACTGTGTCATCTGAGCATGCTCGGGCATTGTGTTATCTGAGAATGCCCGGGCATTGTGTTATCTGAGCATGCTCGAGTAATATGTCTCCACAGTTGGATGTCTGTGACTGTAAGACAGCTGCAACACATGCGGGCATCACCTAACAGACAGTGGCTGGCTAACAGCTGCAAGACATGCAGCAGTGGGGACTCGAACATATTGCTCGAGCATATCCAAGACACTCCGATAATATTAATAATAATCTTTATTTTTATATAGCGCTAACGTATTCCGCAGCGCTTTACACATTATCATCCCGATAACACCCGAGCCCGCTCGCTCCTCACTAGTAGTGGTCTGTCGCTGCCTCTGGAAGTTTGCCTCCAGAGCTGCAGTTCATACCTAGATTCTCCCGCAGCAGCCAGGTCAGCACAGAGTCTCTGTAGGGGATGAAGTCTGTTTTTTTCTTCTTTTTGCTCTGAAAATACACAACAAAATATTTACGTAAAGCTTTGAATGAAGGAGGACGTTTTCCACAACAGTTTCTAGTTATGATTTATAAAGTAATAAATGTGTGGAAACCACCAACTACACAGACACGGATGTCCAGATGCATCGGCCATACTGCGGAGCGACACGTACCTTGCTGGGACAGTTATCCTGATGGACAGCATGGAGGAGGAGAGCACAGCATTATAAATCCATCTTACCAGTCACTGAGTAGTAAGCGCTTCCCATGCGTGCACACACATCACACATACTCATCGGCCGACATGCCCCTGCCAGACGCCGTGTGTATAAGGTTTTCCAATGGATGAAAGAGTGGATCAGATTCCATCGGGCAACAGATATGTCTGCACAGAAATCCGCATTCACTGCACCACTAATGCACTAATGCATGTGAATGGGAAATCTGGAATTTTTCTTCACATCCCCAAAAATCTTAGACATTTTTTGCCCGCACAGCGGAAAAAAACTCGTCTGCAAGAGGAAAGATCCTATTTCCTGCAGATCCAGAATGGGACAGGCTCCAATTATCCCCTCTACGTAGGGAAAGTATTTGTGCGCATCATCGGCTGAAAATATACGACCATCAGCCCTGGATTTATTCCATGGACCCTGTAGTAAATTCTTTACACAAATCCATGACGTGTGAACTTATAATTAACTGATACACTAAAACCATTCGGTGGGATGTAAATGTGTAACTCTGTAGGTAAGGATTAGTCTGAAGGCGCTGTCACTCCTGGGGGATCGGTCCCATAAGGAGTTTCCGTAACCCCCTTATTACTGCCGCATCCCCTCCGGATTACAGCAGAACCCACGATATATTAATGGCAGGAACACTCACCACATATTATATATATATTAATGAACACTCACCACCTCGGCAAGAGCGGAGATCACTTTCCCCAGAGTGGTCAGAGATTTATTAATGTTCGCACCTTCCTGCAACACAAAACATCCCAAGATTATTTCTCGCTGCATTTTGCGCCCGCTGCCAGGTACGTATAGTGCATGTTCAGGTTTTTTGTATTTCTTTCTTAAATTACCATGACCTCTACAAGTTGTATGAATACATATGGGAAACTATCGGCAACTTCAAAAACTAGTTTAACAGGAAATCTTTGCAGGTTACAATATGTGGTAAAGGCAGCAGGTCGTGCTCAACATGAGAGAGGAAAATGCAGCTTGACAAGTGCTAAATGATGCGCCCATCCAACCGCACCGCACTCCTGGCGGCTTTATCACAGCTGAACCCTGCAGCAAGACGGGCACGAATGCACAGCGAGCACTTGTCAGGAATCCGGATCTCTCTTTGTGCAGCTGCATTTATTAATAGTGATGAGTGAACGTGCGCGGATAAGGTGTTATCTCAGCATGCTCTGGCACTAACCGAGTGACTTCAGCGTGCTCGAAAAAAGTTTGAGCCCCCATGGCTCTTCGACAGTCACAACACATGCAGGGATTTCCTGTTTGTTAGGTAATGCCTGCATCGGCTTTAGCTATCGAACAGCCACGAGACCTGCAGCTGCGGGGACTCAAACTTATTTTTCGAGCACGCTGAAGACACTCGGTAAGCAACCGAGCACGTTCGCTCATCGCCATTTATTAACCATGCGTAAAGAAATCGTGTATTGGACGCCAAACCTGTTTAACCATAGCGGAAAGATCTCCGTTTTGTCCTCACCATAAGGCCCAAGCATGTGTCCTGATATCTGGACTGGCTGCGGGTCTCCTGACACAAACTCAACAGCCTCAAATGCCCAGATGGCTGCCGAGATCAGTTCAGTAAACCCGCAGCCAATCTGGATGTCAAGGTTCATACTTAGATCGTGAATGCTGGACATATGAAACAGGACTTCTCGGCAACCCCATGAGGAGGCCTACTAGAAGTGCCTGCTATGGTGGGGTCTCAGCGTATGTGCTGGGATATCACAGAATAAAATTAATGGCCTACTGCAACTGTTCCCTTCCGTCCCCATGATAACACTTTCACCCACTACTCTAGCCTTGTTGCATGAAACCAAATCACATCCAGTGATGGAGGAGGTTATCTGGATCCAAACAATGGTCCTATAAGGCAAAGACAAGTAGTGTGGTGAATAGTGCAGACTTAAGGTACCTTCACATTAAGCGACGCTGCAGCGATACAGACAACGATGCCGATCGCTGCAGCGTCGCTGTTTGGTCGCTGGAGAGCTGTCACACAGACCGCTCTCCAGCGACCAACGATGCCGAAGTCCCCGGGTAACCAGGGTAAACATCGGGTTGCTAAGCGCAGGGCCGCGCTTAGTAACCCGATGTTTACCCTGGTTACCAGTGTAAAATGTAAAAAAACAAACACTACATACTCACCTTCGCGTCCCCCGGCGTCCACTTCCCTGCACTGACTGAGCGCCGGCCCTAACAGCAGAGCGGTGACGTCACCGCTGTGCTGTACTTTTACTGTACGGCCGGCACTCAGTCAGTGCAGGAAGCGGACGCCGGGGGACGCGAAGGTGAGTATGTACTGTTTGTTTTTCTTAACTTTTACGATGGTAACCAGGGTAAACATCGGGTTACTAAGTGCGGCCCTGCGCTTAGTAACCCGATATTTACCCTGGTTACCATTGTAAAACATCGCTGGCATCGTTGCTTTTGCTGTCAAACACAACGATACACGGCGATCTGACGACCAAATAAAGTTCTGAACTTTAACCAACGACCAGCGATATCACAGCGGGATCCTGATCGCTGCTGCCTGCAAACTCAACGATATCGCTAGCCAGGATGCTGCAACGTCACGGATCGCTAGCGATATCGTTTAGTGTGAAGGTACCTTTAGTCTTGTCATCTGGGCTATGATTTACTCAATAGTGCAACGGATTAGATCCCAAGTATACAGGACTCTGGATCCAGGACCTAATAACAGGACCGTGCGATGCTCATGATCAATACTTGCTTTTAGTCGGGTCCCCTTGGCTCCGGTGGAATCGGCTCTTTCGCTCCCGGCCAGATCTACCAGACTGATTTTACTGACCTGAAGAGGAAATAAACATTTCAGGATTTATGACACCAGAAGATGGAACTTCCTAAATGTGCACTAAACCTCAGATACAAACTAGCTGACGGAGAACTTATTAGGCTATGTGCACACGTTCAGGAATTCTTGCAGAAAATTCCTGAGAAAAACCTGAAATTTTCTGCAAGAAATCTGTATGTGTTTTTTGCGCGTTTTTGCCGTGTTTTTTTTCCGGATATTTCCCAATGCATTTTATAGTGGGAAATCCGCAAAAAAACCGCAAAATTAATGAACATGCTGCGTTTTTTACCGCAATGCGTTTTTTTTGCGGAAAAAAACGCATCATGTGCACAAAACATGCGGAATTCATTCTAAATCATAGGATGCATATTGTATGCTGTTTTTTTGCAGTTTTATAGCGTTTTTATAGGGAAAAAACGCGAAAATACCGCGAAAAATCAGCAACATGTGCACACAGCCTAAGGCTATGCTCACACTTTGCGGTTTTTGCTGCGGATCCACTGCGGATTTGCCGCTGCGGATCCGCAGCAGTTTTCCATGCAGGGTACAGTACAATGTTACCCTATGGGAAAAAAAAAACCGCTGTTCCCACTTTGCGGAAAATCCCTTTAAAAACCGCGCGGAATTGCTGTGGAAAAAAAGGAGCATGTCACTTCTTTCTGCGGATTCCGCAGCGGTTTTCAACATGCACCAATAGGAAAGTGCTGTTGAAAACCTGCAGAAGATACCGCAGGAAAATCCGCAGAGAAAACCGCAGCGGATTTTCAATGCGGTTTTTCCAAATCCGCTGCGGAAAAATCCGCAGCAAAATCTGCAAAGTGTGAACATGCCCTTAAAGTCATCCTTAACTTGCCTCACATTTTTTAATCGTACGTCTGGTGTCATGTATAAAGCACATGTAATATCAATTAAGATTATTTATACAAATACTTTAAAATAAAATATGATGGAGCTGTTCTGCAAATATGGCTACCAGCCACTGTTTCCTAGGGGAACCTGCTTCAGTAAGTGACAAATTTGAGGGTTTTTTTAAGTTATATTTAAGGTGTCAGCTGGGTTTCCCACTGCAAACAATGCACACTATTTTGTGTGTGGTCACCAAGAGAATGTGTGATAGAAACCCAAATACGTCAATATTACACTGATCCGCCCATCCTACCTTCTCCGTGGAGAGATTGGTCTCGATGTCGAGCCTCCTCTGGGTGAAGACTATGGTGAAGACTGCATGGGAGCGGCTGCTGGTCTCATTCATGTTTGTGGCGGCCACAGTCCTGGCAAGAAAAAAAAGACAAACAAAAAAAAAAAATGGTAATTTCTGATATATTTATTGTGGATTTGTATTAAAGTGCACATCATCAATGCATGGAATAAGAAGGTCTGATTACATGTTATTTAGGTGACGGTTTGGTATGGTCTTTGTTCCCCAAATTAATGACATCCTGAGGGATCCAAGACTTATTACAGATATCTGTGGATGAGTTTGGTATCCATCCCTCATTTCTAGGAGCTACGAAGAAATATTGTAGGCGGCCCACAGATCAGATGATTACCATGTGGCCGGCCAGACATATCAGTGAAAGGCGACCTCTGCTCCACCTACCTGGCCTTATTCCCGGCATCCATCAGGTCGGCAATATCTGTGTAGGAGGTAACGGCCAGCTTAGACAAGTCTTCTACATAGGGTCCGAGTAGTGGGTGCTCTCTCACCCGCAGGTTACCTTTGTTTTTAGGGTTCAGCAGGTCACGGACTCGCTCACAGTAAATTTCCATATAACTGACCTACGAGGATCATAAGAAAAATACGAGTTATGGATAGGATCCTCATCTTTAGAAAACCTAAATGCATAATGATTAGTGATGAGCGAACATGCTGGGATAAGGTGTTATCTGAGCATGCTCGGGTCCTAACCCAGTGTCTTCAGCGAGCTCGAATTATATATCAGAGTCCCAGCGGCTCCATGTCTCGCGGCTGTTCAACAGCCACAACACATGCAAGGATTGCCTGTTTGCTAGGCAACCCCGCGAGACATGGAGCCTCAGGGACTCTGATATATCATTCGAGCACGCCAAAGGCACTCGGCTAGCAGCTGAGCATGCTCAGATAACACCTTACCCCAGCACGTTCGCTCATCACTAATAATGATCAATAATGGTCAGTTGCCTCTTTCCAATCTCAAATTTGAAATTTTGCACCTATTGAGCCCGATTCATCATTTGCTATTTATTTCAGTCACTATTTTTATTTTCTACTTGTGGTATTCACAGATGTTTTATTTGTCCTAAATTCATGGCACAAAATTAGAAACGCTCTTAATTTTTTGCCTTTAATTAGAAGTCAAAAATCCTTTAAAAGGTGCAATAAATTGGAAATTGGAATGATATGCACCCCCCTTCATACAATAAAAAATAATGTGACATTTGGTGAAAAGTACATTTCATTAATCTGTCTAAAACAGTTAAATAAGCAAAGTTGCTGACGAAGAAAAAAAAAAATCGCTTAATAAAAACCTCGCAGGAAGACAGGACAGAGCTGTGCACATAAATAGGATTTTTTTTCCCTAAAGATCAGAATCTTGTTGCATTGGAGCAAATGAAAGAATTGTTGCAAAAGTGACCATGCAATGTAAAAAGACGATTAATGCGCGTGATCTACTGATCCGTGCGGTCACGTCTCATGTTCTCTGCAGATTAAACTTTATCATTTGTTAAAAATATATATATATATCTTTTCATTGGTTATGATGTGGCTGGTAGAAGCAGTCTGGCTCATCAGTAATGTTTGCATTAAAGATTTAGAAGGAAGCAATGAATAATTCACGGAGTTTGGATCTTCGATTGCTTCATATAATCAGCGGAGGGAATCCTGGATCTGGAGACGTTTACATCTGTGTATATAAAAAGTGCTGCTTCTACAAGTGGAGGTCTCCAGAATCAACAGTTCCCAGAATGGTCTGAGCCCCCCGTGGCGCTGCCCCTCTAGTGGACACTTTGGGGGGGGATGGGGGGATGTGCGTCACTTGTGTCAGTTTACATTAGTCATCGCCGTGTACCTGGATGCAGGATCCCGCTCAGAATCAATCACTCGCAGCCAATGCAGAGTTTTATTTTTCAGCCGAGATAAAGTTTCAGGTTTGATGTAGATGAAACGAGCCGACCTGGTTATATGAACCTGCAATTATCTGGACCCCATGTGAACAATCCCCACACATTATAATGAATGAAACGTGCTCATGCCAAGAAATCTCCCACCTGTCGACGCCACGATACCGCCAGTCCCAGAGCCTTATGTGGGGGTATGTAATCCTATATAATCACATAAACCGCTCTCGGCAGAACAATGGTACAGTGGGGGATCGCAGCGAGCAGGGGGGATCGCTTATATTCCCGGCAGGGTTGTCACGAAATATGTACTTACTACCGCACATTACAAAGCACTAATGCTGCATCTATACATGTCTACAGAGCCGCCACAATGCCAGCCAATCCAATGCCAGCTTTCATGCCATATGTGGCAATACCCCGAGGAAAGCTAGAATCTGATTGGTCGCCCATCTTGTGATACTGATTGCAGAGAGGTTTCTGGATGATATATATGGTCTATAGAGACGCTGGAGAAAGCCCGCCGCCACGGGCTGCTTTATCGGTCGTGATGCTGTCACTACTCACCTCCACGGAGAACGACACCTCATCGTTGTTATTACAATTGATTTTTTCGAATAGCTCCTCGCATAGCTGGGGAGAGAACACGGGAGGGGGGTTAGTTTCAGTCTGTTTAATTCAGGTAATTTTTTTTTGCTGTCCTGTGTGAGTACATGAGGAATAAAACGATTTCTGACAACCAATGTGACCTGTATCCTGCATTTTTCAGAGGTTTTCTAGCTCTGGGGTGAGATAAAAATACTACAAAGCAGCCACATGGAGGACATTATGGAGCAGTACTAAGCTGTGTAGCTGTAAATCCAGCTCTAGGAAGCAGCAGTCCATCCCACTGCCTCCCTCTCTCTCAAACCTTCCCCTCCCCATAGGCATCAGTAGGCGTGAGTAAACTGATCTGTCAGTGAGGCCCAGGTGATAGGCGGGGATGTCTGGTGTCGCACACCCACTGATCTGAAATTAATGACCTATCCTAAGGACAGGCCATCAATATTAAATTACTGGACAGCGCCTCTAAATGCTGTAAATAGTAGTGTAAAATTTAAAAAAAAAACGTATACTCCCCTCCAGTACTGACGATGTGTCTCCCAGAGTGATGTTCATATGTCATGTGAACACTGCAGACAATCAACGACCATTGACAGGCTGCTTCGCTCACTCACCTCGGACGATATTCACGTCATCCAATGGAAGTGTGAGCGAATAAGGCCCTCAGTGGTCATTGTCATGTCAATGTCACACCAGCGCCGACAACGTTTTTCCATGGGGGACAACAGCATTTAAAGGGGTCTTCCAGGTTCAGAAAATCCCTGCCCCCGGCTGCAGTTTGGTTAAAAAATCTGTGCTGTTTTCACCCTCACTGGGTCCAGTGCCGAGTCTCTTATTGTCTGCAGAGCTGGCGTGACGTCGATTGCTTTTCAACCAGTAACCAAGCTCAGCGGCTCTTCCCGAGCTGATGGCACGAGACGATTAACTCAGTTATTGGCTAAAAAGCCGTCAATGCAACGTCACATCTGCAGACAGTACCAGAAGCCGGGAACACCAGCGGACACTCAGCACTGGACCTGGGGAGGGAGAATCAAGCAGTGTTAGGGTTTTTTAAATTTCTTTAAGGGGTCGTTCAAGTAGTGGACAACCCCTTTAAAGTGAACAAGACACATGTTAACAGTCAAGCACCATTTTATCTTGCAAAGAGCCTACATGACGACATTTCTGCTGAATCTCGGCGTCTTGTAACTCAATACTGACAGAATAAACCACTAATGTCCAGAGCAAGAAACTCTTTATAGGGGTCCGCATGTCCCCAAGAGCCGTATACACAAGGATGCCACATGGCGGTGCACACAGCCGTCCCGCTACACCCCATGGTGTCATCCCATTAACACGTCTAGTTTCAGCTCTGCATCTTAAAGGGATATTTAGGGATTGTAAGACAGAGTTTGGGGTTAAAATGATAGAGCGAGAATGAGGGAGGGGGAAAAAACCCCAAACCCATACCTGAGGGATAATGCCCGCCTGCGTCTCCTCCTGTTTACCCATCATAGTATAGGACTTGCCGGCACCGGTCTGCCCATAGGCAAATATACAAACGTTGTACCCCTCGAAGGCGTGCTCCAGCATCTCCTTTCCAATGTCATTGTACACGCGGCTCTGGGATGCAAAGCTGGGATCATCCGGCTGTGCAAAGAGAAACCGTGACACAGTCAGTGAGCGCGCCATTAGACGAGGCGACCAAACTTTACTGAAGCAAATCTACAAGAAACACCATTGCTGAAAGTATCAACAGATCGATGGTCAGAGCCGGGATCAGAAAAGGATTTCTGTACAACTACCGGCAGCGCCGGCCACTTACCGAGGTGTGGGACCAATACGAGTAGTCAAAGCTGAAACTTTTTGCTGGTTCCTTGGGATTCTTTGGATTGAGAATACCTAAAAGAAGAAAACAAGAAATGTGTGACTTATTACCAGACCGTGGGGGAAAAAAAAGAATAATGAGGATGATATACAGTCACAAGTCTATACGTGCAAAACTATGGAAGCACAGGCAGGAAAAGCAGAGTAACACTGTCCCCCAAGGGTCAGAACCACAGAAATGACAGCCGTGGACCCCGAATCACAGACCACCACCACCAGAGTGTCAAGAACCACGGCAATCACCGTCCAGTAACAACGTCAATCATGGATCCACGACCCAGAACCATGCCAACACCCAAAAACTAGCGACATGGCACCACTATCACCCATCCAGGGAGCGAGGGGCACGGAAACACGGACCCCCAGGATCCAGAACCACAGCAAAATCAACACCCAAAATGGCAGTTAAACCCAGGGACCCAGAAGTACGGCAACACCGACACCCGGGGTTACAAGGGTCAAATAAGTCATCCAGCCTATCCGCCCCAACTGCTGCCAACCGTAGTGCAAGTTTTTAAAGTGTAATAATACAACCAGAATTATTCCGGTTATAGAAGACCAGTCGTTATCTGTGCCACAGGCAGACGAGGGCTACCAGGAACTGACAGACGGCCACAGGGATCCGACCGCCACCTGCTCAGAGCTAAGCTGCCTAGCAGATGGAGTGCCCTTGCGATTCCCTGGAAGTCTCGGCCCCACCACAAATAGCCGGACTCGCCAGATTCTGAGCACTATTTCAGACTCTGCCCTTTCAGCTGAAGGAACATGGAAAGGAGGCAACGGGGTTATAACAGAAATGCTTAAAGTAATATTGTCTGTAGATGTAAGTAATAAAACCTTAAGTCATTTTCCCTTAAATAAACGTTCCTGATGAACCTTGCAAGAATGTCAGCTTAACACACAGCGGCCTGCAACCCACTAGTCTTCAATTCGCAAATAAAGGTTAATAAAACTGCATTTATAAGAAGAAAAAGGCATAAACTGAGAAGAAAAAAAACAAAACTAAAACCTGCATCCGACAGCTCCTGACTGTCATCTATTTGAGAGTCTTGACTCCTGTGGGCACGGGGCACAGCAGACACGGGGAGAACAATCAGTGCGACGTCACTACTGTCTTCCACAAGGATCATTCCTAGCTTTGCTCAGGTCTTCTAACCTCACCCAGTAATAACGCTGCGGCTACACGGGGCACAGCAGACACGGGGAGAACAATCAGTGCTATTTCACTACTGTCTTCCACAAGGATTGTTCCCAGCTTAGCTCAGGTCTTCTAACCTCACCCAGTAATAACCCTGCGGCTACACGGGGCACAGCAGACATGGGGAGAACAATCAGTGCTATTTCACTACTGTCTTCCACAAGGATCATTCCTAGCTTTGCTCAGGTCTTCTAACCTCACCCAGTAATAACGCTGCGGCTACATGGGACACAGCAGACACGGGGAGAACAATCAGTGCTATTTCACTACTGTCTTCCACAAGGATCATTCCTAGCTTTGCTCAGGTCTTCTAACCTCACCCAGTAATAACGCTGCGGCTACATGGGACACAGCAGACACGGGGAGAACAATCAGTGCTATTTCACTACTGTCTTCCACAAGGATCATTCCTAGCTTTGCTCAGGTCTTCTAACCTCACCCAGTAATAACGCTGCGGCTACATGGGACACAGCAGACACGGGGAGAACAATCAGTGCTATTTCACTACTGTCTTCCACAAGGATCATTCCTAGCTTTGCTCAGGTCTTCTAACCTCACCCAGTAATAACGCTGCGGCTCCACGGGGCACAGAAGACACGGGGAGAACAATCAGTGCAATTTCACTACTGCCTTCCACTAGGATCGTTCCTAGCTTTTGTCAGGTCTTCTAACCTCACCCAGTAATAACGCTGCGGCTACACGGGGCACAGCAGACACGGGGAGAACAATCAGTGGCATTTCATTACTGCCTTCCACTAGGATCGTTCCTAGCTTTGCTCAGGTCTTCTAACCTCACCCAGTAATAACGCTGCGGCTACGTAGGGCACAGCAGACACAGCGAGAACAATCAGTGCTATTTGACTACCGTCTTCCACAAGGATCGTTCCCAGCTTTGCTCAGGTCTTCTAACCTCACCCAGTAATAACGCTGCGGCTACGTAGGGCACAGCAGACACAGCGAGAACAATCAGTGCTATTTGACTACCGTCTTCCACAAGGATCGTTCCCAGCTTTGCTCAGGTCTTCTAACCTCACCCAGTAATAACGCTGCGGCTACACGGGGCACAGCAGACACGGGGAGAACAATCAGTGCTATTTGACTACCGTCTTCCACAAGGATCGTTCCCAGCTTTGCTCAGGTCTTCTAACCTCACCCAGTAATAACGCTGCGGCTACATGGGGCACAGCAGACACGGGGAGAACAATCAGTGCTATTTCACTACTGCCTTCCACTAGGATCGCTCCTAGCTTTGCTCAGGTCTTCTAACCTCACCCAGTAATAACGCTGCGGCTATGAGACAACTTTGGAGAGGACACAAGGCCAAAGATCATTCCGTGCAGGCCCTTCATCGCAGTGTAACAGTGGAAAAAAAGTAAGCCGGTCGGATTCTTGGGGTTTGCAATGTGATGCCATCTACCTGCATTACGCTGTGATGTCACAACGGCACCATCTGTGGCTGCACGACCTGAGTTATGGCCACGGACACCGTGTACAACTAGCAGAATGGACAGTGACAATCAGGAGCAAAACCCTTCATTGTGGAGGGAGACAGCTTACACCACTGTATCATGGGAAGTGATGTCATTACCGGGGTGCTGGTCTCACCTGTGTCACAGGACGGATGATGAGAGCGCTCCCTAATTCACCATTGAACCTGACCCCATCACGGTCACCTGTAGCAGCACACTGGACTATGCTCTCTGATGTCAGCCTTGTGTAGTTGGAACTTGTAGTCCTGTTGCTACGCTCCGCTGTACTTCTTGCTACACCACAAGCCATAGAAAGGGCAGCAAATGGAGGCGCGCAACAAATGACTGGAGGATATCCCAAATGTAAAAGAAGCACCATGGCACACGCATGCATAATACTGACGTTACTCCACCTAGTCCATGAGCCGGGCCAGATATCGGTACCACCCGGAGTGACTAATTTTCTTTGGTATTTTTAGGTAGATGCATGTCTGTAGTTTATTTTTTGATATGATAGCCCTTACATATACGTAGCTTATTAACCCCTTCAGCCCTAGGCCTATTTGTACCCAAGTGCCTAAGCCAATCTGACCTGTGCCACTTCATGGGCTAATAACTTTGGAACGCTTTCACCTATCCAAGCCATTCTGAGATTGTTTTCTCGTGACATATTGTACTTCACGTCAGTGCTAAATGGGAGTCAATATATTTTACCTTTCTATATAAAAAAATGCTAAATATTCGGAAATTTTGGAAAAATCGGCAATTTTTTAACTTTGAAATTCTCTGCTTTTTACAAAAATACTGATACCCCCCATAATAGTTATTAATTTACACTCCCCACATGTTTACTTCATATTGGCATCATTTTGAAAATGAAACCTTATTGTTTTACGACGTAATAGGGCTTATAGTTTTATGCGCAATTTTTCACATTTACAGCAAAACCCACTTTTCAAAGGACCAAGTCACTTCTGAAGTCACTTTAAGGGGCTTACATAACAGAAACCACCCATAAATTACCCCATTTTGCAAACTACACCCCTCAAGCTGTTCAAAACTCATTTTTAAAAACTGTTAACCCTTTAGGTGTTCCACAGGAATTTTAGCAGAATGAAGGCGAAATTTCAAAATTTCATTTTTTTTCCAGATATTACATTGTAATCCAATTTTACCTGCAACCTAGCAAGGGTTAACGGCAAACCCAAACTTGGTTACCCTAATTCTGCAGTTTATAGAAACACCCCACATGTACTCGTAAACTAAAGTATGGGCACACAGCACAGCTCAACACGGAAGGAGCGCTATGTGGTTTTTGGGTGGCGGATTCACTGGAAGAAATCTAGGGGGCCATGTCACATTTGAAGGCTGCCTGAGGTACCCCCACAGTGGAAACCCCAAAAAGTGACCCTATTTTGGAAACTACACCCCCAAGGAATCTTTTAGGGGGTATAGTGACCACTTTGACCCAACCAGTGTTTCACAGTAGTTGGAAACACTTGGTTGAGAAAATGGAAAAAGTGCATTTTTTACATGAAGGTGTCATTTTAGGCTCATTTTTTTATTTTTAAGAGGTGTACCAGCAAAAAATGCACCCCACTATTTGTTCACCAATCTCTCCCGAACACAACAACACCCGATATGTTGTCGTACACTGCAGTATTGGGGAACGGCAGGCCTCGGAAGGGAAGGAGCGCCAAATGACTTTTGGAGTGCAAATTTTACTGGAAGAAATCTAGGGGGCTATGTCACATTTGAAGACACCCTGAGGTGCCCCAACACACGCACACACACTGACACATACACGTTCTGTGCTGAACAGGACTCTCCGGTCTTCTCTGCAGAGCTCCTATCTCCCTCTGTAGAGGCTGACACCTCCCAGGCTTGTGACTGATCACATGGCCGTGACATCACCACAGGTCCTGTAGTCCTGTACTGTGTGCTGCTGCTGGTAAGGAACTTGTGGAGAGAGGGGGAACAGTCACCTAGCACCAGCGCTCCCAGCTCTAAGAACGAGCGCCTCATGAAGGTGGGCCCCTGCCTCCTCCTTCCCTGCGCGGCGGCCTTTCCCCCCGGCGGCTGTATTCGGCGTATAAGACAACCGCCCTCTTGGAGCCATGTTTTTCATGGCTAAAAAGTCGTCTTATACGCCAGGAAATACGGTAAATAAAATTTTAATGTTTTTCTTTGTGTTTGCAGGTGTTTACTGACTATCTAACGGCATGATGGAAGTACCAGCAAGGAAGAAATCACGGATCGACTGTATCATACACTGCTCTAATGATGACAGCGATGATCTGGCGTCCCTTAAGGATTTGGACTCCTGGAAAACATTGCTTAGGGCTGCAGAGATCAGGCAGCATGAATCAGTCCTGGTAGCAGCTAAGGGCCTTGAAGAAGGAGAAATACCACACATACAATATCACCGTAAATGTCGTAGTATCTTTACAATGAAGAAGTCACTGGATTCTATCCTTGGCAAGGGTGTCAATGTCGAAACAGCAAGCAAAATCTCCATGAGGAAGCTACCGAGGGGTGCCCCCAGTGATAGCAGGGTGTATGCCAAAGTATGTATCTTCTGTGAGAAGTCAAGCAAGTACCTAAAAGGAAAACAAACAAGGGAGCCAATTGTCCAGTGTGTTGAGCTACGAGCAGATGAGACGATCCGCAGAGCAGCGATAAGGAAAGGCACACAGAGAATACTTGGTTTACTTAGCAGAGACCTTGTTGCTGCAGAGGGGCACTACCACAAGTCGTGCTACAAACTATTCACAAAAGATGATTCCCAAGTGGCCTGTAGGTCTAGTGCAGCTGAAAATCAGGTCGAAAGCGAGGAAGTACGCTACGAAGAGGCAGAGAAAGAGGCCCTTGAAGAACTCTTCTTGTATATAAGGACTAAATTGTTCCCAAACCCAGAAGTACTGCCTATGATAAACCTCACATCTAGGCTTGAGAGATTAATGATATCCCGTGGTATCATCCAACTGAAACCATCGACAAAGAAACATGTTCGACGAAAACTTGAAACAGAGATTGGGGAATCACTCCGCTTTCTCTCAGATGAGAAAGGTAAGCTTCTAGTCTATCCATGTAGCCTATCAATGGACGACCTTGTCCGGCAAGTACACAGCATGACAAAAGATCTGCAAGAAGCAAGAGCTGCTAACTCTGGAGATATCGTAACCAAAGCAGCAATGCAGCTAAGGAATGAGATCAAGAAGCAAGATGTGAGTCAGCCATGGCCTCCCAATACAGATCAGAATGTCGTTCCTGCATTAGTCACTCAATTCCTGCAAACCCTGCTTACAGGAGATTGTGAGTGCCAAACTACCTGTGAAAGAGCTCAACGTCTTGCCACATCCTTCGGCAGTGACTTGGTTTTTGCTGTTACCAATGGAAAGACAAAGCCACCAAAGCACGTACTGCTATCCTTTGCAGTTAAGTCTTTGACCGGCAATACAGAACTGATTCGAACTCTGAATCGTCTTGGCCACTGTGTGTCATATTCAATGGCTGAGGAGATCGATACAGCCCTTTGTATCCAGAAGTTGGAATGTTCAAAGGATGACATCCCAATGCCAGCAAGTATCTACCCAGGTGTGTTCACAACCCTGGCCTGGGATAACATTGACAGACTTGAGGAGACACTAAGTGGAGCAGGTACATCTCATAGAGTCAATGGCATTGCTGTTCAGTCCAATGTTGCATGCTCTGTGACAAAGAAAGTCCTGCCAGATGTAACCAAGTCGAAGAAAAGAAGCATAACTCTGACAGAATTAATGCTACCGATATACAATGTTGGGCAGCGGGGAGAGCCACCCAGGATTGAGACTTCGAATGTTAACACTACCAAGGAGGTCCAGGATTCAAAAACCAAAAACCATATCTGGCTTCTGGCTAGAATGTCAGACCATGAGGATCAGACCACCAGCAGTTGGACTGGGTTCAACATAAAAATCCGCAGCGACATTGTAGTGGCCCAGGACACTGTAAGCTACCTGCCCACTATCAATGCTCCTGCAACAGCCATGTCCACTGTGAATGAAGTCTTGGAGCAAACACATGCCATCATGCAGACCCTGAAGCTTAACAGAATTGTGTGTGTGTTTGATCAAGCACTCTATGCCAAAGCTGCCGAGGTTATCTGGAAACAGGAGAAGTTCAAGAACATTATAATTAGAATGGGTGTCTTCCACACAATCTGTAATCTCCTCTCTATCATAGGGAACAGATTTCAGGATGCAGGCCTTAGAGATCTGTGTGTTGAATCCGGTGTAATCGCTGAAGGATCAGTGTCTGGAGTGATGGACGGCCGGAGGTACAACAGAGCAGTGAGACTACACAAGCTGGTCTATGAAGCACTTATGAGGCTTGCATGGAAAAACTTCCTTCCATGGCTAGAAGAAAACCATGCAAGGGACCTTCACCATCTGGATGAAACACTGAAGAACATCACAAACTTTCGCATCAGTGTGTCGCAGGGATCCTTCGAAAAGCTCTTGGATAATGAATCTTGCACACTTACCCTGAAGCTCTTTCAAGTTTATCTTGAGACCCTCAGAAATGAACAACTCTCAGCATTCTGGATGTCATACTTGGACATGGTCGAGACCATGCTGGCCCTGGTTCGAGCTTCAAGAGAAGGCAACTGGATGCTTCACCTAGGAGCAATCCGACAGATGATACCATGGTGTTTTGCCTATGACAAGGTCAACTATGCCCGATACCTAACCTATTACTATGCCACAATGTCTCGGCTGCCCATAGAACACCCAGAGGTCCATGAATACTTCATGCAAGGTGGCTTTTCGGTCCAGATCGGTAGCAAGAATCCTTTTGGACGAATTCCTGTGGACCAGACCATTGAAGAGACAATCAACAAAGACACCCAGACACCAGGGGGCACAAAAGGCTTCAGCCTCAAAGTTGGAGCTGTTTCCAGGTTCTACCTGACATCAGAGTACCGCAGTATGTACTTGAGGCAGCTGAGGGCCCTGGTAGGCCAACAATATACTGACTTCAGCCATTCAGACCTACAGGTGTCTAGGATTAGAAGAGATGAAGCCGATGTCCAATCTTTCGTTCAACTGCTGGAGACAGGTTGGGTGAACCCCTTCAACAAAGAGCATAATGGTGAACTTATCAGTTTGTCAACAGCGACTGTAGCACCACCAGATGTAGCCAAAGACCTTCAAGGGGCATACAGTATAGGAGAGGATGCATATCAAACATTCAAGGATGAGCGTTTGGGTACCGATAAGCCAACTACATTGTTTCATGACAAGATGACGAAGAACAAACTTAAAACGTTCTCTAACATCCAAATGAAGACACGCAGACAAGGTCTTGGCAAGGAGGTAATTTTGAAGGCTGACAGAAACCTATTTGGCCAGATGATACTTGTAGCTGAGAACAGAAAGCTACAAATGAGTGATGTCTTGACTCATCCCCTGGGTCCATTGCCATGGGCACTTGCCAATGGTGATGGGTCTATCCGCAAGACCAACAAGGCTGCCCTCGCAAGGGAGTTGGAGAGGAATGCTCGTCCTGCAGAAGTGATCCCCGAGCCCTCTGCAACCATCATTGATGGGATGAGCCTGGTTCAGAAACTGAAGGGAAACAATGCAACATTTGGCCAGCTAGCAGGCACAGCAATGAGTCGCGCTATCCATGAGGGTGCTAAGAGCAAGCGCATTGATATTGTCTTTGACGTCTACAAGGAGACATCCATCAAAGATACAGAAAGAGTCAACAGATATGAAGGCACAGGGATCCATTTCAAGAACATTCAACATGGGCACAACATCCAGCAGTGGAAAAAGCTTCTAAGTAGTTCCTCCAACAAGGCAAGTCTCATAAAGTTTCTGGTAGAAGAATGGAAGGCGAAACACCACAGGGAGAAGCTTGAGGAGAAGGAGCTGTATGTCACATGTGAGCAGCTCTGCTTTAAGATCACCAAAGAACAGTGGGAAGAGGCTGCTGACCTTAAGTCAAATCAAGAAGAAGCAGACACACGCCTCCTTCTCCATGCTCTTCATGCAGCAGAATCTGGTTACAAGTCGGTCATCATCACTTCGGAGGATACTGATGTCATGGTCCTGTGTCTGGGCATGTGCCACAAAATCCCATCCCACCTGTTCCAGAAATGCGGTACACAGAACCGGACAAGATTCCTGGATATCACCACTCTGAGCCGAACATTGGGAGGCAGCGTATGTGATTCATTGATTGGTATGCATGCATTTACAGGCTGTGACACCGTCAGTGCATTCGCTGGCCGTGGGAAGATGACGACACTCAAGCAGTTGAAGATGAACAAGACATACCAGGATGCCTTTCAGGAAGTTGGTCGTTCATGGGAAGTGTCTACCGAACTTTTTGAGAAGTTACAGGAAATCACCTGCCACATGTACCTGCCAACTACCCAAACAACTGAGGTAAACAGGCTCCGTTATCAGCTGTTCTGTGCCAGACGTGGAGTGGTAGAGTCAAGTCAACTCCCTCCTTGCCAGGACTGCCTTTTCATGCATGCACTGCGTGCAAACTACCAGGCTGCGATCTGGAGGAGAAGTCTGCAGAGCCAGCCATGGGTTGCAAACCCAACAGACTGCGGTTGGATGATAGATAACGACGGAAAGCTTGTTGTCAAGTGGATGCAAGGGGCACCAGCACCAGAAGCTATTATACAGCTACTGTCCTGCAAGTGTGTGCGGTCATGTGAACTTCCTCAGTGTACTTGCCTCAGCAATGGCCTGAAGTGCACAGACATGTGCAGATTACAGACATGCCAGAACAAGGGTACTGAAGACGAGCCAGTAGAACAACAGTCAGATTCAGAGTCCGATGTTGAAGATATTATGGAGTAACATATATATATATATATATATATATATATATATATATATATATGCACATGACATGTTCAGTGTGTATTTACATAACTTGGATTAAATTTTGTTACAAATACTACATCTAGTCACTCCGGGTGGTACCGATATCGTCATATTTGGTTCTTGGCTCATGCTAAAATTCCTGTGGAACACCTAAAGGGTTAACAGTTTTTAAAAATGAGTTTTGAACAGCTTGAGGGGTGTAGTTTGCAAAATGGGGTAATTTATGGGTGGTTTCTGTTATGTAAGCCCCTTAAAGTGACTTCAGAAGTGACTTGGTCCTTTGAAAAGTGGGTTTTGCTGTAAATGTGAAAAATTGCGCATAAAACTATAAGCCCTATTACGTCGTAAAACAATAAGGTTTCATTTTCAAAATGATGCCAATATGAAGTAAACATGTGGGGAGTGTAAATTAATAACTATTATGGGGGGTATCAGTATTTTTGTAAAAAGCAGAGAATTTCAAAGTTAAAAAATTGCCGATTTTTCCAAAATTTCCGAATATTTAGCATTTTTTTATATAGAAAGGTAAAATATATTGACTCCCATTTAGCACTGACGTGAAGTACAATATGTCACGAGAAAACAATCTCAGAATGGCTTGGATAGGTGAAAGCGTTCCAAAGTTATTAGCCCATGAAGTGGCACAGGTCAGATTGGCTTAGGCACTTGGGTACAAATAGGCCTAGGGCTGAAGGGGTTAATAAGCTACGTATATGTAAGGGCTATCATATCAAAAAATAAACTACAGACATGCATCTACCTAAAAATACCAAAGAGAATTAGTCACTCCGCTTGGTACCGATATCGTCAAATTTGGTTCTTGGCTCATGGACTAACCAGGCAGATACTGCCAGGAGAGCTCACAGACTAGAGCCGATTGCTGGGAATCCAAGCAGGCGATCTATTAAAAAAAGGCCTTTTCCAAAGAAGACAATATATTTTTGTGGTCATAGAAGCAGAAATTAAACTTAAAAAGGAAAGTACATATGGAAAATTGTGCGGCAGCGTTCAGTTTTACACTTGCAGCAGAGTAATAAATAACTGTACCAACTAGGCGACGTCACAGTCGGATATCGGAGGTCACCGATTTCTATAAAGTAAAGCTACAGGTCAGGTCTGATGAACGCGGTGGACAGAGGCGGGGGTATAAATAGCATCAGGGACCCTGTCTGGAAGCACGTTACCCCACGCTCGGTTACCAGGCGATAACGCCCTCCCCGGGGAAGATGGAAGCAGCTGCAGAGGCCGAGTTTAAAGGGATTAGGGATAATGGTGACTCACAGTGAAGAGAGAGCGTGCGAGGGGAGCACATTCCTCCCAAACACAGCGCTCACCATATCCAATCACATCTGACTCATCGTCAGTATCAAGGACTCAGCGCCGTCGTCACAGGCGGCACCGTATTATCACACGCACGCGGTACAACAAGGTGCGTTCAAGGCTTTATCCAAACCCACACGGGGTCCTGCGTCTGCAGCTTTTTCTGCATCTTTAACCTTTCAAATTTGTATATATTAAAGGGATTGCATTGGACAACTCCATTTTGGCCCCACACCCTTTTCTACACAAAACCAGTGGGGTCCTGTTATTAGAAGCCCCAGGATCAGTCGGAACTGCAGGGGTCGCTGCTCTTTAACTTATCATTTTTGATTGATTACAGATTACATGTGACCAATTAAAATAATGGAAAATATTTAGATTACGGTACTTTAATAGAGACCCTGATTCCAGCGATGTGTCACTTCCCGGGCTGCTTGCTGTTATTTAGATAAAATGACTTATCAGCAGGAGATTATCAAAGCGACAGCAAGCAGCCCAGTAAGTGATACATAGCTGGAATCAGGGCATCTGCCCCTACATCATGCTGCTCTCAGAACCTGGTGACAGATTCCCTTTAACAACCTTAGTGTTTTGGTCCTAGATGACCATGTAGTGGCTTAACTGCCCTAAAGTTGTCAGTCGCACATTTGTTAAATACTGTTTTTTGTTTTTCTTTTAGTTTTCTTTTCTTCTTAGTTCTATGAGGTGCAATTCTAAGGAAAAAAAAAGAAAGTTTTTTTTATATAGTTCGTTATTGTTTGAAAGGTTTAGTCTGTTTCTAAATGTATTGCTCCAATGGCTCAAGGATACAAAGAAATAAAAAAATTGAACAGTTACCGTCTACACTGGCTGAGCCGCTGACCTTAGTGATTGGGTGCGGTGTTAATACGATGGCACCGCAGCGTTGCAGCCAAACAAAACCCGAAGCAGCAGCGAGAGGCAACACTGGACCTGGGAGGGTGAGGGGCTTTTTGAATCCTGAAACAGGACAACCCCTTTAAATTTGCACATTCACTCTAATACAAAAAATCACAATGGATTTCCCGATTTAATTTTTGTTATTTTTGTACATAATCTTTTTAGACTCCAGTGAACAGGACGGCTATGACGATGGGATTTTTTTTTTTTACTTACATTCACATTATTTTAACTTGATTTTTTTTCCACCTAGAGGCCATAAGAGACTTCTGGGGGACGTTCACCATTTTGAATGTAATTTTGCAGTTTGTAACCTGTAGGAGCCGCAAGTACAGAGGAAATAAGCCCTTGGGGTGACGTAACTGGCAGAGTTCATTTGGTTTCCGGTGATCCCATGATCCAGCAGCATAGCTTCTTATTTAGGGTGTAAAAAAGAAGGTTATAATTTGTGTTTATCTTCTCCTCGAGGTCCATGGCTAGTTCTGACAGCCAAACTGCAACTTTAAACCCATTTAGCATATTTTAGAACGTGGATTTAAAGCCCAGGACTACGAGCAGCACAATAATCTTTATTTTTATATAGCGCTAACATATTCCGCAGCGCTTTACAGTTTGCACACATTATCGTCGTTGTCCTCATTGGGGCTCACAATCTAAATTCACTATCAGTATGTCTTTGGAATGTGGGAGGAAACCGGAGGAAACCCACACAAACACGGAGAGAACATACAAACTCCTTGCAGATGTTGTCCAAGGTGGGATTAGAACCCAGGACTCTAGCGCTGCAAGGCTGCAGTGCTAACCAATGACAAGGATGTGGATTTAAAGCCCAGGACTACGAGCCGCACAATGACAATGGTGAGGATTTAAAGCCCAGGACTACGAGCAGCACAATGACAAGGGTGTGGATTTAAAGCCCAGGACTACGAGCCGAGCAATGACAATGGTGTGGATTTAAAACCCAGGACTACGACCAGCACAATGACAATGGTGTGGATTTAAAGACCAGAACTGATTTCCAAGAAGGTTACGTTTTCCTGCTCTGATAACTTAATGGACCTTGTAGCCACTTATATACAGGCGTTCGTGGTGGCTCTTCCACTCAAGTCTTTGCATATCCTGGATTACTCGCTCCCTTTAAATCTGTATTATCTACCTACATAGAACCGCCATTGCACCAGAGATCAGCGCTTTACCCCAGAGGACACGCTTTATCTGGATTTGCTTCCTAGCGCATAGCGAGTGACGGCTTTGCTATGTCTAGATGCCTTGGTGCGGTGCCACGGTGAAATACAAAGTTGTGGTGCGGAGGTTTCATTCGCCGGCGTCGGTCGCAGCAGATCCCCTCATGGCTGAGCTGTAATTAAAAACTTGTGTTTGCAAACAGCGGAATAAAAGTTTCTTGAGCTCTGTCACCTCGGTTATAATTAAATGCTCAGCAGCGGCGAGGGGCTGGGGAAACCATCGGGTGTATTATACGCCGCCCGCTTTCTCGCAGGCGGCCCTCTTAACCCGTTCAGTGCCAGCTGGATTCCAGGATCCGGGGGTGTTTGGTAATCGGAGCGGTTTCCATAAGCTTCAGTTATGATAAAGCCGCAGCGAAGTCTCACGAGGAAACCTGACACTGAAGCCTCTAAAGGAAGGGTCTTGTGTGTGAAAACCACAGTGTGCAGAACAATGGAAGAGGCAGCGGAAGAGGACAGCAAACATTCATGTGACAGTCCGCCATTTTTTATTTTTTTTTATTTTTTTACTTAAAATGTAGCTGGGGCAAAAAAATAAAAAACATTTTTGCAATTGAGTTTTATTAAACATTTGCGCCATTTGGCTTTTATAGACTTTGCTTCACGCCACGGTTAACATTGATGTGGTCTGTGGCCAAAAATCAGCTGAAAAGACAAATGTGCTAAATAGTTCCAAACCCTACCAGTAGGTAATCTGAATGAGCTCGCTGGCAGATTCTCAGTTAACTCACTGCAGCCAATGATACACAGTTCAACACAGCGGCTATATACATTAAATGGTTCAAAATATTTAATGAAACCTAATTGCGAAAATTACTTTTAGGCCCAAATCCAAGCATTTCCGGGGAGTGGGGGCGGAAATGACTAAAAATAAATAAAAGGACAGAAGATGACAATATCCAAAAAGGCAATGATCCCCTACACCACATGATGTGTTGTGCTTTGGAACTTTTCCAGTCATATCTAGGCCATTAATGTGATATGAATGAAGTGCATGGAGATGAGCAGCCGCACTGGTGCCGCTCATCTCCGGGGACTGAACCTGACGCATAGAACCCAAAGGCTCTGCTCCAACACCGAGTGACGAGAATATGGTTCCAGCGCTGAGCTCTAACAACGCCTCGGTCCTTCCTATAGAGCGTGGCTGCAATGTGAAGGGAGTGCGGATGGAGACCAACATCGGCGATATCTGGGCATCTTCTCGCAGCAGTCAGATCTCCCTTTGGAAAGCCGACAAACCTCCCTGCATTTTTTTTTTCATATCTGCAGCTCTGGAAGTGACTAGAGCATAAGACCTCATTAATGAGTTATAAACAGTGTAGATATCTGCAATCCTCTGCTTTACATGTGAGCGCTGACTGGTGAGAACATCACCATTACCATCCTCACTGGGGAATGTTCCTAGAAAGAAAGAAATCTAATTTGGGAGGCGATAAGGGGGACGCAGAAACGTTTCCAGCGCTCTGTTCCAGAGAGAAACAAGACTTGGAGTTTATATAATTACATTCTCCCAGAATGCACTGCGGCAGGACTGTAATAACTAACGGAAATAATGACAATAAGAATCGGCGAGCAATGTCGTCTATAAAATGCATCTATTTGGGGAAAAACATACAATGCAAAGTAAAGACCCCGTCCAACGTGGTACTAAAGGGGACCGTCGCCTCAATGAAGGGTCAGGGAAAGAGGTCCTAGAAAAAGGGGTGCAGCACTCAACCCCCTAATGAGCTTTTCATAGAGCCGGAGCCCCCTCTCCCAACCAGCACAGCTCACATTGCCTTAGGCAGGAGGTTATATGTAACGTACATTGCAGAAAGCGGGGGCAGGCCTGCATCCCCCTAAACAGAAAGCGAGGGGCGGGTTTGCGTCCCCCTCCACAGAAAGCAAGGGGCAGGCCTGTGCCCCCCTCAACAGAAAGCGAGGGGATGACCTGGGCCACCCTAAACAAATCAAGGAGTCGGATTGCACCCCCCTCGACAGAAAGCGAGGGCAGGATTATGACCCCCTCAACAGAAAGCAATAATGCATGATAACAAGTGAAAGAAAGGAAGTTGTAGCACCTATAGTGCTGGAAAAATGGTCACTCAGAATAAGTGGATGGCAAGTTATAGAACAGCAGAATCGAAATGTTTGCAGGAAATATTGAACAGGAACGTGCACCAAATGCCATTTTAGCTTATTGTGGGGTATGGGGGCAGCAGGACGATTCCCCTCTTCAGGCTCTGGTTGGCAGGACTGATACTTGAAGCTTTTTCACACCACTGGATACAATGTTTGTCTTTTTTCCCTTTTAGTGAAGAGGAGCAGCTGAGCCTCAGCCCTGGGATATCTGCACCTTCTAGGGCAAATATTAAGCCGCCCATAATCCTCCTATAAATGACGGTGATGTCATCAGCCATTATCACCGCTCTGATCATGACTCACCCCTGACAAAACAGACATTACAGTCAGCGCCATGACACCCACAGTGAGATGTCGCCTCCTACATGAAATGACATCTCTAAAAACCAAGATGGAAATCCCTGCAGTCTGGAGCTGTAAATCCAGACACAAAGCGGTGAGGATCCAGCAGGACGACGCAGGCTGGTGGGATAAGACGTAGGGGCAGATGGTGCAGGATCAGGCATTAACCCCTCGCTGTGGGGAGCAGGTACAGGGGCCCCTGCAGGAGCCGATCAGAAGATCCTAACACTGGGGAGGGGGCCGCGCTGGTGACTTAACGTAAAGCCTGATATGCAGACGTCGGTCACTGGTACAGAGCGATTACTGAAGAAAAGCCTGACAAATCAGCAGAGGATGAAACCGATGACTAAAAGGAGGAAAAAACACAAAAGAAGGGTCTATAGGACAAACTACAACTCTGCACATATCTATAATCCTCATAGGGGCCTGTTTTATTTCAGGGGGGAGCGATGTGACACCAGGGACGTCCCCACGGTCCAGAATCCTGGAAGTTCACGTTGACTTTCCAGTGATGAAAGGAAGAAGACGAAGCTCCAAGAAAGATGAATGAAATCTGGACGTCTCCAGGAATGTAGAGTGCGGCAGAAAATGCCGGAAAGCTCCCTCCTCTCCAGCTGCCTGCTATAAATACAGTCTGTGCAGGTGGTGCATGATCAGGCCATATATATCCATGGAGAATCCCAGAGAGACCAGGCCGACTCTGCTGTCCTACATAACCCGACCCTCAGACCACAGCGACAAAGACAACCAGGAAAAACAGGCCGGGTGCTGCCTGATGCGGCCTCCAGGATAGGACTCCAGCACATCCCAATCAATGAGATGGAGGCGCTGCCATTAGTGGTGTCACATCCACATGATGCCAGAGGAACAGTGCCCCATCACACTGCAGCTGCAGACTTGTACTCTTCATATAGGGGCCCCATCACACTGCAGCTGCAGACTTGTACTCTTCATATAGGGGCCCCATCACACTGCAACTGCAGACTTGTACTCTTCCCATAGGGGCTCCATCACACTGCAGCTGCAGACTTGTACTCTTCCCATAGGGGCTCCATCACACTGCAGCTGCAGACTTGTACTCTTCATATAGGGGCCCCATCACACTGCAGCTGCAGACTTGTACTCTTCCCATAGGGGCCCCATCACACTGCAGCTGCAGACTTGTACTCTTCCCATAGGGGCCCCATCACACTGCAGCTGCAGACTTGTACTCTTCCCATAGGGGCTCCATCACACTGCAGCTGCAGACTTGTACTCTTCCCATAGGGGCCCCATCACACTGCAGCTGCAGACTTGTACTCTTCCCATAGGGGCTCCATCACACTGCAGCTGCAGACTTGTACTCTTCATATAGGGGCCCCAATCACACTGCCCCTGCAGACTTGTACTCTTCCCATAGGGGCCCCATCACACTGCAGCTGCAGACTTGTACTCTTCCCATAGGGGCTCCATCACACTGCAGCTGCAGACTTGTACTCTTCATATAGGGGCCCCATCACACTGCAGCTGCAGACTTGTACTCTTCATATAGGGGCCCCATCACACTGCAGCTGCAGACTTGTACTCTTCATATAGGGGCCCCATCACACTGCAGCTGCAGACTTGTACTCTTCCCATAGGGGCTCCATCACACTGCAGCTGCAGACTTGTACTCTTCATATAGGGGCCCCATCACACTGCAGCTGCAGACTTGTACTCTTCATATAGGGGCCCCATCACACTGCAGCTGCAGACTTGTACTCTTCATATAGGGGCCCCATCACACTGCAGCTGCAGACTTGTACTCTTCCCATAGGGGCTCCATCACACTGCAGCTGCAGACTTGTACTCTTCCCATAGGGGCCCCATCACACTGCAGCTGCAGACTTGTACTCTTCCCATAGGGGCCCCATCACACTGCAGCTGCAGACTTGTACTCTTCCCATAGGGGCTCCATCACACTGCAGCTGCAGACTTGTACTCTTCATATAGGGGCCCCAATCACACTGCCCCTGCAGACTTGTACTCTTCCCATAGGGGCCCCATCACACTGCAGCTGCAGACTTGTACTCTTCCCATAGGGGCTCCATCACACTGCAGCTGCAGACTTGTACTCTTCATATAGGGGCCCCATCACACTGCAGCTGCAGACTTGTACTCTTCATATAGGGGCCCCATCACACTGCAGCTGCAGACTTGTACTCTTCATATAGGGGCCCCATCACACTGCAGCTGCAGACTTGTACTCTTCCCATAGGGGCTCCATCACACTGCAGCTGCAGACTTGTACTCTTCCCATAGGGGCCCCATCACACTGCAGCTGCAGACTTGTACTCTTCCCATAGGGGCCCCATCACACTGCAGCTGCAGACTTGTACTCTTCCCATAGGGGCTCCATCACACTGCAGCTGCAGACTTGTACTCTTCATATAGGGGCCCCAATCACACTGCCCCTGCAGACTTGTACTCTTCCCATAGGGGCCCCATCACACTGCAGCTGCAGACTTGTACTCTTCCCATAGGGGCTCCATCACACTGCAGCTGCAGACTTGTACTCTTCATATAGGGGCCCCATCACACTGCAGCTGCAGACTTGTACTCTTCCCATAGGGGCCCCATCACACTGCTGTTGCAGACTTGTACTCTTCCCATAGGGGCCCCATCACACTGCCGCTGCAGACTTGTACTCTTCATATAGGGGCCCCATCACACTGCAGCTGCAGACTTGTACTCTTCCCATAGGGGCCCCATCACACTGCAGCTGCAGACTTGTACTCTTCCCATAGGGGCTCCATCACACTGCAGCTGCAGACTTGTACTCTTCATATAGGGGCTCCATCACACTGCAGCTGCAGACTTGTACTCTTCATATAGGGGCCCCATCACACTGCCGCTGCAGACATGTACTCTTCCCATAGGGGCCCCATCACACTGCCGCTGCAGACTTGTACTCTTCATATATGGGCCTCATCACACTGCCGCTGCAGACTTGTACTCTTCATATAGGGGCCCCATCACACTGCCGCTGCAGACTTGTGCTCTTCATATAGGGGCCCCATCACACTGCCGCTGCAGACTTGTACTCTTCCCATAGGGGCCCCATCACACTGCAGCTGCAGACTTGTACTCTTCCCATAGGGGCCCCAGCACACTGCAGCTGCAGACTTGTACTCTTCCCATAGGGGCTCCATCACACTGCAGCTGCAGACTTGTACTCTTCATATAGGGGCCCCAATCACACTGCCCCTGCAGACTTGTACTCTTCCCATAGGGGCTCCATCACACTGCAGCTGCAGACTTGTACTCTTCATATAGGGGCCCCATCACACTGCAGCTGCAGACTTGTACTCTTCATATAGGGGCCCCATCACACTGCAGCTGCAGACTTGTACTCTTCCCATAGGGGCTCCATCACACTGCAGCTGCAGACTTGTACTCTTCATATAGGGGCTCCATCACACTGCAGCTGCAGACTTGTACTCTTCCCATAGGGGCCCCATCACACTGCCGCTGCAGACTTGTACTCTTCATACAGGGGCCCCATCACACTGCAGCTGCAGACTTGTACTCTTCATATAGGGGCCCCATCACACTGCAGCTGCAGACTTGTACTCTTCATATAGGGGCTCCATCACACTGCAGCTGCAGACTTGTACTCTTCATATAGGGGCTCCATCACACTGCAGCTGCAGACTTGTACTCTTCCCATAGGGGCCCCATCACACTGCAGCTGCAGACTTGTACTCTTCATATAGGGGCCCCATCACACTGCAGCTGCAGACTTGTACTCTTCATATAGGGGCCCCATCACACTGCAGCTGCAGACTTGTACTCTTCATATAGGGGCCCCATCACACTGCAGCTGCAGACTTGTACTCTTCATATAGGGGCCCCATCACACTGCAGCTGCAGACTTGTACTCTTCATATAGGGGCCCCATCACACTGCAGCTGCAGACTTGTACTCTTCCCATAGGGGCTCCATCACACTGCAGCTGCAGACTTGTACTCTTCATATAGGGGCCCCATCACACTGCAGCTGCAGACTTGTACTCTTCATATATGGGCCTCATCACACTGCCGCTGCAGACTTGTAATAATAATAATAATAATAATACTCTTCATATAGGGGCCCCATCACACTGCCGCTGCAGACTTGTACTCTTCATATAGGGACCCCATCACACTGCCGCTGCAGACTTGTACTCTTCCCATAGGGGCCCCATCACACTGCCGCTGCAGACTTGTAATCTTCATATAGGGCCCCATCACACTGCTGCTGCAGACTTGTACTCTTCATATATGGGCCTCATCACACTGCCGCTGCAGACTTGTACTCTTCCCATAGGGGCCCCATCACACTGCTGTTGCAGACTTGTACTCTTCCCATAGGGGATTCCTTCACCTTCTCTTCCCCAGATAGGTGATGGACACAAGCCACATTAGGCCAGTTCGCTTCTCCCATTGCTCCAGTGTAGACTGTAGGCACTTTTGCAAGTTCACAGCCATCACCCTGAGCTGTGACCGGTCTGTGACTACACTGCCCCATATACAGAAAGGCCGCAGAACAAGTAGAGCATCAAACCGGTCATCAAACCTACTGCATCTATAAGTCAGAAGGAATTATTTTAGCAACTTGTGTAACAGTAGATCTTCTGTGGGACCAGAGGGGCCAGCAATCTACTCACATCAAGGAGCCCTGAGTGTCCAAGATGGTTCTCCGGTGGTTCTAGCTTGGATCAGTTTTGCTAAGTAGTAAAAACTGCAAACTGGGAGCAGCCCACAAAACCCACCTAGCACTAAAACAATCCGCAAGTATATCCTGGGAACCTACAAAACCCACCTAGTACTAAAAACAATCCACAAGTATATCCTGGGAACCTACAAAACCCACCTAGCACTAAAAACAATCCACAAGTATATCCTGGGAACCTACAAAACCCACCTAGCACTAAACAATCCACAAGTATATCCTGGGAACCTACAAAACCCACCTAGCACTAAAAACAATCCGCAAGTATATCCTGGGACCCTACAAAACCCACCTAGCACTAAAAACAATCCACAAGTATATCCTGGGAACCTACAAAACCCACCTAGCACTAAAAACAATCCACAAGTATATCCTGGGAACCTACAAAACCCACCTAGCACTAAAAACAATCCGCAAATATATCCTGGGAACCTACAAAACCCACCTAGCACTAAAAACAATCCACAAGTATATCCTGGGAACCACCCCATAAGGAACCGCCTTATGCTGGGAACACACAAGACTCGCTGTATACCGGTAACACCTCACAAGATCTGCTGTACACCGGGAACACCCTACAAGACCTGCCGTATACCAAGAATATACCACAATACCTGCCGCATACCAATAATATACCACAATACCTGCCGTATACCAAAAATATACCACAAGACCTGCCATATAGCAACAACACCCACAATACCTGCTGTATACAAGGAACACCCCCCCCCCCCCGTAAGGCTACTTTCACACTAGCGTCGTGCGCTGCACGTCGCACCGACGCTAGCTGTGGAAGCGCCGCACAACGGGGGCAGCGGATGCTGTTTTTCAACGCATCCGCTGCCCCATCGTGAGGTGCGGGGAGGTGGGGGCGGAGTTCCGGCCGTGCATGCGCGGTCGGAAATGCTGGACACGACGCACCAAAAAACGTTACAAGCAACGTTTTTTGGTGGCGACAGTCCGACGCAACATGACACAACCGTCGCACGACGGTTGCGACGTGTGGCAATGCGTCGCACTGCGTCGTTAATAAAAGTCTATGGAGAAAAAAAGCATCCTGCAAGCACTTTTGCAGGATGCGTTTTTTCTCCAAAACGACGCATAGCGACGTGCAGTGCACTTAGCTAGTGTGAAAGTAGCCTAAGACGTGCTGTATACCGGGGACACTTCATAAGACCTGATGTATACCAAGAACATGTCACAAGACTTACGGTATATAAGGGAACACCCCACAACACATGCCATATACTGGTAACACCCTGTCAGACCTGTCGTAAACCGAGAACTCCCCTCAAAAATCCGCCATATACCAGGAACACCCCACAAGATCTCCAATGATAAAGATGCTCTGACCCAGTACCAGCACAATTTGCCCCTTCCACAGTGGCGCAGATCCTGGCATTTGCCCAAATTCCCTGAACTGACTGTTCACTTGCCATCAGAGTCACCAGATGCACGTACATTCAGATATATACCCGGGTACGGGCAGACTCGCACACATTACTCCGCCTCGGCCGCTGGATATTTCTAGAACTCGGCTGGTCAGGACTCTGCCGGCACAACACCGGGCCGAGGAATGGAGGATTAGCGGAGTTGTTTCATACAGAAGCACTTGAGCAGAGCGAGCAGGAAGGGCATCGGGACGGGCACAGTGGTGCAACTTGCAGGGTAGAAGGTCGCACAGAAAATATAATTACATATGAGAAACCCGCAGGAAAAACATCATGAAGATAGTGACAGAAAACCCCAGGAAAGTATCCCGGGAATGGTGACAAAGTCAGCGTGAGGCATCTGTGCAATGTGAGCAATGTGGCACTGGACGCAGCGGAGGACTTGCCACAAGACAGTGCTAACCTATCATTAAAAAATGTCAGCAGCAGCCCCATAATCCGCCCCTCAGTGTAGGAACACACAAGTGGGACGCCTTCAGGGACGGGTATCACGGCTCTGGTGGGGACAATATAATGGGCCTGTATTAACCCATCTGACAGGGGTCCTAGGGGGCACTCACAGCTATCCGCCACCATTTACACATTTTCACTATTCCCACCTAGTGGGTGTAAGTCCATTCACTGCGTCCCCTAAAACATGCCACCCAATGCTCCATTTAACCAGTGGTGGCTGCAAAGGACCTGAACTGACCTTCGCTACTAACAGACCGGATAGTCTAATGCATAATTAGCCAACCTGCTGACTGTCTCCCTGTAGAAAGCTTTTATCGGGCTAAAAGCTTCCATAATGGTTCCAGATAGAAACAGATGGGTCAGGAAATATAGTAACGGAAACTTCAGAGAGAAATTTAATACATATTACTGGAAGGGGTTAAATAAACTATTATAAGCTGCGCATATTGCACGGCATTAGTGCAACACCAAGACGTCAATACAGGACTGAGCCATCAAGTGCAGAAAATCGATATGGAAGGCGGATCCGGTCCAAGACATCGGACAGGATTGAGATCTCTGCTCGCAGCATTAGGCTTATACAGCGAAGAGACATTCCTGGACCGCAGGGACATTACTAATACAAATGGCCCTAGAACTACGGTACTTCTCGGAAAAACAGTTCATAGCCAGAGTGACGGGGGAGGGACCGATATACAGGGCCCCTACCGAGAGCAATGCAGCCGCATACAGGGCCCCTACCGAGAGCAATGCAGCCGCATACAGGGCCCCCTACTGAGAGCAATGCAGCCGCATACAGGGCCCCCACCGAGAGCAATGCAGCCGCATACAGGGCCCCCACCGAGAGCAATGCAGCCGCATACAGGGCCCCCTACTGAGAGCAATGCAGCCGCATACAGGGCCCCCACCGAGAGCAATGCAGCCGCACACAGGGCCCCTACCGAGAGCAATGCAGCCGCATACAGGGCCCCTACTGAGAGCAATGCAGCCGCATACAGGGCCCCCTACTGAGAGCAATGCAGCCGCATACAGGGCCCCCACCGAGAGCAATGCAGCCGCATACAGGGCCCCCACCGAGAGCAATGCAGCCGCATACATGGCCCCCAGTGAGAGCAATGCAGCCGCATACAGGGCCCCCACTGAGAGCAATGCAGCCGCATACAGGGCCCCCACAGAGCAATACAGCCGCATACAGGGCCCCCACTGAGAGCAATGCAGCCGCATACAGGGCCCCCACAGAGCAATACAGCCGCATACAGGGCCCCTACTGTGAGCAATGCAGCCGCATACAGGGCCCCCCACTGAGAGCAATGCAGCCGCATACAGGGCCCCCCACTGAGAGCAATGCAGCCGCATACAGGGCCCCCACCGAGAGCAATGCAGCCGCATACAGGGCCCCCACCGAGAGCAATGCAGCCGCATACATGGCCCCCAGTGAGAGCAATGCAGCCGCATACAGGGCCCCCACTGAGAGCAATGCAGCCGCATACAGGGCCCCCACAGAGCAATACAGCCGCATACAGGGCCCCCACCGAGAGCAATGCAGCCGCATACAGGGCCCCTACCGAGAGCAATGCAGCCGCATACAGGGCCCCCCCTGAGAGCAATGCAGCCGCATACAGGGCCCTACTAAGAGCAACATTACTTATACAAATAGCCCTAGAACTACTTCTCGGAAAAACAGTTCATAGCCAGAGTGACGGGGGAGGGACCGATATACAGGGCCCCTACCGAGAGCAATGCAGCCGCATACAGAGTGACGGGGGAGGGACCGATATACAGGGCCCCTACCGAGAGCAATGCAGCCGCATACCGTGCCCCCACCGAGAGCAATGCAGCCGCATACAGTGCCCCCACTGAGAGCAATGCAGCCGCATACAGGGCCCCCTACTGAGAGCAATGCAGCCGCATACAGGGCCCCCACTGAGAGCAATGCAGCCGCATACAGGGCCCCCACTGAGAGCAATAGAGCCGTATACAAGGTTCCTACAATGCACAGAGAAAAGAGGTATCAGCAATCTGGTTTTGGTTCTGTGCAAAAAGGTCCAGACACAGAAGAGGGACTGGGGTAACTTTCTGTACAGCCACCAGCACTCCCATAGAAACATATAATTGGTCATGTAAAGTGCAATAATGCAGCAGTGCACCTGTATATTTGTTCATATCCTGGATGTTCATCAGGGGCCTCCTGGTTCATGAATTTGCCACAATATCATATTTGCAGACCAGTAGAAATAACCATTGTGCTCCCTGTCCTGCAGATCCTCCGCTGCCCAGGAAGGGAAAACGCATTGAGAAATCTGCAGTAAGGCAGGGGTGACAAGGCAGACACAGCATATGTAGCAAGTGATGATTAGGGCGTCTGCAAGAAGGGGGCGAGTGCCAAACACCCTAAAACACTGGTGGTGACCCGGACACTGCAGAAACATCGGAAGTCATTAGCTCCTTGGTCTCAGTCCTGAGACTTTACAATCACAGAAAAGGTGAACTTCAGCCCCTAAAGAAAACCAAGGCGGGAGACACCCAGGCTGTGCACGACACTTATCAGGAGGGCGATAGCACCCAAGCCACATATTCCATCGCAAACATAGGAGCCCAATGGATGGGGCCAATAACGGCATTGCTGCGGTTTATTGCTTCTCTAATAATTCAATGGAGGAACGGCTGTATACAGGGCCCCTACTGAGAGCAATGCAACCATATACAAAGTCCCTACTGCAGGTAACATAGCTGTATACGGGGCCCTTACTGCAGGTAACATAGCTGGATACGGGGCCCCTACTGCAGGTAACATAGCTGGATACGGGGCCCCTACTGCAGGTAACATAGCTGGATACGGGGCCCCTACTGCAGGTAACATAGCTGGATACGGGGCCCCTACTGCAGGTAACATAGCCGGATACGGGGCCCCTACTGCAGGTAACATAGCCGGATACGGGGCCCCTACTGCAGGTAACATAGCCGGATACGGGGCCCCTACTGCAGGTAACATAGCCGGATACGGGGCCCCTACTGCAGGTAACATAGCCGGATACGGGGCCCCTACTGCAGGTAACATAGCCGGATACGGGGCCCCTACTGCAGGTAACATAGCCGGATACGGGGCCCCTACTGCAGGTAACATAGCCGGATACGGGGCCCCTACTGCAGGTAACATAGCCGGATACGGGGCCCCTACTGCAGGTAACATAGCCGGATACGGGGCCCCTACTGCAGGTAACATAGCCGGATACGGGGCCCCTACTGCAGGTAACATAGCCGGATACGGGGCCCCTACTGCAGGTAACATAGCCGGATACGGGGCCCCTACTGCAGGTAACATAGCCGGATACGGGGCCCCTACTGCAGGTAACATAGCCGGATACGGGGCCCCTACTGCAGGTAACATAGCCGGATACGGGGCCCCTACTGCAGGTAACATAGCCGGATACGGGGCCCCTACTGCAGGTAACATAGCCGGATACGGGGCCCCTACTGCAGGTAACATAGCTGGATACGGGGCCCCTACTGCAGGTAACATAGCTGTATACGGGGTCCCTACTGCAGGTAACATCTGGATACGGGGCCCCTACTGCAGGTAACATAGCTGGATACGGGGCCCCTACTGCAGGTAACATAGCTGGATACGGGGCCCCTACTGCAGGTAACATAGCTGGATACGGGGCCCCTACTGCAGGTAACATCTGGATACGGGGCCCCTACTGCAGGTAACATAGCTGGATACGGGGCCCCTACTGCAGGTAACATAGCTGTATACGGGGCCCCTACTGCAGGTAACATAGCTGTATACGGGGCCCCTACTGCAGGTAACATAGCTGTATACGGGGCCCCTACTGCAGGTAACATAGCTGTATACGGGGCCCCTACTGCAGGTAACATAGCTGTATACAGGGCCCCTACTGCAGGTAACATAGCTGTATACGGGGCCCCTACTGCAGGTAACATAGCTGGATACGGGGCCCCTACTGCAGGTAACATAGCTGGATACGGGGCCCCTACTGCAGGTAACATAGCTGGATACGGGGCCCCTACTGCAGGTAACATAGCTGGATACGGGGCCCCTACTGCAGGTAACATAGCTGGATACGGGGCCCCTACTGCAGGTAACATAGCTGGATACGGGGCCCCTACTGCAGGTAACATAGCTGGATACGGGGCCCCTACTGCAGGTAACATAGCTGGATACGGGGACCCTACTGCAGGTAACATAGCTGGATACGGGGCCCCTACTGCAGGTAACATAGCTGGATACGGGGCTCCTACTGCAGGTAACATAGCTGTATACGGGGCCCCTACTGCAGGTAACATAGCTGTATACGGGGCCCCTACTGCAGGTAACACAGCTGTATACGGGGCCCCTACTGCAGGTAACACAGCTGTATACGGGGCCCCTACTGCAGGTAACACAGCTGTATACGGGGCCCCTACTGCAGGTAACATAGCTGTATACGGGGCCCCTACTGCAGGTAACATATCTGTATACTGGGCCCCTACTGCATGTAACATAGCTGTATACGGGGCCCCTACTGCAGGTAACATAGCTGTATACGGGGCCCCTACTGCAGGTAACATAGCTGTATACGGGGCCCCTACTGCAGGTAACATAACTGTATACGGGGCCTCTACTGCAGGTAACACAGCTGTATACGGGGCCCCTACTGCAGGTAACAGCTGTATACGGGGCCTCTACGGCAGGTAACATAGCTGTATACGGGGCCTCTACGGCAGGTAACATAGCACACACCTCCCGGACCCCGCGCACACCGCCCGGACACCGCGCACACCGCCCGGACCCGCTGCCAATTCCGGCATTAATGGAAGGGGCTCATGTGACGGCAGCTGCTCAGACTCTTCCCCACACAAATATTACTGTTCCTAAGCAATGGAAACCGGAGAGGAGTGAACTCCGGGAACTGGCAGCAACGCCTGTGCCGGACAAAGGTTTCACTCCATGGGTATATCTCTGCTGCTGGACGTGACGACTCACAGACCCCCATAATGCAGTCCTGGCGGACTCCTGTGTGTGGGTGACAGCTGCTCTTCGATGTCCATATTGTGAGATGTTCCCATCCTCATTTTTTGGGAACCTGCACATCACAGATCAGTGACATGACTCAGGATGGGAGGACGTGGAATCTCAGCTTCTGGAAAAACAATATTCCTGACATTACCGGCGCTCATCCTCTCCGGACTCGTCACACGGTGCTCGCCACAACACAGACTCAGCGGGATGGGGGTGAGGGTCACACAACAGACAGCGTGCAGATCAGGGGGGCTTCCTGCCCTGGTGGCTTCTCCAGTCATAGAGGGAGACGTCCGGATGTGCACGCAGGTGGAGATGACAACGCAGGCGGCAAAATAATATCCGGACAAAAAAGTAAAACTTAAAAAAAAACAAAAAAAAAAAAAAAACACAACAACAACAATAAAATTTGTTTAATCCCCCCCCAAAAAAAAGTAGAATATGACAGAAAACCAAATATCCAGGATTATCAGACAGTAAAAGGGGCCTGTGCAATGCGATAACAGCGGGCTATCAACCCTTTTAGTGTTTTTCTATTTTTTTCCCATCTTTCCAAGAGTCATAAATTTCCATGGCCGTATGAGGTCTTGTTTATTGCGAGACGAGATGTACCGGTAGTTTGGAAATACACCATTCATTTTACTCTATAACATACTGAAAAAATAGATCCACCTTTTTTGCTTGGCGGGTTGGCATTAAAATACCATTTTGATCTATATACACTTTGAACAATTTTTGTTGCTTTTTTTCCTCTATATAGCGTTTATCTTGCGGGTTAATTACTTTTATATTTTTGATAATTTGAACTTTTAGAATCGTGGTGAGAGAAGATATGTGTAATTTTGATTTTGAAATAGAGGCAATTTAAAAAAAATTCTGTTAATTTAGATTTAAAAAAAAAAAGTTACATGATCTATATATCTATATGTAATCACACGGCTTCAGAATCAGAAATCACACAGGGTTGCTTTGTAGTCTTCAACCATAGAGGCACACGAGTCAGCGTAGGAGCTGCATACATAAAACAATGCTTTTATTACTATTATTATTATTACCGTACTTTGCAAAGTCTTTATATGTTGCAAATCATTTTCCCAACCTGTGGCTGTTGTATAACTATAACTCCCAGCATGCTGAAGGTTGTAGGCTTGCAATAGCCGGAGGCTGGTGACTACGGCTTTAGAGAAGTATAAGGTTGCACAATTGGTGAAGCAGTAAGGAAGGAGCAGACACAAAGCAGCGCTCCCCTCACACCCACCACAGCACTCAGACTTGGCAGCCCCTGTCCCGTGCGGCCCACCCCACCGCTGCGCTGCGATCGCCTCCTGCATTCTTTCCTAACTCTGGTATGAGCCCTAAATAGCCTGAAAAACACCAAAAGAATCACATGCTGGATGATACGACGCTGCGGCGCAGCTTGGACACTGTAAATATTTCATTCTCATCCGATCGGGACAATCAGTTAAAATTCCTTTTCTGTAACCTGCTGCCATAAACACATGACGCGGTTTCCTCTAAATCAGTCCATTAGATCGCACTGGAAGGTAAATAATGTATTCCAGTCTGCTCTGCAAATTGCACTGCGGCTGATTGAAATGGTCTTTTATCTCTTTGTGGCTGCATTGATACAACTGAACACAATATCTGCCGCCTATGAAATTGATGCAGTAAAGTGCAGCGCTCTCCTGCCTCTCGGTCACTTGCTTGACGGGTGGCTGTGTGCTCCTGAAGATTGACAGCTCGGACACACGGCACGGACACACAAGCTCATTTACACGGACCACGCATGTATATGATCTAAATGGGGAGAGGGGAGTACATCGCTGCACAGAACTCCTCAAAAGACTTATCTCCCACAAACAGAAAAGAAAATCAAACACAGGATCGGACATGCTGAAATCCAAACATGTCCAACCTCATTTCCTGATACCTGCTGTGGGAACATCAACCATAAAGCTTTACTTGGTTGGAAGGTCCCAGGAAAAAAAAAAAAAAAAGTGGGTTAGGCCGTGTACGCAGCTCCCACGCAGACCTAAGTGTCTCAATGGCGACAGACATACACCATGTGGTCTGATCCTGCTGTCATGTGTTTCTTCGCTCTGTCTCCCACCTCGGTTTCAAAACCTAAATACAAAAAACTGCACACAACGATGGAGATACAAAGTTCTGCTTAGGAGCTGTATACATTGAAAGGTCACACTTTTTACAAAAAAGTTAGATGAAAAAAAAGTAATAATCCTTTAAGTATATGGCCCAGTCACATCAGGCCACATTGATCAGGCCAAGCTAAAATGCTCTGTGCTGCTGTACACAAGAACGCATCATCCAGAAGAAAGCGAGAAAATATAAATGGGAGAACTGCCAGCAACCTCTTATAAGCTAATGCATCAGATACAGTCCTGCTCCCCATTACTGGCACCCTTCATTGTTTTCATAGACTGGACAATATCTTCAGAAATAAATGGAAATGTACCATAGTTCTATCCTCAGGATTTGTTAATTACTGATCCAAAGTAATACAACAATAAAACATTGTTTCTCAACTTACATGTTGCAATTTCAAAGAAGAATCAGAATAAACAACATGTGCAGCAATGAAGGCCCCTAATTAATACTTGGTTGCACACCCTTTGGCACTGATGACAGCCTCCAGACGATTCTTGCAAGCCATCGATAAGCTTCTTGTCCTTCTCACTGGTATTTTCTCCCACTTTTCCTTTGCAGTTTGTTCAAGCTCTTGAATGTTTGCAGGGTTCTTTTTCCCCAGTGGCAGATTTCAGTTCACCCCGAAGATTTTCAATCGGATTGAGGTCAGGACTCATCGCCGGCCATTTTAAAACAGTCCATGTTTTCTTTTCAACCATTCCTGTGTACTTTTGGATGTGTACTTTGGGTCATTGTCTTGCTGGAGAACCCATGATCTTCGACTCAAATCAAGTTTTCTTACACTGGGTAGGGCATTTCGCTCTAAAATCCCTTAATAATTCTCCGATTTCATGATTCCAGTGCTACACGGTGAAGGACTCCAGTACGAGACACAGAAAAGAAACCCCACAGTATTATGGATCCTCCACCATGCTTAACTGTTGGTAGGGTGTTCTTTTCCTTATAAGCTTCATTGTGCCGTCTGTAAATAAACTGATGCTTTGCCTTGCCAAAAAGCTATTTTTGCTTCATCTGTCCACAGAACATTTTCCCAGAAGGATTGTGGTTTGTTTAAGTACTCTTTGGCAAAAATCAGTTGTTACTTTTAAGGTCTTTCCTTCAGCAATGGTTTCTTCCTTGGCCTTTGCCCATAAAGCTCTGGTAGGTTTAGTGTACAGCTTATGGTACTTGTTGAAACCATGACTCCAACTGTTCCAGGTTGGCCTTCGAGCCTTTGGATGTTTGCCGTGGTGGTGGTGTTCTACCCTTTGGAATTCTTGCATTTGCTAATAGCAGTTCTGATGTTCTCAGACAGCTTTGTCTTCACCATTGTGACAAAGGAACAGGGCCTACATTGTGGCTTTTTAAAACACTGAAGTCATCATTCATTGGCTAATTCATGTCACATGGGCAGCGACAATCAATCACAGGTGATTCTCATTTGTGATTTACCGCAGGCGAGTCACAATGTATTTCCATAGTAATGTAATATAAAGGGGCCAATACCAGGGTCACAGCAGATTAAGGTTCTTATACTTTATCTCCCATTGTTTTGTTTTTGTTTGTTTTTTAATTATTGTTTATCATCTGCACTTCTGTATTTAGCACAAGTGCTCGACACAAAAAGACTTTCATTTAAATCATTTTTTCAGGAGATATCCCACATTATGTACTTACACTTCATGGGTGCCAATAACGGTGATCAAGACAGTATATATCAACCCTCACAATGCGAGCGCTTGCTCTACAAGTCCCCGATTCACTCAACTATGTTGAGAGCATGTGAAAATGCATTCAAATTAAGAGGAAAAAAAAACATATAACCCATGGTAACAAAGAAAACTACAGCACACACCGCACCACGACCCTACAGCCTGTGCAGACCCCCTTAAAGTGCCGTCCTGGTGTGCACTATTTTACCGGTTGCAGTGCGATACATAATCAAACGCTGCTCATGCCATTTGTTTCTTTCTGTTCCAATGATACATTTTGACTTTGTAACAAAAGTCAGGTCAGACGTTACTGACCCCAAAAGATGGAGGGAGTCCGGCCCGTGCTGCCCCTGTGTTCTGTGTGGTTTGCATGCGGTTACTTGTCCGTGACCCATCTAATGACAATCACCCAGGGCAGGGAGGAGACGGGAACATTCAGAGAGCCTGAGAACTGCAGGGAGTATGCAGGCTGCATGCTGAACAGGTAATCAGGTACAATAGACAACGGACATCCTAAAAGCTGAGGGACACAGGAACGAGCGGTAATCCTCCACCAAGGCATTACCTCCTGGGAAGGGAGAGGATATCTGATGAACCATTATAGTCATTTGTGAATACAATACTTATCCTATATTATACTCCAGAGCTGCACTCACTATTCTGCTGGTGCAGTCACTGTGTACATACATTACATTACTGATCCTGAGTTACATCCTATATTATACCCCAGAGCTGCACTCACTATTCTGCTGGTGCAGTCACTGTGTACATACATTACATTACTGATCCCAAGTTACATCCTGTATTATACTCCAGAGCTGCACTCACTATTCTGCTGGTGCAGTCACTGTGTACATACATTACATTACTGATCCCAAGTTACATCCTGTATTATACTGCTGAGCTGCACTCACTATTCTGCTGGTGCAGTCACTGTGTACATACATTACATTACTGATCCTGAGTTACATCCTGTATTATACCCCAGAGCTGCACTCACTATTCTGCTGGTGCAGTCACTGTGTACATACATTACTGATCCTGAGTTACATCCTGTATTATACCCCAGAGCTGCAATCACTATTCTGCTGGTGCAGTCACTGTGTACATACATTACTGATCCTGAGTTACATCCTGTATTATACCCCAGAGCTGCACTCACTTTTCTGCTGGTGCAGTCACTGTGTACATACATTACATTACTGATCGTGAGTTACATTCTGTATTATACTCCTGGGCTGCACTCACTACTCTGCTGGTGCAGTCACTGTGTATGCAGCACCCCAGAGTCCTGGTTGCTGCAGTAATATTGTTCCTCCACTAGGGCGGGCAATATTACGTCTGATGGCAATAAAGGAGATCTCCTGTCCAGGTATCACAGACACACCACACACTTCAAACTCCAGTCCACCAGGGGGAGTAAAGGTTCTATCTATTAGGCCACTCCTCACAGTTAGGTAAAACTGGTGGGTTGGTTAGAAAGTTAGGGAGTTCCTGGCTGGAGACAGAGAGAAAGGTCTCCAGACCGAGCTGGCTGGAGCAAGGCCAGTCAGATCCAGACTACGGTCTGAGGAGGACGAGGGTCCATGGAGCTGCGCCTGCCCCACGTGCGGCAGCATCCTAAGAAAGAGACATTGAAAGGAAGTGTGTTGTAGTGAGTGAGAAACGAAGGCATAGCAACAAGTGGATACCAGAGAGGATAGTACACGAGAGAAGCGGCATCCTTCTGGTGCGCGTTCCGGTAGCCAGAATACCAAGGGAGTAAAGTGCTCTACGCCATTGCTTCAGAGACTGTCAGGACAGTCAATTCCAAGTTGGCTGCCCGACCTTAATACCTAAGAAGACAGGTGGCAAATGGTGGGGGTCGGGGCGTCTCTAGGGTCCCTATAAACAAGCCTCAGGCCATCAGTCATACGGGTTTTGTTCTATCCGACCACGGGGAACAGAGAGAGAAGAGTAATAACAGTGAGGACCTTATTAGAGCTTAAGCAAGTGAGGACTTACTGTGTTACTGTGCGCATAGGAAGGCTATTGCATTCCACCTGGACAAGGAGACTCTGGATTTGCCTTCAGACCAGCCGCACTCTGCCTACCCTGTGATCCGGTGCCCAGGACTGTGGACACTGAAGCCTTCAGTAAAAGGTAAAGAGACTGCAACCTTGTGTCCTCGTTATTCACCGCGCCTTACACCATCCACCATCTACACTTCTGGGAAGCCCTGGGGATACACTTCACCTGTGGGAAGGTATACCATCTAGCTGCCATAACATCAGCCCAGCGGACCCCTAAGCAGCGTCGGTCGCCCTGTCCGAATACCACAGGTGGCGTCACGAACATTAATTACACAAACTTTCCTTTTTATTGGAGTCCCCTCAAAGGGCCACGGGCCGGGTCGGGCCACCGTGACATCCCCCATTGAGAACCGAAGGACCCGGTACTGAGTACTCCATTGCCCTTACGTGGGGGCGCTCCATGTACATACATTACATTACTGATCCTGAGTTACATCCTGTATTATACCCCAGAGCTGCACTCACTATTCTGCTGGTGCAGTCACTGTGTACATACATTACTGATCCCGAGTTACATCCTGTATTATACCCCAGAGCTGCACTCACCATTCTGCTGGTGCAGTCACTGTGTACATACATTACTGATCCCGAGTTACATCCTGTATTATACCCCAGAGCTGCACTCACCATTCTGCTGGTGCAGTCACTGTGTACATACATTACTGATCCTGAGTCCCCTCCCATTTCCTTATAGATTGTAGATGGCGAGCAGCGGGACCCTCACTCCTCCTGTAACTGGTATTATGTATCACTTTTAATGTCTCTATTGTCTGTACAAACCCCCGCTTAATTGTAAAGTGCTGTGGACTATGAGTGCAGCTCTGGACTGTAATAAAGTAATGCATTTACTAAGCTTGTCAACTACGGTAGTTGTGCACATCATATCTATACATAAACTGTAAAGTGGAGCTCAGCAGTGGACACCTGTACACCTCCCACCTTCCCAGCCCCTGCAGATCATATCACCTCAGCAGCCCCCCAAAATAAGGCACATGTATGGAGGTAACGCTGATACTTACTGGTTGAATTTCCCTGCATCTGGATAATGCATTTTGATTCTTTGCTGAGTTCCCTTGTGTTGAAGGGGCGAACCCGAACGGCCACTTTCACAGAAGCGCCAGACATGGTGGTCCGAGGGAGGGACGTGCCAAATGTATAAAAGAATAGAAAGTCTGCTGGGGCGGGGGGGAGGTGATAAATCTCAGGTCCTCATTCTGGAAAACAAAAAACAAACAATGTGACATTAATAATAGAAAGTGAACAACATTGTAACAAGCCGGTAACAACGCTCCACACCACAGCGGCTCTATGGAGGAGTCTGACATCAAGCGCCAGCTATAGGCAAACAGGGGGATAAAAAAAAACAAAAAACTGTGTACACAGGACAGACATCTCCTAAATCCTTATCCAGCAGCTGTGGACCTGACTCAGCGCATACTGGGAGCCGGCAGGAACACCGGCAGCATAACATGTCACATACTGGGAGCCGGCAGGAACACCGGCAGCATAGCATGTCACATACTGGGAGCCGGCAGGAACACCGGCAGCATAACATGTCACATACTGGGAGCCGGCAGGAACACCAGCAGCATAACATGTCACATACTGGGAGCCGGCAGGAACACCGGCAGTATAACATGTCACATACTGGAAGCCGGCAGGAACACCGGCAGCATAACATGTCACATACTGGAAGCCGGCAGGAACACCGGCAGCATAACATGTCACATACTGGGAGCCGGCAGGAACACCAGCAGCATAACATGTCACATACTGGGAGCCGGCAGGAACACCGGCAGTATAACATGTCACATACTGGAAGCCGGCAGGAACACCGGCAGCATAACATGTCACATACTGGGAACCGGCAGGAACACCGGCAGCATAACATGTCACATACTGGGAGCCGGCAGGAACACCGGCAGCATAACATGTCACATACTGGGAGCCGGCAGGAACACCGGCAGCATAACATCATACAGGTCAATAGCTCGGGCGAGAGCCGGGCTACCACCAGTACGGCCACCACTGCAAAGCCCAGAGCTCCTGGGCCCCTGAGCCAAAACATCGGTCCTCATCCAATATAGCAGAGAGGGGAAGTGGGACACACTTTCCAGATGCACACATCACTTCCTGTTTGTAGCCTCATATCACTAACTACAAGTCACTCCACAATAAAATGCTAAAAACATAGTATCACAAGTCAACTTTGTTATTTGTTTTATTGTGCATAAAATGTAAAAAAAAAAAAAACCGAAAAGTAGTTTTTTAGTCTGTCACCATGGGCAACAAGGCGTTAGAAATGTTAAACCCTTAATGCACCATAACAGCAGTGTGGAGCAGGCTCAGGAGCCGAGCCTGCTCCACCATAGTGAGCCGCCGAGCCCGCTCCATCATAGTGTGCCGCTGAGCCTCCTCCATCATAGTGTGCCGAGCCATTCAGGCCCCAGTGATGGCAGCCTGGGGAACACTGAAGACCCCCGTCACTACCACCTTGGGCTTCATAATGTTATTTTCATTATTTACAATAAATACTGGAATATTACAGGATATCGAATAAGCGATCTGAAGTTCACATGTCTATGGGGACGGAAAAATAATAATGAGGGGGGGGGAAAAAAAAAAAAAAAAAAGCTGTAAAACTATATATACACATACACACACATCTATCTATCTATCTATCTATCTATCTATCTATCTATCTATCTACACACACACACACACACATATACACACACTAGATGGTGGCCCGATTCTAACGCATCGGGTATTCTAGAATATGCATGTCCACGTAGGATATTGCACAGCCCACGTGGTATATTGCACAGCCCACGTGGTATATTGCACAGCCCACGTGGTATATTGCACAGCCCACGTGGTATATTGCACAGCCCACGTGGTATATTGCACAGCCCACGTGGTATATTGCACAGCCCACGTGGTATATTGCACAGCCCACGTGGTATATTGCACAGCCCACGTGGTATATTGCACAGCCCACGTGGTATATTGCACAGCCCACGTGGTATATTGCACAGCCCACGTGGTATATTGCACAGCCCACGTGGTATATTGCACAGCCCACGTAGTATATTGCACAGCCCACGTAGTATATTGCACAGCCCACGTAGTATATTGCACAGCCCACGTAGTATATTGCACAGCCCACGTAGTACATTGCACAGCCACGTAGTATATTGCCCAGCCACGTAGTATATTGCCCAGTCATATTGCCCAGCCACGTAGTATATTGCCCAGCCACATAGTATGTAGTATATTGGTCAGCCACGTAGTATATTGCACAGTCACGTAGTATATTTCCCAGCCACGTAAAATAAAAAATAAACATATACTCACCTTCCGAAGGCCCGTTGAAGTCCTGGCGCCTGTGTACGGTGCACGCGGCAGCTTGCGGTCCCAGGGTTGGTATGAGCGCAGGACCTGTGATGACATCGTGGTCACATGACCGTGACGTCATGGCAGGTCCTTCTCGCATAGCATCCTTGGCACCGGAACCTGCCGCTAGCACTGCCGAGGACAGCGGGCGACGTCGGAGAGTGAGAATAACCTTTTTTTTATTATTATTCTAATTTGTAACATTAGATCTTTTTACTATTGATGCTGCATACGCAGCATCAATAGTAAAAAGTTGGTCACACAGGGTTAATAGCTGCGTTACCGGAGTGCGTTACACCGCGGTCCATTAACGCTGCCATTAACCCTGTGTGAGGGCTGACTGCAGGGGAGTATGGAGCGGGCACTAACTGCGGGGAGGAAAGAGCGGCCATTTTGCTGCCGGACTGTGGCCGTCGCTGATTGGTCGTGGCTGTTTTGCCACGACCAATCAGCGACTTGGATTTCCATGACAGACAAAGGCCGCGACCAATGAATATCTGTGACAGACAGAAAGAAAGAAAGACAGAAGGACAGACGGAAGTGACCCTTAGACAATTATATAGTAGAATATACATATACACACACACACACACATACATACATACACAACAAAAAAAGAGCAGCACAAGCAACACAGATGATGAATCAGACCCTAAATATATTAGATTTCGCTGTGTCAATAAAAATCCAAACAATCAAAATATTACATTATTTAACCAGTACAATAAGTGTCGTTAATACATTTTTTGAAAAAACGCAGTCTTGTTTTCATGGGACAGCATGCATCTCCATCAAATGAAAAATAATCAAAAGATTATGCCGCTGTCACTACGCCCTTCACTTGGTGCAGAGTCACGGAGAGCGGCAAAGTCTCAGGACGTGGATATTCCACTGGTGGCGCGGTCACCTGACCCTTCCCGGAGGAGCCTGGTTCAAGCTTCCTAGAAGAACGTGGAGTAGAAAGCTGGGAGGAAGCCATAGTGACAAACACTCCTCCGCGTCCATAGCAACCAATCACAGCGCAGCTTACATTAGCTCAGGGCAGATTAGGAAATAAAAGCTAAACTCTGATTGGTTGCTTGGGGCAACAAGGCCTAGTGCGTCTGCTGATCAGTGAGGCCTTCATAAAGGTAGACTGCAGCGGGCTTACTATAACCTCGGATGCTGGACTACACACACCGTAGATTTCTAGATTTCGTTCCTGACAAGGCTCCCAAAAGGTTAGTAACAAAATCAAAAAAGGGGGGGGGGGGATCATCAAATAAAAAAATTTAAAAAAAAAGGTGGTAAAATGTCCAGATTAACCCCCCCCCCCCGCACTATAAACTTTCTCCATTTCATCATTCCCCTTGCTGCCTGCCCGAACACTGACGCAAAACACCATTCTGTATTTCACAGCCAGTCTGGTCTTTATCTGCATTTATTTGGGGGGGCTGGTCTGGGGGGCTGTATTCATTTGTGTGGTTATGGCCCAGGCTCTGGTCTAGGGTCTGTATTTAAGGGGTCTGGTCTAGGGTCTGTATTTATTTAGGGGGTCTGGTCTGGGGGGGCAGTATTTAGTTTGTATGGTTTGGGGAGCTGTATTCATTTATGGGGTTATGGCCCAGGCTCTGGTTTAGGGTCTGTATTTAGGGGGTCTGGTCTAGATGTGGATTTATTTAGGGGGTCCGATGGCCATATTTATTTATGGTGCTCTGGTTCAGGATCTGCATTAAAACAGATCTGATATGGGGTCTCTATGGGGTCTGGTGTCTGTATTTCACCTGCCAGGGATCACAAGCCTTCATCACTATGGCTGTTGTGAAACTACAACTCCCAGCATTCGTTATCAGGACATTTAAAAGTTGTACTTTTACTCCTATAGCGACGACTAAGGCCGACAGTGTAATGTCTCTATGGATCACCAAACAATTTAATGCTGGGGAGGGGGGTCTGTACCAGATTAGGGGCCTGTAGTTATTTAGGTGGTCTGGACATCCCTTTGCAGAAGTTGGCAGCTATGATTGATGTACAGCCAAATTCCTATAACTCGGCATAACTCAGGAAACTTTATTAATATTCTGTGTTCAGCCAAGAAAAAAAAAAAATACATGCTAGAGGTTTTTCCAAACCTTAAGCAGAAATGAATGCCGGATTATCAGAACGACCCTAAATACTGCGAGCGCCGGATAACAACGTCTAAAGGTTGTGAGATATAAAAATCTCTGCGTTTTATTTCCTGAACTTCAAAGCTCCTCAGATGCTTCTCGGAGATCAGAGACAAGAGCCGGCTCCTCGGTGTAAGGGGAACAATGGGATTATATCTCCAGAATATATTTGGGTCACGAGAGATCTTAGCGTTGCCTAATGCGGCGGCCATTAGCTGGGATGGGAGTCCTGCACATACGAGGCTGCCCCCCCCCCACCCAGACATCAGCACGATGAGAAAGTAGCCACAGTCAATTAATACTTTACATCTCCCCAAGTGGAAAATCTACTTTTGCCATTTTATTTGTGGACAGCAATGACGCAGCTACTTAAAGAAACGTCCGAGAGAGCAGAAAAGTGGCCAGACAGCCCGAATATGCACCTTTAGGCCATGTGCACACGTTGAGTATTTGATGCAGATTTTTCTGCAGCAAAATCCAGGGTTTTGGCAGGAGAAAAGTTCCATAAAACATATGTTTATTTCACGGATTCATTGAGTGAAAAACACTACAAAAATGCTGCAAATTAGAAAAATCGCAATGCTGGTTCAAATCCGTAAGGAAAATAATCAGTGTGCAGGAGAGTTCAGAGACCTCATTCAGTTTGCTGGTGTTTTTTCTGAGTCACAAACGGAGAGAAAAAATGCAGCATATGAATAAAACCTTCGGGCACTCGTATAGGTGGACACGCAGCCTTTTTAGGCAGAGAAGCCATGACGCTTTATAACAAGGCCCATTTGTCATTGTGGCGTTTAGGCCATAGCCCCAGCAGACGCTTCCATTATCATCCCCGGCTGAATGGCCACTTACAGACACCCATCCAGGAGATGCAAGAGGGACCATGACGGCCGGCAAGTAAAGTCGCTGTCATGTTCCTGGAAGTGATCCCTGACTATATGATCCTGGTGTCGGGGGCATTGTCCTTCTGCCACAGGGGAAATAGCTGCCATCACAAGGTATAGTCAATGCCACATTCAAAAATCCGAGACTGTAATTCTCGGACCTTCTGGCACAGATCTGACAGACTGATAGGTCAGGACACCGACCCCTAAATCGCGACCCTCGGATGTGTGAATGAGGCATAAGTCCTACCGTCAAAACCTTCAGAGGAGCCAGGGTGCAGCTAAAAAAGCCTTCCCCACACCAATACTAATACCTCATTTGTCCACTTTTAGGTTTGCTCCTTTGCCCTTGTTTCCGCCTAGACAGTAATGGCCTGGACCTGGTAGTCCGTGGATGGATTATCATTACTTTGGACAGTATCTTTTTACCATAAGTGATTTACTCGTGCGCTTAAAAAAATAAAATGATAAAAACCTTGCAAAGCTTTTTATACACATTGCAGTAAGTACTCCGGCTGCAGACTGATGACTTTCTCAGACCTCTGGACCTGTATGGGTAATTTTGATCCATGACTCGGATCAGAAAATGGACCTGACTGTCTTGGTGGGAAGCATTTAATCCATCAGCGCAGTTTTGCAAATAAAGCTGCTGGAAACTTACAAATCATTAATTAGCAGACCCTTAATGCAGCAAGATTCTGCATATTACGCGCCCCCATAACCTAAGGAGATGACTTGCAGTCAGGATCCGTCAGTCCAGGGAAATATTACATTCAGTAAGACAAATATTCAGTGACATGAAAGAAAAAGGAATAGAATTCTAAGTTTATCGAATTCCCATCTCCAGGGAACAGCACAAGAACCAAGAGGGGGCTTCAGGAGCCCAAGAGGGGGTCTGAAACATTTCTTCCTGATCGCCCCCCCCCCCCATGAGGACAATAGGACGCAGCTCAGACTACAAAGCCCATTGTTCCTCCAGTGTCCACTGCAAACAGCAGGGAGGTTTCCAGCTCGTAAAATAAAACCGCCAACATTCACATCGCAGAGGAAGATGTGCGCAGAAAAAATGAAGTCCTGCAGCGCCATCACACAGGAGGGTGGAACAATGGCCCTGGGTTATATTTCATCAATACAGTCCGACCCCTGAGAGCATCACTATACGCCTCACCCAAGGGTCAGTATCTCCGCAGTGGTGGCCATGTTCTGTCCGGGTATTAAATATCCCTTATGTAGAATAAAGAACAAAATCGCTCTTAGAATAGTCATGTATGATCTCTAAGCAAGCAGGAAACCAAAAGCTGATGATTTTCCTAATGACGCACACCCCAAGTAAAACTCCGGCAATGGACCCAATCTCCTTGGAGGCCATCAGAATCGCTCCATTTCCAAATTAAATGTTTAATCTATATCTATATACACACATATACATACATACATATATACATATATATACACATATGCACATACATACATACACACAGTACAGACCAAAAGTTTAGACAATCCTTCTCATATGAAAATTGTAAATTCACACTGCACTGAAGGCATCAAAACTATGAATTAACACATGTGGAATTATATACTTAACAAAAAAGTGTGAAACAACTGAAAAGATGTCGTATTCTAGGTTCTTCAAAGTAGCCACCTTTTGCTTTGATGACTGCTTTGCACACTCTTGGCATTCTCTTGATGAGCTTCAAGAGGTAGTCACCGGGAATGGTTTTCACTTCACAGGTGTGCCCTGTCAGGTTTAATAAGTGGGATTTCTTGCCTTATAAATGGTGTTGGGACCATCAGTTGTGTTGAGCAGAAGTCTGGTGGATACACAGCTGATAGTCCTACTGAATAGACTGTTAGAATTTGTATTATCGCAAGAAAAAAAGCAGCTAAGTAAAGAAAAACGAGTGGCCATCATTACTTTAAGAAATGAAGGTCAGTCAGTCCGAAAAACTGGGAAAACTTTGAAAGTGTCCCCAAGGGCAGTGGCAAAAACCATCAAGCACTACAAAGAAACTGGCTCACATGAGGACCGCCCCAGGAAAGGAAGATCAAGAGTCACCTCTGCTTCTGAGGATAAGTTTATCCGAGTCACCAGCCTCAGAAATCGCAGGTTAACAGCAGCTCAGATTAGAGACCAGGTCAATGCCACACAGAGCTCTAGCAGCAGACACATCTCTACAGCAACTGTTTAAGAGGAGACTTTGTGCAGCAGGCGTTCATGGTAAAATAGCTGCTAGGAAACCACTGCTAAGGACAGGCAGCAAGCAGAAGAGACTTGTTTGGGCTAAAGAACACAAGGAATGGACATTAGACCAGTGGAAATCTGCGCTTTGGTCTGATGAGTCTAAATTTGAGATCTTTGGTTCCAACCACCGTGTCTTTGTGCGACGCAGAAAAGGTGAACGGATGGATTCTACATGCCTGGTTCCCACAGTGAAGCATGGAGGAGGAGGTGTGATGGTGTGGGGGTGCTTTGCTGGTGACACTGTTGGGGATTTATTCAAAATTGAAGGCATACTGAACCAGCATGGCTACCACAGCATCTTGCAGTGGCATGCTATTCCATCCGGTTTGCATTTAGTTGGACCATCATTTATTTTTCAACAGGACAATAACCTCAAATACACCTCCAGGCTGTGTAAGGGCTATTTGACCAAGAAGGAGAGTGATGGGGTGCTATGCCAGATGACCTGGCCTCCACAGTCACCAGACCTGAACCCAATCGAGATGGTTTGGGGTGAGCTGGACCGCAAAGTGAAGGCAAAAGGGCCAACAAGTGCTAAGCATCTCTGGGAACTCCTTCAAGATTGTTGGAAGAGCATTTCCGGTGACTACTTTTTGAAGCTCATCAAGAGAATGCCAAGAGTGTGCAAAGCAGTCATTAAAGCAAAAGGTGGCTACTTTGAAGAACCTAGAATATAAGACATTACAAAAAAAGTGTGAAACAACTGAAATTAATTAGTTAATCCATAGTTTTGATGCCTTCAGTGTGAATGTACGATTTTCATAGTCATGAAAATACAGAAATACTTTAAATGAGAAGGTGTGTCCAAACTTTTGGTCTGTACTGTGTATGTATGTATGTATGTATGTATGTATGTATGTATGTATGTATGTATGTATGTATGTATGTATGTATGTATGTATGTATGTATGTATGTATATATATATATATATATATATATATATATATATATATATATATATATATATATAACACATATATACACAGTTATATGAAAAAGTTTGGGCACCCCTATTAATCTTAAGCTTAATGTTTTATAAAAATTGGTTTTTTTGCAAAAGCTATTTCAGTTTCATATATCTAATAACTGTTGGACACAGTAATGTTTCTGCCTTGAAATGAGGTTTATTGTACTAACAGAAAATGTGCAATCTGCATTCAAACAAAATTTGACAGGTGCATAAGTATGGGCACCCTTATAATTTTCTTGTTTTAAATACTCCTACCTACTTTTTACGGACTTTACTAAAGCACTTTTTTTGGTTTTGTAACCTCATTGAGCTTTGAACTTCATAGCTAGGTGTATGCAATCATGAGAAAAGCTACTTAAAGTGGCCACTTGCAAGTTGTTCTCCTGTTTTAATCTCCTCTGAAGAGTGGCATCATGGGCTCCTCAAAACAACTGTCAAATGATCTGAAAACAAAGATTACACTGGTCAACAGCATTTTTGGTGCCAACGATATTTCATCGAATTTAGGGTATTTTTGGGGTGCTGATTCTGAATATGTCATCAGTTTTGCCAGATTGGCTCAAGTTTTTGAGATTTTTGGTATCTTATTTATAGCACTTGTTGGTAAATGCGACGCATCATCTCATTAATTTCTTTGGATTAGTACTTGAACTGAGCAGTTCTCAATATAGTTTTGTGTTAATTAGTGTTCTAAAAGTTTGTTCATAGCTTGATTTTTGCACTAACTTTATGTTGTTGTCTGTTTTCCAGTGAAAAGCATGAACTCATCAAGAAGAAGTTGTCTTAACGATCCAGACTCATTCTGTTACATTTGTGGTGAATACACACTGCCAAAACATAGAAGAAACATAACAGACTTCGTAAAAAAAAGTGTATTTTGCCTATTTTGGGGTTATGCTTGGGGACCAAGACAAGTTTTGGGCACCACACATAGTGTGCAAAGCATGTATCGAATTATTACGAAAATGGAGCAAAGGACAAAGAAAAAGCTTCAAATTTGGTGTTCCAATGGTGTGGAGAGAGCCAAAAAATCATCATGATGACTGTTATTTATGGTAAACACAGGTACAGGCACATCTTCACAATGAGGGACAGGCCTTCTTGCAGATTCCATGTTACTCCCATTTTCGTTTCTTATGCTTATTGAATCCTTGTACTTGCACTGCACAGAAATAACAGTCATCATGATGATTTTTTGGCTCTCTCCACACCATTGGAACACCAAATTTGAAGCTTTTTCTTTGTCCTTTGCTCCATTTTCGTAATAATTCGATACATGCTTTGCACACTATGTGTGGTGCCCAAAACTTGTCTTGGTCCCCAAGCATAACCCCAAAATAGGCAAAATACACTTTTTTTTACGAAGTCTGTTATGTTTCTTCTATGTTTTGGCAGTGTGTATTCACCACAAATGTAACAGAATGAGTCTGGATCGTTAAGACAACTTCTTCTTGATGAGTTCATGCTTTTCACTGGAAAACAGACAACCATAAAGTTAGTGCAAAAATCAAGCTATGAACAAACTTTTAGAACACTAATTAACACAAAACTATATTGAGAACTGCTCAGTTCAAGTACTAATCCAAAGAAATTAATGAGATGATGCGTCGCATTTACCAACAAGTGCTATAAATAAGATACCAAAAATGTCAAAAACTTGAGCCAATCTGGCAAAACTGATAGCATATTCAGAATCAGCACCCCAAAAATACCCCAAATTCATTAAAATATTTTGGACACCAGAAAAAAAAATTTTTTTTGTTGACCTGTGTTATTCGACATAGTTATTCAGGGGAAGGATACAAAAAGCTGTCTAAGAGATTTAACCTGTCAATTTCCACTGTGAGGAACATAGTAATGAAATGGAAGAGCAAAGGTACAGTTCTTGTTAAGGCCAGAAGTGGCAGGCCAAGAAAAACATCAAAAAGGCAGAGAAGAAGAATGGTGAGATCAGTCAAGGACAATCCTCAGACCACCTCCAGAGAGTTGCAGCATCAACTTGCTGCAGATGGTGTCACTGTGCATCGGTCAACTATACAACGCACTTTGCACAAGGAGAAGCTGTATGGGAGAGTGATGCGAAAGAAGCCGTTTCTGCAAGCACGCCACAAACAGAGTCGGCTGAGGTATGCAAAAGCACATTTGGAGAAGCCAATTTCTTTTTGGAAGAAGGTCCTGTAGACTGATGAAACCAAGATTGAGTTGTTTGGTCACACAAAAAGGCGTTATGCATGGCGGCAAAAAAACACAGCATTCCAGGAAAAACACTCGCTACCCACAGTAAAATTTGGTGGAGGTTCCATCATGCTTTGGGGCTGTGTGGCCAATGCCGGCACCGGGAATCTTGTTAAAGTTGTGGGACGCATGGATTCCTCTCAGTATCAGCAGTTTCTTGACAATAATGTTCATGAATCAGTGACAAAGTTGAAGTTACGCAGGGGATGGATCTTTCAGCAAGACAATGATCCAAAACACCGCTCCAAATCTACTCAGGCATTTATGCAAAGGAACAATTACACTGTTCTGGAATGGCCATCCCAGTCCCCAGACCTGATTATCATTGAACATCTGTGGGATCATTTGAAGAGGGCTGTCCATGCTCGGCGACCATCAAACTTAACTGAACTGGAATTGTTTTGTAAAGAGGAATGGTCAAAAATACCTTCATCCAGGAACTCATTAAAAGCTACAGGAAGTGACTAGAGGCTGTTATTTTTGCAAAAGGAGGATCTACTAAATATTAATGTCACTTTTCTGGTGAGGTGCCCATACTTATGCACCTGTCAAATTTTGTTTGAATGCAGATTGCACATTTTCTGTTAGTACAATAAACCTTATTTCAAGGCAGAAACATTACTGTGTCCAACAGTTATTAGATATGTGAAACTGAAATAGCTGTTGCAAAAAAAAAACCAATTTTTATAAAACATCAAGCTGAAGATTAATAGGGGTGCCCAAACTTTTTCATATAACTGTATATATATATATATATATATATATATATATATATATATATATATATATATACACACATATACATACATACACATACATGTACAAAAATTTATATTTTTTATTAAACTTTGAAAATATTCCATTATTCAGATTGCAAATTACAATATTCCTAGCAAAGAAAAACTGTTCCCTGCCCCATCTCCGCCAGCGCCTGGCACTACATATTAATATCTGTGCCCGCGGGAGGCGATTTCTCACCTGCCGAGAGCAGCTCGTGTTCTGTCAATGACCCGGCTGGTGGTTTGTGACGCAGGAAGCTGAGAGGACAGAAGAGATCTACTACATGGAGGCCATCATTAATGCCCACCCCTTCCCTTACCCTCACCTCCCCCACAGCCATAAGTAGCCGCTCTGATTTCCCATCTTCCGTTTATTCAGTAGCAGCCTTATGTAACACATACACGAGCCATTAGGACTGCGGAGCAAACGAGTGACTATTACAGTATACGGGGGACTCCATGGCAACCGTCCCTCCACATATTTCCAGGGCAAGAGAAATAAATGGATTTTACTAGTCGTGAGCAATTCAGCCGACTCCATCAATGCAGCATGAAATAATCACCAAGAATGACAAAAATGCAGAAAAAAATTTTGTAAAAACTTTAGCCTTGTATTTACAGAATGACGTTTTCCCAGGAAACTAAATATGGTAATTTCTAAAGAACAATATTTATATAAAAAATGTTTTCCTTGTGTAAATGCCGCAGTTCTCCTGAATCCGCCATTATTTGTTTTATGTACCCGCACTTCTTTGTTTTTGAGATATGACCCCTATTCCCTATCAATCCAGTCTTGTTAGCCAAGTGGGTGTGGTCCTTTTTAGTATACAAGCTGCCCACTAATAATCAGGCTCCATTCACACATCACGGTCTGTGCTCAGATGTGTGAATCCAGCCTTATTCTCCATTAAAAGAGATTAGAATTTTCCTTATTTATCATGCTGAGACAAAGGGCTTGCAAAAACAAGCAACTTTGCAATTCTCTGCTCGTTGCCTAGGTTACCAGCCACCGCTGATGTTTATCAGAGGTATCCTGTGTCTCATAGGCAAGGAGCACAGCACCTGCAAGCTCTCTGATATACAGCTTGCTAATGCAGCTCTGAAACTGGTTGGGTCCCGACATCCCCAGTGCCCCCCAGTGCCTCCCGTGCTCCCCCAATGCTGCAGAGACTAAGCTGCCTCTGTTCCCAGCTCTGGACAGAGTGCAGCACGGACCAGCGGCAGTGCTTCCATGCTGACAGCCGAAAATGACGATCGCCAGGAGCTCACCGCTGCCCTACAGCACGTAAGAAGCCAGGACGGCTAGGGATTGATCTTAAAAAAATCCTTTTAAGTCAGAAGCCACATAAGGGTTTTATTGAGCGTGTCCACTGCACAGAACTATAGCTTTGTTACACTGTGGCAGTGCAGAACGGAGTTCTTGATTTTGCTGCAGCGCCTGCGCTGGAGGAACCATCACAAGGCGATCACTAAAATCAACGAGAAACCAATATGCTTTTTAATGGATGCCAGGGGTCTTCTGGAGCAGAAGACAATAATTGAGGAGACGCTTTAATTACAGAAAGTCACTAAATAAACAATCGCTTATCTGTTCTGCCCACATCGATGCCACATATGACCACCAGATCTTAGAGATGCCACATATACCCACCAGATCTCAGATGCCATATATACCCACCAGATCTCAGAGATGCCATATACACCCACCAGATCTCAGAGATGCCATATACACCCACCAGATCTCAGATGCCACATACACCCACCAGATCTCAGATATGCCATATATACTCACCAGATCTTAGAGATGCCATATATACCCATCAGTTCTCAGATGCCATATACACCCACCAGATCTCAGAGGTGCCATTTATTCCCACCAGATCTCAGAGGTGCCACATATACCCACCAGATCTCAGATGCCTTATATACCCACCAGATCAGATATGCCACATATACCCACCAGATCAGATATGCCACATATACCCACCAGATCTCAGATGCCATATATACCCACCAGATCTCAGATGCCACATATACCCACCAGATCTCAGAGCTGCCACATATACCCACCAGATCTCAGAGCTGCCATATATACCCACAAGATCTCAGAGCTGCCACATATACCCACCAGATTCAGAGATGCCACATATACCCACCAGATTCAGAGATCCCATATATACCCACCAGATCTCAGAGCTGCCATATATACCCACCAGATCTCAGAGATGCCATATACACCAACCAGATCTCAGATGCCACATACACCCACCAGATCTCAGATATGCCATATATACTCACCAGATCTTAGAGATGCCATATATACCCATCAGTTCTCAGATGCCATATACACCCACCAGATCTCAGAGGTGCCATTTATTCCCACCAGATCTCAGAGGTGCCACATATACCCACCAGATCTCAGATGCCTTATATACCCACCAGATCAGATATGCCACATATACCCACCAGATCAGATATGCCACATATACCCACCAGATCTCAGATGCCATATATATATCCACCAGATCTCAGATGCCACATATACCCACCAGATCTCAGAGCTGCCACATATTCCCACCAGATCTCAGAGCTGCCATATATACCCACAAGATCTCAGAGCTGCCACATATACCCACCAGATTCAGAGATGCCACATATACCCACCAGATTCAGAGATCCCATATATACCCACCAGATCTCAGAGCTGCCATATATACCCACCAGATCTCAGATATGCCACATATACCCCCCAGATCTCAGAGCTGCCATATATACCCACCAGATCTCAGAGCTGCCATATATACCCACCAGATCTCAGAGGTGCCACATATACCCCCCAGATATCAGAGGTGCCATATATACCCCCCAGATCTCAAAGCTGCCACATATACTCACCAGATTCAGAGATCCCATATATACCCACCAGATCTCAGAGCTGCCACATATACCCACCAGATCTCAGAGGTGCCACACATACCCACCAGATCTCAGATTATACAGAACACCGCACAACTGAGATCAGCACAAGGAAACAGCGTGGAGTGTGAACAATGGCTCTGCTCCTGGTAGTTGGAATAATACAGTTTTTCTTGCTGTCCTGGCATTTGGATGTGAAGAATTTGACCTCTAAAAGGGAGTGTAAGGGAATGAACCTGTGAGGAGCGGTGGTGGGGGGCTGGGAGGCGAGACAAAGAGTGAAGCCCCCTCCTTGTGTGGAGAGCAGCAGATGAGGTCATTCCGACATCCAAGAGATTCAGGATTTTCCCCCTAAACTTTGCAGAGAGCAGGACGTTCTCCTCTGTGGTAATTTGCCGTCTGTGCAGCCGACATCGCATGCGTTTCACGGAGGCAGACAACAGAACACTGAAAAAGTGCCGCCATATAAGAGTCCGTTATGCCGCGCACATCAGACAGTTTCCTATCCAGCGCTGATAGTACAAATGGCTGCTGCTCGGCTGCCACCCAGCTTTCCAAAGATACAGAATGGCAAAAAAAACGAATGTGTAGGTCCCCCCTCCCCAACTGACCTGTACATGAGGACATGATCAGCGCTGAAATCAGGCACCCACAATATTATAGGAAATCCACACTGGTCAAAAAGGCGCAGATTCGGCCCAAAGCGGGAACGTGGGGCCTGTACAGATTGGGCTATTATCAGACAACGGGTGTGCTGGCCTCCGTGCCGACTGGAAATGGCCCCTAAAAATGTCAGGATCGGACATTTCACATATTGGCTGATCAAATACAAGGTCTCAGGGGAGGAAGATCAGAAAGCACCGACACGTGCACTGCACAATGAGCGCTGCTCCGGCTGTGACCGAGGAAGCCATCATCTTCCTATAAAGCCTATAAATACGGGCCGTGCCTCTCATCCCACGGCGGGGCCTCTCCAGACACGCAGCCTTGTTTATGGAGATACTGGGTGGATCCTTCTGTGTTTCTCTTTCTTCTTCTTGTTGCTACATGAAGGGGCCCCAGTATATGGTGGCGATCTGTCCTCTGCATGCTGCCCTAATGCGCACATGCCAGGCCTGAAAGGGAATCTACCACCAGGTCTTTCGCTGCCCTGAGAGCAGCATGATGTATGGACAGAGACCCTGATTCCAGCGATGTGTCGCTTACTGAGCTACTTGCTTTTGATTTGATAAAATCACTTTTCACTGCTGCAGATCTAGCAGAACTCTGAATGCTGAGCTGTGTATAACCCCACCCACTGTGTACACTGTGCATAGGCAGAAAGCTGCCAATCAGTGGTGGCGGCAGGGTTATGCAGAGCACTTGAGGACTACATGGCAGAAAACAACTAATCCTCTTGCCATAAAATCAGTTTTATCAGCAGAAGATTATCTAAATTACAGCAAGCAGCCCAGTAAGTGAACATCGCTGGAATCAGAGTCTCAGATGAAGAGGCAAAAACCTGCTGACAAATTCCCTTTAAATGTATTAAATCTCAAGTCTATGTTAGCCTTCCATGTGAACAGGATCATCACTGTGGTGTTCATAGCAATGAGCGCTAAATGTGATCCTTACGATCATGAAATGGGGCCCTGTAATACTATCTCTGGGGCCAAATGTGAACAGTCAGCAAAAAAATAAGTCATCATATGGATCCTGGCACTTATGCCATTCCTATAAGGCTGGGTGCACGCAGTCAGGAACCGGCAGCGCTTTGGACGAAGCACATGTCCGCCGCCGGCTTTTGGACGCAGGTGATTCAGCATGTGTTCACTGAATACAGAAACCTGTTATATGAGTTGGTAATTACCAGGACATCAGTAATTATACGTCGTTCATGACACATACTGCACATGACGCACTCACAGCAGGAACAGAAGAGTCCAAATTCTGCAAAAAAAAAAATTACCTAATAGGAGATTAGTAAAATGTGTCATTTAGGAGTCTGAGCCTCGCTGGACCAAAGGAGGAAACCAGGAGTATAGAGCCTGGCGAGGGACCCAGGCAATGATGGAAGGAAAGCAGCAGGAGATCGGTGAGGTGACTACATCCTATTTTATTCTGAAAGGTTTTAAAAAAAAAGTTAAGAATGGACAATCCCTTTAAATCAAACCATGCACTGATGAATGTGTAAAGGAAATGCTACCCAGTCTATGGCCTGATCTTGGCACGACCAACAAATAGAACAGGATACGGAGCCATAGTGTGGATAGTAAGACGTCTCCATGTTATGGAGGCCATGTGAAAGCAGCCCTACAGATGTCAGACCTGGATCACCCCACAGTTAGAGAGAACTGAACGTCGTCCTATCATTTGGTTCTTGATGTTGTGGGCGTCAGAGGGGGGTATTCCAGTCTCATCACATCTATAACAGCAACCTCAGATTCCACACAGATATCCCACATGCCACGAGGAATGAAGGACACAGATCTGGGAGACGAATGATGGGAATTCCACATGTGCAAATGTTAATGCCGAGGAACGCAGAGAAGGAGCGGCTCCCACCGCAGATTATTAGAGGCGCCCCGCCTGTCAGGATACACCGCCACCAACCACCGGACGTCCAAAGAGTATCGTAGTCCAAGAGCCACCAACCGATCACGGATCCGTTATCTAATAGGAGGCACTGAGCAGATGCCCATTTCCTGTTTTTGGATATTTTGCTAAATGTAACAAATCGACAAGAGAAAATATTTACAACTGTAACAAAATGTAGAATGATTGCAGATCCAGGTCACAGTCACTCCAGAGAACCGGCACAATTACACTTCATTTATGTCGCTGGCATCCAACATCAGCCTGATCCCGTCCGTACAATCGCTGCGATGCCACAGTCAATACTGGTCGCAGCATCCAAGTGATTAGGTATCTAAGAAGCCAATAGCCCCGGCCTTAGGGTGTGAGCAGACGATCCGGAAGTAGCAGCGCTATGGACACATCGCATGTCCGCTGCATCCTAAGCGCTGTTGCCTATTGACCGCAGATGATTCCGCGTGTGATCACTGAACCGTGCAGATTCACAGCGTCCAATACATTCTACACTATATGGGTGACATTTCTCTTACGGAGAATGAGCATCGCCACAAGAAAAGTAGACACGCTGCAGTCTGGAAAGATGCGCCCCATGTCCGTCTCCATGGGAGAGCAGCAGGCGCCCGTGGACACAAAGTGGGACGGGATTTCATGAAATCCACTATGCTGTAAGATCTGGCTGCTGCTGGTTGGATGTTGCACAAGTTCATTGCGTCCAACCCGCAGAGTTTACTGGTCGCCTGCACATACTCTTAGGCCTCATTCAGACATCCACTTATCATCCATAAAACACGTACCCCCCATGATAGTCTATGGGGCAGTTCACATGTCCAGGTTTGATCTGAGTCATGAATCAGAGTAATCTGTACATGTCTGCGGTGAAAATCATGGAGAGCGGACGGACGCCATCTATGCACGGCCTATGAAAAAAACTCAAAGAAACAAAAGACGTGCGCACTGTTAAGCCTAAGCTTCCTGTTTCACCTCCCTTCGGCTTAGGAGCGTAAGTTACTACCACTACGGACCAAGGGTGCTCATTCAGAAAATAGCTGATCCACATGAACGAATAGAAGAAAAAGAAGAGCACTCACCATCCGTGTGTTGAGTCCGGTCTTTATTAAAGTGGCTTTACAATAAAAAGCAGAGCATGGCAGGGAGATACAATGGAGGGACGACAGCCGTTTCGCGCTCCTGTGATCGGACCCGTTGAAGCGCAGGAGCGCGAAACGGCCGTCGTCCCTCCAGCGCTCCTGCGCTTCAACGGGTCCGATCACAGGAGCGCGAAACGGCTGTCGTCCCTCCATTGTATCTCCCTACCATGCTCTGCTTTTTATTGTAAAGCCACTTTAATAAAGACCGGACTCAACACACGGTTGGTGAGTGCTCTTCTTTTTCTTCTATTCGTTCATATGCACGGCCTATGTGCTGTCCGTATTTATCCGTGTAATGGATGGGAGAAGCTTTGGCAATCACCGCTGGTAAAAACAGACCAAACACTGATGAAAATCGGATCCAAAACACTGACAGAAACCAGTCAGCTCAAACACGTACGAGAAAAAAAAAGGCCATCTGCCATCTTACTGCACCGACTAAGTTATCGCTATTCCAAGGCACCAACCGCATCGCAAGGACGCAGCGCGGAGCCACCTGACTACGAGCCAAGCACAAGAAGGTAAAAAGGTCGGTAAAGATGCACCACGTTTATCATCCTGTATCATCGTAATTAGCAGCACCCAGTCTGCGAGGCGTTTTACATGGGACTGCAGGTACATCTAGTGCATTATCGCTCTGCTTTCCAGAAGTGGTGAACACATCAGTTCCTTTCCGCCGATGGATGACGAGGCGGGTGACTCACGGACGACGGCGGGTGACGCCAGTGAGAGATCCTGCCTAATAACTCATCAGTATTCTGTGATTTCTGCCCATCAGATTCTTCCTTCCGTCATTCTGTCTCCATAGAAACTGGTCAGTGACATCACAGTCGGGCACTTGTGTCTGGCAGAGATGTGAGCTGCAGCAGCGCCGGGCACTGGTCCTCGCACGCGGGGGAATCGCTGGAGCCACCAGCAGCCGCGCAGATGCTGGGGAACTTTCATACGCAAAGTGACCGTCCTGCTGCAAATCTGCGCTCATCAGAGCCGAGCCGAGTGTGTCACTAATGAAAATACAGTGGGTCCGTCTGCAGTCCTATGTAAATCCAGGCAACAAACCATGAGCGGTGTCACTAAATGCACACCTACAAATACAGCAGAGCCGAGCTCATCACCGAGCGACATTCGCACCACGTCACGGACGTGTCCGGCCTTTGGTATAAATAGTGCTGTGATGTCACCAACGCCCTAAATATGTAGCTGGCCTTACACAGGACTGCAGGTATTCCCGTCGCCTTATATCAGTCATGATCTATTAGCCACCGATATACCAAACACAGCTCTGTCCGGCCACACAATCCGATGTAGCAGAGGCGAAGGCGCTGTCGTTAGATCATTTTTTCCGCACGTTGGGATCAATAACCGGAATTACCTGCAGTCCTATCCGAAGCCGCGGGGATTTATCGATTCCTCATTGTTATATAGATCAGAGCCGGGTAGAAGCTGACATCATACGGAGCAGCGCCAAGAGGCAACCCTGGATCTGCTACATCTGTAGGCCAAACCTCCCCATTATGGAGACTCATCTACACGGACAGATGCGAGATCCGTACGAGGCACGTCCATCAGTCGATCCATCTCGCTTCCGGTGAGTTCTGTTACCGGCGGTGACATCACAGGTCGGCCGGTGGCTGATAACAGCGGAGGGATGTGACAGGGAGGCCAGGGCCACGCACAGAGCTGCCATCTTGGGCTCTCGTCACATAATATGGCTGCTGGAGCTGCCGAGATCCTGGCCGGCAGACGTCGGCTCACACGTCGAGGAGGGGGACAGCGAGCAGCAGCGACGCAGGCAGAAAACGCACCAGCACCCAAAGACGTGCATCCGTCAGCGCTAATCACGGAGGGTTAATCCAGCAGCTCACTGAGCCGAGAAGGGGTTAATATATCAACAGCGACATCCCTGGATACCGGCACTGAAGGTGTTAACAGATTGCGGCCATTACTCCATGGAGAAAGGGTTAATAGCTCCCCCAAGGAAACGCAGGGAGAAGCCGCAGCTGACGCCCTGTTGTGTCTGCAGACCCCCAGCACAGAAGACAGACCACCACCCTCCAGATCCACCTCTGCAGGGGGAGGCAGGCAGGGGTTACATGGGAGGACCCCAACCTGTACCAGCCATGATGTCATCACCCGGCAGTGACGTCACACTCTGCACCCATCCATTATCACAGCACAATAATAACCCTCCCCGCCTCCTGGGGACACAGCTGTCAGCACTATCGTGACATAGAAGATTTCCCACAACAGAGGTGACGGCCTCCTCCCGCAGTGACGTCCCCTGATGTCACCCTGCTGAGCTCCAGTCAGGATGCCACACCCCGGCCGCTATCCCGATTCTCTTCAGCGATAGGACGAGCGGTCGCGACTTACCGTGGGCTGGGACAGTCATCCAACAGAAGGGAGCCCCGCCATGGAGTTACCGGGGGCACCGAGAGGACTGAGGCCGGGGTGTGCTGTAGTGTGAGGGTTTCCTGACCCGCCCGGGGCCCGATGCTTCCTCCTCGGCGGTCTAGCTCTAACTGAGGCCCCTATGCCGAGTGAAGACAGCGCCGGGACAGACGTTCTGCGTCGCATGGCTGACAGAGGAAGCATCCAATCGCTGCGCGCGGTACGCAAACAGCAGCCAGTCAGATTTAGGGAAGACGGAGGGGCGTGGCGTTAGGATGACGTCGGCGGCTGCGGAGATTGAGAATGAGTCCACTGAGACCCCTAGCGGTGAGTGTGAGGAATGCAGGAGAGTTGCAGCATCAGCACCAGAAGAGGAGGAGGAAGGAGCTGCACAGAGCAGCCGGGAGGAAGAGGCAAGAGGAAGAGACACGGGTGCAGCTGGCAAGAGTTAGAGACACGGGTGCAGCCGGGAGGAAGAGGCAAGAGGAAGAGACACGGGTGCAGCCGGGAGGAAAAGGCAAGAGGAAGAGACACGGGTGCAGCCGGGAGGAAAAGGCAAGAGGAAGAGACACAGGTGCAGCCGGGAGGAAGAGGCAAGAGGAAGAGACACGGGTGCAGCCGGGAGGAAGAGGCAAGAGGAAGAGACACGGGTGCAGCCGGGAGGAAGAGGCAAGAGGAAGAGACAAGTGCAGCTAGGAGGAAGAGACAAGAGGAAGAGCACGGAGCAGCTGGCAGGAAGAGGCACACAGCTACCAGGAAGAGGAGATAGAGCAGCTGGGAGGAAGAGGCAAGAGGAAGAGTTACAGGGGCAGCTAAGAGGAAGAGGCACAAAGCTGTCAGTAGGAAGAGATAGAGCAGCCGGGAGTAAGAGACAAGAGGAAGAGGCACGGGAGCAAGGAAAAGGCACAGAGCATCCGGGAGGAAGAGGCAAAAGGAATAGGCACAGAGCAGCGAATAGGAAGAGGAAAGATGCACAGAGCAGGCAGGAGGGAGAGGCAGGAGGAAGACGCAGAGAGCAGCCAGAAGGGAGGCAGGATGAAGAGTCACAAACAAGCTGGAAGGAAGGGATACAGAGGAGCTGGGAGCAAGAGGTAGAAAGAAGAGACACAGAGCAGCCGGGAAGAATAGGCACAGAGCAGGGAAGAAGCACACAGCATCCAGGAGGAAGGGGCAAGAGGAAGAGGCACGCAGCAGGAGAGAGGAAGAGGCAGAGAAAGACAGAGCAGCTGGGAAGGAGAGTCAAGAGGCACAGAGCAGGGAAGAAGCACACAGCATCCGGGAGGAAGGGGCAAGAGGAAGAGGCATAAGCTGCCAGGAGGAAGAGGCACAGAGCAGGAGAGAGGAAGAGGCAGGAGAAAGAATCACAGAGCAACTGGGAGGAAGGGGCTCAGTGCAGCCAGGAGGAAGAGGCACGAGGAAGTAGGACTGAGAAGGCAGGGAGAAAGTGGCACAGAGCAGGCAGAAGGAAAAGACACAGAGAAGAGGCAGGAGAAGAGGCACAGAGCAGCCGGGAAGAAGAGGCAGCGAAAGAGGCACAGAACAGCCAATAGAAAGAGGCAGGAAGAGAGCCAGAGCAACCAGAAGGAGGAGGTAGGAGGAAGAGGCAAGAGGAAGAGTCATAAAGCAGCTGAGAGAAATAGGCAAGAGGAAGAAGCACAGAGCAGCTGGGAGAAAAAGAGAGGAGGAAGAGACACAGAGCAGCCATGAGGATAAGACACCGAGCAGGTAGGAAGAAGTGACATGGAGCAGACAGGAGGAAGAGAGGCAGTGGAGAGACACAAAGTGCAATAGTCTTATCCTAGCAATACAGAGTACGTAAGTATATTGAACGCTCACCTGGCAGGAAGAGGCACAGAGCAGCCAGAAGGAAGCGACACAGCAGGCGGAAGGAAGAGGCAGAAGAAAGACGACTCAGGAAGTCCAGCCAGATGAAAGAGTCTGGAATAAGAGGCACAGAGCAGGCGGCAGCCAGAAGCAGGAGAAGCTGCAGTATCATAGACCGCCATTTCTACATCAGGTGTATTTGGACATAAGATCTCTGTATAGCGGAAAGGCCAGGAGGTCAGACAATTGGAGCAAAACAGGACAGCAGGCACTGGCAGTCATGGTGTAGTCTAAACCTAAGTTGCCCTTGATACTTACATGATGCGGCTCTTTCCCACTTTTCACCACACACAATGGGCGACCCTAACTACACACTATAGCGCCCATCACCATCACCCGCTGTTATGGGCCATAGCAGGGTTTCAGCATCTCACAGACTGGTACGGTTCTCTCTGACTTTCTGTTCACAGCAATTTCAAGTTTTACCCCTTGGAGAAATGAAGAACCTGATGTTTAATTCTTGTCTTTAGTATTCTTGAACTGCAATCAGTCTGGCATTGGCTAAAGTGAGTCTAGGGATATTCCAACACCGTTCACTTCTGCATCGGAGGTGAGTAGCGCTGCTGTTGTAATGTCTGGAGATCCCATGTGTGCACATATCCCGGCAGGTAAGTATTGATCACCTGTCCCATACATTAGAATAGGCTGATGCACAATACTTGCCCGATTGTGCTTGTCCTAGCAAATTTCTGTACACGTGGCATCCTGGTGCCTGAACGACCCATTACCCCAGCATTATGAAAGTAGGCACCGACTGGGTGAAGGTACACTGCTGGTAATGTGCAGTTAGAAATGCAGGAGTGATTAATGGGAAAGAGGTCAGTATTCACAATAAACAGGAACAAAGAGATATCACAAAACTAGGTTGGTGGACCACAAAAATAATTAAGAATAAATCCAAAAATCTAGAAGAAAGTAGAGTCCAGTAGCACAGCTAAAGGCAAGGTCAGAGTCTGGGTCACACACAAGTTAACTAGGTCACATAGTGGTAACCTAATGGTCTAGGACCAAATCCCCCTAAATGTCACAATAGCATGCAGGGCTGGTAGTCACATCTGCAATCATACTATCCTCACTGGAGGAGCGAGCCACAGAGCCTCTTCCTTCTGATGTCCCAAGCAGCACCCAGACACCTTCTTGACCATGACAGTACATTTCCCAAGTATATGCAGAAGCTTTGATCCAGGACTACACGACCCTTGTGCCATGGCGCATGAAGAAACTGCAAAGCCGGCGTAAGGAAACTCATAGGCAATGCAACCATCGTCGGCTGGGCATTTGCCACAAGTAGAAACGTTCCCCCTTAGACCACGTCTGAGGCCTCTCATCCAGTCAAATCGGACCTCTTACTTTGCACTAATGAGGGGCAAACACGTGTCTGCAAATGGAGGGTCTGGTTTGGCTTAAGTTATGTGGCAAGGCTCTTTTAAGAAGACGATATTGACTTTTAAGATGGCTACTTCCGATAGATGGCGCCAAGGTTCAAGTCTTCTTCCTCTCTGAAGAGGCTACTTGCACATGGTGCATGACGGAACGAACTCAATAGGCAATTCATACTGACCAAACATCCATCCACAGGTATCAGAGGAGGCAGGGTGCGACAAAAAGGTCTCCCCCCTACCACTAATACACCAGCGTGACAAAGAGGGTCATCCATCCACAGGTATCAGGGTGCACCAAAAAAGGCCTTCCCCCTACCGCTACTACACCAGCCTGACAAGAGAGATCATCAATCCACAGGAATGAGATGTCAGGGTGCACTAAAAAAGGCCTTTCCCCTACCGCTACTATACCAGCCTGACAAGAAGGATCATCAATCCACAGGTATCAGAGATGGTCAGGGTGCACCAAAAAAGGCCTTCCCCCTTCCGATACTATACCAGCCTGACAAGAAGGATCATCAATCCACAGGAATGAGATATCAGGATGCACCAAAAAATGCCTTCCCCCTACCGCTACTATACCAGCCTGACAAGAAGGATCATCAATCCACAGGTATCAGAGGCGTCAGGGTGCACCAAAAAAGGCCTTCCCCCTACCGTTACTACACCAGCCTGACAAAAAGGGTCATCCATCCACAGGTATCACAGAAGTCAAAAAAATAAACAATTTGCTCATTATTACGCTACCTGCACCAATCTAACAGGAACGGGTCATTAAACGACTGACCTCCTATGTGCATGGGTTCAGAGATCTGAATGCACCTGACGAGGCAATGCTCAGTGATACAATTCTTGCTCCTTTGCCTACTGGAGTCACTGCTGTTTCCCTTAGATAGCCATAGAGTTGGACCAGTTGCCTGCTGTCGTAGCCTATCCACGTAATGAAACGACGAGTGCTGTATTTGGACATGTTAGATGGACACAAGTGTTGTATTTGGCTGTAGTTTTCCTGACTGTTCAACCCCTGTTCATAAGATTCTTCACATCCTCTGATCCTTGCATCACGATTCTTCACACCCTCTTCTGACCTCTTACATTGATGTGTCTCCTCAATGTCTCTTCAGATCATGGCATGAGAATGTGGCCTTTCAGTGCATAACCCATGGACACACTCAGGAGTGGGGCCATAATGGGGGTTGTAGTGTTATAGTAATAGAATTGCATCATGGACATGTACAGTGTCATGGTTCCACCCCTTATTGTCTGGGATACAGTTACAGACAGTACAGATGTCCAATCTGGTATACGGGCGTGCTGAGCTGTCAAGTGTGTTGATTGACAGCTCGACTATCCAATCTGAGACTGTGAGGTGTCAGCTGTCTCCAAGTGTTCATGATCCCAGATAATTGCCATGCTTCTTAACTGAGCTGTGTCTCCAAGAACTCTGCCAAACGTACATTCAGGCTTGTGACGCTTGTGCTCCTTATGCCTTGAGTTCTGTATGCTTGATCTTTTGTTGCCTGACCTTGGACTTCGTTCAGACCATCCGCGTGTTTAACCCCTTCAGCTATGATCCCTTATCCTCCCGTTACTCAGACCTCGGAAACGTTACCTGACTACGCTTTTGTCTCTTCCGTTTATGACATACGCTCCTGGCTTCTGACCTTGGACTTAGTGACCATTGTGACTCACGGCTTGGCCGTGAGAAGTGACTAACGTCACATACAGTAGTTGGGTCATGTTGGGAGTTGTAGTGTTCTTTGTATAGAATATGATTGCATTATGCTCATGTCCAGCAGTCATCCATAGGCTTCTTATAATGATGCAGGATCCAGCTCATATTAATGATCCGCCGGCTAAGTAACACTATGAACCATTATAATTTGCAGCTGACATCATCACAAGTGACTTTAGTAAATGAGCGCCAAATAGAAAATCGCATCAAACTTTGATTAATGGCAGAGTTAAGTAATTTCCCAACAAGCCGCTGTCTGCGACCCGCTTTGTGAACATCATGTATATGACCTTACATGAAGCAAACTTCATAACTGGGAGACGTTATTCTCAATACATTACATTTACTGATACTTTTAATTAGCCAATTAACCCCTTAGTGACAGAGCCAATTTGGTACTTAATGACCAGGCCAATTTTTACAATTCTGACCACTGTCACTTTATGAGGTTCTAACTCTGGAACGCTTCAACGGATCATGCTGATTCTGAGATTGTTTTTTCGTGACATATTGTACTTCATGTTAGTGGTAACATTTCTTCGATATTACTTGCGCTTATTTATGAAAAAAATGGAAATATGGCAAAAAAAATTAAAGTTTTGCAATTTTCAAACTTTGTATTTTTATGCCCTTAAATCAGAGAGATATGTCACAAAAAATAGTTAATAAATAACATTTCCCACATGTCTACTTTACATCAGCACAATTTTGGAAACAAAATTTTTTTTTGTTAGGGAGTTATAAGGGTTAAAAGTTGACCAGCAATTTCTCATTTTTACAACACCTTTTTTTTTTAGGGACCACATCACATTTGAAGTCAATTTGAGGGGTCTATAAGATAGAAAATAACCAAGTGTGACACCATTCTAAAAACTGCACCCCTCAAGGTGCTCAAAACCTCATTCAAGAAGTTTATTAACCCTTTACGTGCTTCACAGGAACTGAAACAATGTGGAAGTAAAAAATGAACATTTAACTTTTTTTTGCAAACATTTTACTTCAGAACCATTTTTTTTATTTTCACAAGTGTAAAAACAGAAATTTAACCATAAATGTTGTTGTGCAATTTCTCCTGAATACGCCGATACCCCATATGTGGGGGTAAACCACTGTTTGAGCGCACCGCAGAGCTTGGAAAAGAAGGAGCGCCGTTTGACTTTTTCAATGCAGAATTGGCTGGAATTGAGATCAGATGCCATGTCACGTTTAGAGAGCCCCTGATGTGCCTAAACAGTGGAAACCCCCCACAAGTGACACCATTTTGGAAACTAGACCCCTTAAGGAACTTATCTAGATGTGTGGTGAGCACTATGAGCCCCCAAGTGCTTCACAGAAGTTTATGAAGTAGAGCCGTGAAAATAAAAAATCGCATTTATTTACACAAAAATGATTTTTTCGCCCACAAATTCTTATTTTCACAAGGGTAACAGGAGAAATTAGACCACAAAAGTTGTTGTGCAATTTCTCCTGAGTATGTTGAAACCCCATATGTGGGGGTAAACCACTGTTTGGGCGCACCGCAGAGCTTGGAAAAGAAGGAGTGCGTTTTACTTTTTCAATGTAGAATTGGCTGGAATTGAGATCGGACACCATGTCGCGTTTGGAGAGCCCCTGATGTGCCTAAACAGTAGAAACCCCCCACAAGTGACCCCATTTTGGAAACTAGACCACTTAAGGAACTTATCTAGATGTGTAGTGAGCACTTTAAACCCCCAAGTGCTTCACAGAAATTTATAAAGTATAGCCGTGAAAATAAAAAATCCTTTTTTTTTCCTCAAAAATGATATTTTAGCCTGCAATTTTTTATTTTCTCAAGGGTAACAGGAGAAATTGCACCCCAAAATTTATTGTGCAATTTATGCTGAGTAGGCTGATACCCCATATTTTGGGGTAAACCACTGTTTGGGCGTATGGCAGAGCTCGGAAGGGAAGGTGCGCCGTTTTGGAATGCAGACTTTGATAGAATGGTCTGCGGGCGTTATGTTGCGTTTGCAGAGCCCCTGATGTACCTAAACAGTAGAAACCCCCCATAAGTGACCCCATTTTGGAAACTAGACCCCCCAAGGAACTTATCTAGATGTGTGGTGAGAACTTTGAATGCCAAACTGCTTCACAGAAGTTTATAATGCAGTCGTGAAAATAAAAAAATATTTTTATTTCCACAAAAAAAGATTTTTTTTTAGCCCCCAAGTTTTTATTTTCACAAGGGTACAAGAGAAATTGGACCCCAATAGTTGTTGTCCAATTTGTCCTGAGTACACTGATACCCCATGTGTGGGGGGGGGGGACCACTGTTTGGGTGCACGGCAGAGCTCAGAAGGGAAGGAGCACCGTTTTGGAATGCAGACTTTGATAGAATGGTCTGCGGGCGTTATGTTGCGTTTGCAGAGCCCCCGATGTACCTAAACAGTAGAAACCCCCCACAAGTGACCCCATTTTGGAAACTAGAGCCCCCAAGGAACTTATCTAGATGTGTGGTGAGAACTTTGAATGCGCAAGTGCTTCACAGAAGTTTATAATGTAGAGTCGTGAAAATAAAAAATTAACAAAAAGAGATTTTTAAGCCCCCAAATTTTTATTTTGACAAGCGTAACAAGAGAAATTGGACCCCAAAAGTAAAGTTGTTGTCCAGATTGTCCTGAGTACACTGATACCCCATGTGTGGGGGAGACCACTGTTTGAGCGCATGGCAGAGCTCGGAAGGGAAGGAACGCCATTTTGGAATGCAGTCTGCGGGCATTATGTTGCGTTTGCAGAGACCCTGGTGTACCTAAACAGTAGAACCCCCCCCCCCCCCAAGTGACCCCATTTTGGAAACTAGACCCCCCCCAAGGAACTTATCTAGATGTGTGGTGAGAACTTTGAATGCCCAAGTGCTTCACAGACGTTTATAATGCAGAGTCGTGAAAATAAAAAATATTTTTTTTCCACAAAAAAGATTTTTTAGCCCCCAAGTTTTTATTTTCACAAGGGTAACAGGAGAAATTGGACCCCAAAAGTTGTTGTCCAATTTATCCCGAGTACGCTGATGCCCCATATGTGGGGTAAACCACTGTTTGGGTGCACGGCAGAGCTCGGAAGGGAGGGAGCACCATTTGACTTTTTGAGCGCAAAATTGGTTGTGGCGTTTAGAGACCCCCTGATGTACCTAAACAGTGGAAACCCCCCAAATCTAACTCCAACCCTAACCCCAACACACCCCTAAGGCTTCTTTCACACTTCAGCTGTTTGGCGTCAGTCAGCTCCGACATAGTGACGAATCGACGGATCCGTCACAATTGTTGAGAAAACGGTTCTAACGGATCCGTTTTATTGACGGATCCGTTACTTGGGGGTTGTCTGGGAAAAGTATCTACTTTTTGGAGCATGCGCAATTGAAAAAGCTGATTGTGGGGAAAGGTTCCGCCGAAATGACGGTAACGACGGATCCGTCGTCCATAGTCGGCCATTCTATGGAATGACGAACGCGACGAATCCGTCGCGAACCGCCATTTCGGCGCAGACAAAAAATGTTACAATGGCCATCAATGTCTAGATGACGTCCGCCAAATCTCGACGGATCCGTCGCATGGCGGATGGAACGGACGACCCTCCGCCATAATCCGTCGCTAATGCATGTCTATGGGAAAATAGCGGATCTGCCAAAAAAAAAAATGCGGATCCGCTATTTGACGAAAATGGCGGTTTCAGACTGACGCCAAAAGACTGAAGTGTGAAAGAGGCCTAACCCTAATGCCAACCCGATCCATAATCCTAATCACAACCCTAAGGATAATCGCAACCCTAACCCCTAAACAACCATAACCCTAATCAGAACCCTACATCCAACACACCCCCTAATCCTAATCTCAACCCTAACCTCAAACCTAACCCTAATCCCAATACACCCCTAATCCCAACCCTAACGTTAACCCTAATCCCAAACCTAACCCTAATCCCAAACGTAACCCTAATGCCAACCCTAATCCAAACCCTAATCCCAACTCTAACCCTAACTTTAGCCGCAACCCTAACCCTAAATTTAGACCTAACCCTAACCCTAATTTTAGCCCCAACTCCTCTCTCCTGCCGGCCGGCAGATGGCAGCAGAGAGCGGGCGCACTGCGCATGCGCCCGCCATTTTCTTTCCATAGGAAGAAGCCGGCCGGCAGGAGAGGACGCAGGAGGACCCAGGGACACCGGTAAGTATGCTAGGGTCCCCGAATCCCCCTAGCCTGGCTGGGACGTCAGACGGCCAGAGCTTACTGCGCAGCACAGTAGTACACAGCGCAGGCGCCGGTTTTGAAGCGTAAACAGCACTGAGGGGGCGGCGCCGAAAGCCACTGAAGATTGGAGTGACGGCAGAGTAGCGGTTCAAGCTGGGGAGTGAGGACCCGCCTCCCTGGCTAAAGACAGGTATTTTGGATAAGTTTCAAAACGCTTTATTTTGGGAATACTTGAACCAAAAACTAAAAGAGCCACCTTGTTAGAATGCAGCATCACTGCTGCACAAAGTGGCTCTTTTAGTTTATAACGGCTGGAGGGGGATGACAGTGGCCCTTTAAGTACCCTTAGCGGCCGCCATTAAAAGGCGTATCGGCGGTCGTTAAGGGGTTAAAAAAAAGAAAACTTTTTCAGCAATTAAGAACAGCAGCTAAGCAGTGCTGTAATGTAAAGAATTGTGGATAGATAGCGCAGCAGCCTCTAATGGCACAGAAGGTGAATATCAGAACTCCCCAGCGATTTATGGGGAGAATGTATTACAGTATAGGGAGTGGGCAAAGGAGCAGAGTCCTCTCTCTATATATATTGAAAAGCTTACAAGAAAAGTTGGAATAATTTGCCCTCTTCACCCATCCATAAATATACATTTACAAAATACAAAATTCTCAAAATATATAATTATTTAATCCACAAATTAGATGCTGTGAAGAAAGCAAGAATCAAAACTCTAATCGCACTTTTTCGTTGTAATTGCCACTTTTCATTAGCTACCCTCCCCCAAAATAAGAGGTGATCAAGTCAATCATTTATACCCCAAAATTATACAACTTAGTCCACAATAAACAAGCCCGAAGTTATAGGTCTTGGAAAACGGCAACACTTTAAAAAAAAAAAATTATATAGGCACTGGGGTTAAAAAAAAAAAAATTGCAATTTGGTCTTTTTAGAGGGAATTGTACTATCAACAGACTTTGCATACATCAACAAAACTGGGGAATAGAAGAAACTTTGCAATATATCAAAGTTCTTTCTCCACTTCACACTGAACTTGCCAAACTCAACAAATCAACAACAAAAAACAGCTCGAGAAGATATACGGTACTAACAGCACAGCGAGCTGTCAGGCTACACAAGCCATTATTTCTTATGGAGAGGGGAGAGGTGAAGGAACAAGCAAAGGGAGACACAGAAATATAAAGCTGGGCTTTCCAACAAGTCTTTTACCTCACCCAGAGCTGAATTCATATCTACACTGCTCAGTACTGCCATATGTCTTCCAGGCAGCTGATTCTTACTACGTGCTAACTAAAGAATGAAGAGCAAGAATCCATCTCGCTGTGTATGGGAAACCATGATATTCCATAGAGAAATTAGAATCAGGACTGAAATAAAATGAAATACGCCCATGATTATTTTTTATCCATTCTCTGGAGACAATTTGATTGACATAAGTCGAGAATGAAACACAGTAGAGTACGGTATCATGTCGTATGGACTGTGCTGTAGTAAATGAGAAACTATTAATATGCCAAAATGGTTCTTTATTGTTCCAACCAGTTTTGGCACCTTTCTCAACGTAAAAAGCGGAATATAGGTATGATGCAATTTCTTCATATCCGTAAGAAGACCATGGCTGGTCAGGGTAGCCAGACTCCGCTCTAAATGAAGGTTATGTCAAGATTCAGTGACCCCGGAGATGTAGAGTTTGGGGTGCTGCAGTATTAATCCCCAAGGGCAAAAAATTGTCTGTACTACTGGAAAGTACAGATAATAATCCATGAGATTTTTTGGAGCCATGTAACTGAAGAATAGAGACAGCGAATGATCTCCACCTTTTATTTCTTCTTGACCATGAATTTTTATGGTAGGTCATATCTATAAGCACCACTATTTTTGGTTTTGGCACCGAAGTATGCTTCCTCCTGGACATTTAATAATCCAAAACGTCTTTTAATGCACCAAGGAGCAGGTGCACAAGGACAGAATTTAATGAATACATGAAAAATAGGGAGGAAACTCCGCGCACATCTAAGAATTGCTATTAAGCAGCATAAGCTCAGGCCTCATTTACATGTTTGTGTTTTACAGATACAACATGCATCCAGTAGTCTTGTTGTGCAGTCTTCATGTCCATGTTATTTCAGGACCGTGGGTGTGCAAAAAAAAAAAAAAAATCATGGCGTGATGCCATGTATTATAGTCTTCCACACAAGTCCATGGAACCATAAATATCACGGTCAGCACACCAATGTCATCTGTGTGTGCCACCCATTATTAAATATTGTATTTAGAAGCTTTATTTTTTTTATTTCTTACATGAAAATCGCAGATGACACTCACCAAACACTGATGAAAATCAGTCCACATCTGTGGAAAAAAAACACAAAACGAACGTCTGAATGAGGCTTAAGACGACGCAGGTTTGTTTGGTCTGCGGCCATGGACGCATATGTTAATACATATTTTTCCTTTATCATACAGGACTGTAAATTGATTTTTTCCATTCTTCACACACTGGGTCCATAAGTAATAAATGCAAAACAGAAGACCGGTCCATAACTTTTTTTTTTTTTTTTTTAATTTTCAGCAATGCCAATGACGGCAGAGCATTTTACACTTATCTACTTGTGTCGCTGCAGATACGTCTTCTGCTCCAAATATAATTAAGTTGCAGGAAGGAGTTTTCCTGGAGTCTTCTGTCGTGAATTGGACGGCGCAGCATTATTAGTCGGCTCAGCACGTTGGATTCTGCCAGAAGCAGCCTCCCCGGTGACCCTTTTACTGTCAGGATGAGATCAATGCAGACTCCGGGCTGGGATTCTGTACAGGGGACGCTGAATGATTTGCATGCAAGCCGCTAATCTTTTATTTTGCAGCCACAAGCCGCTAAACAGGGATTACACTCCCCCTGGTGTAGAGGGAATGGTTAATTGCTTCTTATGGAGGAGGATTTGTGTTTGTCCTGACTTGTAATAATATAAGCCTGTATGATCTCCAGCCTTATCGCTCGCCACTTCCACATACAGTCACATGATAAACTAATCATTCCAGAATGGGGACACGTTCCGGCAAATAAAATGCAATAAAAATGAATTCTACACGGAATTTGCTGTAGACATCAAGTCTGGTGTGAAGATCCTGGGGTACAAACCAAACCCGTGACGTGTAGAGGACGCATCATGTAGCAGAATGACGAAAATGTGACTACAACCGCTCCATCAGAATTCACAAAATATTGTCCCAAAAACTGTGCCAGACAGATAGCCCCCCGAAAATAGAAGCACATGAATAGTTCCACCAATTTGTGTCCTAAATATTGACCCATTATTAATCTGTACAGTAACCGTGCCACCAGAATGCTCTCGTGATTAGTGCTACAAAAAGTTCTGGTATGTTCACACTTGGTAGATCTGCCATAGACTTTACTCCATGCATTGCAAAAAGTAAATTCTCCAAAAGAAATCGGATTTTAAAAGCGTCGAAATGTTGCCGGACTATGTAGATAAGATTTGTTGGAATCTTGTACTGCAGAGTCTGTGTGAATGTACCCCAATTGTGCGAGAGTGACCCCTACAGTAATAATGTCATTTTACCCAGGCTGGCAGCACAATTTGGCAGCATTAACACTTACCGCACCTCCTGTATCTCTTCCTTTTCCTGATCACGGATCCCCATGTATTCTCCGCTCCCACAGCCCGGCAGGCAGAGGTATGAACCAGTCACCTCTCACACATGTAACTATTAATAACCGGGGCGATGACCGCTGCGTTTTATTAAGGTCTCGGTGATGAATTTACTACTCAGCAAACCATTCATAGACATGAGGCACAGCAGCGACGTCCAACACGCAGCATTACCTACACTAATACGGTCAGCACAATCAGCTCTGCTACATTCCACTGCAACAAAGTACATGGATTATATGGATACTACATCGTCGCACGTTCGTCTGCATTAATGTTATACAAATTCCTATAACTACAAAGTAAAAACTTTCTAGCCTTAAAGGGGTTGTCACATAAGGATGGGCCTTGTATCACACAGACACCGAGGAGCATCTAGCTCCATCTCCCACCCCACCGAAAATCCCCAGTAAATGAGGACCAAGATCATATTATAAAAAGGAGTTTAAGTCTTAATGTATACTGACAACTATTCCTGCCATTGCCCCAAGTGTACAGTTGTGTTCAGAAGTTTACATACCCCGGCAGAATTTTTGCTTTCTTGGCCTTTTTCAGAGAATATGAATAACACCAAAACTTTTTCTCCACTCATGGTTAGTGGTTGGGTGAAGCCATTTATTGTCAAACTACTGTGTTTTCTCTTTTTAAATCATCACTTTGCTCCTTCCACCTCTCAATAATAACCCTTCACAGAAGATGGGGGAAGACAGAGGAGGGTAAAACATTATGAACGGACTTGTTACCCCCGGAGGCTCCTAATACAGGACCACGCTGGTATCAGTGAGCTCTGCACCACCAGCCATTATATCCGGCATTAGTAGACAGTCAGCATGGCGGGGGTCCAGACTTATACATCGGTGGCAATGGAGAAGGAGGTTATACACCGATGGGCGATAAGTCGTCACTTACATGACATTTTTCACCGCAACTGGACATTTTCTGTGATGCAACCTGCATTGCTCTTGTTGTGATAAATTACACTTATACAATGGCTAGAGAGGAGTCTAGATGCATCCACCGCTGCACACGGGGGGTCTGTGAGATTAATGCATCATGGCCGACCCTGTGAGAAATGGAATTGCAAGAAAATGAAGATATGACACAGTCTCTGCAATGTCATCATCATTTATTGATTTATTTTTCTTTTTTCCTTTCCCAGACTCCATAGCTCATTGGGAAATAGGAAGTAAATTCTGCAGGAAAAAAATGAAAATATAAGGAAAGGGAGAACACACGTCTTTTTTTTTTTCTTTTTTTTACAAGTTTCATTTTAAAAGTTTCCTGCCATTCCACATGAAGAGAGCACAGGAATTCAAGTATGTCGTGGAGGGCAGTAATACAAAAAGGTTTCGTTAAAAAAAACGAAAAAAAAAAAAAAGCAAACCTTTGCACATGCCAGTCCCCCTGGCACCAATCACTTTGGTAAGGCTAAACAATAGGTGCAAACAGATTTCACATACAGGGCAATTATCCTCTCACGCGTAAGCAGGAGGATGGGGGGTGCAAAGTAAAGTTGGGGTGTAACCTGGCAAACAGTTACCTCCCTCGAATCTCAAGTCAGCAATTAAAAACAAATCCCAGTGCTGCTTTTTCGAAAAAAAAAAAAAATATATATGTTTTGCACATGAATGCATGAAGGAAAAATAGAAGGAAAAAAAAGCATCTAAAGCCTGTGATAAAACATCTGCAGTCGCTAAGCTTAAAACAAAAATAATATACAAATATATATTTGGTAATATATATCATATATTATACAGACAGATCATAAAAGAGCGGTCCACAAATCAGACTTTGCTTCAGGTCCCAAAATTAGAATAGCGCATCTCGGAGAAAGGGACGTGGTTACGACGGGAGTGGCAAAAAAAAAAATAATATATAGATCTAATCCCAAATACAGATTTTCAGATATTTTCAATATCTTTTCAGCTTGGTGTCCCAGTGGGAAGAACAAAAGGGGTGAAGGAAAACAAAAAAAGGAAAAAAAAAAAAAAAAGGATGTAGCAGCAAAAAAAAAAAATAAAAAAAATTATATATATATATAAAAAAGACTGATACATTGTTGTAGTCAACTTGTCGCCAGCTTGTAGTGAAGTCTTGATGTTTCCCGTCCGTCTGCTCTCTGGCACGGATGAGCCCGACGGTCTCCGGACTGTAACTGTCGGCCCTCGTAAAGAAAATATAATCCCCTTTTTGTTTATTCCTCGCCGGGTGAGCTTGTCGATGCGCGTGACATTAGTTAAATATATGTACAGAGTTTCATCTGCGGTGGTCTCCAGAATGACAAACCTCTCTGTGATTCACGGCCGCGTCATTGGTCGGCGCTCTGCTTCTCTCTCATCCACGCGTGGATCCTCTCCTTAAGTTCTGGCACTGAAACAAAAGTATTCAAAAGATTTTACATTCATGGGGGGAAAAAAAATGTATAATACTTATTCTAAGCATAGGCGAGGAACTTGCGTATATCTGGGGGTCCGATCGCTGGCACCACTACACATTTTAATTAAATGCATGCACTTGGGGCTAAAATTAATTTTTGTAATTGGGCATCATTAAAAAAAAAAATCTGCCCCACTTTCTTTGTTTCCTCAATTTTAAGTGGTCATAAATCAGCTGAAAGGAGCTTAAAAAAAAAAAAAAAATTAAAAGGAGATTTTTGTGTACTCACCGTAAAATCCTTTTCTCCGAGCCAATCATTGGGGGACACAGGACCATGGGTGTTATGCTGCTGCCACTAGGAGGACACTAAGTAAACACAGAAAGAATAGCTCCTCCCCTGCAGTATACACCCTCCTGCTGGCTCTCAGTGAACCAGTTCAGTAACAAAGCAGTAGGAGCTTAATATTTAACAAAACCAAGTTAACTCAAAAAACCAAAGCCAATAGGCTAACAGGGTGGGTGCTGTGTCCCCCAATGATTGGCTCGGAGAAAAGGATTTTACGGTGAGTACACAAAAATCTCCTTTTCTCCTACACCTCATTGGGGGACACAGGACCATGGGACGTCCTAAAGCAGTCCCTGGGAGGGAAACAAAATTAACTGCAATTGCTGCTTGTACCCACAAGTTACAGATGCGGCACAGCCGCCTGCAAAATTCGTCTGCCAACGGTCGCATCTGCCGAGGCCGGAGAGTGAATATGGTAATGTTTTGTAAAGGTATGCAGGCTGGACCAAGTCGCAGCCTTACAAACTTGTACTGCCGAAGCTTGGTGCCGGATGGCCCAAGACGCACCCACTGACCGAGTGGAGTGAGCCTTAATCCCTGCTGGGACAGGAAGACCTCTGACTCAGTAGGACTCTTGAATAGCCGAAAAATCCATTTGGCTATTGTCGCCTTGGAAGAGGGAAACCCTTTCCTCGGTCCTTCCGGGAGCACGAATAGGGCATCTGACCTGCGGAAAGATGCTGTCCGCGAGATGTATCTCCTAAGAGCTCTCACTAAATCCAGTGTGTGAAGGGCCTTCTCGATGTGATGGACTGGTGCCGGACAGAGTGACGGTAAGACAATCTCCTCATTGAGATGAAAAGAGGATACAACTTTCGGTAGAAAAGACAGGGATGTCCTCAAAACCACCTTATCCTGATGAAAATTCAGGAACGGAACTTGAGAGGACAGAGCCGCCAGCTCGGAGACTCGTCTAATAGAGGTGACCGCCACTAGAAAAGCAACTTTCCATGAAAGAAGAGACAGAGAAACCTCCTGTAGAGGTTCGAAAGGAGCCTGTTGCAAAACTCCGAGGACCAGATTAAGATCCCATGGTTCCAACGGCATCCTATAGGGGGGGGGCGCACGATGGGAGACTCCTTGAATAAACGTCTTGATCTGTAATCTGTTGGCAATCCTGCGTTGGAAGAGGACAGACAGGGCTGAGATCTGCCCCTTGAGAGAACTAAGGGCGAGACCCAAGTCCAAACCCGTTTGTAAGAACTCGAGAATGGAAGGAATGGAAAAATGTAGAGGAGAACGTCCTCGGTCGCTATACCATGAAAAGAAAGTCTTCCAAGTGCGATGATAGATACGCATAGACGTAAGCTTTCTAGCGCTGATCATGGTAGGTATGACTTCTGGAGAGAAACCTGCCTGGGTTAGGACCCAGTACTCAACGGCCATGCCGTCAAACACAGGGCCTCTGAGTTCTGGTGATAAAAGGGGCCTTGAGATAGCAGATCTGCGTGATTCAGTAATCGCCTGGGAACGTCGGCAACTAGCTGAACTAGCTCCGCGTACAACGCCCGGTGCGGGCAATCTGGCGCACTCAGGATTACCGGTACCATCTCCGTTCTGATTTTCTTGATGACTCTCGGCAGGAGAGGAAGCAGGGGAAATATGTACGGAAGCCGAAAATGATGCCACGGGAGTACAAGAGCGTCTGCCCCGATGGCTGCAGGATCGAGCCATGAATTCGGGAACCTTGGAATCCAGCCGTGAGGCCATCAGATCCAAGTCCGGGATTCTCCAACGACAGCAGATCTGGTGGAAGATCTCCGGATGGAGAGACCACTCCCCGGAGTCGAGGCATTGCCGACTGAGGAAATCTGCCTCCCAATTGTCCATTCCCGAGGATGTGAACCGCAGAGATCATTGAGCGGTTTTCCTCGGCCCATCGGAGGATGTGGCCTACCTCTGTCATGGCCGCCCTGCTGCGGGTTCCCCCTTGGCGGTTGATGTATGCCACTGCAGTGGCGTTGTCGGACTGAATCCTGATTGGGCGACCTGCTAGAAAGGGATGGAACTGGAGAAGTGCCAGCCTGATCGCCGGATTTCCAAGATGTTGATTGGAAGGCGTGATTCCTGGGGGGACCAGCGGCCCTGAGCAGTGTGATGAAGGAACACCGCTCCCCAGCCTAGAAGACTGGCGTCTGTCGTCACAACCAGCCAGTGTACTGGAAGAAAAGACTTCCCTTGATTCAGGGAGGATTTCAATGTCCACCACCTGAGAGACTGTGACTCGCTGGGGAAGGAGGAACCGACGGTCTAGGGAGAACGGGTTCCTGTCCCAAACAGCCAGGAGGGCATGCTGTAGGGGACGGAGGCGTAGTTGGACATAGCTGCTACCATCCTGTCGAGGACTCTCATACTGAGGCGCAGAGAGTGAGAGCGAGGCTGAGAGAGTTTCTGAGCTTCTCGCTGTAAGACTGAGATCTTTTCCGGGGGAAGAAGAACCAACCCCCGGACAAGTCGAGTATCATTCCTAGTAAGGAAATTCGCTGAGCCGGTACTGGTGAAGATTTTTTGAAGTTTATCTTCCAACCCAGGCGAGAAAGGGTATCTATTGTGATGGCCACGGCTTCCTTGCAGGAGAGGAAAGAGGGGCCTTTGATGAGGATATCGTCTAAATACGGGAGCGCCATCAAGCCTCGGGTGTGGAGTATAGCCACGGCAGCCGCCATGACCTTGGTCAATACCCTGGGAGCGGTGGCGAGGCCGAAGGGCAGAGCAACGAATTGGAAGTGATCTTCCTGAACTGCGAAGCGAAGAAACCTTTGGTGAGAAAGTAAAATAGGAATGTGGAGGTATGCGTCCTGGATGTCTGTAGACGCCAGGATCTCGCCTTTTTCCATGGAGGCGATGACAGAACGAAGAGATTCCATCCGGAACCATCGCACCCTGACGAACTTGTTCAGCAGTTTTAGGTCCAGTATGGGCCATACTGTACAGTCCTTCTTTGGAACAATGAAGAGGTTTGAATAAAAACATTGAAACCTTTCGTTTTGAGGGACCGGAATAATAACTCCGTCTTTTCTCAGAGAGCTTATAGCTTTGAAGAACTCTGATGCTTTTGCCCTGGGAGGAGAAGACAGGAAAAAACGGTTTGGAGGACGAGATAAGAGATCTATCTTGTATCCGGAGGACACCAGACCGCGGACCCACTCGTTGAGAATGACCGAGAGCCACGCGGCACTGAAAGAAAGCAGGCGGCCGCCTACTTTGAGGGTGTCCCCCGGATACCGCAGTGAGTCATTGTGTGGAAGGTCTGCCCGTTCTGGCGCCTCTGGATCCCGGCTGCCTTGGCCTGCCTCTCCATGAAGGGGAAGGCTTAAAAGAGGTCTGCGAACCCCTGTCTCCACGTTGTGCCTGGCCAGAACCGGGAGATGTGGAAGTAGAGGACCAGTTTGAGTTGTAACGAAAAAAATCGGGACCGGGCCTGTGGTTTTGGGTTCTGAAATGGCCGAGAGGGTCTCTGTTGTGGAAGAAATTTACTCTTCCCTCCAGTGGCGTCAGAAATTAACTGGTCGAGCTTTTCGCTAAAAAAGGCGACCGCTCTGATATGGGAGAGTCAATGACTTTTTAGAAGTAGAATCCGCACGCCAGTCCCTGAGCCATAAGGACCTCCTGATGGTGATGGCATTTGCTGCTGCTTGAGAAGCGCAGTCAGCGGCATCCAGGGACACGGTCACTACAAAATCTCCAGCTCTGGCTATCTGAGTAGTGAGGTCTGCTATCTCGGGGGGAAGATTGGTATCCAGCACTGCTGAAGACAAGACCTCAGCCCAGTGGGTCATAGCCTTAGCCACCCACGTAGTGGCAAAAGAAGGAAAGAGTGCGGCCGCCGAGGCTTCAAAAGATGAACGCGCCATATTGTCGATCTGACGATCGGTTGGATTTTTAATAGAGGCGCCCTCCGAGGAGGGTAAAACAGATTTCGCATCCAGGCGCGATACCGGAGGATCTACTGGGGGAGATTGTGACCAATCTTTTCTTAGATCCTGGGCAAAGGGATATTTGGACTCCATGGGCTTCTGCCCTGTGAATCGTTTATCTGGACGGATCCTGTGAGATTCAACAATTTGCTTAAACTCGGGATGAGTGGCGAACACTCTGTGAGCTCGTTTGGTCCTCTTAAAGGACAGGGCATGATCCATTTTAGATAAGGGTTCCTCCTCAAGTCTCAAAGCCTTATTCACTGACTCAATTAGAGAGTCGAGAGTCTCCTGATCGTGATGAAATTCCTGATCTAGGGACGTATCAGAATCGTCCTCTGAAACAGGTTCTCTACTAGCCCCGATGGAAGGGGAGAGAGAAATGGAGCTCTCAGAACCCGAAAACCGGTGATGGTCTGGGGATATAGCATGAGTCCTTTTCCTGGAAGAGTGAGAACTCCTTGGCAAGGTATGATCCCTGGAGTACGAGGGGTTCTGACCATCGGAAGCATCGTCCGTATTAGTGCCCTGGTTAGAGGAAGGGTCTCAGAACGAGTCTAATGCTTTTGCCAGGGATGCCATAGATCGGGTAAGGGAGGTAGCCCACTCAGGGGGACTAGGCTCACTGGGTTCAGTATCAGCAACAGGTGGTTCCTGAACCATCACTGGTTCACAAGCTGTGCACAATGCAGTATTGTGACCTCGGGGTAATGATACATTACAAGAGGTACATGCAGCGAAAAATACAGTGTGGGTTTTCCCCGACTTTTTCTGAGGCTTTGGTGAGACATAGTAAAGCCTGTAGGAAGCGCTTACTAGCAGGGGAAGGGTTAAGCTATGCTTCTGGAGCTTACCCAGGTCCTATGTCTTGAGTCCCCAGGGAGGTCCGCAGTGTAGGCAGAGAAAAAACGCTAGTCCTGAGGGCTGTGATAGGAAACGCTGGAGCAGTGCTGCAGCATCAGGGCTGTGGGTGTCCCAAGATGGCTGCCGAGACCAGGAAGTGGGAGCTCATCACAGGGAACGAGAAGCGGCAGGAAAAGTGGGTGGGGCTAACTGCCGGTGGGCGTGGCCAAAACTCCGGCCTGTATTGAGGAAATTTTTTTTTTTTTTTTTTACTTCTCTGCGGTTGCGGCCTGCAGCGCCGTGACCGCTATTAGCGCCAACATTAGCTGCAATCCTTCGTGGGGTTGCCGCACTGCGGACCACCCACGGACACAGGTGCGGACCTCCCATACCCCGGGGACCAGGACCCCCCAGCGTCTTGGCCCCCGCAATGTACTCACGGTAAATGCAGTGGGCCAGTGCTCAATCCACTGTCGCCATAGTCAGGGAGGGGGTGGAGAGCTTCTGCCACCATGTGTCATCCGCTATATCAGTGGTGATGCAGAGGAGGGCTGCACGGACGCCATATATATCATGTCCGGCTATGCACCTGGCTCCAGGAGAGGTAGATGGAGGGCTACTCCATGTGGTCGCCTACTATGGAGGGGGGAGATCGAAACGCGAAGGAACTGTCGCCCGTAATATATGAGCTCAGGGCTGGCATCCAATGTTGCAGGAAAGGATACAGGAGGGACGCTCCACGTACTAGCCTGTTGATGGTTCGGGGGAGATCGGAACCTAGAAAGGATCCGTCGCCCCCATTCGCTCCGTTAAGGAAAAATAGAATAAAAAGTAAAAAGCTAAAATAAAAACGGTGGGGTCTGAAACAGACCCAAGTGCCTCCTACAGACACTAAGCAAGAACTGGTTCACTGAGAGCCAGAAGGAGGGTGTATCCTGCAGGGGAGGAGCTATTCTTTCTGTATTACTTAGTGTCCTCCTAGTGGCAGCAGCATAACACCCATGGTCCTGTGTCCCCCAATGAGGCATAGGAGAAAAAAAATTGGAAACTGGTCACACACTGGGAACAAGCTCACTGATGGATTCTCAGTTAACCCATTCTGCAGCTAGCAACAGACAATAATACAGAGGCTGTAGAAAGCAAAACGTGCATTTTTTTCTAATTAAACACAATTACAAAAATGATTTTTAGCTAGTAATACACTTATTTAAGTTTAAAAAAAAACAAAAAAACAGACTCCTCCATGTGCTCCGCTACATTCATTCATTCTCGATGGCACTGCCGAACAGAGCTGAGCAATACTCTTATCTCCAGTAGTCCCATGGACAATGCATGAGCGCAACCATCATTCCTTTTCAAAAGCCTTGTTCTCAGGACCAGTGCGGGGGTCTGAGCAGTTGGGCCCCACACTAAGCAACACCCTATTGCGTATACCGTATACTTTGGATTGACCATATATACAGATCAGACCTGTGTGCGATGGAGATTTTGTCTTCTATTTAACTGTAGAAATAAAAGACACCTCCGCCCATAGTCTGTCTGGACGGTAACACCCTGATGAAGGCATCTAAAGCCACATTAAGACGGCTATATATCAGGTGTGCCAGGAAATGTGGCCATTATTGCCTTTCTTAACGATTCAATTACGGCACAGGAATGCAACTCCCTTACATGACAGATTACAGAGAGTCACTGCACCGATAAAACCGGCGGCAGGCAAAGCAATGTGGGTCACAGTCTCCAGTATAAATGAAGCACGTGACCGCAGCTCTGTTCACTTCTATGGGACAGATGCGATATCTTTGGACAGTGATAAATGTGTAACCTGAGACTACACATAGGGAAGCGGCGTGCGTCAGACCTGGTTCAAGCATGTTCTCCGTGAGCGTTTGTCTATTGAAGGGATCTGTAGAAGAATTGAGGAGATGTCTCAGGATGATCGAGCGGTCCATGATGGTCCCAGATGGCAATCTCACTGGCTCCGACATCAAAGTGTCCATCAGTGGATCTGGGTGTGATTAACAAAAATCATTATTCTGTAAAAGCAATGTGTAAAAATACAAATATTTACCCCTAATAGACCGTCACCTACAGGTTGTGATACCCATCTGTATTCTGATGGGAGCTACTGAGCAGCATAAAGGCCCATTATAACATTAATTTCTAGCATTTACAGGGAATAGGTCGTCAAAGCATACCCCTTTAACCGAAGAAGTGTTCCTTAGGGACATTTGATGGATGCAAATTTCCTTTTAGTTCCCATGTGTGATTGTAGACATTATTTAAAAAAGGTCCTTTACAAATAAATTCAGTTTTACTATATTTTATATTCCCTCTATACACTTGAATCTGCAATCGTTGGAATGCTTGCACATTCAACAATACTCCAATATTGCAATATATACAAAAAATGGCGGTGACAGGTGCCTTCAGTAGGCATCCAGCTGTGAAGTAAACACATCATCACCCCTTGATTGACAGAAGCTTTTAAGAGGGTAAACAGCAGTGATCAGAGGAAGCTCTGAGGCAGCAATCCATACACCGGCACCAAATGCAAGACTTGGATATAAACCCCAGATCATAAAGGAGTTAAATGCCTTTAATAATGCAGACACCATTGAAGGCTTTCTAACATCACACTTCTTTTTCCTGAGTAATAATATACCTCTGAACTCATCTGGAGCATCACTATAATCGATCTCTGCCCGGGCGTTCCTTGCCACAATCTCCTCCACCTTCTCCGCCAAGAGCTTGAACTTCTCGATGGCAATCGTAGATTTAATTCCGGCCTTCTTCATTTTGGATATGACCTCTTCGAAAAGTTCTTTGCTATAGGATCTCTGGGGAAAAGTCACAAATGCATTTGTCATTTCATTCTGCTCCTGAATCTACGGTGACATCCGAGTGCTGAATGCCTGCAGACGGCTATCCATAGGTAACAGAAGTATGGTTGTCATACAGACCTGGTCATCCGCTATGGCCTTTGCAAATCGGGCACAGTCTAAATGTAGGTAGATATCCGTAAGCTGATCCAGAAGTTTCTTTGGCTCAAAACCATACTTCTCTGGGTTCTCCACCTTCAAGTCTCGACACTTCGGCCCACATAACTGCTGCAGGTTAAAATTGAGCATGGCTGCTAACCGGGGACCTAGCTCCTGCAGAATAAAGAAGCAGAATATACACCGGCAAGGATTAGGGAGGTATACAACAGGATCCACCATCAGAAAGTCCAAGGTGCAGCACTCACGGGTCTAAGGAACGGTTTTTGCACTTGTTTGGTAAGAATGTGGAACATGTCAACAGTCTCGGTGGCTAAAGCAAGATAGGACCGGGAGACACGCTCATCTTGGGCCAGCTGGGACTGGCGTGCTTGCTGCTGATCCTGAAAAGAAAATGCAATGGTATCAGAACTTCCAGCAACAATCATCAAACTTCCTACAATATGGCACATCAGTACAGCACAGGCCACGCAAGAGCCTGTTACCACCGAGCGGTGCCCTCCTCCGCTCCGACAGCCCCGTGACGCAGAAGGCAAACTGCATTGTGACACTAACCCGAGGCAGCTGATCCCAGTGCTCCTTGTTCCTCATCTCCTCTTGCATTTCATGGATTCGCTTCAGGGACTCCAAGCTCTCGTCCAGAAGGAAGGTGGTGTCATTAATCAGCATGTTTATGTATCGCACAAACTGCTTCCCAGAGCTGCAAATACAAGAGCGTTGTCAATATCTATCCCTTACCCAAAAAGCAAAAAATCAAAAAGGCATCACAGTTAAACAGGTCACAACATGAGCAGATTTAGGAGACACAATAGATACACAGATTAGATTATCTGACACGTGAACACTCAGTTTTCCTGGTTTATTAATCGGTCATGCAAATGTTTCTACCAATATCAAGGCATTTCCACAAGCTGCATTAGGTGGAGTAACTCTTGGGTAATTGTGTTTGACGGCCTCCAAACATCCAAACTCCAGAAAAACAAATCTGCTTTTAAGACCTTGACACATATCAAGGGAATCTGTCACCCCCCTCAGGCGTTTAACTAAAAGAGCCACTTGTGCAGCACTGATGCTGCATTCTGACAAGGTGGCTTTTAGTTATGCCCCCTGCACACCCTGAAATAAACGCTTATAAAATATGCCCCTCATACCGTGAAATCGTCCCGGGGGCAGGTCTTTCCCCCCTAATCAGACACAGCACAACCGTCACTCCGGGCCTGTGCGCGCAGACTCCTCTTGCTTCATTAGCGTCCCTGGCGCCTGCACTGTAAGTTCGAAGGGCAGCGCAACTGCGCATGCCCGGACAAAAGCAGGATTTTTGGTTGCTTACCGTAAAATCTGTTTCTCGGAGCCTCCATTGGGGGACACAGGAAACATGGGTGTATGCTGCTGCCACTAGGAGGCTGACACTATGCACAAAAAAAGGGAGCTCCTCCTCTGCAGTGTACACCCCACCGACTGGCATTATACACTTCAGTTGGTGAGAATGCAGTAGGAGATAAATAACAAGGTTGAAAACCATAACCACAAACATGAGAACTGTAAACGTGAGTCATAGAACATAGAACAGTCATAGAACATAGAACAACAGGAATTGAACAACATGGGAGGGTGCAGTGTCCCCCAATGGAGGCTCCGAGAAACAGATTTTACGGTAAGCAACCAAAAATCCTGTTTTCTCTATCGCCTCTCATTGGGGGACACAGGAACCATGGGATGTCCAAAAGCAGTCCCTGGGGTGGGAAAAACAAGACTTCCATCAGGTCAGAAGACTCACCACTGCCGCCTGCAAAATCCTTCTGCCTAGGCTGGCGTCCGCCGAAGCGTAGGTATGGACCTTGTAAAATTTGGCGAACGTGTGGATGGAAGACCAGGTTGCCGCTTTGCAAAGCTGTAGGGCGGAAGCCCTGTGGTGTACCGCCCAGGAGGCGCCGACAGCCCGGGTAGAGTGAGCCTTTATCCCAGGAGGGGGCACTCTGTTCTTGACCCGGTAAGCCTGCAAAATTGCCGATCTGATCCAGCGAGCAATAGTCGCCTTGGAAGCCGGCAGGCCTCTGCGCGTGCCATCAGGAATGACCAAAAGAGAATCCGTCTTCCGGAAAGCGGACGTTCTATCCAGGTAGATCCTCACTGCCCTGATGAGGTCCAGCTTGTTCAACGATCGCTCCAGAGGATGAGTCGGAGCTGGACAATAGGAAGGTAGAACAATGTCCTCGTTGAGGTGGAATGTGGAAACCACCTTAGGAAGAAAGGAAGGCGGAGGCCTGAGGACCACCTTGTCCTGGTGGATAACCAAGAAAGGAGGTCGGCAAGAGAGCCGCCAACTCGGAAACGCGGCGGATAGAAGTGATGGCTACAAGAAAGGCCACCTTCCAAGACAGAACTGATAGGGGAACCTCCCCGAGAGGCTCAAAGGGGGAAACCCTCAGAACGTCCAGTACCAAATTTAAGTCCCATGAATCCACAGGGGCCCTGTACGGAGGGACAGCATGGGCAACTCCTTGAAGGAAGGTCTTAACCTGTGGCCGAGAAGATAAAGTCTTCTGAAAAAGGATGGAGAGCGCAGAAACCTGGCCCTTCAGGGAACTAAGAGCAAGGCCTGAATCCAAACCTGCCTGAAGGAAGGCCAAAATGGAAGGCAGGGAAAAGGACATAGGTGAAACGCAGTTGGACTCGCACCAACGGAAGTAAGCCTTCCAGGTACGATAGAAGATCCTGGAGGACGAAGGCTTCCTAGCCTGGATCATGGTGTGAATCAACCCGGTCCGAAAGGCCCAACGCTTTTAGAACTGCGGTCTCAACAGCCACGCCGTTAAACTGAGCAACCGAGAATTCGGGTGGCAGATCGGACCCTGAGACAGAAGATAGGGCCTATCTGGAAGGCGCCAGGGAGCATCCGCGAGAAGGTTGATGATGTCCGCAAACCAGGCTCTCTTGGGCCAATCCGGGGCGATCAGAATGACCGACACCCCTTCTGCTTTGATCTTTTTCAACAGTTTGGGAAGCAAAGGAAGGGGTGAGAACAGATAGGGCAGTACGAACTGTGACCAAGGAATGGCCAAAGCGTCGACGCCCACTGCAAGAGGATCGCGAGACCTGGAGACGAACCGAGGAACCTTCCTGTTCATTCGGGACGCCGTGAGGTCCACATCTGGAGTCCCCCATCGAAGACAAATCTGATGGAAAACCTACTGATGAAAGGACCATTCCCCTGCCGCGACACCCTCGCGGCTGAGGAAGTCAGCGGCCCAATTGTCCACGCCGGGGATATGCACCGCGGATATCACCGGAACCGTTGCCTCTGCCCAGAGGAGGATCTTGGATACCACGGCAAGGGCCAAGGAGCTCAGAGTCCCCCCTGATGGTTGACATAAGCCACAGCCGTGGCATTGTCTGTCTGGATGCGGATTGGAAGGCCCCTGAGAATCCTTTCCCAGTGACGGAGGGACAGAAAAATGGCCCAGATCTCGATGACGTTGATCGGCAAAGTTGACTCCTGCGCCGACCAGCGGCCCTGTACAGTCAGGTGGCGAAACACCGCACCCCAGCCGAGCAGGATGGCGTCCGTCGTCACCACTTGCCAGTTTACTGGAAGGAAGGACCTGCCCTGGGAGACGAGAGGTGACGAGAGCCACCAGTTGAGAGACCGTTTGACCCGGGGAGAGTCGGATCGGGTGGTCCAGGGAGAAGACGGACCTGTTCCACTGAGACAGGATGGCTTGCTGAAGAGGTCGCGAGTGAAATTGGGTGAAGGGAATCACTTCCATTGTCGCTACCATCCTCCCCAAAACCTTCATGGCCGATCGGAAGGAGGGAGACCGAGGGCCCTGGAGCAAGCGTACGTCCCGACAAAGGATGGATCTCTTGTCTTCGGGAAGAAAGACTTTGGTCTGACGAGTGTCGAATAGCATGGCCAGAAAGACGATGCGCTGAGGAGGAATAAGGCAGGACTTCCGGTTGACCAGCCACCCGAAGCGGGCTAGGGTGTCGAGGACGATGGACAGACTTTCGTGAGCCTGAGAAAAGGACGGAGCCTTGACCAGGATGTCGTCGAGGTATGGAAACAAAACCAGGCCTCTGACCCTCAAGATGGCTATCAGCGCCGCCATGATCTTCGTGAAGACCCTGGGAGCGGTTGCAAGACCGAACGGCAGGGCGACGAACTGAAAATGATCCTGGAGAACCGCAAAGCGCAAGAATCGGTGATGTCCCGGAAATATCAGGACATGAAGGTAGGCGTCCTGAATATCTATGGAACACAGAAATTCCTGAGCTTCCATGGAAGCAATTACTGAACGAAGGGATTCCATCCTGAAGTGATTCAGACGAACTCTCCTGTTCAGCAATTTGAGATCCAGAATGGGCCGAACCCTGCCGTCTTTTTTCGGTACCACAAAAAGGTTTGAATAGAAACCTGTGAACCGTTTTTTTTCTGGGACGGGAACGATCACCCCGGCTTTGAGGAGAGAAGCGATGGCTGCGAAGAAACCCGGAATTAGAGCGGTGTCTTTTGGCGGTCGGGATTCGAAGAAACGATCCCGGGGTCGAGAGATGAACTATTTTGTAGCCCGAGGATACAACTTCCCTGACCCAAGCGTCCTCTACTGAGGAGATCCATACGTCCCTGAAGAAGAGGAGACGGCCGCCCAGTCTGGGAAGTGGACTGGGGTCTTGCCGAGAGTCATGCCGAGGTGGATCTTCCAGTCATGGACCTGGAGGATCTACCCTGGGAGTAGCGAGGATGCCAGGAAGGAGTGGGCCTGAAGGATACAGTCTTCTTCTCTTGGCGTGCCTGTGGCCTCTGTTGCTGCTGGGAGAAGGAGTTTGACGCCGCGAAGCAACGAAAAGGCCGAAAGGACCGAAATTGCCATCTAGGAGGAGGGCGGCGAGGTTTAGCCTGGGGAAGAAGAGAATGTGTACCTCCGGTGGCGTCCTTAATGATTTGGTCCAGCTTAGAACCAAAGAGACGTGAGCCTTGAAAAGGTAGGCTGGTAAGGGACTTTTTGGAAGACAAGTCCGCCTGCCAGGCCTTGAGCCAAACGGTCCAGCGGATGGCAACAGCATTGCTGGATGCCTGAGCTGCACAGGACGCGGCATCCAGAGAAGCGGAGACCAGGTATTCACCTGCGTGAGAAATCTGGTTGGCAAGTTCCGCCAGCTGTTCGGGTGCAGCCCCGTCCAGGATGCCTCGGCGGAGTTGTATGGCCCATTTGGATATGTGTTTTGAAACCCAAGTGGAAGCAAAGGCTGGGCATAGAGCAGCTGCAGCCGCTTCAAAGGATGACTTCGCAAAGGATTCTATGACTACCGTTAGAATCCTTCAGAGATGCTCCGCCAGACAGTGGAAGCACCGTGTTGGTGGACAGCCTGGAAGCTGGGGGGTCCACCGAGGGAGAAACAGTCCAATTGGTGGTAAGTTCTGGAGAAAAGGGATATAAAAGGCCAAGGAGTTTTCCCCTCTGAAAAAGTCTGGTCGGATTCTCTCTTTCTCTGTTCATGATGTCCTCGAATTCAGGGTGAGGAGCGAAAAACTTGGAAGGTGGTTTAGCCCGTCTAAACGAAACCACCTGATCTGCGGGTTCCGTAGAGGGATCCTTGATGCCACAGGTTTGGTTTATTGCTCCAATGAGATTCTGGACCATATCCCTCATGGTAGCGATTTGGTTAGAATCCAGCTCCGAAATATCCTCCGAGGGCGCATCAGAGAACGCCTCGCCTGACTCAGGGGAGGAGGATCGGGAGGACTCAGGGGAGGAGGATCGGGAGGACGCCGACCGCAGAGGAGGACCGTGTGGCGAGATGGAGCGAGAAGAGGACTCAGACCATTGTTCCTGTCTGGATCTTTTGCGGCTTATCATGGAGGGCTCGGAAGGAGGCTCCTGCGACCCGCTGGCTACTGCGGGGGTCTGCAGAGGTAATCGATCCAGCACGAACACCAGAGTTTGAGACACCCGAGTTAGACCCGCTACCGATTGTGACAGAGAGGAGGCCCAGCTAGGGGTGGGGGTATCACTCAAGCGGAGCAGCTGGGGGATCCTGGGCGGTGGGAACAATCGGGTTGCTGCGGGTCTGACAGAGTGGGGAGGACTGATCTGAAGGAAGTTTTCAGTTACAGGACGAACATGCAAAGTATTTGACTAAGGCAGAAGTAGCGGAGGAAGAAGTAGGAGGACGAGAGCGGCCTCCCTTAGAGGTAGACATTTTGAAGGGTCCCTGAAGAAAATGCCAGAGGGTCAGGGGACAGGGGGGCAGAGGGGAGTGTCAGTCTGCAGTGCAGAGCTACTCATGGCAGACGAAGTAGGGATTTTTGTGTGTACTCACCGTAAAATCCTTTTCTCCGAGCCACTCATTGGGGGACACAGGACAATGGGTGTTATGCTGCTGTCACTAGGAGGCTGACACTAAGCTGAGACAAAAAAGTGTTAGCTCCTCCCCTGCAGTATACACCCTCATGCTGGCTTCCAGAGACCCAGTTCAGTGCAAAAGCAGTAGGAGATTAATAACAGTACAATACCTAACATTAGAGTATAACATGTCAAAGAAAGTCAGGAACCAAGAAGGTAACAAGCCATAAGGCTAACAGGGTGGGTGCTGTGTCCCCCAATGAGTGGCTCGGAGAAAAGGATTTTACGGCGAGTACACACAAAAATCTTTATTTCTCCTTCGCCACATTGGGAGACACAGGACCATGGGACGTCCCAAAGCAGTCCCTGGGTGGGAAACAATACAACCAAATAAACTCCGTGTACCAACTGACTATAAATGCGCGACGGCCGCTTGCAGAATACGTCTGCCAAGGGCCGCATCCGCAGAAGATTGAATGTGGACATTATTATTATTATTATTATTATTATTATTATTTATTGTTATAGCGCCATTTATTCCATGGCGCTTTACAAGTGAGGAGGGGTATACATAATAAAAACAAGTACAATAATCTTGAACAATACAAGTCATAACTGGTACAGTAGGAGAGAGGACCCTGCCCGCGAAGGCTCACAATCTACAAGGGATGGGTGAGAATACAGTAGGTGAGGGTAGAGCTGGTCATGCAGCGGTTTGGTCGATCGGTGGTTACTGCAGGTTGTAGACATTGTAGTGCTTTGAGAAAGTATGCAGGCTGGACCACGTTGCGGCCTTGCAAACCTGCTCCGCCGTTGCCTGGTGCCGGATGGCCCAGGAAGCACCCAACGACCGAGTGGAGTGTGCTCTAATCCCCGCCGGGATAGGTCTGCCCCTGACCAGATAGGATTCTTGGATAGCAGACCGAATCCATCTGGCTATCGTGGCCTTAGACGCAGCTAAACCCTTTCTGTGACCCTCCGGGAGAACAAAGAGGGAGTCCGATTTGCGGAAATGAGCTGTTCTGGAAATGTACCTCCTAAGGGCCCGTACCACATCCAGGGTATGAAGGGCCTTTTCGACCCTGTGTTTTGGCTGTGGGCAGAAGGAGGGAAGAATGATGTCCTCATTAAGGTGAAAAGATGAGACCACCTTAGGGAGAAAGGCCGGAGATGGGCGTAGAACTACCTTGTCCTGGTGGAAGGCAAGGAAAGGCGCCCGGCAGGATAAAGCGGCCAATTCTGAGACCCGTCTGATAGATGTCACTGCTACAAGGAAGGCAACCTTCCAGGAGGACAGTTAGCGGGACGTCCTGCAGAGGTTCAAACGGAGGTTCCTGAAGAACGCTCAGAACCAAATTGAGATACCAGGTCTCTAACGGCATCCTGTAGGGGGGTACCACTTGGGAGACCCCCTGAATGAAGGTCCTGACTTGCAGGTTGGCAGCGATATTACGTTGAAACAACTCGGATAAAGCGGAGATCTGACCCTTGAGGGAACTCAGCGCCAGGCCGGAATCCAAGCCGGACTGTAGGAAATCCAAAATGGAAGGGATTGAGAAAACGAGCGGAGGGCGACCTCGGAGCCTGCACCACGAGAAGAAGGTTTTCCAGGTGCGGTGATAGATGCAAGCGGAAGACGCTTTGCGAGCGCTTATCATGGTGGGAATGACCTGCTGAGGGAAACCAGCTTGGGTTAGAATCCAGGTTTCAACAGCCACGGCGTTAAACGTAGGGCCCCTGAGCTCTGGTGGAAGATCGGCCCTTGGCGAAGCAGATCTGGGCGGTCTGGTAACCGCCAGGGAACGTCGGATACGAGCTGAACGAGCTCCGCGTACCATGCGCGACGTGGCCAATCCGGGGCAACAAGGATGACCTGAACCCCCTCCGTCTTGATTTTTCGGATCACCGTCGGCAGTAAGGGAAGCGGAGGAAACACGTACGGGAGTTGGAACCGATGCCACGGGGATATCAGTGCGTCCACCCCGATGGCCTGGGGATCCCGAGAACATGCTATGAAGTTGTGAACTTTGGCGTTCAGTCTGGACGCCATCAGATCCACGTCCGGGGTTCCCCAGCGAAGGCAGATTTGCCGGAAAACTTCTGGATGAAATTCCCACTCCGCCGCCCAGTTCTCGACGCCCGGAATGTGCACCGCGGAAATGGTAGAGTGGTTGGCCTCGGCCCAACAAAGAATGTGGGAGACTTCCTGCATCGCCGCCCTGCTGCGGGTACCCCCTTGATGGTTTATATACGCCACGGCTGTGACGTTGTCCGACTGAACTCGAATTGGGTGACCCGCAAGCAGGGGGTGAAAGCGTCTCAGAGCGAGTCTGATCGCTCGAATTTCCAGGATGTTTATAGGGAGCCTAGACTCCCGAATCGTCCAACGCCCCTGGGCAGAGTGGTGTAGGAATACCGCTCCCCAGCCGAGGAGACTGGCGTCGGTAGTTACCACCAGCCAGCGGATCAGGAGAAAAGACTTCCCCTGGAGGATAGATGAACCCAGAGTCCACCATGTGAGGGCTTGCCTGATCCGTGGGGACAGAGGGCATGGCCGATCGAGGGATAAGGGACTCCTGTCCCAGTTGTCCAGCAGAGCCTGTTGTAAGGGGCGGAGATGGAGTTGAGCGAAGGGGACAGCTTCTATTGTGGCTACCATTTTTCCAGGATCTTCATGGCAAACCGGATGGACCGTGGACGAGGGTGACAGAGCGTCCGAGCTCCCTGCTGAAGCTCTTGGGCCTTGGACCGAGGAAGCAAGACCAGTCCCCTTGATGTGTCCAGGATCATGCCTAGGAATGAGATCCGTTGGGCAGGAATGGGAGAGGACTTGTAAGAATTGATTAACCAGCCCAGGCGCGAAAAAGAATCCAAGGTAATGCGGACGCTTGCTTCGCAGGCCTGATAAGACGGACCTTTTATGAGGAGGTCGTCTAAGTATGGCAACATGACCACGCCTCAAGAGTGAAGAATGGCCATGACGGCCGCCATGACTTTTGTAAATACCCTGGGCGCCGTGGCAAGACCAAAGGGTAAGGCTGTGAATTGAAAGTGGTCCTCCAGGATGGCAAAACGGAGAAACCTTTGATGTGGCGGGAAGATTGGGATATGAAGGTAAGCATCTTTGATGTCTATTGATGCTAGGAACTCCCCTCTCTCCATCGAGGAGATGACCGGAGAGATTCCATCCTGAAGTGCCGTACTTTTACGTACTTGTTTAGTAGCTTCAGGTCCAAAATGGGGCGTACCGTCCCGTCCTTTTTTGGCACGACGAAGAGGTTTGAGTAGAAACCTCCGAATTTCTCGTGTTCCGGAACCGGAACGATGACCCCGCATTGGCGGAGGGATTCGATGGCGCAGTGAAGGGCGCGAGACTGAGCCCCCGAACTTGGGAGACGAGAGGGAAAAAAACGTGCTGGAGGGGAGGCGGAGAATTCTATTTTGTAGCCAGATGACACCAGATCCCTGACCCATTCGTCGTGGACGACGGAGAGCCAGACTTGCTGAAAAAGAAGCAGACGTCCGCCTACTTTGGAGGTGTCTACTGGAATAGTCCCCGAGTCATTGTGAAGGGAATCTGGCAGGCCTGGACCCTCTGGTTCTGGGTTGCCTAGGCTTTCCTCGCCAGGACTGATTCAGCCTGAAAGAAGGTCGAGAGTCTCTGTCTGAGCGTGCGGATCGTTCTGATCTGGATGAGGGGGCAGAATTGGACCAGAATGGGCTACTGCGAAAGGGCCGAAAGCGAAAATACTGTTGTCGCTGAAAAGCAGCTTTGGGCCTGTGTTGCGGGAGGAACTTGCTCTTTCCTCCTGTAGCGTCGGAAATAAGCTGGTCTAGCTTTTCTCCAAAAAGACGCCCCCTCTGAAAAGGAAGGGAAATCAGAGACTTTTTTGAGGAGGAATCTGCACGCCACTCTCTGAGCCAGATAGCTCTCCTAATGATGATGGCGTTCGAAGCCGCAGTTGCTGCACAGTCCGCTGCGTCGAGGGACGCATACATCACAATCTCCAGCCATGGCAATTTGTTTGGCCAGGTCCGCCACCTCAGACGGAAGTTCCTGTTCCTGAATGGATTTCGCGAGGGCATCTGCCCAGTAAACCATTGCCTTGGCAACCCAAGCCGCAGCGAAGGAGGGAGATAGAGAGGAACCTGAGGCTTCGTACACTGAGCGAGCTAGAGAATCTAGCTGGCGTTCCGTGGGATTCTTAATAGAAGCACCATCAGGAACGGATAAGAGAGTTTTGGTTGCCAAGCGCAAAACCGGAGGATCTACTAGTTGGAGAATCCGTCCAATCTTTAACAAGATCTGCGGAAAAGATACTTCGATTCCAGAGCCTTTTTGCCTGTAAAACGCTTCTCCGGACGCTCCCTGTGTCGCCTGACTATATCCAGGAAATCTGGGTGAGAGGCGAACGTCTTATGGGAAGACTTGTTTCTCGTAAAGGAAACGGAATGGTCCGGAGCAGAATTAGAGTCATCGTCCACTTTTAGTGCATGATTGACTGCCTCAATGAGGGAGTCGACAGCAGACCTAAACTCCGGAGCATCCGGGTCTAAGGATGCATCAGAGTCATATTCAGAGTCGTGATCGCTACGGGCCCCTAGAGAGGGTGAGCGAGAAGTGGAGCTACCAGAGGCTGACTGGTGCGGTGAGTGCTCAGGGGAGGTAGTGCGGATCCGTTTTCTGGATGACCGTGCCTCCTTCCGTTGAGAGCGGCCCCTGCTGGCCGATGATTCCCCTGTTACGGAGGGATCTCTTAACCCAGGAAAAAGAGAGCCCCGCTCCCCAGAGGGGTCCTGAAGGGATTTAATCGCTTTGGCTAGCGAATCCATGGACTGTGACAGTGACGCGACCCACTCAGGGGGACTAGATACACTGGGGTCGGTGGCGGCGGAGGGCTCCTGGGCACCTGGGGCATCGCAGGCTGGGCAGAGGAGGGAACTCTGAGGCCGAGGGAGTGGAGCCTGGCAGGTGGTACACGCAGTAAAAAAGGTAGAATGCACCTTGGTGGTCTTTCTGGTCCTTGACTGGGACATGGTGTACCCCAATGTAAGAGATAGTGCTCAGGGTCTGTAGGCTATGGAAGCGAGGGCGACGCTGCAAGGGAGAACCTAACGTGGTCTCCTTACCCGTTGTCCTGTGTACCGGAGAGAGAGAGGAGCAGCGGCGGTGCAGGAGGAGCAACAGCCGGCGTTCAGAGCGCTGCACGTGGAGGAGCTGAAGCTGAGGCGTGCAGGGAGGAAAAAGATGGCCGCTGGGGGTTGGGAGGGTAATCTCGCAGAGAGCGAGAAGCGCCAGGACCGGGAGGTGGAGCCGCAGAATGATGCGAAAACGGGTCCGGAGCCTATCGGAATCCGGCCTGTGCTAGGCCGAAGCCGGGGACTAAATTTGCTGCTTCAGCCCGGCGCGCGGCCGCGGAGCGCCGGCCCCTAGGGGAGACCCTGAAAATAAGTGAAGGAGCCCTCCGGAACAACTGGGACGACCGACCTCCCCCCCCCACATGTTATGGCACTTACGCCGAATAGAGGGGGAATGCAGAGAAGCTCGCTGCAGGTGAGCTGTGCCCGGGGCGATTAGGACGGTGCAGGGTTGGGGGAAGCCTCTATCCACCATCCCCATAAAAAGGGGGGTGGAGAGGAACCGTCCGCCTCCTTCCATCATCCACTTTCTCAGTGGTGATGCAGTGGGGGCTGCACGGACGCCACAATGCAAGGTGCCTCTGAACAGCCGAGGGAGAACCTGGTGGGCAGGGCAGAATGTCCGGCAATAAGGCCTGGCTGCAGAAGAGGATACTGGAGGTGACACTCCAGTGCTCGTCTGATAAGGGAGGGGAGAGATCGGTGCCCTTGAAGGGGCCCGTCGCCCCTAAAATCAGCTCAGGCAGTGGCATCCCACATCGCAGGAGAGGATACGGAGAGGTAAAACTCCCGTGCTCGCCTGTTGTTGGTTTGGGGGAGATCGGAACATGAAAGAATCTGTCGCCCCCTTCGTCCGGAATAAAAAGGTTTAAATCCAGTGTGCCTCCTACGGACACTAAGCTTGAACTGGGTCTCTGGAAGCCAGCATGAGGGTGTATACTGCAGGGGAGGAGCTAACTCTTTTTTGTCTCAACTTAGTGTCAGCAGCATAACACCCATGGTCCTGTGTCCCCCAATGTGGCGAAGGAGAAAAGCGGATTCCAGGTGGATATAGCTGTCCGGTTTGCGTGGACCTCCGGAGAGAAGTAGACCTTTAGGTGTGAGCTCCTGCTGCAGTCCGGGATGAACCGCAGATGGTGACCACTGAAAGGGCGCAGGAACGTGTGCTCTGCGCGATGTGTGGCGCCAAGCAGCGGCGTAGAGGAGACAGTCGTGGCCTAGGAGCACCAAGATGGCGCTGGTGGGCAGGGAGTACAGAGATTGTCGGGCGGGAGAAAGCCCGCCCGATGAAAGCGGAAGTGGGCGGAGCGCAGCACCGGAAGTAGGCCCAGGCAGAAGCCGGGGCCTAAATTACCAGCTGGCGACCGCCGGAGGAGAGAGCCGCGGTGCCGGAGCAGTGCGCCACAGTTAGAAAACGGAACGGCAGCCTGCGAAGGCTGTCACGCAGGATGGAACGGCCGTGAAAACCCGCGGCGCCAGAGCAGTGGAGAGAAGCAGGGAGCAGCGGCGCAGCAGCCTGTCAGGGCTGTCGCGCTGGATAAGGTAGTGCGGCCCCATTTAAACCGCGGCGCCGGAGCAGTGCGCCGCAGGAAGAAGCGGCACGAGAGCCTGTCAGGGCTGTCTCACTGGAGAGGGCGGTGCGGCCACCATGAAAACCGCAGCGCCAAGTGCGGCCGCCGGGGTAGGAAGCGGCGCGGCAGCCTGTAAAGGCCCCGCGCCGGAATAGAAGGCAGAGGGGCCGCAGATGCCGCATGGGGAGGAAGAAACGCGGCTGCCTGCAAAGGCCGCCGCGTAATACAGTAATCCCGGGCCGTGCTGCTGCAATCTGGGTGCAACCGACGACCAGGTATTCTGGGAGGCCCTAGCAAGACCCCCCCCCCCCCATGAAAGATCTGGGATGGGATGGGGAAATACTCACCTCAAACCTCCCACGCCGATACTAACCTGAAGAGGAATGAGACGTCCAGGGAGCTGATGGACATCCTCGTCTCCTCCGACCGACCGACTCTGGTGGGCGAGTGGGTGGGGGACGGAGCCAGGACCGGACTTCTGAGCACGCTTGTGTGCTAGGATCATGGTCCTGCTGAGGGATCTATGAGGATACGGGGTGGCAGTACACGCTGTACTCATAGTCCGTATTGTGGGACTACAGGTGTGACTGATCACCCTGTATCCCTCCGGAAAACCTGAAAAGAAACGACGCACATTGAGGTAGGTAAGGGTCTAATGAAAGACCCGTGTCCACCTCCTACTGACACTAAGCTAAACTGAAGAGTATAATGCCAGTCGGTGGGGTGTACACTGCAGAGGAGCTAACTTTTTTTGTGCATAGTGTCAGCCTCCTAGTGGCAGCAGCATACACCCATGGTTCCTGTGTCTCCCAATGAGAGGCGATAGAGAAATACTTACAGCCCGGAGTGACGGCTGTGCTTCGTCTGATTAGGGGGAAATTGTACTGCCCCCGGGACGATTACACGATATGAGGGCCACATTTTAAAAGCGTTTATTTCAGCATGTGCAGGGAGCATAACTAAAAAAGCCACCTTGTCAGAATGCAGCATCAGTGCTGCACAAGTGGCTCTTTTAGTTACAAACCCCTGAGGGGTGACAGGTTCCCTTTCAAGTAGCACCATGGATGTGATTATGTGAAGACACATAGTGAACAGTTATATAAGGCGCATGAAATATGGGCATATCCGGAACAAATATTAGATCTGGAGAAGGTACACTGCTCAAAATAAAGGGACACTTAACACAATGTAACTCCACATCAATCACACTTCTGTGAAATCATCATGTCCAGTTATGAAGTAACAATGATTGTGAATCAATTTATCCTGCTGTTGTGCAAATGGAACAGACAGCAGGTAGAAATGATAGGAAATTAGTAAAACAACCCCTATAAAGGAGTGGTTCTGCAGGGGGTGACCACAGACCATTTCTCTGTTCTCATCCTTGTTGGCTGTTTTGGTCATTTTTGCATTTGGTCACTACTCTCACCCCTTAAAGTACAGTAGAATGAGGCTACATCCCACAGAAGTTGCTTAAGTAGTGCAGCTCCTCCAGGATGGCACATCAATGTGAGCTGTGGCAAGAAGGGTACCGGTGTCTGTCAGCACAGTGTCCAGAGAATGGAGCAGATACCAGGAGACAGACCAGTACACCAGGAGACGTGGAGAGGGCCGTAGGAGGGCAACAACCCAGCAGCAGGACCGCTAAGTCAACCATCACATGACTGTTACCTGGTTCCCCTCACGAAAAAACAATGTCAGAACCTCCGGGATCCGTTGAAGCGTTCCAAAGTTATTACCTCAAAGTGACAGTGGTCAGAATTGAAAAATTGGCCTGGATATTAACGTGCAAACCACCTTGGGAGGTAAATGGGTTAAAAGGCATCTCCATTCATGGCCATAGGGATTTTTAATTTTAATGTTTGCCGCTAATAGCAGAGATACCTGGTCACTACTGCTGGACTGCGCAACTCTTACAATCTTGTCCCAATTAGGCTGAAGCGCTGCTCTGACGCCAACAAGTTCAATTTTTTTTTTCTTTAGCACGAGTTTCCTAGCTGCCGAGCTTCAGTGGTCCTGCGCTCCCGATACTGCGGAGGCAAGGATCGCACAGCTCACCCAGTAGCACAATGAAGTCTGACCCGTTACTGAAATTAGACCACACTGTGTTCCAGGCAGGAAGGAAATTGGGAGGCCAGGGAGTGGTGCACGCCATCTTGATAGTTTAGACACGTGGCCTCTCACACTGCTGGCCCAAACTGAGCGCTTTCTGATGCTGGGATAACAATCACTTTAATATTTGATCAGTTGTGCTTTGTACATCATGTCTAGTATGAAAATATTTATTAAAATAAAAACACAACTTCCCTCATGCAATTCCAGGCTGATTCTTGTGGTTTTTGTACTGAGCCACTTACTTGAATTCTTCCATAAATGTGCCGTGATGAGCCGGATTCTGCCAGAGGCTTTTAAAGATGGTGCTTATGTGGTAGCGAATGGTGAACTTATCGTAGAACTCGCTGGTGGCGCCCGTGTGCTCAACATCTGGAGAGAGAAGCAAAAACGTTTACCGATGGCCAAGCCTGAGAAGAAGCAGGCCACGAGACAGAGCGTTACTTCAGAAAAACATGACAGTCCCCCTGGAGCCATGGAGGAGCTGGAGGCCGTGAGAGAAGCAGAGAAAATCTGATTTTGCAAGTCGACAGTGGAAGTAATGGAGGGAATCGCTGTAGCAGAAACCATGAAAGAACTGTCAGAATAAACACAAGGTCAAGGCATGCGAGGTTAACGCATCTCTCACATCCCCGGCCATTAGCTACTAAGGAGGCCACGAGATGTCCTTCATTAATGTTAGGAAATTAACCAAGTAAACATGTAAAACACCCAGCGACCAACAGGGACCTCCGCAAAATAATACAGCACATGTATATTATAAAATATATAAATGTCTTGTGTTATTATAGATGGCCTGTGCAGTCACATTGAAAACAAAAATAAAAAAAATATATACATACATACATGTATATTTTTTTATCTGGATCCAAATCTTTTGGATTAGGAGAAGGGTGAGCGTTTGGTTCGGTCTGATTCTGAATTCACGGGCTTCCCATGCTTCGTACTATGGTGCTGTTGTAGTAGTAAACGCTGTGCTGCCCTTCACTATCCTGTTTCGTTAAACCCATCAATGAGAGATCATGGTGAACGGCCGCCTGGTTCCATACCTGTGTAAAACTTCATCAGAGAGGGCACAAGAAGTTTGACTGACGAAGGGTGACCTTCGATCATCTCAAAAAATTTTTGAGTCCGATGCTGGATAGCCGGATTTGTCACGAACATGACCTCCACCAATTTGGCCACCAGGTACGGGTTTCGGATATAATTCTGGTTGCATAGCAGCACCACCAGGAACGTCGCAACATCCTGAGTACAGGACTCGAAGAGAACCTGAGGAGCATATCTGAGGGGAAACCCAAGAAAATCAATCAGCAAAGCCCCTCAAGGAAGATGTACAAAATCAACATAAAGGAACATGAGAAGTATTGCACAAACAATGGGAGACAAAGGTTTACTTACTGCACAATAAAAAACAAAAATTCAGCTACATCTTCTACATAAAACTCAGGCAGTGCAGCGAATATCTTGGGAATGTCTGGGTTTAAAGGCAGCGTTACACTGGAAGAGATAAAAAAAAAAAAAATACATATAGACACATTCATTGTCCTGCAAGACAAAATTTAAGGATGAAGCTTTCCAGGTTTTTTTTTTTTTTTTTTTTTAATTCGTTTATTAACAGCAAGATAAACAGTGTTACATACATATTTGTATCCAACATTATTGAACATTGTATGCATTACATATATACTATGCCCTGTCAAACATATAAATGTTAGAACAGTTGTAACATATGCCTTATGTAAATAAAAAGACTATACAACCATAACTCTTAATGTAGAACTGTACCTACGCTAACCTCTAAGTCGCCGCCATACCTCATACCCGCCCCTCCATGCGATACCGCCAACCACCGCCAGAAATGAGCGGAAGAAATAAAAGAGAGAGAAGCACACCATGACATATCTATAGAGTGAGGTGGGAGGAGTTCCATCTGCCCAAAATTTTTTCAAACTTCCTCGGACATCCCCTATTTTGATATAGCGTGCGTTCATATGAATTAACCAGGTCAATCCAAGCTCTTATAGAAGGACATGAATTTCCCATCCACCGCAACGCCAATACCTTCCGTGCCATAAAGAGCGTCTCGCGCAGAAAAACGTCTATATAATGATCCTAAGTCTCCTCCTCCCATACTCCAAATATACAAACTAGTGGATCAAGGGGTACAGGAATTGACAGCAAGGATGTTAGTAGTGATGTCACCTCCTTCCAATAGTGATAAGTAATAGGACATCTCCATATCATGTGGATAAAGTCTGCGTCTATCGCATGACATCGTACACACACTCTGATGTTTGAAATCGACCCATTTTAAATAACCATATTGGGGTTAAATATGATTGGTATATTATGTATAGCTGGGTCATCCTGTTGTTAACTGATGGTGATACTTTAAGTGGAGATTCAAGGATGTCTTCCCACTACTCCTCCTGCATATTAGGAAGAAGTCCCTCCCATTTCCCCTTAACAGAGTTAACAGTAGATGTGGTACCTGAAGATAGCATGTGTGTATATAGGGAGGAGATAAGACCCTGAGGGCCCTGCGACTTAAGTATCCCTATCAAGGGTAAGGAGGATATAGCTCGATCTGCACCTGTCTGTCTCATATATGACTGAATAGCTGACCTTAGTTGTAGATATCGAAAAAACTGGGATCTCGGTATGTCATATTTGGTTTGCAACTGCTCATAAGACAAAGATCCCCCCCATCGTACAGATCGCCTATTGAGGAGACACCATACCCAATCCAAAAATCTGTGGACGGGTGGTTCAATAAAGTTGAAAAGTAGCCTTTTTCCACAATGGCATTTCTGCTATAATATCCATGAATCCAACAGTTTTTTTTAATTTGTCTCCAAATCAACCGCGCCAAGCGTAACAAGGGCAACATACGGGGAATGTTAATTCTCTCCAGCTCCAGAAAGTGTAATGGACAGTCTATTTGAACCGAGTGGAGTAGGTGGCTTTCAGAGTTGGGGAGGCAATTATTAGGCATCCATTTATTGAGAGCCCTAGCCTGACCAGCCACATAATATAGGTAAAAATCTGGCAATGCCGCTCCACCTCCCCGTTTCGGTCTCTGCAGAATAGATAGCTTAATTTTGGGCCTAGATCTTCCCCATATGAAAGTCGTAATATGGGAATTCAGATTTGTGAAGAAGAATTTAGGGATTATCACAGCACTATGCTGAAGACAGTAACTGAGTTTGGGAAGTAATATCATTTTAATTAAATTGATACGCCCAGCTACAGAGAGTGGAAGCCTGCTCCATGCTGCAAATTTAGACTTGACGAATTCTAACAAAGGGAATATATTAAGTTGGAAGTCAAGCCTGCTGCATTGAGAGATGTATATGCCCAGATATTTAAAACTAGATACAATAGGGAGGGGGGAGATTGTCCCTAGACCAGGCATTGGACCATGGGAGAGGGGCAAGTTATCCAGGTTTAACAATACAAGTGACCGACTTGTTCCTCTTTCCACTTTTGCCAAGTATATTTGGAGGGAAAGTCACGTCATCTGAAGGAAAACTGACCTTGGGTAAGCAGGCTCTACCATGCGTAATAAGAGTTGTATAACCATCCCATAGAAATTGAGGCATCTTCTGAGGAAGTTTTCATCCAGTAACCCGGCATCGGCACAGGCCTTATAACGCACTAGTTTCTGCAGTAAGAACAGATGGAGGAATCTTTTAGTTTGAGGTTTTTGCATTAAAAAAAACTGCACAAAAGCAAAATGAGAGCAAAAAAGAATCAAAAGAAATCAACTTAAAGAGGACCTGTCACTGCGCAGATAAATTGAGTGAAATAACTAGTAAAATCCCTGACTACCCCCGATTCTGCCTCTCTTTTCCGTTCTGTGCCAAGACGCTCTATTGCAGAGATATTCCCATAATTACATTTGGAGCACAACATGTGAAATCTCAGCATGCAGCTCAAATGGTGGCTTCTTCACAGTCTTCTCTGGAGGTGTGCGCCTTCACTCCTCCCTCCACAGCTCTGCAGCACCTGACACCGCTACGTCAGCTGCAGGGCTGTGATTGGCGGAGTCTGCGAGAGAGGGGTGAAGGCGCACACCTCCATAGAAAACGCTGAAGAAACGACCAGCTGATCTACAGAGATTTCACATTCTGTGTTCCAAAACAAATCTGAATAACTCTGCAATGGAGCGACGCAGCACAAAATGGTAAAGAGTGGCAAAATCAGGGGAGCTCGGAGATTTTTACATGGTAATTAACTCAATTTTTTTTGGAGCAAGTGACAGCTGTTATTTAAAGGCGGAAAAAGCAGTGAATGCCAATCACTCAAATAAAAAATATTCCATAAAGATATGAACAAACCTTGAGCTGAGTTTTACAGCGTTTTAGCATCTCTCTGTGCCTGGCAGCAAGTGGAGAATCTTTCCACTGACTTTCATTGTTCTTCAGCTCTTCCACTGTCCTAAGGATGATAGAAACATATGGATCACTACTGTCTCCCTAAACTGCACACAATGTATACGACTACCATAAACTTTAGGCAGAGTTGACGAAGGAGGCTTTTACGCTGCAGAGCTGCTCACCTGTTCAGCTCACGAATGGCCCTTAATCGCCGAATATAACGGCGGCAGCTAGGCAGGATGGCGAGGTGATGAGCGTGCAAGGTCAGAAAGAAGCATTCTGTAGGGAACTTAGGCTCAGAAAACGAAGAAGGATCTTGATCTACAAACATAAAATATACAAATAAATTGGATATACAATATTGTAGCCACAATGACAATGGTAAAATGTTCCATCCATTAAAGGGTTTGTCCAGCGTTTATCATTACCAGGTGAGCAACACTGATGATGTCACATCTGTACACATCTGCCAGGATGTATACAGGATCCACAGCTGTGTGCAGACTTAAGGAAACCCGCTTTGCGCAGCTCCCGATTTGGAGGGGAGTGGCGCCATACAACCTCTTTACTAATAAATGTATTTCTTGTGACTAGGATATGACACTTACTTAGATCTGTCATCCAGCTGGCGACCTCCTCCATTGTGGCTTTGATACGGGTCTCATCACTGGGTAACGTTATGCGGCATTTTGGATGGAAAATATACATGGCGTCCACAGTCTCCAGCTTAATCTTGGTGCTGAGCTGCTGTAGCACCCACAGGAAGTTCAGCATGAATCCGTCTGTCGACACCAGCCTGTCATCTGTCTGCAATGCACAAAGAATCAGAATTAAAAACTGTGCGCTGTCCTAGAAGAAAGGGAATTGTAGACAGGGTTGTACCTGCATCTGTGCCTTTTTCATATTGCCATTGACTATGGCAGCCATGTAATTCAGTGCAGATTCCCTGGTCTCGCCATTTAGCAATATACTATGTAAAATCTTAAATAACTCTTGCTAGAAAAAAAATAAAAACACGTAAGAAAGCCTTACACAGCATTAATGTGATTAATAAAAGTGCAGTGTCGCCCTCATCTGCTCACATCATTAACCCCTTCATGACCTTGGGATTTTCCGTTTTTCCATGTTCGTTTTTCACTCCCCTCCTTCCCAGAGCCATAACTTTTTTATTTTTCCGTCAATTTGGCCATGTGAGGGCTTATTTTTTGCGGGACGAGTTGTACTTTTGAACGACATCATTGGTTTTAGCATGTCGTGTACTAGAAAACGGGAAAAAAATTCCAAGTGCAGTGAAATTGCAAAAAAAGTGCAGTCCCACACTTGTTTTTTGTTTGGCTTTTTTGCTAGGTTCACTAAATGCTAAAACTGACCTGCCATTATGATTCTCCAGGTCACTACGAGTTCACAGACACATAACATGACTAGGTTATTTTTTACCTAAGTGGTGAAAAAAAAATTCCAAACTTTGCAAAAAAAAATAAAAAATTGCGCCATTTTCCGATACTCGTAGCGTCTCCATTTTTCAAGATCTGAGGTCGGTTGAGGGCTTATTTTTGGCGTGCCGAGCTGGCGTTTTTAATGATAGCATTTTGGTGCAGATACGTTCTTTTGATCGCCCGTTATTGCATTTTAATGCAATGTCGCTGCAACCAAAAAAAACGTAATTCTGGCGTTTCTAATTTTTTTCTCGCTACGCTGTTTAGCGATCAGGTTAATTCTTTTTTTTTATTGATAGATCGGGCGATTCTGAACGCGGCAATACCAAATATGTGTAGGTTTTGGTTTTTTTTATTGATTTATTTTGATTGGGGCGAAAGGGGGGCGATTTAAACTTTTATATTTTTTTCACATTTTTTTCAACTTTTTTTTTTTTTTTACTTTTGGCATGCTTCAATAGCCTCCATGGGAGGCTAGAAGCAGGCACAGCACGATCGGCTCTGCTACATAGCAGCAATCTGCTGATCGCTGCTATGTAGCAGAAAATCAGGTGTGCTGTGAGCGCCGACCACAGGGTGGCGCTCACAGCTGCCGGGGATCTGTAACCATAGAGGTCTCAAGGACCTCTATGGTTACAATACTGAAGCATCGCCAACCTCCCATCATGTGACGGGGTCGGCGATGCCGTCATTTCCGGCCGGATGCAGTAGTTAAATGCCGCTGTCTGCGTTTGACAGCGGCATATAACTAGTTAATAGGAGCGGGCAGATCGCGATTCTGCCCGCGCCTATTGCGGGCACATGTCAGCTGTTCAAAACAGCTGACATCTCCCGGCTTTGATGCGGGCTCACCGCCGGAGCCCGCATCAAAGAGGGGCTTCTGACCTCGGACGTACTATCCCTTCCGAAGTCAGAAAGGGGTTAAAGGGAATTTGTCACCCCGTTTTTTCAATATGAGATAAAAATATGGTTCAATAGGGCCTGAGCTCAGCCTTACATCAGTACCTTTCATGTCCCCCGATTCCCCACCTTTGCTGAGAAAATGCCTTAGTAATCTCTCCGTTTTCGTATGTCAATCACCCCGGTCTGGTCTGATGGGCAGGGCCTAATCGCCGTTTCTCCCCACCTCCTGCCTTGCTCTGCGCATTAATTTATCTTCTGTCCTGCGTTGCCGTTGTTTTCTGCACCTGCGCATTGAAGTGGCCTCTCGCGCGTGCGCCGTATGTTCCGGGGCACAGAGCATAGGGTCAATAGCCGGCGCATGCGCAATAATTATTTCATGCTTTGCCCACAGTTGGTCAAAACATATTGCGCAGGCACTAGAGGCCAATTCAATGCGCACACGCAGAAACTGAACGGGATCTGTGCTATTCATAGATCTACTTACGTCAAACACGCCGAGGAGCGGGGGGGAGAGACGGCGATTAGGCCACGCCCATTGGACCGGACCGGGGTGATTGACATACGAAAACGGAGAGATTACTAAGGTATTTTCTCAGCAAAGGTGGAGAATCGGGGATATGAAAGGTACTGATGTAAAGCAGAGCTCAGGCCCTATTGAACCATATTTTGATCTCTTATCGAAAAACGGGGTGACAGGTTCCCTTTAAACTGTGCCATGAATCGGCCCGCAATGATCCGATATTGATGACCTATTCTAGGGAAACGTCATCAATATTAGTGTGGAAGAAACCCCCTCTAAGTGTATAATTTTTCATAGCAGAAATGTAATGGCGCTTCTGTACATTTTTCCCTTTGCAATACAAAAAGTGATATTTGCACCAAATATGTACTGGCTGTTAAAATAACACCCCATGGTCCTGTGTCCCCCAATGAGGCGTAGGAGAAATCTGCATCTGTGGTCAATTTACGCTGCAGATTTTCTCCTCCACATTTGGATGCGATTCAATGGTGGCAAATCCATTGCGTATACAGCCCAAGCAAAAACACAGGGTTTGTCCCATCATTGGGACACAGCGACAACATAGTATCAGCGTACAATACTCACCCGTGCCGACTCCAAGTAATGCTGAAGGGACTGGCTGACCACTCGTGTGTTTTCCAGAGTAATTGCAGGACCAGAGAAGTATTTTTCTACAACTTTATTCTGTAGGGAGATAGATTTATCTCGGTCATATAAAAAATATGCTACAAAATCGTCTGTGACCATTCAAGACAACGTAAAACATTGGAAAGTAAAATGAAAGTCACAGCAAATAAAAAAAGAAAAAACGTACGTCATCCTCAGCAAAGACGGAGAGGCTGAAGAATGAGCCAAGGTAGGAGAGGCGCTGCAGCTCCCGGCCACTCGCAGGGCTCAGGGACTTGGGTAACCAGAGGGGCAGGGAGGCCATCTAAACCGAAACGTAGTGTAATGAGGCGTATTATAATCGTATACCAATATATAGGAGGCACTGCACACCTTACTGGATTCAGCATATAGTTACTACTGAGAAGAGTAACAAACAATAGAGAAAAATGGTAGAAATAAAATAAATCACTTACCAAGCAACAGATGGGGTGAGTCTTTCCAAACTTAATCTCACACAGTTCACCTAAAGCCTGCAGAAAAGAGAAGACATCGGTGAACTCCAAGAACTACAATCTATCACCAATGTGCATCAGAAACCATTCCCAGTAAGCGAGCGCCATCTATCTGCCGATCTGGTCCCTTCTGCAGGAAACTGTGCAATTAAACAGAGAAAACCTACAAAATAATATTGCAGTAGTGGAAGAACCATGACAGCACCCTTATGCGAATACACACAGTCTGAGCGGTGTGGTGATGGTGCCGTGTCCAGCCTCGCAGTCATCACTGGGTGTGAATATTCAGAAAGTGGCCGGGTCCTTACCATTAATGGGTATTTGAAGTTGTCGCTATCCAAAGAACAATCTTTAGCTGCCAGTGCCAATCCTTGCAGAATTGGAATGAAGATCTGTGTACGAAAAAAAATGGGATATCTTAAGGTTTAGCTTGTCTGTGTAATGCATTGGCATCAACTTTTTATAACGCAATCCAGAGGGGTGAAGGGCTCACGAATTGCCGTACCTGTTTGAACACCTCCTCGTCTTGGTAGGTCGTCCTTACGAGTTCTTGTACGAAGCCGAACGGCAGGTTCCTACAGAGCATATATGGCACCAGGAGAGACTGCTGCTGTACAGACCTGAACGAAAAAAAAAATATTACATATGGGGAGAGGGACAAGAGTGCACTCATGTACATTGCTTTCAGTACATCGTAAGAGGTACCAGGGGAGAGGTTGTGACCCTTTATAGGGGCATTCTCATCTAAAATGCTATGATGTACTGCTAGGAACAGGTCTTAACATCCCGACGATGAAGGATTAACATCTGGGACTTTACAGATCCCATTGTTCCTGTCCACATCAGCGGTGCGGATGACCATCTACAGATAGCTCCGGGATTCTTGCACTAGCAGCAAATATCATGCACGTGTCCTATTCTAATGAACGACACCCTTATTCGTCTTGTGCCCACCTTGGCTGGGTGAGAGCCCCCTGTAACACCAGAGCAGCATGGCAGATACACTGCGATCGAATGTTGCTCAGGAGCTGGCTCACATCTGGCTGACTGCACATCTGCAGGAGGAAACAGGACAGTATTATCTCTTCTGCATTCATTATATATTGCTGCCGCACTCCATGCAAACTACACAGTGCAGTGCTGCCATCCAGAGGCCGGAGGATGCACTTACAGCTCATCGCTGAAATTTTACCTTTGGTGCTTTCCTCTCCTCGATTCCCACTCTATCAAAGCACTCGATGAGGTAGTTGAGCATCTCAGTTTCTTTGCAGGTTTCTATAGTGAAGTGATCTCCGCATGACTCTGTACTACTATTACCACTGCAGAAGAAAGAACTATATCAATGTAATCTCAGTAAAAAAAATAATCACAATCTTGGATCCTGAGCACAAGATGTCATAATTGAAGGGTTAACAGTATCAGTGATTCACATGAGAAAAAACAATACATTAATAAGATTAAAAAATACTAAAGTTAGTGAGAAAGCGGCAAAAGACGCCTGGAGAGTTAGTTTTTAGTCCACACAGAGGTTTAGTCATCTCCATCCAGTGTAAGGATACAGAAAAGGACACATTCCCAAAATAAAGGGCAACTGGGGTCTGCAGGTCAACAGGGTCACAGCCGGACGATTGTACAAAAGGAGCATTTTTTTTTTTACCTTTTGGGTCTAACCAAAATACATAAAGGGAAAATGCTACAAAAAATGCAATAATTGACGGAAAGGAATATTTTGGTGCAGGCACATGTGGAAAAGTGCAGCACTTCTGTACATAGGAGCGTGGCCTGGGGCTGTGTTCACATGTAGACAAATTGCTGTGGATTATTGTGCAGCCCATCTGCATTTATTACAGATAGATTTATTGCACATTTTACCTCTTTCAATTGCAAAGGGTAACTTTTGTGAAAATTTTGTAATTTATGTGCAGAAATTTTCAGCAACTTATAGATGAGATTTGTGTTAAATGACACTATGGACTTCTCCGCATGCAAACCCGAGAGAAAAAAATCCACAACTAAAGAACAGTCCGTTAAGATATTGCTGCACATTTTTTCTATGGATTTATAGCAGAATTCAATTATTGCAGAAAATCATCACCAGACTTTCCTGGATGAAAAGATGGCAAAAATGTGATTTATCATCAGCTCTGATCTCGATTACATTCATAAGATTTGTTACGCTTTTTTTTTTGAAAATTGAGTCGTCTCGTTCTCATGGTGGTGGTTGGACTAATCTGGAGCAGACCTGCTGTACCCATAACAATATAGATTTATTATACTTTTTTACCCCAGAAGATGTACATTTCAGAGTTATGCATCCACCTCCATTTCTGGAGCATTTTCTAACATCCTGACTTCTTCCTGTATCATAATTTCCTGAAAAGTAAATTTGGCCCCTAAAAGTAGCATGCGGTCCAGATAGAAAGCCCACTCATATGCAAAACTCCAACGCACTGGACAGGCACAGCAACTGGTACGTGAGAGTTAGTGAGCGGGTGGGCACGTCCACATGCCGCATGGCAAGTACCTGGACCCAAAGTGCACACTAGAGAAATCCTCTTCATCGCTCTCCTCGTCACTGCTGTCCTCAGCCTCATTGACGTGGGTGAGGAAGAGGAGGGACAGAGGGTTGTCATATGCGCTGGCACAACATGAAAACACAGTCAATAAATGCGAGGGTGGGAAGACATGAAGCGCCAAATATAAGGGGGGCAGCAGTAAGTCCCATCTGTCTACCTCTATATACATTAGTACTGGAGGCCGACAGGCGGCACCAGTTAACCCTACTGCACTGACGTCTGGAGGAATGGCACCGGGCGTTTCAATCTGACACTAAATACAATTCAGCCACAGTGCATGCAACGGCACCACAAACCCCAGCAAGCACAGAGGTCGTGAACATGACACAAAGCACGACCCCAATCTGTAAAGCCCCACACAGCTTGGATTTTGGTTTCGCTGCTATTATCCAGAGCACAGGCTGGAATGTGAGAAACCTTTTACCGGACACTCAGGAAATGTGTGCAAGCGGGTGACAACCTTTGTAAGAGCTGTAACAGCAGCCATATTGGTGGTCAGTACATGGTAAAGTAGACATAAGGAAAATGATGCGTACTGTGCAGCAAATCTATGGCACGCTTAGACCGAAATTACATACATCCCTGTCCTCCAAAAAACTGCAGAGGTGGGCGCAAGCAGCCTGGGGTCTACAGCACACCCCTCTCCTACAACATACTTGTCTTATAATATGGATGATGGAGTTTCCATCATCAGAAAAGGTGCAAATAATAATCTGAGATTTCAGCTATCATGCATAGATTTCTCATGCTTCAGAAACCAGTCAGTTAAGAGAACAGACAACATACAGGGGCCATGCACACACCGACAACCTGCAGGCAGAATACCTAGGGGTGATCCGGTTTTGCCTCGGGGACACTCTGGGAGATACCAGAGACCTCCGTCTAGGTGAGCTTGCCGGCACGGCTCGAGGACTGCTGGACAAGGTGCGAGGGCTGGGTGACAGGTGCAAGACAGGGGAGAGGCTGGAAGTCCTTGGGCTAGAAGGAATGGGCATGGGCCCTGAATGGGTGACAATGTAAGGCCGATAACGAGGGGAGGACGATGCATGGCCTGTGGATGGGCTTGGCGGTACAGGTGGAGATTGTGCAGTGCTGCACGACTGGGCAATAGAAATGGATGGCAAGGGCGAGTGTGGCGCTGGCACAGGAGAAGTATTAACGGGACTAGCATCATAAAGACTGGATAGAGAGAGAAAAATAGGAAGTGAAAACAATATTTAGACAGGAGCAAAAAAAGTAATAAATCGTGAATATTGTATAGGGGCTGACATGTTACCAGAATAAGAATAAAAAAAATAATCGTTTCATGGGAAAAAAAAAAAAAGTGTGATTTTTGTGTACTCACCGTAAAATCTCTTTCTCTTAGCCTCTAATTGGGGGACACAGGACCATGGGTGTTATGCTGCTGTCCACTAGGAGGCGACACTATGCATAATCTGAAAAAGATTAACCGTGGCTCCTCCTCTGCAGTATACACCCATGGACGGCGTCAGCCTTCTCCAGTTTTGTGCAAAAGCAGTAGGAGGAACGTAACATGAATAACAGACATGCCTGTAAGAAGGCCACTATGTACGAGCTCAAAGAACAATATGAGAACTCAACAGAAACAACGGCCCGTAAAGGGCAACAGGGTGGGAGCTGTGTCCCCCAATTAGAGGCTAAGAGAAAGATTTTACGGTGAGTACACAAAAATCTCCTTTACTCTGTGACCTCATTGGGGGACACAGGACCATGGGACGTCCCAAAGCAGTCCCTGGGTGGGAAGCAATGGACGAATATTTTGCAGACAGGCCCCTATACTTGGGGCACTGCCGCCTGCAGAACACATCTACCCAGGCTCGCTTCCGCTGAGGACTGGGTATGAACCCTGTAGTGTTTAGTAAACGAGTGTGGGCTAGTCCAAGTGACCGCCCTACACACCTGTTGTGCCGAAGCCTGGTGCCGAATGGCCCAGCAGGCCCCTACTGCCCGAGTAGAGTGTGCTGTAATACTGGCTGGAAGAGGAGAATTCTTAAGGCGGTAGGTCTCTTGTAAGGTGGATGTGATCTACCTGGCAAGGGTAGCTTTGAAAGCCGGCAGACCCTTGCGGCCGCCTTCCGGAAGAAGAAAAAGAGAATCAGACCTCCGGAAGGACGCAGTGCTAGACAAGGTCAAGCGCATGCAGAGCCTTCTCCACTCTATGAACCGGGACCGGACAAAGGGAAGGCAGAGAAATTTCCTCATTGAGGCGGAAGTTGGACACAACCTTCGGAAGGAAGGATGGGACTGTACGGAGAACTACCTTGTCCTGGAGAAAAACCAGGAAGGGCCGTCTGCAGGAGAGTGCTGTCAGTTCAGACACCCTGTGTAGCGAGGTGATTGCCACCAGGAAAACCACCTTCTGGGAGAGAAGGCGGAGCGGGACCTCCTTAAGGGGTTCGAAGGGTGGTTCCTGCAATGCTGTCAGGACCAGTTTGAGGTCCCACGTTTCTAGTGGTCGTCTGTAGGGGGGAACCAATTGGGAAACCCCCTGAAGAAAAGTCCTTACTTGAGGCTTGGTAGCAATGCGCCTTTGAAAAAGCACTGAGAGGGCTGACACCAGACTCTTAGATGAGTCCAGGGACAGTCTGGCCTCCTGACCCGATTTGGAGAAAAACCAGGTATTTTGGGGAGGGAATAAGGGAATAAGGTCTGGCCGCGAGATTCGCACCAGGTAAACAGAACTTTCCAGGTACGGTCATAGATCCTGGCAGAGGCTGGCTTACGTGCCCTGATCATGGTCCTAATGACGTACATCGAGAGCCCTGCCTGGTTTAGAAGCCAGGTTTCAAGGGCCACGCCGTCAAATTGAGAGCCCCTGAGTTCTTGTGGTAGAACGGGCCTTGTGATAGAAGATCGGGCGTCGGGGAGGCGCTAGGGGGCGTCTGCAGAAAGTTGTACGACGTCAGCGTACCATGTACGTCTGGGCCCGACCGGTGCGATTAAGATGGTTGGAACTCCCTCTTGCTTGATCTTCCTCACCACTCTGGATAACAGAAGTAGAGGTGGAAAAATGTACAGAAGCTGGAACTGGGTCCAGTCCTGAACCAGAGCGTCTGCTCCGAGCGACAGCGGATCGTGTGTTCTGGCCATGAAGTTGGAGACCTTGGCATTGAAGTGGGATGCCATTAGGTCCACATCTGGCGTCCTCCAGTGATAGCAGATCTGGCAAAAAATTTCGGGATGGAGAGACCACTCTCCCTAATCTATTTCTTGTCGTCTGAGGAAGTCTGCTTCCCAGTTGTCCACACCCGGAATGTGGACCACCGAGAGAACCGAGCCTGTGTCCTCCGCCCAGTGGAGGATGTTTGACACTTCTCGCATCGCCTGGGTACTGCGGGTCCCCCCTTGGTGATTCACATATGCCACAGTTGTGGCATTGTCCGATTGTATACTGATGTGAGAGGCTGCCAGTAAGTGATGGAAGGCCCTCAATGCCAGGAGGATGGCACGAATTTCCAGGATGTTGATGGGCATGGTCGCTTCCACTGGGGACCACTTGCCCTGTGCCCTGTGGTGTAGGTGCACTGCACCCCAACCAGTCAGGCTCGCATCGGTGGTCAGAACCTTCCATTGACCTGTGAGAAAGGATTTCCCCTTTGCTAGCGAGGTTGTCTTGAGCAAGCAGTGCAGGGACCCCCTGGTTGACGACCTTAACTGGAATTCCCTGAGAGAAAAAGGGATTAGTGTCCCAGGATTTGAGAATGGCTAGTTGGAGAGGCCTGAGGTTAAACTGGGCAAATGGGACCGCTTCTATTGCTGCCCCATCCTGCCGAGGACTTTCATGGCAAACCGGAGAGATCGAGGGGGTTTGCGGAGGAGGGTGTGAACTCCTAGGCAGAGAGCCAGTGCCTTGTCCCTGGAAAAGAGCACTAGACCCCTGGGGGTGTTGTATAGCATCCCCAGGAAGGTCAGAGACTGACTCGGGGTTGGTGATGACCTTTGTAGGTTGACTAACCAGCCCATGCGACTCAGTGTCAGTTGTGATTGAGACGCTGAGCTCGCAGTCCTTGAAGGTAGGAGCCTTGATGAGTAGATCGTCCAGGTATGGAACGACTACTATGCCTTTAGAGTGCAGAACGTCCATGGTGGCTGCCATGACTTTGGTGAACACTCTGGGAGCCGTGGCGAGTTCGAACGGGAGAGCCACGAACTGGTAGTGGTCCTGGTCGATTGTGAACCTGAGAAAACTCTAATGAGCAGGTGCAATCGGTATATGCAGGTATGCGTCTTGTATATCTATGAAGGCGAGATATTCTCCCTTCTCCATGGACGCAATGATGGACCGAAGGGACTCCAGCGGAAGTGACAAACCCGTACAATTTGTTGAGTTGAGTTCAGGTCCAGTATGGGCCGTACGCTGTGTCCTTTCTTGGGGACTACGAATAGATTGGAGTAGAACCCTCGGAAGCACCCGGCCGTGGGAACCGGTACTATGACTCCTGCTTGAAGAAGCGAGGAAACCGCTTGGTGAAAGGCACGGGCCTTGGCTGGCGGTTTTGGGGGAACAGAGAGGAAGAATTGGTTCGGTGGGTTGGAGGTTGAACACTGTCTTGTATCCGGAAGACACTAGTTCCCTGACCCACCTGTCTTCTGTAGTAGGCATCCAGACTTGCTGAAAGAGCAAAGTCGGCCGCCTACGGGTGGGATGTCTTCCGGGGTCCGTGAGCCATGAGGAGGAAAAGGTCTGAGGTTTTCCTCCTTTGGGCTTTGACTGGCCTGCTTTTAACTGCCAGGTCTTGTCCGACCTTTGCGTAGACCGCGAGTTGTCCCTGTGTGGGGAACGGTTACGATTTTGTACTGGACGCGAGACGGACCAGCCCGAGGAATTCCGAAAGGATCGGAATTGGGTTTGTTACACTTCTTGTAAGTGTTGTAAGTGCGTCTAGGTTTCAGTTGAGGGAGAGAGGTACTCTTACCCCCGGTGGCATTGGATATCATTGTGTCCAACTTTTCACCGAAAAGTCACCCAGTGAGATACGGGAGGTGCGTGAGGGACTTCTTTGAGGCTGCGTCCACTTTCCATTCCGCAGCCAGAGGATACACCAAATCGTGATGGCGTTTGATGCTATCCCTGCTACGCCCCTTGCTGAATCCAGAGCTGTATGAAGCATGTAATCTGCTACAACTGCTATTTGAACCGCTTGGTCCGACAGCTCAGGAGCAGATGCTTGGAGGCCAGCTTGTAAATTTTTGGCCCAAGCCAGGATGGCCTTGGCAGCTCAAACTGAAGCGAACGCGGGAGCCAGGGAGGCCCCTGCCTCCTCGAAAATTGAACGAGCCATGCGTTCTGCCTGCCGGTCTACCGCGTCCCTGAGGGTTGAGCTATCTGGCAGTGAAAAGAGGGTCTGTGCTGCTAGTTTAGAGACTGGGGGGTCCACTTCGGGTGGATCTGTCCATTCCTTGGTATCCTTCTGTGGGAAAAGGTACCTTGTCTCCAGATATTTTCGATAAGCAAATTTTTTCTCATGAGAGCTGCTTTTTAAGGATCGCTTTAAACTCTGGGTGGTTAGAGAAAACCTTAGGCGGCTTCAGAGGTCCTTCAAGGGAAATCTTGTGTTCTGGGGCCTCTGGTGGCAGATTAGAAATGTCCTGCACCCGATGGATGGAAGAGATTATGTCCTCAACTAGCGCTGTATTGCTAGGGGGGATTGGGATCAGGAACCCCTCCGTTTCCCTGTCTGAGTCGGAGTCACAGATGCCTTCCAAATCCTGTGTATCACTGAGGCGTCCCCTGCTGGGTGAGCTGGGGAGGAGGCCTCCTCTGGTCGGGGATTGCGGAGATCTGCATTGTCTGCCCCTGGAAGGGGACGGTCTAGATGACCTGGAACTACGGTGTCTCTCCCTAGAGGGGGATGACCGTGTGCTATGGGATGACGCAGATGGACTTGACCTATGGGTCCGCTTGCGTCCTGACCTAGACGTGGATGTGCCAGGGTCGTTCTGTTCCTGAGTCAAGCTCACCCTTTGCTGGGTAAGTCATAGCCGAGGCATGACTGCAGAGTCTGAAGCAATGTGGAGGTTTGGTTATCTATAGACTGCGTCATAGATTGCGACCTCTGAGTAACCCATTCCGGCATGGCATTAGACACCGAAGCATTGGCAGGGGCTTCTTGGGGCTCTGATGCAGTAGTCTGGGTGCAGTCCTGGCAGTGCTGCCACTGGGGAGAGCGGTCCTGCAGGCTGTGCAGGATGCATAATAGCAGTCCTGCCTGGTTCTCTTGGACCTTGAGCCCGGCATAGTGCACAGAGTGCAGAAGGGCTAGCTATGCTGCAGAGGAACCTATAGGGGAGCCTTATAGCATAGCTCCCAACCGTCCCTCATTGTGTGGGACTGTCCCGGTTTTGAGCCTTTGCCCCTCTGTCCAGCACGGGACGCTCTGTACGGAGCGGAGCCGTGTGTGCAAAGTGTACGGAGCGCAGCCGCGTGTGTAGGAGTAGCTATGTGTGGCCATTATACGGTACGAAGTATCATGTGCGGCCAATATACAGTATGGAGCATCATGTGCGGTCAATATACAGTATGGAGAATCATGTGTGGTCATTATACAGAATGGAGCATCATGTGGGGCCATTATACAGTATGGAGCATCATGTGTGGCCATTATACAGTATGGAGCATCATGTGGGGTCATTATACAATATGGAGCATCATGTGCGGTCATTATACAGTATTGAGCATCATGTGCGGTCATTATACAGTATGGAGCATCATGTGGGGTCATTATACAGTATGGAGCTAGCAAATCCTATTAAAGTGAACTTTAATTAGAATTTGCTAGCCGGAACTTTTTGGAGCATTGTTTTGCACATAAGTTGCATCATTTTTAGAATTATCATGTCAGGCTGACTATATATCTGGTTGCGCATGAAAGTTTCATCAATTGTGGCACTAATTCTTCAATCATACCTGGCTCAAACATACATTTGGCATTGTCCATAGGTCTCTTTGTCTGTGTGTTCTTCTTTTGTGTGGCTCTTATAGCTTTGTTTGGTATTTTTTACATCATTTTAATCATATTTCAATAAATTTATAATATTTTAACATTTTGCTATATCGTCTTTTCTACTCTTTATTTAAGTAGTAGTGTGTATTCATCATTAAACAGTGTGATCAGCAGTACTAAATGGGTGTGGTTGGGACGTGGATATGGGTGTGACTAGTTATGAATGGGTGTGGTCAGAGGCGTGGACTGGCTGGCCTGGTCCTGCTGACCGGGAGATGCAGGGTTAATCCTTGCTGCAGTAGAAATGGCCGCCGAGGAGAAGAGGCAGGGGGAGAAGGGGGCGGAAAGCTGAGAAAAAGGCAGCAAAGCTGCGTAAAAACGCGCCCTTTCTGTCTCGATCTGCCCCCTCTATGACACTGTAGAGTCATATTTGTCATCCGGGGGGCGGAGAGGAGGCGGCAGCTTCAGCTAGGCCGAAGCCGAGGCCTAAATTAGATGTCTGATGCCCAGAAGGGCTCCAGGCCGGCACGAAAGTCTGGGAGGGGGTCGGATCTGAACCGGACCCCCCCGGATTTAAAGGCAGGATAGCGGTGGGGCTATAAGCGGAAGGGGGGGCCCGGTGTGGGGTTATAGGGCTGGTGCTGCCGCAGAGACAGGGGCGCATGGGAGCCCTGTGTCTGTATTGTGCCATGCCTGCCTGCACTCCCCCCGGCCCCGACAGGAGACCGCAGCTGGGCTGGGGTCCCTGGATGCAGGCGCAGTGTGCTGGGCCCATTGCTGGGAGCTGCAAGAGTGCTGCCTGTACAGGCCCTACCTGAGGCGTCTCACCCGAATGCCCCCAGAGGGGGATTAGGGAGGGTGCTGTGTGACCATCAGGGGGCTTTATCCTCGCCTCGACCTCAACCCAGAAACCAAAAGGAATTGGGGAAGTGGGGGGGTCTCGACTTCGAACCAGCACCCGAGGAACTGGGGAAGGAGCAACATGGGGGAAAAAGCCATCTCGACTTCAACCGGGCACCCCATAATAGGGGGCCGAGGAAGGAGCCATGCCGGGAGTCTCGCAGGAGACCCACTTTTCTTCATCTGTAATCCCGTCGGAAAAACGGAGTAAAGAAAAAAATTTTAGGTGTGCCTCCTATGCGACACTAAGGAAAAACTGGAGAAGGCTGACGCCGTCCAGGGGTGTATACTGCAGAGGAGGAGCCACGGTTAATCTTTTTCAGATTATGCATTGTGACGCCTCCTAGAGGACAGCAGCATAACACCCATAGTCCTGTGTCCCCCCAATGAGGTGACAGAGTAAATAGATTAAAGTAGGATTTGCAGAAATTATTTCCCACCAACCCTCTTAAAGTGTGTAAAATATTTACTGATGACAGTCTCTCTCGTTTTCCAGGGACGCTCCGGTCTTCTTCAGGACCAGAAGATCTCAGATCAGACTTACCGGATCACACAGAGGTTTATGTGCAGAGCGGAGGTCACTTTCCTCATGTAAGTCATTGTGAGCCAGCAAAGCTCCTGTGTGGTCACGTGGGCAAGGAGAGGACCGGAGCGGCAATGGAAACCGGAGAAGACGGCGATTGCTGAGTATTTAATCCACTTACACTACATTGCATACAGATTTAGAGAAGTAAAAATGTGCAGTGATTGAGACCCAAAACTTCACAAGAACAGATCGTGAGAGCCAAGTGTGACACTTATGCATTGTATATCTGCACTACTTACAGTTAAAGGGGGTTGTCTGGCGCCATTCACTTCCGCATAAAGAGGTGGGCAGTGCTGAGAACGTTGCATTTGCACATACTTGTAAAGCCGTGTGCACATTACTAGTGTTGAGCATTCCGATACCGCAAGTATCGGCCGATACTTAGCGGTATCGGAATTCCGATACCGAGATCCGATACTTTTGTTGTATCGGGAATCGGTATCAGGATCGATATAATGTGTAAAATAAAGAATTAAAATAAAAAATATTGCTATACTCACCTCTCCGACGCAGCCTACACCTTACCGAGGAAACCGGCAGCCTTGTTTGCTTAAAATGCGCGCGTTTACTGCCTTCCGTGACGTCACGGCTTCTGATTGGTCGCGTGCCGCCCATGTGACCGCGACGCGACCAATCACAACAAGCCATGACGTAATTTTCAGGTCCTGAATGCCTAGGCATTCTTTAAAGGGGTTGCCTACCCAAAGACAACACTCGGGGTCTCCCTTCCAGCAAACAGCTGATTTAACCGGTGAAGCTGTGGCCAGCTGCTGAAGGGGAAATGTACAAAAAAAAGGCAAAAAAAAAAATCAACAAAATGACTGACGAGGTAATATATAATTAGGCAGGATAATTAGTAAAAGCTACTAATTATTACTGTTTCTCCTTTCCAGGTGGGAGACCATCCTCTGTGCCATATATATGCCCTAATAGAGAATGGAGAAGGGTTGTTTTCATGAGACAATCCCTTTACTTCCGCGACAGACTGCTCGATCACATCTAGTGACTCCATTATTCTCTGGCAGATTTGGAACAAGGTGAAATTTTCTGTAACTACAAGTTGCAGGAACACAATGGAAAGTAATGTAATTCTGGAGGTGTGATGGAGTTACTACAGACGACCCTGTAACAATATCCTACATGCTGACTCCACTTGCCTTGATAAGGAGCTGGCACCGAAGGATCCGGAGTTACATAACATGGGGCTGGTGCCGGGCGTCGACCCAGAGTTCAGCAATAAAGTCTTCTCTGGGATTCGCGTGGCTGCAATTGGCTGCGACGTTGCGGTCAAGCTGGCGAAAGGGTTGTCGTCCTTAGATTGCGAGGACATCATCAGGACTTCCATTAAAATCTGCCCTATTAAGTCTTTATAATTGGAGAAGACTGCGGGGAAAAAAAAAGGGGGAGAGTATTAGTAAGCCGTAACTGAACATCGGGTAATCAGTAAAGATGCAACGGCATGAGTTTAGTCAAAGGTCAATTTCGGAGGCGAGACGTATGCTGCAAACTTAAAGGAAGCAGAATTGGAAGCAGCACAAATAGCAAGCAGCATCTGAAGTTCTGGCCAGTGAGCAGTAGCCGGCCGGCTCTTCCCAGCGCCGCTGCAGGTGATTGTTCATCACCTGAAGTAGCGCTGGGAAGAGCTAGATGTGATTCATCCAAGGTTTTGGCAGCATGAATTGTCTAACAGGGGTTGTCCAAGTTCAGAAAAACATAGCTGCTTTCTATTAGACACAGCATGACCCTTAACCAGAGAGATCTTAGGGAATGACCGTGTCTGGTATCACAACTCGGCCCTATAGAAGTGAATGCAACTACAATATCACGCACAAACCAAGGTAAGAGGCGCTGCTTCTGAAAGAAAGCAGCCATGTTTTCTAATTCTGGACAACTCAGTAAGCTAAGATCCTCCAACAATGCTGAGGAGACGTTTCTCAATGTTTAACCTCTGCATAGGGGCGATCCTGGCCCACTGGTGCAAATGTAGCTCCATTTCCTTGCACAGTTCAGTGACCAAGAGCGGTGAAATGTAAGGGAATTTTAGAATGAGATACAGCGCTGCGCCTCTCATTTTGTGGTCCCAGAAGTCAGGCCCCCAGCAATTATTAAGCATTCATATCCTAGCCCTATGTTATCACTCAAGGTCTGTATACATGGGTAAATTCCTAATGAGCGTTGATAGGTGCTCCTTTAAAGGCCAATTCACAAGAGCCAGTGTTTATGCAGGTTAATACCACACGAGTGTTATCCGCAGCACAGCCGCTATGTACACAAGAAGATGCGTCGATAACCGATGATTTACTGGCCTATATTACAGATCCGATCAGCTGATCAACAAGAATTGTCCTGAGCAAAGGAATGCTTACACGGGAGGATCATCGGGAGCAAGCTGAAGTCATAAGGACCTTTACTAAGATGGGAATTACCCCTCGAAGTCATCCGTGTCCTGGTTTATTGTTTACCTTCTTTAGAGTTTTGCCTGAATTGAGCAGATAGAGACCTCAGGAAAACGACATCTCTGTCTCTGTCTTTCCAAGATACTCTGAAGATCTTGCAGACCAGCTGCAGCGACTGTTCTTCAGACACCTCAGATCCCGAAGAGGATTCCTGCAAAAGACGGAGGCACCCAATGATTAAACTGGAAGAAAACCACTAGCTGTTCTGTACGTACACTGCATAGATGTGCACTTTTCAGTTTTGTCCTGTGGCTTGATACAAAACACACGAAACATCAGCACCCTCATCCTCCTCTGCGCTCATCACTCCGCACTTCCGAGAGTCCACCTTACCTTATCATTAAGGCTTCTCTTCTCCCTGCGATCGCTCTCATCTACCTCCATGTTCTCGATCCCTGAGTCCACATCCACCTGGGACATGCTGAAAACAAGGAACAGGAGATGATGTTTTCTCAGATGGAGGTGAAGGGCATTAACCTAATGAAAGGTTGTGTTCCTCAATACAGTTTTACTAAATGTAAGAAGCTTAAACTGGAGTGGGCTGTAGATATTAGACTGGTTTTTGACGCCACATAGTAATGATGCAGAACAACAGGGAGGATGAATCAGAGCGGGCTGCATCACTGCATTCATGTGAGTTTTATGGCTCATGCAGGAGTCTGTTTAACATGGGCTGAACACGGCCTGGTCACCAGACTCCTGACCTGAACGCAACCGCTTTATATAATTCTTGGAGGTGGTCATGCTTAGATCAGGAAACTGGCGGCCAGTCCATGCATTGCGGTCTGTGCTGGGACCATAGTGCATGAGCTGTTACTATGAAAAGCTGTGAAAGACCTGTCAGTCTAGGGCACTGGTACGGGGAGAAGTTGTTGAAGACACTTCTCGAACTAGTCATTCAAGACGCATAGTCCCCGTCCAATATCTCCAAGTAAGTTTTCTTGAAGCGTTGCAGAGCAAGACATACAAGCTGCAATAACTCAGACTCGGTTCCATGCTGCCTGTGCTTCGAGCAGCATGAACCTGCGGACGGGGTCCTTTTACTTACAAATAACCACTACAGAGTTTCACCTTTTTTCACAGGCGACGCTGTCGATGTCCATGCTCTGAGAACGAGACAGGGACTGGGACTGTGTTTCGAGGCTATTAGATGGGGAACTGCTGAGCGAACTGACGCCTTCACTGCTCTGACTCCGGTGGGCCACCCCTGGAACAGGAAACAGGACAAAATTAGCACGAAAAGACAAATCCTAACTAGTATTGCCGCAAAGAAGAAGAAAAACTAAGACCTTTAACCTCTTTACTACCTTGGACGTATCCATACGTATATATATATATATATATATATATATATATATATATATATATATATATATATATATATATATATATATATATATATATATATATATATATATTAATCATAAATAAATATTAATAAAAAAAAAAAAAAGAAAACCATAAAAGTGCACATATTTGGTCTCGATACATCCAGAACAGCCCGACCTATAAGAACTGTCTCCCCAGTTAACCCCTTTAGTGAACAGTTATAAAAAAAAAACAAACAAAAAAAAAAAACACAAAAGGCAAAAAGCAACGCTTTATCATCATAACGCCGAATAAATAGTGGACTAAAATGCGATCAAAAAGACAAATTTAAATAAAAATGGTTATCAAGTCACCATACATCTCCATCACCCAAAAAATAAAGTTACAGCTCTCAGAATGAAGTGATACAAAAATATTTTTTTAATATAAAAGTTTTCAGTTTGGAAAAGTGCTAAAACATAAAACTATATAAAAACATAATTGGGGAATTACTGTAATTACAGAGACTCGAGGAATAAAGCTGCCTTATCCATTTTTACCATACGAGGAACAGCAAAAAAAAAATACAATTCCTGAGTAGTTGTTGTTTGTTTATCCTGCCTCCCATAAAAATTTGGAATAGTAAACGATTCAAAAAAGCCATGAGCCCGAAAATGGTACTAATAAAAACGTCAACTCATCCGGCTAAAAACAAGCCCTCACATGACTATGTGGGTCAGAATTGGGAACAATTATAGCTCTTAAAATACAGTGATGCTAAAATACGTAAAAAGCGTCTTTTAGTGTGACAGCAGCCAAACATAAAAACCAATAAAAATCTGGTATCGCACCGACCCGAAGAATAGTCACCTTATCACTTATACCGTACAAAGAACGGCACAAAGAAATAAAACCAATTCTTCCCTGCTGTTGACCTGTTCATTCTGCCTCCCAAAGATGGCAGTAAGCCTCGCTGCATATTTATACTGCACTCTATGTTGTGCGCTCACACCAGGGTTTCCACATAAATCTCTGAAATGCGTGATTCAGATGGAACCCCCAGCAGAACATTCCCTATAATGAGATAGATGAAGGCACTGTGAACGCCTCCTGGCCTTTTGATTCGGTGGTGTCCGTCTTTTTAGTTGTGCATAAAAGTGCCATAAGTCACAGTTTTGTGCACCTCTGAAAAAAATGGACACTCGAAACACAGGCCTGAGTGAGTGGTTCCCTCGAAGGTTTCATCTCTATCGTGTCACTATTTAAAAAGGGAAACCCCGATATAAGTGCTCAGCGTAGAGCGTCGGATAAATGTGATCCCAAACGTTATGCAAAATGTTCACAATAAAAGCTTCAACTCAATCCACAAAAAAAAGCAAATCCCCACTCAGGTCTGTCATCTGGTAATGAAAATATATAGGGGCTTCCATGTTACTGGTAGCACAAAGGCTCTGGAAAAGCAAAATGGCTCCTCGACGCTCAAAAGAAATTCAGCAATTTCTGCGCTCCCAAATCCAAACGAACCCACTTCCTTCTGAGTCCCAGTGTCGCTAAATGGCAGTTAGTGTCCACATTTGGCATTTCTGTAGTGATGAGAGCCCTCCTAACTTACAGGTGCATGTCTCTCCAGAAGCACGGGCTGGGCATAATGTACTGGTCACTACAACGGCAGTTTGCAATTTTCACTCGGCAACATTCATTGCTGCTGGTTTCTGTAAAACACTCATGGAGTCAAAATCATCACACCTGTAGATAAACTCCCAAAGGGTTAGAATTTCCAAAATGGAGTCACTTGAGGGGGGGGGATTCTGCTCTTCTAGCACTTAGGGGCTCTTTATATGGAGTCTGTAAATTATTCTAGAAAATTCTGCGCTCCAGGACCCCTTTTGTATAACAATACTGTTTAGCGATACAATGAGACTCGGGAGGGACAGGGCGCTATCTGCCAGTTGCACACGTCCCTCCCGAGTCACTCCGTATGGTTAAGCAGTACTGTACAGCCACATATGGGGTACTTTCCAAATTCAGCAGAAATTGTGGGACACATTTTGCTGCCAGTTTCAGATTTCCCAGTGTGAAAATGTAAAATTTGGGGCTGAAACAAAATTTTGGTGGTAAAAATTATTTCAAAAAGTCAAATGGTGCTCCTTCCCTTCCAAGCCCTGACTTGCGCACAAACAGTAGTTTTCCCCCACAAGTATCTGTATGTTTAGAAGAAATTGCACAACCAATTTTGTGGTCCATTTTTTCCTGTTACCCTTTTACCTAAAGTAACATTTTTGTGACAAAGTTAAATGCTCATTTTTCCCTTTCACATTCCAAAAAATTCCTGTGAAGCAATTGAAAGGTTAATAAACTTCTTGAATGTGGTTTTGAGCACCTTTAGGGTGCAGGTTTTAGAATGGTGTCACTTTTGGGTATTTTCTGTCATGTAGGCCCCTCAAAGTCACTTTAAATGTGAGGCGGTCCCTAAAAACGGTTTCGTAAATTTTGTTGGAAAAATGAGAAATTGCTGGTCAACTTTTAACCCTTATATCTTCCTAACCCCAAAAAAATGATGTTTCAAAAATTGTGCTGATGTAAAGTAGACATGTGGAAAATGTTATTAACTATTGTGTGATATGACTGATATAAAAGGCAGAAAAAATTGAAGTTTGAAAACTGCGAAATTTGTCAAATTTCCATTTTTTTTCACAAACAAACAAGTCATATCGAAGAAATGTTACTACCATCATGAAGTACAATATCTCAGAATCAGTGGGATCGAGTGAAGCGTTCCAGAGTTATTACCACATAAAGTGACAGTGGTCAGAATTGTAAAAATACTGTAGGTCAGGACATTAGGTCAGGACATTAATGTGCAAACAGGCTTGAGGTTAAAAAAAAACAAACGATTGCAATATTTCTGACAAATTATTGTAAATGCAGTGATGATATCTGGCGAACATTTTTTACACATCCCTGAAAACATCCTTTCAACAATTCTTTTGCAGGGGGGAGTTGTCCAAATCTGCTTTATTTACATAAACAGGACAAGCCCTTTAAGTGGATTTTTCTTACGTATAGTTCCACGTAATTAATCTTGGCACAAAGGAATCAATGAATAGAAAACAGCTTAGTCAGACCTAAGCCGACGGTGCGCCAGCGATCTGCAGGACTCCTATAAAGTAGCTCTGGGATATTAGAGCTGCATTCTCTGAATAGCAGGAGGATTTACAAGAGTTGTATAAAACCAGATTGATGGCCTATTTATAAAGATAATGCGGTATCTGCATCGTGCATACACATGGCCGGGACACTAAGCAGCAGTGTGACCGCTCGTCACGGCTAACTAATATGTAATGGAGCAGCGCCAAAAGCCGGAGACAGGACCCGTCAGCGAAGGTTTAGAGATGGAGGACGCCGCGCGGGTTTTAAAGGGAAAGCGCCCAACAGCATCAAATACACCAGGTGTATGGCTCACTGTGTAGTGACCATTTTCTGCACTGCACCTCAGCCCACATGTACTTCAATAGGAGATGAACCCCTGAGAACAGCCACAACACAGTGTACGAGCTGCGGTGTCCCGACTCCATACAACTGATCGGTGGAGGGGGCCGGCTGTCCTGATATTGATCACCTGTCGATAGTCCTGGACATCCCCTTTAATGTTTATTGAAAACCAACAAATGTGACTGACACATAAGGAAGGCAGCAATCCGGCTACTCTGAACCGGAGCCCAGGATGAGGCACTGAAGTCTCTAGGTCTATTTCTGAGGTTTAACGCACCACGTACCCAGCATCATTCACGGGAGCATCTGGAAACACTCCTGACCTGAGGAGCACTGTCAGACATGTGAGAAAGAAAAAAAAGCAACATCTGACCAAACCTGTATTTCTGCTTCCACAGCTGTTTACATCCTAGAGAGCAGCCAGAGACGGTGCATTACCCCACAGCCTCCCCCACCGGGACACGATGTTCTGTTTACACTGCTCACAGGAACATCCGTTTCTAAACCTGCTCCTCCTCTAGGAACAGGATCACATCAATAGCAGGGGTCTTGGGATAGCACAGAACAGGACTGGGGGGGGGCAACAGGCTCCCATGTTAAGAAAAAAAAAACGATGCAAAGGCACAAAAGTAGAGCAATGTGCATCAGCATGACGCCATCCCCACTGACACGGGGAAATCCATTCAAAAGTGATACCCGAAAATTATTTTTGTCCGGATATGGCCGACATTGGGTGCGTTTCGTTAACGTAACGGGAGAGTGACATTCGGAAAACTGCATCCACATATAATGCAAAATAAGTGGATTTTTTTCCCAATGCATAAGGGAAAAAAGGCAAGATCCACATGCAACATGTGCAAACTTTCCTGCATATTCACGGAGTAAATCATCCACCACATGAGGACTTATGGCTGATTTTCCGCTATGATGTAACCCCAGCAGGATACTTGTATTCTACATCTCTGCACCAGGTCATCCTAGGCACAAATGTCTGATAGATGCAGATCCAACAACTATCTGGGGATTGGGGCCCCGTCTGGTGACGCTCAAGATGGCCACACTTCGCCAGCTATTTAGACCCCAATACATGGCTGCACAAGACAGGACGCCTTTAAAGGGAACCTGTCACCCCCAAAATCGAAGGTGAGCTAAGCCCACCGGCATCAGGGGCTTATCTCCAGCATTCTGTAATGCATTCTGTAATGCTGTAGATAAGCCCCCGATGTAACCTGAAAGATGAGAAAAAGAGGTTAGATTATACTCAGCTAGGGGCGGTCTGGTCCGATGGGCATCACGGTCCGGTCCGGGGCCTCCCATCTTCTTACGATGACGTCCTCTTCTTGTCATCACGCTGCGGCTCCGGCGCAGGCATACTTTGTTTGCTCTGTTGAGGGCAAAGCTAAGTACTGCAGTGCGCAGGCACCGGGAAAGGTCAGAGAGGCCCAGCGCCTGCGTACTGCAGTACTTTACGCTGCCCTCAACAGAGCAAACAAAGTACGCCTGCACCGGAGCAGGGGCGTGAAGACAAGAAGAGGACGTCATAAGAAGATGGGAGGCCCCGGACCGCGACGCCCATCAGACCAGACCGCCCCCCAGGTGAGTATAATCCAACCTCTTTTTCTCATCTTTCAGGTTACATCGGGGGCTTATCTACAGCATTCCAGAATGCTGTAGATAAGCCCCTGATGCCAGTGGGCTTAGCTCACCTTCGATTTTGGGGGTGACAGGTTCCCTTTAATAGTCTCCAGCCAGGTGAACGGATTATAAATCCCAATTGAACATTACAATATAAGTTCGTGCCGTCCATCCCTCCCCCGATGTATTCAGACACCTCTATTTACAATGCAGAGTCATAGGTTATTGTACAGATGTTTTGCAATAACATAGTCCGGGGAGGAATTTTTAACTCCAACCAGTGTGATATCAGTAGCTGGAAAAGACCTCAGCAATTCGATGTAAAGAAATTATTTTTCTATTTTTCCTGCTGAGGTTCATACAGAGACCATGCGATTCACAGAAATGCAGCATGATGCAGACGTTCTATACACGATCTCCGCGCCATTGTTGTCTCCGACCCAGTACCTGATGCTCCTATGGGTGAGGTAGCTGGGGTTATCCCCTGAACATTTAGGCCAAGCTGGTGGGACACACTGGGAACGGGTCCTGCTATTGGTGGTCCAGGTGGGTTCTCTCTTTGTGGAGACGTAAGAGGAGTTGTGGGCTGCGATGAAGGCCCACCAGCAAGCCGAGCCAGGCGCCTTCGTCTAATCTGTAAAAGTGAAAAGAAACACGGAGTAAGGAACAAATGCTGAAGAGATCTCCGGTACTGACAGAAGCTGCAGGGTGGGCTCATGTAGTATATATGGACCAAATAACGGACCCCCTGCCATAAGCATATATACACAATACATACAAGTCCTGACAGGCCCCTACAACTCCTCCTGGAGAAGCTTTCATGTTTATGCAGTTCTGTGCTGCACATGTACCAGAGCCATATGCACCAGGTCCATACAAGTTACAGGACCAGTGGGCTGCATTACTAGCGCCCATTACTGCTCAATAACTCCATGTGCAGACAGACTTTCTTGTGCAGGAACAAGTTTTAATTTCATGGCCGTTATACAACGATAACTAAAGCACGTCGGTCTCCATTCTTCATATTTGGCGCATACATACACAATGGCTGCTGTGTTTCACACGGTAATAAAGGAACCATGTTCCCAAGCACAAAAATCAAGGTCCGCAGCGGAGTCGGGGTACGATCCAATACTGGAAAAGGAAGCAACAAACCGCCTCTATACAGTGTGCACCTCCAGTCAGGATGATTTTACTACTGAAACTAGTGCTATGGCTGTTAAGGTCCTAGTACAAAGAGACTAATAAGTAATCTGGCGTGCCAATGCTGAGAAATCACGCTTTAAAGCAACATGCAAATTAGCCTGGAGGTAAACTGGGGCGTGCCAATACACTAAGTGCATAAACACGCCCCCAAAGCACTTTCAGGCTAATTTGCATGTGGCTTCAACGTTTGATTTCTCAATGCTGCCACATCGGATTATTAGACGAGAGGTTTTTTTTAATTTTATAATTCATCATCGAACAAAAAAAACAACAGATACACTGCCTCACATGGTTAGGCACTAGCATCATGGCTTCGGTGTCATTGCAGAATTAAGAAGGAGGGACGTTATTCTCCCTGCGGCAAGAACAATGCTGCAGAACATGCTATTTTTACAGTCAAAAGGTACCAGAAACCAGGAAAAATTGGCAAAAACCAGTGTGCACAGAACTAAAAATGTTCAATACAAGGACACATGTATGCAAAAAAAAATATACATATATAATCATTATAATCTGTGCAAGATGAGGGCCTTAGTGTTTCTTATAATCCTTATCGCTTTGCAGGAATTATAGAGTATCGTCTTGTTACCGCACAAAAAATGTTATAGTACAAGGGGTTAATAGATTTGGGAATAAACCCACCGCCATACAGGATCACAAAAGGTGTTCTCTACTGTGCTGTCCTCCAGAGCGGTCAGCGGGGCACATACAGCCGGCAGCGTGACCGCTCTGCATTGCACAAGACTTGGATCCCAGATATTATTTCAGTCCTGTGGAAAGCATGTGACGGCGGATGCAAAGAATCACGCCATGTGTCACAGCCAACGCTGTGCTCTGAGAGATGGAATGCAAGGCACAGCGAAAAAGCCAGAGACAAGGCAGCAGCAGAGGTTTCTTCAGGTCACCTTCATACAGGGGATTTGTGCACCTCTTTTCTGCCCCTCTGTTTCTTCAGGGTTAAACCTGGGTCTATTGTTCGTTATCGGATCGTGCACCTTCATATGTAGGGCGGTTGCTGCAGATTTGTATTAGACCGAGTGGACTTTAAAATTGGCGTCAGGTCAATTCTTTTTGGTGGAAATCCTTGCAATGTAACAATGATGCAGCTGATCACTAGCTGCAGCGGTACAGCGAGTGATGGAAAAGTGACTCCACAGCTTCCTGTTTCTGCCTGGCAGAGGCTGGAATATTTTACACCAACCATCCAGTGGGCAAAGTTTCAATTTGAACCCCTTTAATACATGGTGTAAAAATGGACGAATTTCTCTTGCGACACCTTCCCCGGGTCATCTCCACCCCCCGAAACTAAAGCAAGTAACTGACAAAGTTGGTAAACCGAAGAATAAGCCGCGATTTATGGGCAGTTGTTTCTAAAGTGAACCTGCACTGGAAATCACAAACATTTCCATAATCACGTGTAAGTGACAAGCGAGAACACAAAGTAGGTCATATAACAGGGACAGCGCTGCTTTACCTGGTAATTACCGGCAGTCATTGGACCGTCGTGACTCACAGTTTATAGCCAGAGCTCCAGCAGCCAATACAATAGTCCTCATATCTGACACGCACCAGTATGGAAAAACACACTGCACTGGTGTCACTGGGGAAAAAAAAACAGCAGCCGAAATCCCCGGAATTTATTTCCTCTTCAACAAAACAATGTGGTGAGCGGCGTCTCCCGGCCGTCACTCCTCGTGTGACACGGACATAATGACCTGCCTTGTGAAGTCTCCCTATAACCCCATTCTCAGGATTGTGGGGTGTCACCATTGATCCGATAATCACCACCTGGCCTAGCAACATGCCGTTACCTTTAACCCCTTCATGACAGGAGGTATTTTCGTTTTTGCGTTTTCATTTTTCGCTCCCCTTCTACCCAGAGACATAACTTTATTTTTCCGTCAATAAGGCCATGCGAGGGCTTGTTTTTTGGGGGACAAGTTGTACTTTTGAACAACACCATTGGTTTTACCATGTCGTGTACTAGAAAATGGGAAGAAAATTCCAAGTGTGGTGAAATTGCAAAAAAAAAAAGCACAATCCCACACTTTTTTTTGCTTTGATTTTTTTTACTATGTTCACTAAATGCTAAAACTGACCTGCCATAACAAAGTTAGTAAAAAAATAAAAAAAATTGTGCCATTTTCCGATACCCGTAGCGTCTCCACTTTTCATGATCTCGGGTTGGGTGAGGGCTTTTTTTTGTGTGTTGAGCTGAAGTTTTCAAAGATACCATGTGCAGACATTGCATTACATTGGGTATCCATGGTTACGGCCACCAGCAACTAACTGTCACTGTATCAGTGGTCGTAACAATGGATACCTAAGGTCCTGCAGATGAGGAAAGAGACATAGAGAATCAGTAAAACTATACTACATTTCTAATTGGAGGTATTTGCTAATATTATTACACCTACTAAATGCTGGGATAGGATCTTTGAGATGGGAATACCCCTTTAAGACCCTTAACTATTCCCTACTCACACTTATGCATACATTTATAGAAACGTTAAAGTGTTCTTCCAGTTTCAGAAAACCTTTGACATGTCAGAAGTTGTAACCTAAGATTCTGGGTGCTGAAACTCCAATGAAAACAAAAAGGGCAGAAGTGCCTCTGTGAGCAGTGCCCTAAAACCCAGGTACAGGCCTCCTTGGCTGCTCCTCGGAGACATCAGTTTGACAGTATAGGGACGTCTTTATTTTTTATGAGGCCACACGCTGCTTACATTCCTCTAACGGGGCAGATCTGAAAACAGCGCTCAGTTACACACATCTGCCAGTCTGCTGAAGCACCAGACCACCCCCCCCCAAAAAAAAAAACCAAAACTTGTAAGTATTTTAACATGTCTGAAGTTTTCTGATTGTAGAAGTACACTTTGCCAATGTACTCCCCATACTACAAATATTAATAAAAAGCGGATTTAATCCAGCATATCAGCCCACCGGAGTCCCCAGGCCACATATAGGAAAGAATGGTCTAAGTAATGACAGCAGAGTTCCTATACAACAGTTTTCCCCCTAAAACAGTGTTCCCCCAAGTTCGGTCCAATAATTCCATCACCTGTGCAATACTAAGGAAATCCTGAAAACATGACCTGTTGGTGGCTCTTGAGGACCGGAGTTGGGGAACTCTGCCCTAAAAGATCGAATACCAGTGACAGCACATGGGCTCTCCGGCATATCAGGACAACTACAACTGTAAAACCAGCTTCAGTAATCTATTGTGTTTTATAATAAGCCAACGACCAGTCCCTCCACAGACCCGATTGCTGTGGCCCCTGGTAGCTATTTTTTACATGTAATCTGCTGACAACCAGTCCCTCCATACACCCAAAAGCTGTGGCCCCAAACAGTATTTTTGAACCATAATTGGCCGATGACCAGTCACTATCATAAACCCAATAGATGTGGCCCCTGGTAGTTATTCTGACTTGTAACCTACCGATGACCAGGCCCCTCCATAAACCAGATAGCCGTGGCCCCCAGTACTATTTCTGACCAATAACCTGACAATGATGTATCCCTCCATAGACCAGATAGCCGTGGCCCCCAGTACTATTCTGACCAATAACCTGACAATGACCAGTCCCTCCATAGACCAGATAGCCGTGGCCCCTAGTACTATTTCTGACCAATAGCCTGACAATGACCAGTCCCTCCATAGACCAGATAGCCGTGGCCCCTAGTACTATTTCTGACCAATAGCCTGACAATGACCAATCCCTCCATAGACCAGATAGCCGTGGCCCCTAGTACTATTTCTGACCAATAGCCTGACAATGACCAGTCCCTCCATAGACCAGATAGCCGTGGCCCCTAGTACTATTTCTGACCAATAGCCTGACAATGACCAGTCCCTCCACAGACCAGATAGCAGTGCTTACATTGCTTAGATTTCAGCGACGAGATCTCGGGAAAAGATCTCATTGCTGAGATCTCAATCTGAGCATGTGGCGGCCATTTTTCCGGAGGCCACCACATCGCAGTAATGGATGTGCGTGGGGCTCCAGGCTTTCACAAAATGTCAGCAGAGCCCCTGCACCACGAGCACTGCAGAACCTGCCGCACCAGTCTGGGATGGGGGTCATATCGCCGGGCCACCGACCACCCCCTTTGACCACGCTACACCAGTGCTGCCTTCCCCGGTAAGCTGAATTTGGACTGTAAGACATTATTTTTTTCCCCTATTTTCCTTCTGAAAATTTGTGGTGCGTCTTATGGTCTGGTGTGTCTCAGAGTCATATACATTAACAGCTTCTGGGCTTTGGGTGTGGAATGTGACTGGGCCGTTCACACACAGGAATATGCTCTGATCTAAACCCTCCATTGTAGCTCAGGCAGGATGTTTAGGGTTGTTGTCCTGTTGGACGGTGAACCTACTCCTCAGTCATGTCTTTAACAGTCTCTAACAGTTTTCCTCCATCTAACTTCACATCAACTTTGTTGAGCTTCCCTGATCCTGGTAAAGAAAAGCCTCCCGACAGCATGATGCTGCCACCACCATGTGTGACGGTGGGGATGGTGTTTTTGGGGTGAAATGTTAGTTTACCGCCAAGCACAGTATTTTGCATTTAGCCCCAAAATTTCTCCTTTCGTCTCATCTGATCAGAGCCCCTCCTTCCATGTGCTCTCTGTGTCCCATTCATGGCTTTTTGCAAACAGGACTTATCTTGGCTTGCTTTAAAAATGTCCTTCTTCTTGCCGCTCTTCCATAAAGGCAGATTTGTGGAGCATACGACTAATAGTTTCCCTGTGGACAGATTTTCCCCTCTGAGCTGTGGCTCTCTGCAGCTCCTTCAGTGACCATGGGCCTCCTGGCTGCTTCTCTAGTTAGTGCTCTCCCTGCTCTGGATGTTAGGTGGACGGCCATGTCTTGGTAGGTTTGCAGTTGTGCCATATTCCATCCATTTTTGGATGAAGGAATGAACACTGCACTGTGAGATATACAGAGCTTGGGCTATTTTTTTTTCTAATAACCTAACCCTGCTTTACTCTTCTCCAAAACATTATCCCTGACCTGTCTGGTGTGTTCCTTGGTTTCATGATTTTGTTTGATACTTAAAAGGAACCTGACACGCCCAAAATCGAAGATGAGCTAAGACCAAACCAGCATCAGGGGCTTAGCCGTAGATAAACCCCCGATGTATCCTGAAAGATGAGAAAAAGAGGTTAGATTATACTCACCCAGGGGCGGTCCCGGTACGATGGGCGTCGCGGTCCGGTCAGGGGCCTCCCATCTTCTTACGATGACGTTCTCTTCTTGTCTTCACACTGACTCCGGCGCAGGCGTACTTTATCTCCCTGTTGAGGGCAGCGTAAAGAACTGCAGTGCGCAGGCGCCGGGAAAGGTCAGAGAGGCCCAGCACCTGCGCACTGCAGTACTTTGCTCTGCCCTCAACAGGGAGATAAAGTACGCCTGCGCAGGAGCCGCAGCGTGAAGACAAGAAGAGGACATCATCCTATGAAGATAAGAATAAGAAGAAGATTCCAGAATGCTGTAGATAAGCCGGTGGGCTTAGCTCATCTTCAATTTTTGGGGTGACAGGTTCCCTTTAATACTCTCAAGCCTCTGAGGCCTTCAGATAACAGCTGTAGTTATACTGAGAAGAAATTACACCCAGGTGAACTCAATTTCCTAATTATGTGACTTCTGGAGCCGATTGGTCACTCAAGATATACCGTATATAGAGTTATAGATATCCCAGGGCTGTATATGACATATACATACATGTATTATATACGCACACATATTACGCTACGGCGGACTTTATGTGACATATACATGAATATATTACGCTTCGGCCCAGGACAAAAAAATACAAATATATATATATATATATATATATATATATATATATATATATATATATATATATATATATATATATATATATATATATATATATATATATATATATACACACACACACATACACAGTATATATACAGTATATATATATACTGTATATACATACACACACATATATATATATATATATATATATATATATATATATATATATATATATATGTATACACATACATACATACATACATATACACTAGCTATTGAACCCGTTCTACGCCCGGGTGGCGAGCATTTATATTGGCATACGGTCTCCATCCTGGTATGTGTTGCTTCCATCCTGCGCCCTAATCTTGTCATGTGCTGCTACCATCTTGCGCCCCCATCCTGTCATGTGCAGCCCCCATCCTGTTTTGTGTGCCTCCATCTTGTGATGTGCTACTGTCTTCCTGAGCACTTATCCTGTCACATGCTCCCATCCTGTACCCCAATCCTGTCATGTGGTGCTCCCATACTCCACCATAATCCTGTCATGTGCTGCTACCATCATGCGCCCCCATCCTGTTATGTGCTACTATCTTCCTGAGCCCTTATCCTGTCATGTGCTCCCATCCTGCGCCCCCATGCTGTCATGTGGTGCTCCTATCCTGCACCCCCATGTTGTCATCTGCTGCTCCCATCCTGCGCCTCCATTTTGGTTATGTGCTGCTCCCATCCTGCTCCCCCATCCTGTCACGTGCTGCTCCCATCCTGCGCCCTTATCCTGCCATGTGCTGCTCCTATCTTGTGCCCCCATCCTGTCGTGTGCTGCTGCCATCCTGCGCCCCCATTCTGTCATGTACGGCTCCCATCCTACGCCCCAGTTCTGTCATGTGCTGCTACCATCCTGCGGCCACATTCTGTCATGTGCTGCTCCCATCCTGCGCCCCCATTCTGACATGTGCTGCACCCATCCTGTCATGTGCTGTTCCCATACTGCGCCCCCATTCTGTCATGTGCTGCATCCATCCTGCACCCCCGTTCTGTCATGTGCTGCCCTATTCTGTCATGTGCTGCTCCCATCCTGCGCCACAGTTCTGTAATGTGCTGCTCCCATCCTGCGCCACCGTTCTGTAATTTGCTGCTCCCATCCTGCGCCACCGTTCTGTAATTTGCTGCTCCCATCCATATGCCCCATACGCTGCTCCATAAAGGTTGTTGGCCCCCATAAGATGCTCCATAGGATTATATGCCCTGTATGCTACTCCATTATGGTTGATGGCCCCCATAAGATGCTCCATAGGATTATATGCCCTGTATGCTGCTCCATTATAGTTGATGGCCCCCATAAGATGCTCCATAGTACTATATGCCCTGTATGCTGCTCCATTATGGTTGATGGCCCCCATAAGATGCTCCATAGGATTATATGCCCTGTATGCGGCGAAAAGTGCAGACTGCTGCTCTAGGAATCGGCGCCTGCGCAGTCTGCGCTTTCCGGCGCCATTTTCTTGAAGACACACTGAGTTATCCAAGAAAATGGCGCCGGAAAGCGCGCACTGCGCATGCGCCGATTCCGGGAGAAGGGAGACATTCATGGCCCGGAGTCAGGGGGCCTAAGTAAGAAATCGTTGTGGCATGAAGTGCCACAGCGTAATGAGGGCGGGATCCTGTGCACACGCTACCTGATTCCTTTCCGCCGCCATTTTCTTGGTCTTCCTGCTGCCGGAATCGGCGCCTGCGCAGTCCGCGCTTTCCGGCGCCATTTTCTTGAAGACACACTGCAGTGTGTCTTCAAGAAAATGGCGCCGGAAAGCGCGGACTGCGCAGGCGCCGATCCCGGCAGCAGGAGGACCAAGAAAATGGCGGCGGAAAGGAATCAGGTGGCGTAAGTAACAAATTGCTGTGGCATAAACTGCCACAGCATCATCAGAGCGCAATCATGTCCACGGTGTCCCCACGGATCATAAATGTCCCCCTGCTCCCGGCAGTTTGCGCTTTCCGGCGCCATTTTTTTTTTTTCCTGGCACTGGCTATAATATAACGCTAGGAGCGTCGCGCCTGCGCAGTCTATAAAGGCTTCGGACAGAGTGACGCTCCCAGCGTTATATTCTAGAATATATATATATATATATATATATATATATATATATATATATATATATATATATATATATATATATATATATATATATATATATAGTAACAAAACACTCCGGGATCGCCTTTGCTGGGGTCAAAGGTCACGTGGTTTGTGCATTAAACTCTGAGGCGACAGCAGGTTTCCAAGTAGACTGACCTCAGGTCAGGTTTATTAAAGTGAAAGCAAATACAGAAAACAAAACATAAAAATAAATCCTTGCCTGTCCGACGCTAACTATACAAATACGTTCCTATCTAACAACTGGGGGGCTTCTCCCACCCAGCTAACATTACACAGTGCATGAGCACAGCTCCCACTCACGTTTGTCTCACACAGACAGGCATTCTGTGTGCCCCAGTCTGACACCTGAAACCTCCAGCTGGTCAGCCTTTATTCCTGCACTTATTAACCCCTCGGTATCCTGATGATACTGAGCGGCCTAATTCCCATAGGACAAATACCTGGGCGAGATATACCTGCCCCCGACTACCAGACCGACATGACTCTTACATATCCTCCCCCCCTGCTCAGACCACTCAGGTCGAGCAAGAACACTCTCGAAACAGTGTACTCGGGACAGGGCATCAGCGTTCCCCATCTGCACCCCGGGGCGGTGCTCCACCGTGAACGAGTAAGCCTGCAGAGCAAGGAACCACCGGGTTACCCGACTATTACGGTCCTTGTGGAGATGCATCCACTTGAGAGGGGCATGGTCCGTGACCAGCCTAAACTTCCTACCTGCCAGGTAATATTTGAGGGAGTCGAGAGCCCATTTGATGGCTAGGCACTCTTTTTCAATCACGGCATACCTCTGCTCATGTACATTCAGTTTCCGACTGAGGTAGAGGACCGGGTGTTCGACTCCGTCCCTTACCTGGGAAAGTACAGCTCCGATACCAGTATCAGAAGCATCAGTTTGCACCACAAACTCGCTGCTGAAATCAGGAGTCACTAGTACGGGCTGAGAGCACAAAGCCCGTTTCAGACTGTGGAAGGCCTCTTCAGCCGCTGAGGACCATTTTACCATGACGGAATCCCTCCCTTTGGTAAGATCCGTCAAGGAGGTAGCCATGGCCGCAAAGTTGGGTATGAACCGGCGATAATAGCCGGCAATGCCCAGGAAAGCTTGAACTTGTTTCTTGTTCACTGGTTGCGGCCAGCCCTGAATTGCCTGTATTTTGTCGATCTGGGGTTTAACCACTCCTCTGCCAATCACGTAGCCCAAGTATCGGGCTTCTTCAAGGCCGATGTGACATTTCTTAGGATTCGCCGTTAAGCCTGCGTCTCTCAGGTCATCAATCACCGCCTGTACCTTCCGGAGGTGAGCTTCCCAGTCCGCGCTGTAAATTATGATGTCGTCTAGGTAGGCAGAAGCGTACTGCCTGTGGGGCCTCAAGACTCGATCCATCAATCTCTGGAACGTTGCTGGAGCTCCGTGAAGTCCAAACGGCATGTAGATATACTGGAACAGCCCTTCCGGTGTAGCAAATGCCGTCTTCTCTCTGGCCGCCTCGGCCAGAGGGATCTGCCAGTACCCCTTTGTTAGATCCAGGGTCGTAATATATCGGGCTTTACCCAGCCGATCGATCAACTCATCGACCCGGGGCATAGGGTAGGCATCAAATTTAGAAACCGCATTCAGTTTCCGAAAGTCATTACAAAACCGTATGGAGCCATCCGGCTTAGGTATCAACACGATTGGACTGGACCAGGCGCTGTGCGACTCTTCAATGACTCCTAAGTCCAACATGGCCTTCACCTCCCGGGAGACGGCTTCACGGCGTGCTTCCGGAATCCGGAATGGCTTCACATGAACTGTGACACCAGGCTCTGTGACAATCTCATGTTTCACTAGCCTAGTCTGGCCAGGTTTTTCCGAGAAAAACTGTTGGTTCTGTAACAAAAACTGCTTAACCTCAGATTTCTGTCGTTCAGAGAGAGTCTCGGCAATCTGCACCTCCGGTATGGTAGGTGAGCAAACCGGACGGGGCAGATCCGCTGTTAGGGCAGCGCGGTCTTTCCAGGGTTTTATCAGATTCACATGATAAATCTGCTCTGGTTTTCTCTTACCAGGCTGGTGCACTTTATAGTTCACTTCTCCAACTCGTTCCATGACCTCAAAGGGGCCCTGCCATTTTGCCAGAAATTTACTATCCACCGTAGGGATTAGGATCAACACCCTATCCCTGGGTGCAAACGTACGGACCTTGGCGCCTCTATAATAACTTTGCCTCTGGGCTCCCTGGGCCTGTAACATATGTTCCCTAACAAGGGGCATGACAGCAGCAATCCGGTCCTGCATTTGCGTTACATGGTCTATCACCGTTTTAAAGGGAGTGACTTGACCTTCCCAGGTTTCTTTTGCGACGTCCAACAGTCCACGGGGACGACGGGCATATAATAGCTCGAAAGGCGAGAATCCTGTGGAAGACTGGGGAACTTCCCTAATGGCAAACAGCAAATAGGGTAACAAGTAATCCCAGTTCTTCCCATCTTTGTCTATCGCCTTCCGGAGCATCTGTTTTAAGGTTTTATTGAACCGCTCAACCAGGCCATCTGTTTGAGGGTGATAGACAGACGTACGCAACTGGTCTATTTGTAAGAGCCTGCAGAGCTCCTTCATCACCCTTGACATAAAGGGAGTCCCCTGGTCGGTGAGTATCTGTTTTGGAATTCCCACCCGACTAAACACTTGTACCAACTCTTTGGCGATCGTTTTGGTAGCAGTGTTACGCAAAGGGATGGCTTCTGGGTAACGAGTGGCATAGTCCATGATGACGAGGATATGTTGATGCCCACGTGCGGACCGGGGAAGGGGCCCAACCAAATCCATCCCAATTCTCTCAAACGGGACCCCAATAATAGGGAGGGGTACCAAAGGGCTACAGAACCGAGGTTTAGGTGCCGAGATTTGGCACTCTGGACAGGACTCACAATAGTTACGCACATCATTGTGTATTCCGGGCCACACAAAACAATGCAATATCCTTTCTGTGGTTTTTTGTACCCCCAGATGTCCCCCCATTATATGTCCGTGGGCCAGGTCCAGTACCTTCCGCCGATAAGGTTTGGGTACCACTAACTGTTGCACAGTGTCTTCCCCTTTTTTTTCTACCTGGTAGAGTAAATCATTCTCAAGAACCATGTACGGGTACGCTAGCCTAGTGTCAGGTTCTACGGGTACGCTATCTATCACTTTTACATTTTTCCTAGCCTGAGTCAGGGTAGAATCTTTCATTTGTTCGCTGTGGAAGTCATCCAACTGAACTCCCAAATCGGGTAGGCAGGGTGCTGGATGGCTGTCTGCCTCCGCCTCTCGCTGAGTTTCCTCAGTTTCCTCAGTTTCCCCCGCCATAACTGAGAAGGGGAACTGAAGGTTAGATTCAATAACCTCCCCAGCAACATCTTCCTGTGGGGTCTCGTCTAGGAACTCGGGTCCTCCAGATGGCATGGGGGAAGATTCACGGTTACAGCTACCGTGAAGGAGCAACTGATTCTCCCACAACTGCCAGAAATGAGGAAAATCCCTGCCCAGGATTATATCATGTAACAATGCGGGAACGAGTCCCACTTTGGGTTGCACAGACCCATAGGGAGTGGAGATACATATGACCGCTGTAGGATATGAGCAGGTGTCACCATGCACACACGTTACAGAAAATTTATCAGACGGACCAGATGGAAGTGCCACCAGACTGGCTTTCACCAGAGTCACCACACTTCCAGAGTCTAGCAATGCCACAACATTTTTCCCATCTACAGACAATTCACGCAGGTGTTTCGCTGTATCATTTTGACCCGCATTCACACTTACTAGCCGTGTAACCAAAGACATGCGTTTCTTAGAGTCCGTAACGTCGCACTGCATGGGTTCAGTGGTAACAGGACAGTTCGCAGAAACATGGCCCTTCTCATGGCAACGGAAACACCTAACAGGCCCCCTATTGAAACCAGAGTCCGACACCCTTGATCTCGGGGTGCGAGCAGTCCCGTGTTCCTCCCCCACAGTTTTTGGCAATTTTCCTTCCCCCGCAGTCCCTGGAACAGTCTTACCGGTTCCACGAGGAGGAGGTACAGTTCGGGTAGTAGCGGTATCATCAGGAAGTCCTTCCGCCACGGAATAACGCTCCACCAAGTCCACCAATTGATCCGCTGTCGCGGGATTTCCTTGGCTCACCCACTTTTTCAGTGCCGGTGGTAGTACTCTCAGGTACTTGTCCAGAACGATCCGCTGGATTATCTCCGGAGTTGTCAGTACCTCGGGTTGCAGCCATTTCTTTATCAAGTAGATCAGGTCGAACATCTGCGATCGCGGCAGTTTATCTGGCTGATAGGTCCACTGATGTACCCTCTGTGTACGGACAGCCGTCGTCACACCCAGCCGGGCCAGGACCTCAGCTTTCAGCCTCTCAAAGTCCTGAGCGACTTCCGGGTCCAAGTCATGGTAAGCTTTTTGGGCCTCACCGGAGAGAAACGGAGCAATTAGATCGGTCCATCGTTCCTTCGGCCACTTCTCTCTCAACGCTGTCCGCTCAAACGTTGTCAGGTACGCCTCGACGTCATCTTCTGCGGTCAGCTTTTGCCAGTACCGACTCACATGGATTCTCCTGGACTCTGCTTCCGGGTTAGCCTCAGGCATGCTCACCAAGCGCTGCGCCACCTGTTGGAGAAGCTGGCGGTCTGCAGTCGTCACGTCCACCAACTCTTTCAGCTGTGCGGCCATCAAGCGGTTAGCTTCCTGCTGTACGGCAGCGGACTGTACTAGGGCTTTCACCACGTCTTCCATACTGTCGCCTGTGCCACGGAGTGCCCGCGTTCTCCACCACAATGTAACAAAACACTCCGGGATCGCCTTTGCTGGGGTCAAAGGTCACGTGGTTTGTGCATTAAACTCTGAGGCGACAGCAGGTTTCCAAGTAGACTGACCTCAGGTCAGGTTTATTAAAGTGAAAGCAAATACAGAAAACAAAACATAAAAATAAATCCTTGCCTGTCCGACGCTAACTATACAAATACGTTCCTATCTAACAACTGGGGGGCTTCTCCCACCCAGCTAACATTACACAGTGCATGAGCACAGCTCCCACTCACGTTTGTCTCACACAGACAGGCATTCTGTGTGCCCCAGTCTGACACCTGAAACCTCCAGCTGGTCAGCCTTTATTCCTGCACTTATTAACCCCTCGGTATCCTGATGATACTGAGCGGCCTAATTCCCATAGGACAAACACCTGGGCGAGATATACCTGCCCCCGACTACCAGACCGACATGACTCTTACAAAATATAAATATATATATATATATATATATATATATATATATATATATATATATATATATATATATATATATATATACATACATACATACATACATAAAGAGAGAGATAGAGATATATAGAGAGATATAGATATATATATATATATATATATATATATATAGAGAGAGAGAGAGAGAGAGAGAGAGAGATATAGATATATATATTATATATATCTCTATCTCTCCATATATATATCTATATATATATATATATATATATATCTCTATATCTCTCTCTCTATATATATATATATATATATATATATATATATATATATATATATATATATATATATATATATATATATATATATATATATATGAACACAGCAGCACATGTACATGGATCAAGGCCATGTGAAAACACAGACAAATATCCAATATGAATCATACTTCTCAAAAATATTTTTTCAAAAAAAAAAAATTTTTCAGAAAACTTACAATAATAGATGAATTGAAGATTCTTAGCGCATAAATTGGCCAATTTTTTGGGAAAAAAATTGTGAAAAAATATTTTTGAGAAGTATGATTCATATTGGATATTTGTCTGTGTTTTCACATGGCCTAGATTCATGTACATGTGCTGCTGTGTTCTTTTTTTATCTATATTATGCAGTTTGCAGCGTGCACGTGTTCACACTAGGAGTGCAGGTTGTTTTTTTTTCCTCTTTTTTTCCTCTCTCTCGAGGGAGAGGGATATCTCTACTATATAATTGTCTAAGGGTCACTTCCGTCCTTCTGTCTGTCCTTCTGTCTGTCCTGTCTGTCACGGATATTCATTCGCTGATTGGTCTCGGCAGCTGCCTGTCATGGCTGCCGCGACCAATCAGCGACGGCCACAGTCAGATTAGTCCCTCCCTACTCCCCTGCAGTCAGTGCCCGCTCCATACTCCCCGCAGTCACGGCTCACACAGGGTTAATGCCAGCGGTAGCGGACCACGTTATGCCGCGGGTAACTCACTCCGTTACCACCACTATTAACCCTGTGTGACCAAGTTTTTACTATTGACGCTGCCTATGCAGCGTCAATAGTAAAAGGATCTAATGTTAAAAATAATTTTTAAAAAAATTATTATATACTAACCTTCCGCCGCCTTTCCCGGTCCTCGCGACCCTCCGGTAACCGTTCCGTGCAAGCGGCAGGTTCCGGTAGCAAGGATCGTGTGGGAGAAGGACCTGCCATGACGTCACGGTCATGTGACCGCAACGTCATCACAGGCCCTGTGTGCCTGCGCGAGAAGGACCTGCCATGACGTCACGGTCATGTGACCGCGACGTCATCACACCCTGGGACCGGAAGCTGCCACCTGTACCGCGCACAGGCGACAGAACTACAAGTATGGTGAGTATGTTAGAACTACAAGGGGCCCTCGGATCGGAAGGTGAGTATGTTTATTTTTTAACCTGTGACATAAGTGGCTGGGCAATATACTACGTGGCTCTGTGCTGTATACTAGGTGGCTGGGCAATACAGTACGCGGACATGCATATTCTAGAATACCCGATGACATATATATATATATATATATATACACATACACATACACATACACACACACACACACACACACACACACACACACACACACACTACGCTCCGGCCCAGGACTGTATATGACATATATATATTATATACACACACTACGCTCCGGCCCAGGACTGTATATGACATATATATTATTATACACACACACTACGCTCCGGCCCAGGACTGTATATGACATATATATATATATTATACACACACACTACGCTCCGGCCCAGGACTGTATATGACATATATATATTATATGCACACACTACGCTCCCGCTCAGGACTGTATATGACATATATATATATATATTATATACACACACTACGCTCCGGCCCAGGACTGTATATGACATATATATATTATATGCACACACTACGCTCCGGCCCAGGACTGTATATGACATATATATATATATATATATATATATATTATATACACACACTACGCTCCGGCCCAGGACTGTATATGACATATATATATTATATGCACACACTACGCTCCGGCCCAGGACTGTATATGACATATATATATATATATATTATATACACACACTACGCTCCGGCCCAGGACTGTATATGACATATATATATTATATGCACACACTACGCTCCGGCCCAGGACTGTATATGACATATATATATATTATACACACACACTACGCTCCGGCCCAGGACTGTATATGACATATATATATTATATGCACACACTACGCTCCCGCTCAGGACTGTATATGACATATATATATATATATTATATACACACACTACGCTCCGGCCCAGGACTGTATATGACATATATATATTATATGCACACACTACGCTCCGGCCCAGGACTGTATATGACATATATATATATTATATACACACACTACGCTCCGGCCCAGGACTGTATATGACATATATATATATATATATATATATTATATGCACACACTACGCTCCCGCTCAGGACTGTATATGACATATATATATATATTATATACACACACTACGCTCCGGCCCAGGACTGTATATGACATATATATTATTATACACACACACTACGCTCCGGCCCAGGACTGTATATGACATATATATATTATATGCACACACTACGCTCCCGCTCAGGACTGTATATGACATATATATATTATACACACACACTACGCTCCGGCCCAGGACTGTATATGACATATATATATTATATGCACACACTACGCTCCGGCCCAGGACTGTATATGACATATATATATATATATTATATACACACACTACGCTCCGGCCCAGGACTGTATATGACATATATATATTATATGCACACACTACGCTCCGGCCCAGGACTGTATATGACATATATATATATTATATACACACACTACGCTCCGGCCCAGGACTGTATATGACATATATATATATATATATATATATATATATATATATATATATATATTATATGCACACACTACGCTCCCGCTCAGGACTGTATATGACATATATATATATATTATATACACACACTACGCTCCGGCCCAGGACTGTATATGACATATATATTATTATACACACACACTACGCTCCGGCCCAGGACTGTATATGACATATATATATTATATGCACACACTACGCTCCCGCTCAGGACTGTATATGACATATATATATATATTATATACACACACTACGCTCCGGCCCAGGACTGTATATGACATATATATTATTATACACACACACTACGCTCCGGCCCAGGACTGTATATGACATATATATATTATATACACACACTACGCTCCGGCCCAGGACTGTATATGACATATATATATATTATATACACACACACTACGCTCCGGCCCAGGACTGTATATGACATATATATATATATTATATACACACACTACGCTCCGGCCCAGGACTGTATATGACATATATATATTATATACACACACTACGCTCCGGCCCAGGACTGTATATGACATATATATATTATATGCACACACTACGCTCCGGCCCAGGACTGTATATGACATATATATATTATATGCACACACTACGCTCCCGCTCAGGACTGTATATGACATATATATATTATATGCACACACTACGCTCCGGCCCAGGACTGTATATGACATATATATATTATATACACACACTACGCTCCGGCCCAGGACTGTATATGACATATATATATTATATGCACACACTACGCTCCGGCCCAGGACTGTATATGACATATATATATTATATGCACACACTACGCTCCCGCTCAGGACTGTATATGACATATATATATTATATACACACACTACGCTCCGGCCCAGGACTGTATATGACATATATATATTATATACACACACTACGCTCCGGCCCAGGACTGTATATGACATATATATATTATATACACACACTACGCTCCGGCCCAGGACTGTATATGACATATATATATTATATGCACACACTACGCTCCGGCCCAGGACTGTATATGACATATATATATATATTATATACACACACTACGCTCCCGCTCAGGACTGTATATGACATATATATATTATATACACACACTACGCTCCGGCCCAGGACTGTATATGACATATATATATATTATACACACACACTACGCTCCGGCCCAGGACTGTATATGACATATATATATTATATGCACACACTACGCTCCGGCCCAGGACTGTATATGACATATATATATTATATACACACACTACGCTCCGGCCCAGGACTGTATATGACATATATATATTATATGCACACACTACGCTCCGGCCCAGGACTGTATATGACATATATATATATTATACACACACACTACGCTCCGGCCCAGGACTGTATATGACATATATATATTATATACACACACTACGCTCCGGCCCAGGACTGTATATGACATATATATATTATATACACACACTACGCTCCGGCCCAGGACTGTATATGACATATATATATTATATGCACACACTACGCTCCGGCCCAGGACTGTATATGACATATATATATATATTATATACACACACTACGCTCCCGCTCAGGACTGTATATGACATATATATATTATATGCACACACTACGCTCCGGCCCAGGACTGTATATGACATATATATATATATTATATACACACACTACGCTCCGGCCCAGGACTGTATATGACATATATATATTATATACACACACTACGCTCCGGCCCAGGACTGTATATGACATATATATATTATATGCACACACTACGCTCTGGCCCAGGACTGTATATGACATATATATATTATATACACACACTACGCTCCGGCCCAGGACTGTATATGACATATATATATTATATGCACACACTACGCTCCGGCCCAGGACTGTATATGACATATATATATATTATACACACACACTACGCTCCGGCCCAGGACTGTATATGACATATATATATTATATACACACACTACGCTCCGGCCCAGGACTGTATATGACATATATATATATTATATACACACACTACGCTCCGGCCCAGGACTGTATATGACATATATATATTATATGCACACACTACGCTCCGGCCCAGGACTGTATATGACATATATATATTATATGCACACACTACGCTCCGGCCCAGGACTGTATATGACATATATATATATTATATGCACACACTACGCTCCCGCTCAGGACTGTATATGACATATATATATTATATGCACACACTACGCTCTGGCCCAGGACTGTATATGACATATATATATATTATATACACACACTACGCTCCGGCCCAGGACTGTATATGACATATATATATTATATGCACACACTACGCTCCGGCCCAGGACTGTATATGACATATATATATTATATACACACACACACTACGCTCCGGCCCAGGACTGTATATGACATATATATATTATATGCACACACTACGCTCTGGCCCAGGACTGTATATGACATATATATATATATTATATACACACACTACGCTCCGGCCCAGGACTGTATATGACATATATATATATATATTATATACACACACTACGCTCCGGCCCAGGACTGTATATGACATATATATATTATATGCACACACTACGCTCCGGCCCAGGACTGTATATGACATATATATATTATATGCACACACTACGCTCCCGCTCAGGACTGTATATGACATATATATATATATTATATACACACACTACGCTCCGGCCCAGGACTGTATATGACATATATATATTATATGCACACACTACGCTCCGGCCCAGGACTGTATATGACATATATATATATTATATACACACACTACGCTCCGGCCCAGGACTGTATATGACATATATATATTATATGCACACACTACGCTCCCGCTCAGGCCATTATCTGTCTCTCCCACGTCCCGGGCCAGGAGCCGCCGCCCCCGGGGTCTTCTCACCTCGTCAGCGCTCAGCTCCTCCATGATTTTCCTTTTAATGGTGGCAGAGTCGTGGGCTCCGTGTGAGGGGCAGGAGGAGGGGGCGGCAGGGCCGGGGGCCTCCGGCTTCAGGGCTGCATTGTCTCCGGCAGAGTCTGGAGAGAATGATGGAGGATCAGGAGAGGAGCCGCGCTCTCTGAGCCGCCGCACACTACGCTCCTTCCGCTAAGACGCCGTGAGGTAACGCGAGCAGACCGGTGACACGGGGGCGGGGCCTGTACACCGGGAGCGGCGCCGCTTCACACACGATTATTCATCAAAACAACCGGGCGGCCATCTTGCGAGAAAGCTCATGTGACATCAGTAGACCCCACCCACCGAATGTAAGAGGTGGCCAATCAGTGAGCTAGAGAGGCGGGGACTGTTCTGCGAGGGGTGTGGCCAATGTGAGACAGCAGATAGGGCATAGAAAGGGGGGCCGCCTGGCAACAGGGGAAGAGTCGGGTGTCCATGGCAACCAGGCCTAGTGCTTCCTGTTCTGGGCCTCCACACAGTGTTGGGGGTGACAGCCATTTTCTGCCCAGAACTCAGTGTAGCTACAGTCATAGCTGCAGTATGTGGAGCGTAGAGGCCGCACTGCTCCGTGTCAGGGTCTGTGCACACATTGCGGATTTGGCTGCGGATCCGCAGCAGTTTTCCATGTGTTGTACAGTACCATGTAAACCTATGGAAAACCAAATCCGCAGTACACATGCTGCGGAAAATTCCACGCAGAAACGCAGCGGTTTATTTTCCACAGCATGTCAATTCTTTGTGCGGATTCCGCAGCGTTTTAGGGTATGTGCACACGTTGTGGATTTTGCTGCGGATCCGCAGCGTTTCTGCAGCTGCGGGTCCGCAGCAGTTTCCCATGAGTTTACAGTTCAATGTAAACCTATGGGAAACCGAAAACGCTGTGCACATGCTGTGGAAAAAAACGCGCGGGAACGCAGCAGTTTACAATCCGCAGCATGTCACTTCTTTGTGCGGAATCGCTGCGATTCTGCACACATAGGAAAGCATTGATCCGCTTACTTCCCCCATGGGGCTGTGCCCACGATGCGGGAAGTAAGCGGATCATGTGCAGATGGTACCCGGGGTGGAGGAGAGGAGACTCTCCTCCAGGCCCTGGGAACCATATTTGTGTAAAAAAAAAAAAGAATTAAAAAATAATGATATACTCACCTCTCAGCGCTGCACGCGGCCGTCCGGTCGCAGGGTTGCTATGCGAGCAGGACCTGCGAGGACGTCGCGGTCACATGACCGTGACTTCACGAAGGTCCTTCTCGCGTAGCATCTTTGGAACCGGACCGCCGCGTGCAGCGCCGAGGAGATCGGGACGTCGGAGGGTGAGTATATAACCATTTTTAATTATTTTTAACATTACTATTGATGCTGCATATGCAGCATCAACAGTAAAACAAGTGCAGGAGTAAACCCGCAGCGGAAACCGCTAGACAAACCGTGATAAATCTGCAGGGATAACCGCAGCGGTTTTGCCCTGCAGATTTATCAAATCCGCTGAGGGAGAACCCACAGAGGACCCTTCCTACGTGTGCACATAGCCTTACAACCTGCTCCATAATATGAATCCACAGGTGTAAAACCACAGGTGGAATCCGCACAAAAACTGCACTAAATCCAATGAAAACCCGCAGGTAAAACACAGGGTGTTTTACCTGTGGATTCCGCAGAATCCCCGAAGAAAAATCCGAAATGGAATCCGCAACGTGTGCACATTCCCTAAAGTGCAGTATGAACTCTGTGCACCCCACATACATGAGCCTTAAAGGGAGTGTTCATGGAAATCAAGCAGCTGCGGTAAACAGTCCAACCATTGCTCACCTGTCTTGTCCAGCTCCAGAGCTCCCCGCCAGTCCTTGTCCTAGAGCCATGATGTCATGTACAGTACAGACCAAAAGTTTGGACACACCTTCTGATTTTAAGATTTTTCTGTATTTTCATGACTATGAAAATTGTACATTCACACTGAAGGCATCAAAACTATGAATTAACACATGTGGAATTATATACTTAAAAAAATGTGAAACAACTGAATTATGTCTTATATTCTAGGTTCTTCTAAGTAGCCACCTTTTGTTTTGATAACTGCTTTGCACACTCTTGGCATTCTCTTGATGAGCTTCAAGAGGTAGTCACCGGGAATGGTTTTTACTTCACAGGTGTGCCCTGTCAGGTTTAATAAGTGGGATTTCTTGCCTTGTAAATGGGGTTGGGACCATCAGTTGTGTTGAGCAGAAGTCTGGTGGATACACAGCTGATAGTCCTACTGAATAGACTGTTAGAATTTGTATTATGGCAAGAAAAAGGCAGCTAAGTAACGAAAAACAAGTGGCCATCATTACCTTAAGAAATGAAGGTCAGTCAGTCCGAAAAATTGGGAAAACTTTGAAAGTGTCCCCAAGTGCAGTTGCAAAAACCATCAAGCGCTACAAAGAAACTGGCTCACATGAGGACTGCCCCAGAAAAGGAAGACCAAGAGTCACCTCTGCTTCTGAGGATAAGTTTATCCGAGTCACCAGCCTCAGAAATCGCAGGTTAACAGCAGCTCAGATTAGAGACCAGGTCAATGCCACACAGAGTTCTAGCAGCAGACACATCTCTACAACAACTGTTAAGAGGAGACTTTGTGCAGCAGGCCTTCATGGTAAAATAGCTGCTAGGAAACCACTGCTAAGGACAGGGAACAAGCAGAAGAGACTTGTTTGGGCTAAAGAACACAAGGAATGGACATTAGACCAGTGGAAATCTGTGCTTTGGTCTGATGAGTCCAAATTTGAGATCTTTGGTTCCAACCACCGTGTCTTTGTGCGACGCAGAAAAGGTGAACGGATGGACTCTACATGCCTGGTTCCCACTGTGAAGCATGGAGGAGGAGGTATGATGGTGTGGGGGGCTTTGCTGGTGACACTCTTGGGGATTTATTCAAAATTGAAGGCATACTGAACCAGCATGGCTACCACAGCATCTTGCAGCGGCATGCTATTCCATCCGGTTTGCGTATAGTTGGACCATCATTTATTTTTCAACAGAGCATTGACCCCAAACACACCTCCAGGCTGTGTAAGGGTTATTTGACCAAGAAGGAGAGTGATGGGGTGCTATGCCAGATGACCTGGCCTCCACAGTCACCAGACCTGAACCCAATCGAGATGGTTCGGGGTGAGCTGGACCGCAGAGTGAAGGCAAAAGGGCCAACAAGTGCTAAGCATCTCTGAGAACAACTTCAAGATTGTTGGAAGACCATTCCCAGTGACTACCTCTTGAAGCTCATCAAGAGAATGCCAAGAGTGTGCAAAGCAGTCATCAAAGCAAAAGGTGGCTACTTTGAAGAACCTAGAATATAAGACATAATTTCAGTTGTTTCACACTTTTCTGTTAAGTATATAATTCCACATGTGTTAATTCATAGTTTTGATGCCTTCAGTGTGAATGTACAATTTTCATAGTCATGAAAATACAGAAAAATCTTTAAATGAGAAGGTGTGTCCAAACTTTTGGTCTGTACTTACATCCACATGACCACTGCAGCCAATCAATGGTCACATATGCTGAGGCTAATGATCGGCAGCAGCGGTCACGTGCACTTAGGGGAACATTATTAGTACAGGTAAAGTAAACAAATACTAACATGGAGCATCAGGCGATATCGGGGGTCAGAGATGTCGGTGACGTCACACACCCCATTGCCCAGCAGTGTGTGGTGGCCATGTCCTGTGTCCGCACCCTTTTCCCACTCTCTGCTCTCCTTGCCAGTCCTCTGCGTCTAATGCCTCTGAAGCCACCCGTGCCCACCTTATGTCACCATTGCCAGGAAGACTGTGGACACATGAGGCGCATATCACAGTGCGGGGGTCCCACCGGCTCTCAGCCGCCCCATATCCAGCAGGACGGTCAGCATGAAGTCCCACTTTCAATTGTAACTGGATTTTTAGGGCGTAGATACAGCTGAATATAATGTTGACATTCGGTTCCCTGCTCCAACACTCCCTGCGCCATCGGAGACTCTACACAGGAGGCACAATGACATCACACCCGTCGTACCGGGACACACATCGGCGAGCTCTCCTCTCATCTTGGGGACTGGGCTCTGCTACCTTTTTATTTTTGCCAGTGGGTTGGAGGGGTACCATACTCAGGTTATGGGGGCATCAAAATACTTAGAAGGAGGGGGACTGTGGGTGCGTTATATTATATGGAAGGTATTGTGGTGACATGAAACTGTGTGGGGAGTACTGATTTCATCATTATTATTCTGGGGGCATCATATTGTGTGGTGAGGCACTATGGTATTATCATACTGTGTGGGAGGCACTATGGACATAATCTTTGAGGGCACGTCATACTATTTGGGGGGGGGGGCAATATGGGGACATCATACTGTGTGGGTAACATCATACTAAGTAGTGGCCACTCTGTGGACATCATGCTGTGTTGGGGCATCATCTTGTGTGGAGACATACTTTGGATGTGTATGTGGGCCATCATACTGTGTGTTGGGCACTCTGGGGCATTATCTTGTTTTTAGACATCATACTGCATGGGGAGCAGAGTGGGGGGCTTCTTATCTAGAAGGAGCACTGTCTCTGGGGACATCAACTTGTCTCTACACATTATGCTGTGAGGGGGATGTGAAGGCCTCATACTGTGTGTGGGCACTATGCGTGGGATCATCTTGTGTCTGGACATCATACTGTGTGGGAGCACGCACTAGCTTGTGTCTGAAAATTACACTTTGGGGGGGTGTGGACTAGTGATGAGCGAATATACTCGTTACGCGAGATTTCTCGAGCACGCTCAGGTGTCCGACGAGTATTTTTTAGTGCTCGGAGATTTAGTTTTCCTCACCGCAGCTGGATGATTTACATCTGTTAGCCAGCATAAGTACATGTGGGGGTTGCCTGGTTGCTAGGGAATCCCCACATGTACTTATGCTGGCTAACAGATGTAAATCATTCAGCTGCGGTGAGGAAAACTAAATCTTCGAGCACTAAAAAAATACTCGGAGGAACCCAGAGCATGCTTGGGAAATCTCGAGTAACGAGTATATTCGCTCATCACTAGTGTGGAGGCATCATACTGTGTGGTGGGGGGGGCACCATTTTAATAGTTGGCATTAAATTCGCTGTGCTGTGTCCTTGTTTCCGGTGTGTCACAGCTGGGGAGGTATGTAAGGCTACTTTCACACTAGCGTCGTTTTGGGGAAAAAACGCATCCTGCAAAGTTGTCTGCAGGATGCGTTTTTTCCCCATAGATTTACATTAGCGAGGCATTGCGACGTATGGCCACACGTCGCATCCGTCGTGCTTTAGCGGACTGTCGGCACGAAAAAACATTCCAAGTAACTTTTTTTGTGCGTCGAGTCCGCCATTTTCGACCGCGCATGTGTGGCTGAAACTCCGCCCCCTCCTCCCCGGAACTCACAATGGGCAGCGGATGCGTTGTAAAACTGCTTCCGCTGCCCCCGTTGTGCTACTTTAACACACTGTCCGACGGTATGTCGGGCCGACGGTTTGTGACGGCCCGTACCGACGGACTAGTGTGAAAGTAGCCTAAGTGTGCTCGAGGCCGATTAAGGGGCACACGTGATCTCTACCTATTAATTTGTTCGGAAAATGCAGAGTTTGCGCTGCCACGTGTCCACAACCGGGCTGGCAATAGATGTAGCATTTAACTGTTGGTGTGAGATAACTATGGCAGAATCTTAGGGAAGGGAGATGGTATTTTCCTCCTCTATGAGCCTCTTCTCTCCATGAGACACTTGATTGGGCAAAGATACTGCTGGTGCCGCTCATCTCTGTAGTAGGATCCATTTTGTCCCAATTCTCCAAGATATTTTCTGTGAAGGCTGCCTAGGCTCCAAACAGACTTTTGGATGTCTGTGCCTCTCTGCAATAGTGAGCAAGGGAAAAAAAAAATTCCAAGGTACTCTCCTTCCTTGGAGATGAGCAACTTTGTCGAGAGCATAAATCCGGCATCTACGATCCACAGTAACACTGCGCAGTTTATACAAGATGATTACAGATGTATATACACTACTAGGAGGCAGCACAGATTACTGTACGCGGCCTGCACCCCGGGGACTTCTGCCACCACCTCCCCCACCCTGTGCCTGGAAGAGCAGAGTCCCCCGTGATTTACCATCTGAGCATTATCATTTGTGCTGGTGGATGGCAGATTCCTGTTGTAGGCCTACATTATACCATTCTGCAAAACTGAAAGGGCTAAAAAGGGAGTTTCCAGCTCCAACTGGAAGAATATTAAATTACTAGGTTGCAATGGTCATTTTGCCTTCTTTATTGCTGAGGTGTTGGTGCTATGGATCAGGACTTACCTGAAAGTGAACAACACCGGTGGACTCAAGAATTCACATTAGTGCCAGGGATCATGTTGCAGTACAATGTCTAGCAGAGGGTTGTTTTGTTTTTTAACTTTTGTACTGTACTGTTACCTACTAGCGCCTGTGTGTTGTAGTACTTCCCTGCTGAGCACCACGGGATAGTCCTCACAACTGTCGTGTATGTTTCTGTTCTTTCTCTCCGTCCCCCAGATGATATGGATAGGACGCACCCGTATGACGGGGTAGGCCTGGAGTTATTTTATAGGGACCCTAGAGACGCCCCTCTCCCACAATTTGCCTCCGTTGTCTTCATTAGGTGAGGCAGCCAACCTATAATTAATTGCCCTGCCGTTGCTTTGAAGTAATGCTTAGAGCCCAATACTTCCTCGGCGTTCCGGCCGCCGGCTACGCGCCTCAGTAGGGTGTTGCCGATCTCGGGGCACAACTCCTACTGGTTCTTTCGCCTTTGTGCTGTGATCTCGTTTCTCACTTCTCCACAATAAACCTCGCTTCTTGTTCTTTCTTAAGATGCCGCCGCAATGAGGTGCAGGCACGGCTCCGTAACGATCTGTCCTGTTCGCTAGGCCACTGTCAGGATCCCACCCCTGACAGGGACCCCCTGAATCTTCCCAAGCAACCTCTTCTCTCACTAGGTGTTGCCTGGGCAAGACCGAATCAGCTTCTCTTTAACTTCCTATCCAGCCCCCAGTTTTACCAGACTGTGAGGAGTGGCCTAATACATAGAACCCTTTTCTCCCCCTGGTGGCCAGAGTGTGAAGTGTAGTGTGTGACTGTGATACCTGGTCAGGTGAACTCTTAGTGCAATCAGACGTACCATCACTCCCCTTAGTGGCAGAGCGACGTTACTGCAACAACCAGATCTCTGGGGCACTGCATATACTTTTTTTTATTATTTAACCCCTTCACCCCCAAGGGTGGTTTGCACGTTAATGACCGGGCCAATTTTTACAATTCTGACCACTGTCCCTTTATGAGGTTATAACTCTGGAACGCTTCAACGGATCCTGGTGATTCTGACAATGTTTTCTCGTGACATATTGTACTACCTGATAGTGGTAAAAAAATTTTGATATTACCTGCGTTTATTTGTGAAAAAAAACCAAAACGTAAATTTGGCGAAAATTTCGCAATTCTCCAACTTTGAATTTTTATGCAATTAAATCACAGTGATATGTCAAACAAAATATTTAATAAGTAACATTTCCCACATGTCTACTTTACATCAGCACAATTTTGGAACCAAAATTTTTTTTTGTTAGGGAGTTAAGGGTTAAAACTTGACCAGCAATTTCTCATTTTTACAACACTTTTTTAGGGACCACATCTCATTTGAAGTCATTTTGAGGGGTCTATAGGATAGAAAATACCCAAGTGTGACACCATTCTAAAAACTGCACCCCTCAAGGTGCTCAAAACCACATTCAAGAAGTTTATTAACCCTTCAGGTGTTTCACAGGAATTTTTGGAATGTTTAAATAAAAATTAACATTTAACTTTTTTCCACAAAAAATTTACTTCAGCTCCAATTTGTTTTATTTTACCAAGGGTAACAGGAGAAAATGGACCCCAAAAGATGTTGTACAATTTGTCCTGAGTACGCCGATACCCCATATGTGGGGGTAAACCACTGTTTGGGCACATGGGAGAGCTCGGAAGGGAAGGAGCGCCGTTTGACTTTTCACTGCAAAATTGACAGGAATGGAGATGGGACGCCATGTTGCGTTTGGAGAGCCACTGATGTGCCTAAACATTGAAACCCACCCCACAAGTGACACCATTTTGGAAAGTAGACCCCCTAAGGAACTTATCTAGGAGGTGTGGTGAGCACTTTGACCCACCAAGTGCTTCACAGAAGTTTATAATGCAGAGCCGTAAAAATAAAACAAAATTTTTTTCCCACAAAAATTTGAGCCCCCAGTTTTGTATTTTCCCGAGGGTAACAGGAGAAATTGGACCCCAAAAGTTGTTGTCCAATTTGTCCTGAGTACACTGATACCCCATATGTTGGGGTAAACCCCTGTTTGGGCGCACGGGAGAGCTCGGAAGGGAAGGAGCACTGTTTTACTTTAACGCAGAATTGGCTGGAATTTAGATCGGACGCCATGTCGCGTTTGGAGAGCCCCTGATGTGCCTAAACAGTGGAAACTCCCCAATTATAACGGAAACCCTAACCCAAACACATCCCTAACCCCAATCCCAACGGTAACCCTAATCACACCTCTAACCCAGACACACCCCTAACCCTAATCCCAACCCTAATCCCAACCGTAAATGTAATCCAAACCCTAACCCTAACTTTAGCCCCAACCCCAACTGTAGCCTTAACCCTAGCCCCAACCCTAATGGAAAGAAATACATTTTTTTAATTTTTCCCTAACTAAGCGGGTGATGAAGGGGGGGGTTCGATTTACTTTTATAGCGGGTTTTTTAGCGGATTTTTATGATTGGCAGCCGTCACACACTGAAATACACTTTTTATTGCAAAAAATATTTTTTGCATTACCACATTGAGAACTATAATTTTTCCATATTTGAGTCCACAGAGTAATGTGAGGTCTTGTTTTTTTGCGGGACGAGATGACGTTTTTATTGGTAACATGTTCGGGCACGGGAGATTTTTTGATCGCTTTTTATTCCGATTTTTGTGAGGCAGAATGACCAAAAACCAGCTATTCATGAATTTCTTTTGGGGGAGGCGTTTATACCGTTCCGCGTTTGGTAAAATTGATAAAGCAGTTTTATTCATCGTGTCAGTACGATTACAGCGATACCTCATTTATATCATTTTTTTATGTTTTGGCGCTTTTATACGATGTAAACTATTTTATAGAAACAATAATTATTTTGGCATCGCTTTACTCTGAGGACTAACTTTTATTTTTTCGCTGATGCTGTATGGCGGCTCGTTTTTTGCGGGACAAGATGACGTTTTCAGCGGTACCATGGTTATTTATATTTATATCCGTCTTTTTGATCGCGTGTTATTCCACTTTGTTTGGCGGTATGAGAATAAAGCGTTGTTTTTTGCCTCTTTCTTCTTCTTCACGGTGTTCACTGAAGGGGTTAACTAGTGATATAGTTTTATAGGTGGGGTCGTTACGGACGCAGCGATACTAAATGTGTACTTTTATTGTTTGGTTGTTTTTTTTATTTAGATTAAGAAATGTATATGGGAATTTTTTTTTTTTTTTTTTTAAACACGTGGAAATTTGTTTTTTTGTTTTTTTTTTTACTTTGTCCCGGGGGGGGGGGGGAACATCACAGATCGCGGATCTGACAGTTTGCACAGCACTCTGTCAGATCGGCGATCTGACTTAGAGCGCTGCAGGCTTACCAGAGCCTGGTCTGCACCCGGAAGTAATACCTGCAGGACCTGGATGCAGCCCCGCGGCCATTTTGGATCAGGGGCCTGCAGGGATAGGAGGTAAGAGACCCTTGCAGCAACGCGATCACATCGCGTTGCTCCGGTGGTCTCAGGGAAGCACGCAGGGAGCCCCCTCCCTGCGTGATGCTTCCCTGTACCGCCGGCACACCGCGATCATGTTTGATCGCGGTGTGCCGGGGGTTAATGTGCCGGGGGCAGTCCGTGACTGCTCCTGGCACATTGTGCCAGATGTCAGCTGCGATAGGCAGCTGACACCTGGCCGCGCTCCCCCTGTGAGCGCGGCCGATCGCGCTGGACGTACTATTCCGTCCTTGGGAATTAGGGCCCACCCCACATGGACGGAATAGTACGTCCAATGGCAGAAAGGGGTTAAAGACTTTACCCTATGGCACATACACAGACCTGATTGTATGGGTCTCCATTGTCACCTGCTTTGGTACTCTAACGTAAGGTACTGTAGGCCGCATTATTGTAGCATTGATCTCCATTTCATTTCTTCCAAAAATTATCAGGGACCACCATATATCATGATGGGCTACAATAGTTAAAATGACATGATAATGCAAGGCAGATGTCACATCAGTGTTCTGATCGTCCCTGGCCTCAGCAGCCTCTTCCATACCCGACAGCTTACAGTCAGGAGACCTGCGGCCGGTCGATGCATCACTGTCCGCACGCAGACCGCAACACTGATGCACAAAAACAGCCTAAGAGCCCAATCACACATGTGGTTTACTAAACCTCATGGGACTGTCACGATAGAACGCATGCCCATTATAGTCTACCTGGCTGGTCACATGTGCCCAAAAGGGAAAAAAAAAAAAAAAAAAAAAAAAAGAAAAAGGGGGAGGAGGACCAAGAGTGAAGGAAAGATTTTACAAAAGTTGCAGTTTTGGGACTACAGGGATTTTTGAGAAGGTGGCAGGAAAGTTGCAGCACTTGTAAATTCGGAGTTTAATCTCACCTGTATGATACATGCACGGTACCTTCATGGCTGGAGATTACCAGCTCGGTGCCGCTAACCCTTCCTGTTGTGTACAATGCAAATAGTAAAATGGACAAACAGAAACAAATCAAACAATCGTCACAGGTCAATAAAGTTTCCAATAGTGACATGAAAGGCGTCAGTCATTGTACCTGCAGTTCTGCGAGTCGGTCCCATATCTGGTGGGCTCAAAACCATCTTAATTATATACGTCACATCATAGAAGAGGCATTTGGAATAAGATCCAAGTGTGGCCAACCTTTGCGATTCCCAGTTTAACATCTCACATTACCTCCATAAAAAGCGAAGATTAAGAACCCACCGGGGGGCTCTGCTTCTGAGTGGTGTTAGGGGACATCCGAATACCTAGCCATCCACTACAATAGGTTAACACGTGGTGTTACACCGCGGCTCCCTCCATACTCTGATGCGAGACTTTGCATTAACAAAAGCTAAAGTGCTCAGTTAATTCAGATTCCAAAATGTTTTAATAGGCAAATGTAACAGAAAAAAAAAAAAATATATATAAATCCATTCATGAATATTTATAAATCGCTGCAAGTGTCACACAAAGCCAGGAAATGAGTGAGAAATATAAATATACAGAACACTTATTGCATAGATTGGTCTACTGTCCAGAATCGATGGGGTGGGGTCCTCAGCCAGCCTCCTCCGCTCTTCTGTATACTTGCTTACACACCTGATCTTCACAACTTAGTTCCTGCAGGATGGAAACAGATTATAAATTAAAGCCCAAGACTTTGTATTGTTAGAGAAGTCGCTCAGTCCTGGAGGCTTTATTGGCAGCTATACTTTGCCTGTGGCCAGGTGTTCTATAATGGCGGGCAGGTAAGGGTTATGGGCACGTGGGATTATCCACTGCAGAAGTTATCACAATGCCAATGTTAATTGTGCTTCTATGGGTTAAGTCAAAACCGCATCACTAGTCAGTTTCAGGCATGGGGGCTTCTCCATGATGTAAAATCTCATCCTTAGTTCCGGTACTGTAATACAGACGGTGCCCCCTCCAGAAAATCTGCTGCCAACCAGTTCCGGACCACATACTTTTAATAGTCTAAAACAAGTCACAAGATGAACCCCATGAATCTCACTTTAACCCAAGCTGTACATATTAGACCCATGTACTATATTGAGGAAGGCCGGGGGGGGGGGTCCACTTGTGCATCTGTAAGTACCAATCTGTCTTTTATATAAATTTTCGCTCCTCCACCAATAATGCCATGTACATGTGATTCTGCAGGTGGAGGGCACTAATACATTTGGGGGCGCCTGTTGCATCATGAGGTCACTACCATGCTTACGAGGGGCAAACCTACCCCGCAGCAGATGCATCAGCCTCCACCGTCCCCCCCCGACCACCAGCATGGTGCCTTGGCATTTCACAGGCAGCCCACTCACATGTCTGTGCGCACCCACACAGCGGAGGGAGCTCCGACGAGAATTACTGACAAGATGAATCCCGAGACTGAACGCCTGCAGATCACAATGCAGCAGTCAGGTAGGAAATGTTACCCAAAACGTCATTCTAGGAGTCAAAACGTATAGCCTTGTACCCCCGCTTGGAAAGTCATAGCAATTTTCTGGACTTCTGCAATAGCCATGAACAGTATGAGCAGGTCCATGAAGTGATCGTTTATTATAAAAGTGTAGGATTTTTTGGGGAATGGTCCCATTTTTAGCCTGGCAGTGTCATCACCACCCTTTATGTGGATGCACCAGTAGGTAATACATACCAAATGTAGGTCATCACCATTGATCCAGTGTGTCCACCCTCGATTCTTCTTTTCTCCCTTCTGAACACAAATGAGGCGCCCATTGTCCAAGGTAACCAGACTCTGGGGAAACAAATAGAAGTTAGATTATGAGGAAGAGGCGGCTAGTTATTTACTTTTTAGATATGGCTGGAAATACATGTTCTACCCACTTCCCTGAAGCTTTAATGTTCTACCTGCAGTGCTAGATTTTCTCCTGTAGCCAACCCCTCAACTTTATGACATAATATGCAAGAGAGAATACAGAATTGTGAATAAAACAGCCTACAATTATGGGAAAAAAAAAAAAGTCACAGAAGAAACAGAACTGGGAAGTTTCTCCAAATTCAGGTCAGAAGTGAAGGCTACTGACTAGAGATGGGCTGCCCCCTGCTGGCCAGTAGTGAAACTGGCCACTGATCAGTGGATGAAGCAGCCCTACAGGTCCTTCTCAAAATTAGCATATAGTGTTAAATTTCATTATTTACCATAATGTAATGATTACAATTAAACTTTCATATATTATAGATTCATTATCCACCAACTAAAATTTGTCAGGTCTTTTATTGTTTTAATACTGATGATTTTGGCATACAACTCCTGATAACCCAAAAAACCTGTCTCAATAAATTAGCATATTTCACCCGTCCAATCAAATAAAAGTGTTTTTTAATAACAAACAAAAAAACCATCAAATAATAATGTTCAGTTATGCACTCAATACTTGGTCGGGAATCCTTTGGCAGAAATGACTGCTTCAATGCGGCGTGGCATGGAGGCAATCAGCCTGTGACACTGCTGAGATGTTATGGAGGCCCAGGATGCTTCAGTAGCGGCCTTAAGCTCATCCAGAGTGTTGGGTCTTGCGTCTCTCAACTTTCTCTTCACAATATCCCACAGATTCTCTATGGGGTTCAGGTCAGGAGAGTTGGCAGGCCAATTGAGCACAGTAATACCATGGTCAGTAAACCATTTACCAGTGGTTTTGGCACTGTGAGCAGGTGCCAGGTCGTGCTGAAAAATGAAATCTTCATCTCCATAAAGCATTTCAGCCGATGGAAGCATGAAGTGCTCCAAAATCTCCTGATAGCTAGCTGCATTGACCCTGCCCTTGATGAAACACAGTGGACCAACACCAGCAGCTGACATGGCACCCCACACCATCACTGACTGTGGGTACTTGACACTGGACTTCAGGCATTTTGGCATTTCCTTCTCCCCAGTCTTCCTCCAGACTCTGGCACCTTGATTTCCGAATGACATGCAAAATTTGCTTTCATCAGAAAAAAGTACTTGGGACCACTTAGCAACAGTCCAGTGCTGCTTCTCTGTAGCCCAGGTCAGGCGCTTCTGCCGCTGTTTATGGTTCAAAAGTGGCTTTACCTGGGGAATGCGGCACCTGTAGCCCATTTCCTGCACACGCCTGTGCACGGTGGCTCTGGATGTTTCCACACCAGACTCAGTCAACTGCTTCCTCAGGTTCCCCAAGGTCTGGAATCGGTCCTTCTCCACAATCTTCCTCAGGGTCCGGTCACCTCTTCTCGTTGTACAGCTTTTTCTGCCACATTGTTTCCTTCCAACAGACTTACCATTGAGGTGCCTTGATACAGCACTCTGGAAACAGCCTATTTGTTGAGAAATTTCTTTCTGGGTCTTACCCTCTTGCTTGAGGGTGTCAATGATGGCCTTCTTGACATCTGTCAGGTCGCTAGTCTTACCCATGATGGGGGTTTTGAGTAATGAACCAGGCAGGGAGTTTTTAAAAGCCTCAGGTATCTTTTGCATGTGTTTAGAGTTAATTAGTTGATTCAGAAGATTAGGGTAATAGGTCGTTTAGAGAACCTTTTCTTGATATGCTAATTTATTGAGACAGGTTTTTTGGGTTATCAGGAGTTGTATGCCAAAATCATCAGTATTAAAACAATAAAAGACCTGACAAATTTCAGTTGGTGGATAATGAATCTATAATATATGAAAGTTTAATTGTAATCATTACATTATGGTAAATAATTAAATTTAACACTATATGCTAATTTTTTGAGAAGGACCTGTATATAATGCATCCAGTTTACAATCAGTATACAATAAGTACATCCTAAGCACCTTCACATGTCTATATAAAATTGGTACCGATACACACGTGTGAAGGGGGGGCCTTAAAGGGACTTGCTCTTAGTTTTTGTTTTTTTCTCCTCTGCATGAAAGTCACAGGACATGGCTGGAGAGCAGGGGATGAAATGCTGCACATTTTTTTAATCAGTCTTTAATAGTATGCTAATCCATTTAGGTTTTTAAGGGGAGAAAAAAAATAAAACTGCACCAAGTGACTGAGGCTTTAGATATGTGATGTTCTGCTGTTCCTCTAAACACGGCTTCCTTCACCCACAATATAAGGGACTAACCCCTCTGACTTTACCTTGCATTTCCGGTTATCCAGGCCCTTTGTGTCCTCATCAAACTCTTGTCCCAGTGTGAACTGAACCCGATAACTGCGCAGGCTGCTCTGGGTCTGGATCTCGAATGATTCTCCATTTTGTACAATGATTTTTTGAGGCTTGATTAGTTTTGCCAAGTTCCTGGTGACAATGTCGATACCTGTAACCAATAAAGACATAAAGATTATGTGTTGTCTAATTGCCTTGGGTGTCAATATCTCCGCTTGCTGTCAGCACCTCATAGTCAGAGGCTGCACAGTCCTGCACTTAGGCTACGTTCACATTTGCGTTGTTGGGTGCAGCGTCGGTGACGCAACCAACAACGCATGTACACAACGCAGCGTTGTCATAAGATAGTAAAGATCAGGAATTTCAGCGCAGGGAAAACGCTACAAGTAGCGTCCTCTGAGCCCTGTCTTGTGCGTCAATATGACACATGCGTCGTAAAACGCAGTACAACGCATACCGGTGCTTGTCCATGCGCCCCCCCATGTTAAAGATAGGGACGCATGTCTCGGTATGCGTCGACGACGCTGCGCCCAACAACGCAAATGTGAACGTAGCCTTAATGACATTAATGGCCACTGACAGGTCCCTTTAACCCTCCGTCAGGGGCAACTGATCTGACAGGCGCAGCTCACTTAGGCTACTTTCACACTAGCGTTTTTTGCAATACGTCGTTTTGGCGAAAAAACGCATCCTGCAAAAGTGCTTGCAGGATGCGTTTTTTTTCACCATTGACTAACATTGCCACACGTCACAACAGTCGTGTGACGGTTGCGCCGTGTTGTGGCGGACCGTTGGCTGCAAAAAACGCTCCATATAACGTTTTTTGCTGCCGACGGACCGCCATTTCCGACCGCGCATGCGCGGCCGGAACTCCGCCCCCCCCCCCTCCCCGTACCTCACAATGGAGCAGCGGATGCATGGAAAAAACAGCATCCGCTGCTCCCGTTGTGCGGCGCATTCACTGCTAGCGTCGGTACGTCGTCTCGACGCTCTGCAACGGGCCGAGTACGACGCTAGTGTGAAAGAAGCCTTAGTTTCATGGTTTGTCTGGGAAACACCCTCCTCCCAGGACCTTCCTAACTTTTAGGCCATGTGCACACGTTCAGGATTTTTCGCGTTTTTTTTTCGCTATAAAAACGCTAACCTATGCCTCCTATTATTTACAGTGTATTCCGCATTTTTTGTGCAAATGTTGCAATTTTTTCCACGAAAAAAAATCGCATCGCGGAAAAAAAAGCAACATGTTCATTAAAAATGCGGAATTGCGGGGATTCCGCACACCTAGGAGTGCATTGATCTGCTTACTTTTCGCACGGGGCTGTGCACACCATGCGGGAAGTAAGTAGATTATGTGCGGTTGGTACCCAGGGTGGAGGAGAGGAGACTCTCCTCCATGGACTGGGCACCATATAATTGGTCAAAAAAAAAAAAAAAAGGAAAAAAAAAGAATTAGAATAAAAAAATAGTCATATACTCACCTTCGATGTCCCCGGAGTGTTCCCGCCTCACAGCTGCCGCTTCTGTTTCTATAGATGGTGTGGTTCATGACCTCCGATGACGTCACTGCCTTGTGATTGGTCGCGAGCGGTCACGCGACCAATCACAAGACAGTGACGTCACCGAAGGTCCTGAACCACACCGGCATCTATAGGAACGGAGGCTGCAGAGGGTGAGTATAACCATTTTTTTATTTTACTAATTACGCTTGCAAAATGCTAAAAAAACGCGGATTTCTTGCAGAAAATTTCCGGTTTTCTTCAGGAAATTTCTGCAAGAAATCCGGACGTGTGCACATACCATAAAGGCTGTGTGAACCCTGAGAAGCCTCTTGTGCTGCAGAGCTGCAGGAGATCAGATATCAGTGTTTTGGCTTCTCCGGCTCATTGCCCCTGAATGCGTCACACCTTTGACGGTTAGTATTTGCTGTTTTTATTCATCCCAATTGTTTTTTTAGCTTGTTTTATGAATAGCTAGTGCTAAATCTGTGGATTTGTCATAAAAGGTTTTGTTAGAAATAAGATTGTGCTTCTCAGGCACATTGCGCCCTAACACATATTCTCTCTCTTGCTTCAGCTTTTCTTTTGAAATGGCGAGGAGAATATTTGACTTGTCCAATGCCCTTCATGTTGAGCAAGTGCAGAATATACTGATTGATGATGAGACAGACCCCTTACAGCTAGAAGATTTAGGGGAAGAAAGTGACATTGAATCAGAAGATGATGTGGAAGAATGTCCAGATGTGTCTGATACAGATCAAGATGGAGAGAGTGAGGAGGATGCTCAAGACATAGAAACATATTACTTTTCTGGTTATTAAACTTTTTTTTTTTTTCCCACCTGATTGTGTATTCTCATTTATTACATTCCTATTAAGGTAACTGATCACTTTTAGAGCATTGACTTTTTATAAAAGGAAAATATAGCCAATTTTCTAGCCTGTGCCGGACAGGCGCAATTGCCCCTAAACTCGTTATGAAACATATTGCCCCTGACGGAGGGTTAATAGGGTTTGTTACGTTTGTATCCAGTTTGCAATTCTAACCAGATACATTGGTGTAATGTGAAAGTACCTTGGTCCCATTGCAAAGTCACGACCCCCAACTACCATAGAATTTATGACACCAGTGTCCAATGTAGCAGAGGAGCCTTTAGGTTCTCCCAGTGCAATAATTAGCCCTTCAGCTTTTACAAGGACGAGACAAAGACTAGTGCAGCTGCTCAGAGGATTAGAGCCTCCAGACACCAGGAGTAAAGGAGCCGAAGTAGAAGCAGAGAAATTCTTATTGAAAAACATAATACAAATAGAAAAAAAAAAAAACTATACCAAACACACCCAAAATGTGCTTTTTTTTTTAAATTACTTTTTTACTGCAAAGAGCTGGTTTAAAGAAACATGTGAACACAGCCTTAAAAGGGGGCAGATTGCATCCAGCACCTGACTCAGATGAAGGCAATCTGTGCTTCGGTCATTGCCCCAACATACTGACTCTGCCAGACAGCTCCTCTGCGCCACTGACTCAGCACATGGGGAATGATCAAGACTTGATAGCGTAGATCACTTCCAAAAAAAAAAAAAAAAAACACAACCCACACACAAAATGAAGTTTAGATCTATCTGCAGCAATACTAAACACATTCAGATATAGACCATCTGACAGTTTGACACAAGCCATCTTGTTCTTACCTTGTCCTCAGCCCCCCCTTTAAATCTGGGTTATGATCATGGATCCATAAAACTTTTGTGATTGTTGTGTTTAACACTATTGTGCATTTTTGTGACACTTCTGGATGGGTGTTTAATGGCATAATTGAGGGATTCTCCTGATTTCGTGTGAACCCTGTGATGTGTGGAGCAGACAGCTGTGCATTCTGCAGCCTGTGCATTCTGCAGCCTGTGCATTCTGCAGCCTGTGCATTCTGCAGCCTGTGCATTCTGCAGCCTGCTAGTACACTGGCTGCTCAGCTCCATTACTGTGCACAAGGAATTTGCAGAGAATCACTAACGAATGATACCAAGTCACTTTCTGTCTTCTCAACCTGTTGCAGCTCAGACCTTTCGTACATGACCCCTGTGTCTGCTGTGGTGGGGGGCATCATGCTCCGCAGACACTTTGGCATGTTGGAGGTTGCATTTAGCCAGGTGACAGCCACATTTAGGGCTTTGTGGGTTACTCCTGGTCACAGGTCATACAGGTAACAACATGGCAGCAGCGCCCCCTGGTGGAGACAACTACATGAGCAGTAAAGCTGCCAATGCCAGCCCTCACCCCTGCCAAGCATAGGACAATGTGACCTGACTGTCATCACCCACTTACCCAGGCTTTGCAGGTAGCGGTCAAAGTTTTCATTGCTGACCATGTTCCAGGTGCCAGTGAAGTCTGGTGGAGCCATGAGAGCAGAGCTGAGGAGCTATGGAGCCTCAGCACAGCCAAGCAGTTATATACTGACTGTGTAGGAGTGTCAGCTCAGCAGGGAGGTCCAGACACCATCAGCTGATTTTAACCCTTTCTCTACAGCTTGTGCATGGATGGGGGGGGGGGGGGGGTAAAACATTAGTGTAATTTTTCTCATGCAAAACACAATCTATCTAAATTGTATGTAAAGCACAGAATTCACAGCAACCTTGTCACATAAAGCGTCAAAACCATACAGGCATCCTAGCTCCATTCTTTACAATTAGCAACCACAGAATTGTGCAGGTAACCTACACCTTTAGGCCACGTTCACACCATGAGCTTTTTATGTTGCAGGTTTTTCTTCACCAATTATGTTACTTGCATTTTTAATAAAAATCTGCAACATCAAAAACTCAACAAAAATCATTGTGTGAATGGAGCCCTAGGCTGGATTTGCACATCAATGTTGCATAGCCGGAGTATGGAAGACGCCCGCCACGGCCACAGGTCTCCTGGCCTGAACTGACACCACCATATTCACGGGTCTGTCATTGCAGTCCATACTTAGGCTGCCGTCACACTAGCAGTATTTGGTCAGTATTTTACATCAGTATTTATAAGCCAAAACCAGGAGAGGAACAATTAGAGGAAAAGTATAATAGAAACATTTGCACCACTTCTGCATTTATCACCCACTCCTGGTTTTGGCTTACAAATACTGATGTAAAATACTGACCAAATACTGATAGTGTGACGGCAGCCTTACTCTGCTAAAAATCGGTGTGTGACTCCACCCTCAGCTATTAACAGTAATCAATGGAGTAAAGCAGGAGCTCAAGAGTTAAAATCAATAAGCGGCACTATGGAAAATATCACTGTGGCCTTATAGAGTAATGACCCAAGTCAGGAGGACATCCGAATACCAGACATATTGTAAAATATCTTACCAGGAAAAATCTGCTTCTTTCTCCACTTATGATCCACTCAGATCTGTCTGCAGTGAGGGATCACATTACACCTGCTGCCTATAGAAGTCTATGGAGAAGGGAGAGAGAAGGCGGTGCAAAGAAAACGAGGAGAAGCACACAAAGAGAAAATGCTGAGACTTCTAGTGCTTAGAGCCCAGAGAGGGGGAAACTGCGAAGTAATCCTGGAAACAAGTCATAGGGCGACAAGAAATAGTGTTCTCCTGTATTCTGCTCATGTACATGGCGCCATTAATTTCACAGCGTATACACTCATCTCATGTCCACCTGGCGGATTATTCTGAGAAGATACCTGACATGAAAGATGAGCTTATTAATGGTTGGTTTCATTCGGAGCTGACCAGTGCTACAACCGACTGTGATTTGACCAATGTAGAAGATGATGGCGACTATTGTACTTTTGATGTCACCCGTCGGTTTGGGCTTGTAGGACTTGTTAGGGCCTATTAGGCTATGTGCCCACGTTGCATTTTTTAAGCATTTTTGCCACAATTTTCCACTGCGGAAACGCTTAAAAAATGCTTATAAACAGCATCCCATTAATTTCTAATGCATTCTGTTATTGATGTGTCCGTGATGCGTTTTTTCCACGGCGGAAACGCATCGCGGTAAAAAATGCAGCATGTTCACTATTTTTGTGGAATTGCTGCAATTCCACACCCATAGACATGCATTAGAAAAATGCTTGAAAATCGCATGAAAAACGCATGTAAAACCTGTCAATTACTTGTCAAAAACGCGTCTAACACGCATCTAAATCCGCATGCATTTTTCCTGCCAAGGATGTGCAGATTTAAAGCAGAAAATTCTGCAACGTGTGCACATAGCCTTAGGCCACATTCACACTAGCAGTATTTGGTCAGGATATCACATCAGTATTTGTAGCCAAAACCAGGAGGGTGATAAATGCAGAAGTGGTGACGAGTTTCTATTATACTTCTCCACTGATTGTTCCTCTCCTGATTTTCGCTTACAAATACTGATGTAAAATACTAATCAGATACTGACAGTGTGACCGTAGCCTTCGGTGAGCGGGGGGCGCCATTTGTATCTCTAGGGTGCCAACCTCCACGGCAAGGAAAGGAAAGAACAGACCAGTGTTAGGGTCATCTGTCCTTCTTCTCCCCCTTTCAAGCAATTTTTGGTTATGTTTAACCAACGTTAGTAATTTTTTTTGCATTGGTTAGCCATACAATATCACTTCTTCACACTAACTTAGTATTTTAAAGAAATTAATAAAAATTACGTTTTATCCTGTACCCAACTGTCAGTGTCATTATCCTGTACCCCCAGTGTCATCATCATTATCCTGTACCCCGAGTGTCAGTGTCATTATCCTGTACCCCGAGTGTCAGTGTCATTATCCTGTACCCCGAGTGTCAGTGTCATTATCCTGTACCCCGAGTGTCAGGGTCATTATCCTGTACCCCGAGTGTCAGTGTCATTATCCTGTACCCCGAGTGTCAGAGTCATTATCCTGTACCCCGAGTGTCAGTGTCATTATCCTGTACCCCGAGTGTCAGAGTCATTATCCTGTACCCCGAGTGTCAGAGTCATTATCCTGTACCCCCAGTGTCAGAGTCATTATCCTGTACCCCGAGTGTCGGCGTAATTATCCTGTACCCCCAGTGTCAGTGTCATTCTCCTGTACCCCGAGTGTCAGTCATTATCCTGTACCCCGAGTGTCGGCGTCATTATCCTGTACCCCCAGTGTCAGTGTCATTATCCTGTACCCCGAGTGTCAGTGTCATTATCCTGTACCCCGAGTGTCAGTGCCATTATCCTGTACCCCGAGTGTCAGTGTCATTGTCCTGTACCCCCAGTGTCAGTGTCATTATCCTGTACCCCGAGTGTCAGCGTCATTCTCCTGTACCCCGAGTGTCAGTGTCATTCTCCTGTACCCCGAGTGTGTGTCATTCTCCTGTACCCCGAGTGTGTGTCATTATCCTGTACCCCGAGTGTCAGCGTCATTGTCCTGTACCCCCAGTGTCATTATCCTGTACCCCGAGTGTCAGTGCCATTTTCCTATACCCCGAGTGTCAGTGCCATTATCCTGTACCCCCAGTGTCAGTGCCATTATCCTGTACCCCGAGTGTCAGCGCCATTATCCTGTACCCCGAGTGTCAGTGCCATTATCCTGTACCCCCAGTGTCAGGGTCATTATCATGTACCCCGAGTGTCAGAGTCATTATCCTGTACCCCGAGTGTCAGTGTCATTATCCTGTACCCCGAGTGTCGGCGTCATTATCCTGTACCCCGAGTGTCAGTGTCATTATCCTGTACCCCCAGTGTCAGCGCCATTATCCTGTACCCCGAGTGTCAGGGTCATTATCCTGTACCCCGAGTGTCAGTGCCATTATCCTGTACCCCGAGTGTCAGTGTCATTATCCTGTACCCTGAGTGTCAGTGCCATTATCCTGTACCCCGAGTGTCAGGGTCATTATCCTGTACCCCGAGTGTCAGTGTCATTATCCTGTACCCCGAGTGTCGGCGTCATTATCCTGTACCCCCAGTGTCATTATCCTGTACCCCGAGTGTCAGCATCATTATCCTGTACCCCGAGTGTCAGCGTCATTATCCTGTACCCCAAGTGTCAGCGTCATTATCCTGTACCCCAAGTGTCAGTGTCATTATCCTGTACCCCGAGTGTCAGCGTCATTATCCTGTACCCCAAGTGTCAGCGTCATTATCCTGTACCCCCAGTGTCGGCGTCATTATCCTGTACCCCGAGTGTCAGCGTCATTCTCCTGTACCCCGAGTGTCAGCGTCATTCTCCTGTACCCCGAGTGTCAGTGTCATTATCCTGTACCCCCAGTGTCATTCTCCTGTACCCCGAGTGTCGGCGTCATTATCCTGTACCCCCAGTGTCAGTGTCATTATCCTGTACCCCGAGTGTCAGCGTCATTGTCCTGTACCCCAGTGTCAGTGTCATTATCCTGTACCCCGAGTGTCAGCGCCATTATCCTGTACCCCGAGTGTCAGCGTCATTATCCTGTACCCCAAGTGTCAGTGCCATTATCCTGTACCCCGAGTGTCAGTGTCATTATCCTGTACCCCGAGTGTCAGTGCCATTATCCTGTACCCCGAGTGTCAGTGCCATTATCCTGTACCCCGAGTGTCAGTGTCATTATCCTGTACCCCGAGTGTTGGCGTCATTATCCTGTACCCCCAGTGTCATTATCCTGTACCCCGAGTGTCAGCGTCATTATCCTGTACCCCGAGTGTCAGCGTCATTATCCTGTACCCCAAGTGTCAGTGTCATTATCCTGTACCCCGAGTGTCGGCGTCATTATCCTGTACCCCGAGTGTCGGCGTCATTCTCCTGTACCCCGAGTGTCGGTGTCATTATCCTGTACCCCGAGTGTCAGTGTCATTATCCTGTACTCAGTGTCAGTGTCATTATCCTGTACCCCGAGTGTCAGTGTCATTATCCTGTACCCCGAGTGTTGGCGTCATTATCCTGTACCCCCAGTGTCATTATCCTGTACCCCGAGTGTCAGCGTCATTATCCTGTACCCCGAGTGTCAGCGTCATTATCCTGTACCCCAAGTGTCAGTGTCATTATCCTGTACCCCCAGTGTCAGTGTCATTATCCTGTACCCCGAGTGTCGGCGTCATTATCCTGTACCCCGAGTGTCGGCGTCATTCTCCTGTACCCCGAGTGTCAGCGTCATTCTCCTGTACCCCGAGTGTCAGCGTCATTCTCCTGTACCCCGAGTGTCAGCGTCATTCTCCTGTACCCCGAGTGTCAGTGTCATTATCCTGTACCCCCAGTGTCATTCTCCTGTACCCCGAGTGTCGGCGTCATTATCCTGTACCCCCAGTGTCAGTGTCATTATCCTGTACCCCGAGTGTCAGCGTCATTGTCCTGTACCCCAGTGTCAGTGTCATTATCCTGTACCCCGAGTGTCAGCGCCATTATCCTGTACCCCGAGTGTCAGCGTCATTATCCTGTACCCCAAGTGTCAGTGCCATTATCCTGTACCCCGAGTGTCAGTGTCATTATCCTGTACCCCGAGTGTCAGTGCCATTATCCTGTACCCCGAGTGTCAGTGCCATTATCCTGTACCCCGAGTGTCAGTGTCATTATCCTGTACCCCGAGTGTTGGCGTCATTATCCTGTACCCCCAGTGTCATTATCCTGTACCCCGAGTGTCAGCGTCATTATCCTGTACCCCGAGTGTCAGCGTCATTATCCTGTACCCCAAGTGTCAGTGTCATTATCCTGTACCCCCAGTGTCAGTGTCATTATCCTGTACCCCGAGTGTCGGCGTCATTATCCTGTACCCCGAGTGTCGGCGTCATTCTCCTGTACCCCGAGTGTCAGCATCATTCTCCTGTACCCCGAGTGTCAGCATCATTCTCCTGTACCCCGAGTGTCAGCGTCATTCTCCTGTACCCCGAGTGTCAGCGTCATTCTCCTGTACCCCGAGTGTCAGCGTCATTCTCCTGTACCCCGAGTGTCAGTGTCATTATCCTGTACCCCCAGTGTCATTCTCTTGTACCCCGAGTGTCAGAGTCATTATCCTGTACCCCGAGTGTCGGCGTCATTATCCTGTACCCCCAGTGTCAGTGTCATTATCCTGTACCCCGAGTGTCGGCGTCATTATACTGTACCCCCAGTGTCAGTGTCATTATCCTGTACCCCCAGTGTCGGCGTCATTATCCTGTACCCCCAGTGTCAGTGTCATTCTCCTGTACCCAGAGTGTCAGAGTAATTATCCTGTACCCCGAGTGTCGGCGTCATTATCCTGTACCCCGAGTGTCGGCGTCATTATCCTGTACCCCGAGTGTCGGCGTCATTATCCTGTACCCCGAGTGTCGGCGTCATTATCCTGTACCCCGAGTGTCGGCGTCATTATCCTGTACTCAGTGTCATTATCCTGTACCCCCAGTGTCAGTATCCCGTACCCCGAGTGTCAGTGTCATTCTCCTGTACCCAGAGTGTCAGTGTCATTACCCTGTACTCAGTGTCAGTGTCATTATCCTGTACCCCGAGTGTCAGTGTCATTATCCTGTACCCCGAGTGTCAGTGTCATTATCCTGTACTCAGTGTCAGTGTCATTATCCTGTACCCCGAGTGTCAGTGTCATTATCCTGTACCCCGAGTGTCAGTGTCATTATCCTGTACCCCGAGAGTCAGAGTCATTATCCTGTACCCCGAGTGTCATTCTCCCAGGCCCGTGTACACTTAATAGACACATTGCACAGTATATAAAGCTCTTGTATATTCGCATTGTGCCCCGGACGTCTGCGGAGCTGCAGTTCACCAGTTCTTGGACACGTACAGCGGTGAATATTTGTCTGACCTGGTAAATACAGACTGTCGTGACATCTGCTCCACTTTGCACCATCGGCGGCTGCACGGTGTGAGAGAGCAGCGTACAATGGCCAATAGCAGAGCGTTCACACAGGACTGATGTAACCCTAAGGACAAATTGCAATTATTATACAATGGTTTATGCGGCGTTATGTAAGTGTATAAAGCACCCGTCCCTCCTTATATCACCTCAATAGTGTTGTGAACACTGGCATTACTAATAACAAGGTTCCCGGTGCAGGGGCCACATGAGAAGACAATAGTGGTACAAGTGATGCATGATGGGTGGGGGCTTGTTTGAGACCCCACAAATGGATACTTGTCTAGACCTCATTGTTGCTGTCCTTATTTCCATTCTTGCAGTTTTTGTATATTTGCATTATTTTGTGATCTGAGGTTGCATCCCGCTGGTTTTGTGTCAGTGACGTCAGCGGCTATTGTATCCTGAGATACTGCCTGCGGAGCCCCCGTTGCTACAGGAAACCCCCCACAAACCGCACGGACGAAGCTGCAGTCACAGAGTAAGAAGCAACCGAGTCCCTTCTCCTACAGACCACCCTCTGCACAATAGATATGGAGGGGCAACGCACAGGGATAACATCCTAATACTCAGCGCTGCCTGGGCACCATCATGGGGAACAGAAGAGGGTCTTCCCCAAACTGAACCCACAAAACCGGAAGCTACAATTGTCCTCAATGTCTTGTGCTGAAGATTAAGGTTTCCCTTTACTGGAGCTGAGGGTCCGAGGCCGCCCCCTGATTACAAGCCCAAAGCCTTATCCTCCTCCACCATCTGTACTGGGGGCACAATGCAGTCAGGGGGTAATGTCCTCCTGGAATCACCAAACCCAGACTCCTCCAGATAGGAGTGCGATCTGTCACTGCACAGAACACGTCTCCTCCAGAGTCCAGTGGTGGCGGCTTTACACCACTCCATCCGACGCTCAGCATTGTGCTTGGTGATGTACGGCTGTGTGCAGCTGCTCAGCCATGAAGTTCCTGGTGGGGAGCAGTGTTTGTGCTGATACCAGAGGAGGTCTGGACTCTGCAGTTATGGGGTCAGCAGAGCGGTGGTGACCTTTCTGCCTTCTGCTTCTCAGCACTCGGCCCCCCACTCTGTAATATTACGGGGTCTCCACTTGGTGGCTGAGTTGCTGCGGTTCCTTCCACTTCTCAATAATATCCCTCACAGGTTATGGAGGGAGGAATGTCAGAAATGACTTGTTACCACAGTATTACAGGACCGCGCTGCTATCAGTGAGCTCCGCACCACCCACCATTATGTCATAGTAGTAAATACAGATGGAATGACTGGGGGCCGGAAGTTATACACCTGGGGGGTGACGGGTTAAAGTAGGGTTAAAGTAGAAATAATGAATGGACGCAGGTAACACCGGGGGCAGACAGTGACCCGTCCTGATCTCGTCTGTCTGCCAGGGCGGTGACACCAGTAATCACATATTAACTAACAGTCAAGATACTGTACAGAAGTTGGGGGGGGGGGGGGGGGGGTGTTAACCTCTCACGTGCAACCCTTTGTGTTCTAAGAATTCCCAATAAATTTTTTTTAATATTACAATATTGATAGGATCAGGACAATAAAGAATCAATCACCTGATTTATTTAAAGTTCACAAAAAAGAAACAATTTACCAAATCCTCTGCTCTACAGCAGCAGGAGTCCAGCATTCTGATACTGTAACAATATCGTGCATAGTTATAGATGGGACCCGAAACACGGAGGCGTCTAATCCTTTAACACCGGCGCATCTCCATCAGAAGCAACGAAAGCACAAAGCGACCACAACCACCTCACATGTAACTTCAGAGGAAGGAACTGGCGACCGGCGCACAGCTTTCTGTGGCTTATACAGAAATGTCCATCAGTTCCTGGTAGCTCTGTGTGGCCACGTCCCCCCTTTTAACCAGCTATGGAGGGGGCTGGTTTGACCTCTTGGAGCACATGGGCGCTTTCTATCATCTGTCTGGGGGCACCAGAAGTCAGAACCAGGCAGCCGTGACGTAAAAGAAGCTCAAACCCTAAATCATTGACATTAAATGATTGTTTCCACTATGCGACCATCTTGTTGGTGCCTCCCAAGCGTTGCGGCAGTGACGGTGTGACGGGTCCATCATTGCTGCGGAGTGGTGGAGTTTCTTAGGAAGGGCTCTAGGATGAGGTCGGAGTTCTTCCCCTCGCTTTCCTCGCTGTACAGGTCGTGTTCCTTGATGTAGTCCAGGACGGCATCGGGCACCAGGTATCGCACGCTCATGCCCCGCCGCAGGGCCCGGCGCACCTTGGTGGAGGAGATGTCGTTGGTAATCCACTCCTGCACCAGGTGGATATTGTCCCGGTGCTTCCACAGGACATCGGACTCGTAGATGAACTTGCTGGCGTCGCTGCCCATCCTGGTGATGCAGACCAGACCGAACGACGACACAATTTCTATAACGTGTTCCGGTTTCCAAAGGTTCGGGACCCCGAGAGACTCCAGCATGTCAGCGCCACAAAGAAGCTTAACCTGAGGAGGCGCTGAAAGTAAGAGAAGACAGTAACACCGGCAGCATCAGATCTGATGGTGTATTATATAAAAAAACCACAAGAAATGCAGTCAACAAGGACCCATAAAAATATTAAAGTTTATTAAATAACCATTAAAAACAATACAAACTTTAGGTGAATGTCACAAGGGGAAATGGAATGTGCCCATTAGAGAGCATTAACATACAAATGCGGACCCTGAGGAAGGAGTGTTTTTCTACACTCCGAAACGCGCGTCGGGGATAGGACTCGTGGCCTCCCGCTCCTGCACCACATAGGTACGCTCTATGCGGCCATGTGCCGCGGGTGTTATTGATACCTACTTTTATCATCTGAATGATTGGGTTATTATACCAGCACTAGTATTAGCATGATGCCGGGGGTGCATGGTCATTTGAGTCCGCATTTGTATGTTAATGCTCTCTAATGGGCACATTCCATTTCCCCTTGTGACATTCACCTAAAGTTTGTATTGTTTTTAATGGTTATTTAATAAACTTTAATATTTTTATGGGTCCTTGTTGACTGCATTTCTTGTGTTTTTTTTGGATACTTATGTCTGCAGTTTGGCCCGATTTGTGGTCCGTGCCTACACGTGTATTATATATCTACTATAGATTATGTTGGTATTTATCCCTTAGGGGTATCCCACGTGTAGTATGCTTGCTGTAATCAATCTTCTCTGGTGTATTATATGTACAGAATCACACAATGATACTGTAGTTGGAGCATGCTGGGAGTTGTAGTGTATTATATGTACTATGGCTGGAGCATGCTGGGGGTTGTAGTGTATTACCTATACAGAATCACACAATGATATTATAGCTGGAGCATGCTGGGGGTTGTAGTGTATTATCTATACAGAATCACACAATGATATTATAGCTGGAGCATGCTGGGGGTTGTAGTGCTCTGTGTATACAGTATAACTGGACTGTGTCAGTCATATTAGAATCCATGTAATGTGTGCCTCCGGTCCGTGCACGTCGTGTACCTCTACTCTCCGTACAGTGATATTCGGGGACATCTTCTCTGACGTTATTTCTCTTCCTCTTCTGACCCTTTCTGTGCCCCGGTTTCTTCTCCATTGCTCCAGTGTGACCAGTACAAGTCTGCAGCTGCTGGTAATGTCTGGTGAGGACAAACAGTAACATGTTTCTCACTATGTATGTGTGTGTGTGTGTGTGTGTGTGTGTGTGTGTGTGTGTGTGTGTGTGTGTGTGTGTGTGTGTGTGTGTGTGTGTGTGTATATATATATATATATATATATATATATATATATATATATATAACTGCGGACGAGTGACTGCTCCGTGCCCCTCTCTCATCTTTACCTTAATGCTAGAGCGGTCTCTGTCCATTCCTTCTTCAAACATTCCCAGGGGTCCACCTCTATCCAGTCACAATTTTCAGTAGCCAGCAGTGCCATGGCCAGACGATGAGACCCCTCAACAAGCCCCCTCTTCTTATACCCATCACTCACTGGAGAGATAACACCTTTTACAACCTTGTATTTTCCTGCAAGAAAAGAAAAAAAAACATTAAAGTATTTATCCTGAGTTGTTATACTCCAGAGCTGCACTCACTATTCTGCTGGTGCAGTCACTGTGTACATACATTACATTACTGATCCTGAGTTACATCCTGTATTATACCCCACAGCTGCACTCGCTATTCTGCTGGTGCAGTCACTGTGTACATACATTACATTACAGATCCTGAGTTACATCCTGTATTACACTCCAGAGCTGCACTCACTATTCTGCTGGTGCAGTCACTGTGTACATACATTACATTACAGATCCTGAGTTACATCCTGTATTACACTCCAGAGCTGCACTCACTATTCTGCTGGTGCAGTCACTGTGTACATACATTACATTACTGATCCTGAGTTACATCCTGTATTATACTCCCGAGCTGCACTCACTATTCTGCTGGTGCAGTCACTGTGTACATACATTACTGATCCTGAGTTACATCCTGTATTATACTCCAGAGCTGCACTCACTATTCTGCTGGTGCAGTCACTGTGTACATACATTACATTACTGATCCTGAGTTACATCCTGTATTATACCCCAGAGCTGCACTCACTATTCTGCTGGTGCAGTCACTGTGTACATACATTACTGATCCTGAGTTACATCCTGTATTATACTCCCGAGCTGCACTCACTATTCTGCTGGTGCAGTCACTGTGTACATACATTACTGATCCTGAGTTACATCCTGTATTATACTCCAGAGCTGCACTCACTATTCTGCTGGTGCAGTCACTGTGTACATACATTACATTACTGATCCTGAGTTACATCCTGTATTATACCCCAGAGCTGCACTCACTATTCTGCTGGTGCAGTCACTGTGTACATACATTACTGATCCTGAGGTACATCCTGTATTATACTTCAGAGCTGCACTCACTATTCTGCTGGTGCAGTCACTGTGTACATACATTACATTACTGACTCTGAGTTACATCCTGTATTATACCCCAGAGCTGCACTCACTATTCTGCTGGTGCAGTCACTGTGTACATACATTACTGATCCTGAGGTACATCCTGTATTATACTTCAGAGCTGCACTCACTATTCTGCAGGTGCATTCACTGTGTACATATATTACTGATCCTGAGTTACCTCCTGTATTATACTCCAGAGCTGCACTCACTATTCTGCTGGAGCAGTCACTGTGTACATACATTACATTACTGATCCTGAGTTACATCCTGTATTATACTCCAGAGCTGCATTCACTATTCTGCTGGTGCAGTCACTGTGTACATACATTACATTACTGATCCTGAGTTACATCCTGTATTATACTCCAGAGCTGCACTCACTATTCTGCTGGTGCAGTCACTGTGTACATACATTACATTACTGATCCTGAGTTACATCCTGTATTATACCCCAGAGCTGCACTCACTATTCTGCTGGTGCAGTCACTGTGTACATACATTACTGATCCTGAGGTACATCCTGTATTATACTTCAGAGCTGCACTCACTATTCTGCTGGTGCAGTCACTGTGTACATACATTACATTACTGACTCTGAGTTACATCCTGTATTATTCTCCAGAGCTGCACTCACTATTCTGCTGGTGCAGTCACTGTGTACATACATTACATTACTGATCCTGAGTTACATCCTGTATTATCCTCCAGAGCTGCACTCACTATTCTGCAGGTGCATTCACTGTGTACATACATTACTGACTCTGAGTTACATCCTGTATTATGCCCCAGAGCTGCACACACTAATCTGCTGGTGCAGTCACTGTGTACATACATTACATTACTGATCCTGAGTTACATCCTGTATTATCCTCCAGAGCTGCACTCACTATTCTGCAGGTGCATTCACTGTGTACATATATTACTGATCCTGAGTTACCTCCTGTATTATACTCCAGAGCTGCACTCACTATTCTGCTGGAGCAGTCACTGTGTACATACATTACATTACTGATCCTGAGTTACATCCTGTATTATACTCCAGAGCTGCATTCACTATTCTGCTGGTGCAGTCACTGTGTACATACATTACATTACTGATCCTGAGTTACATCCTGTATTATACTCCAGAGCTGCACTCACTATTCTGCTGGTGCAGTCACTGTGTACATACATTACATTACTGATCCTGAGTTACATCCTGTATTATACCCCAGAGCTTCACTCACTATTCTGCTGGTGCTGTCACTGTGTACATACATTACATTACTGATCCCGAGTTACATCCTATATTATACTCCAGAGCTGCACTCACTATTCTGCTGGTGCAGTCACTGTGTACATACATTACATTACTGATCCTGAGTTACATCCTCCATTATACTCCAGAGCTACACTCACTATTCTGCTGGTGGAACCACTCTGTATTACCGCACGTATCTTCTTACCCGTCCCATGCAGATAGTCACGTGCCAATTCAAACAGTCTTAGGTGCATCACAGTGATAGGGTTAAAGGATCCTGTAGCGAGGAGCACAACCTCCATCCTCTCATCAGATTTCTCCATCATGTCTGCAGAACACTCGGCTGTTAGGTGGAAGGCGTCAGTGTTACTGATGTAATCTACAGAGGAGGAATTGAAAAGGAGAAGAAAAAGGCGCGGAGTGAAGCCGGGATGACTCAGCCGGGGATTACCTGAGAAGTCACCATACATCTGTACACAAAAAGAAGAAAGCGGCGCAAGAAAAAGTGCACTCTTAACCCATTTATATGAATAAGTAATGTTTTATTAGGACTAACAAGTGTGCAAAAAACAAGATATAAAATCATTTAAAAACATTTGGATAAGATACCCAGACATGCATGATCAATATCCTCTGTATATGAAGACATAGAGAAGGCAGACTCAAAGCATAAAGGGTACGATAATCCCATAAAAATACAAGTGAGTTACAATAACTTACTAATAAACCTTGTGCATTGGTAATCTTGTGCAACTATCTGCACGACCCAGGTGTGGCTCTTCCCCGCATACACATATAAATACACACTTTATTATCTGATATAGACTGATAATCATATGACAATAGTAATGAGCTTTTAAATATGATTGTGTTACAAAAACTTGATATCACTGCGGAGGGTGCCCCCCAACCGGGTCATGCACATAAGTAATGTTCAATTTCACACATTGCACATAGGATGAAATAAATAGTTATACTCACTAAGAATAGCTGAGCCCGCTGGGTTCCCAACGCGTATCGCTACTCTCAGTAGCTTCGTCAGGGGAAGTTTTCTTGCGCCGCTTTCTTCTTTTTGTGTACGGATATGCTCTTTGGCGCATTGGTAGCACCGATCCTGTATTTATGATTACACAGTAGTGGTGCCCGCTCAATATGCATGTGTTTTTATAAGTCACCATACATCTGTTACGCAGGGAACCGCAGCAGAGACCACTGAAGTTAATGGGCCTCTGTTATTGTTCTCTGCCGGAAGCCCCATAGGGGGACTCTGAAAAGGAAGCACAGATATTAGAGGGTTCCTCCACACTTGCCCAGGAATTAGCGACTGATGTGGCCACATCTTCATTCTCATGGGTCATTTCAGACCCCCTTTCTGGGGATCAATGGGGTCCCAGTGGTCACATACGTCGCCAAGTTGGAGAATAATCTTTTAATGATTGCTGCAGTCTCTGGAGGCTGAGAAATGGTGGGCACCCCCCTCCCCCACCGAACAGCAAGAGATGGCAGACCCCAGAAATCAGGGGATGGAGAACCCCTTTAAGAATTAAATAAATCCATATTTGCAGCGATACCTTCATTCTGTCCTAATTTTTTTTTCTTATCCATTCACTCAGAGACCCAGGAAAGCAAGGACCAGGCAGAGAAATGGTTAACCTTTGTCATGTCATAATCAGGGTGTTGTAATCCGGTCTGCGTTATTACGCCATGCACTGTACATGTATTCACACTGACCCCTGCACACATCGCACTTGGGAAAGGAAAAATGGGGCTAGAGGTAAGAAGAGATCCAGACGGCGGCCAAAACAGCGCCATGATTTCATCACAGCCGGACGAGCGAAAGCAGCGCACGGGATCATGTGGCCTCCGATGTACAAGGATCAAAGATCCAAGGGGGACCCATGTCTCTGCGTCTGGCTAACAGCATTGGCTGTACATGGACGGGGCAGTTTTAGCTCCCATGCTCGGCTTGGCCGCCTCTCTGTCCATTTTGGGCTTTTTCGTTACCCTGATAGGCAAAATATAAGGTGTCCTGGTAATAGGAGCTGCAGCGATCATCTGTGACCTGTGGAGGAACTCAGAAGTGCGCAAGTGTTCTGCAGCGCCTCCGTAGGGGGGAGGAAGCATTGCACAGCTCCCATGTGATACACTGCCAGACTGGGTACTCCAGAGGAGGATGTGAGATAAAGGACAGACAGCGTTACAGGAGCATATACAACAGTACGCGCATATACAGGAGCATATACTACAATATGCGCATATACAGGAGCATATACTACATGAGCATATACTACAGTATGCGCATATACAGGAGCATATACTACAGTATGAGCATATACAGGAGCATATGCAGGCAAGGTCATGCTCACAGTATTTTGGGACCAACATGGAGTAGTATTGATGGATTTCCTAGCAAAGGGTACCATAATCACTGGGGCATACTATGCTTCACTGCTGCAGAAATTGTGGAAGGCCATCAAAACCAAGAGACTTGGTATTCTCGCCAAAGGTGTCTGCCTTTTGCAAGACAATGCACTGGTTAACAACTCGCATGTTGCGCAAATGGAAGCATGCTCCTGTGGCTTTGAAATTCTACCACATCCCCCTTATTCACCTGACCTCGCACCATCAGACTTTCACCTCTTTCGAACAATGAAGTTATTTTTGAAGGGCAAGCATTTTCCAGATGATGAGACTCTGATTTCTGAAGTCACAACGTGGCTTTTGGAGCTACCTGTCGACTTCTACAAGTGAGTTGTTTACAGTTGCTTAAAGAGATGAGAGAAGTGTGTCCCTAGGTGGCACCTATGTATAGAAGGACTAATAGCTGTGCTAAGTTTCACGGCTCTCAGCCCACAGGTAGTGGGACAGAGGAAATCTTAATGAACGAACGCCCCGATGCATGTGTAAGAAAACATAAACATTCAAATGATGAAGTAAACTCTAAAGATCACAAAAACAAAGACGTTGCATATACAGTAGCCTGACAAGCCTACAACCTGCAGTAACCACGGATCGACCAAACCGCTGCACGACCAGCTCTATCCTCGCCTAATGTATTCTCACCCATCCCTTGTAGATTGTGAGCCTTCGCGAGCAGGGTCCTCTCTCCTCCTGTACCAGTTATGACTTGTATTGTTGCACTTATTTTTATTATGTACTAGCTGAAGAGCCCGGCGTTGCCTGGGCATAGTAAATATCTGTGGTTAGTTATAGCACCTCACTTCTCTTATTTTCCCATCACGCCTCTCATTTTCCCCATCACATCTTTCATTTTCCCCCTCACATCTCTAATTTTCTCCCTCACACCTCTCATTTTCCCCCTCACTCCTCTTATTTTCTTATTTTCCCCCTCACATCTCTCATTTTCTCCCTCACACCTCTCATTTTCCCCCTCACTCCTCTTATTTTCTTATTTTCCCCCTCACTTCTCTTATTTTCCCCCTCACTCCTCTCATTCCCCTCTAACACTTGTCATTTCGACCTCACATCTGTCATTTTCCGATCATTCCACTATTTTCCCTCACTCCTCTCATTTTGCACTCACACCTTTTCATTTTCACCTCACACCTCTCATTTTCACCTCAGTATATACATGTTTGTCATCTCCCTTATATATAGTATACACCTGTATGTCATCTCCTGTATATAGTATATACCTGTATGTCATCTCCCCTGTATATAGTATATACCTGCTGTGTCATCTCCCCTGTATATAGTATATACCTGTATGTAATCTCCTCCTGTATATAGTATATACCTGTGTGTCATGTCACCTATATATAGTATATATCTGTGTGTCATCTCCTCCTGTATATAGTATATACCTGTATGTCATCTCCTCCTATACATAGCATATACCTGTATGTCATCTCCTCCTGTATATACTATATACCTGTAGGTAATCTGCTCCTGTATATAGTATATACCTGTGTGTCATCTCCTCCTGTATATAGTATATACCTGTATGTCATCTCCTCCTGTATGTAGTATGTACCTGTATGTCATCTCCTCCTCTATATAGTATATACCTGTGTGTCATCTCTCCTGTAAATAGTATATACCTGTGTGTCATCTCCTCCTGTATATAGTATATATCTGTATGTCATCTCCTCCTGTATTAGACCTCGTTCACACGTTATTTGGTCAGTGTTTTTACCTCAGTATTTGTAAGCTAAATTGGCAGCCTGATAAATCCCCAGCCAACAGTAAGCCCACTCCCTGGCAGTATATATTAGCTCACACATACACATAATAGACAGGTCATGTGACTGACAGCTGCCGGATTCCTATATGGTCCATTTGTTGCTCTTGTAGTTTGTCTGCTTATTAATCAGATTTTTATTTTTGAAGGATAATACCAGACTTGTGTGTGTTTTAGGGCGAGTTTCGTGTGTCAAGTTGTGTGTGTTGAGTTGCGTGTGGCGACATGCATGTAGCGACTTTTGTGAGATGAGTTTTGTGTGGCGACATGCGTGTAGCAACTTTTTGTGTGTCGAGTTGCATGTGACAGGTTAGTGTAGCAAGTTGTGTGCAGCAAGTTTTGCGCATGGCGAGTTTTGCGCGTGGCGAGTTTTATGTGTGGTGCCTTTTGAGTATGTGCAAGTTTTGTGTGAGGCAACTTTTGCATGTGTTGCAACTTTTGTGCATGTGGCAATTTTTCCGCGTGTGCAAGTTTTGCGTGAGGCGAGTTTTCCATGAGGTGAGTTTTGCACGTGTGGCGAGTTTTGCATGTGGAGAGTTTTGCGCGTGGCGAATTTTGAGCGGCGACTTTTGTGTTTTGACTTTTATGTGGCGAGGTTGGTGTATGTGTAGTGAAATGTGCGCTGAGGGTCGTATATGTGTTTGAGCACGTGGTAGTGTGTGGCACATTTTGTGTGTGTGTTCATATCCCCGTGGTGGTGTGGTGATTATCCCATGTCGGGGCCCCACCTTAGCAACTGTACAGTATATACTCTTTGGCGCCATCGCTCTCATTCTTTAAGTCCCCCTTTTTCACATCTGGCAGCTGTTAATTTGCCTCCAACACTTTTCCTTTCATTTTTTCCCCATTATGTAGATAGGGGCAAAATTGTTTGGTGAATTGGAAAGCGCGGGGTTAAAATTTCACCTCACAACATAGCTTTGACGCTCTCGGGGTCCAGACGTGTGACTGTGCAAAATTTTGTGCCTGTAGCTGCGACGCCTCCAACACTTTTCCTTTCACTTTTTCCCCATTATGTAGATAGGGGCAAAATTGTTTGGTGAATTGGAAAGCGCGGGGTTAAAATTTCACCTCACAACATAGCCTATGACGCTCTCGGGGTCCAGACGTGTGACTGTGCAAAATTTTGTGGCTGTAGCTGTGACGGTTCAGATGCCAATCCCGGACATACACACATACACACATTCAGCTTTATATATTAGATACCCCTCCTTACATGTAAAGCGCCATGGAATAAATGGCGCTATAACAATAAATATTATTATTATTATTATACTACCGCATGCGCATATACAGGAGCATATACTACAGCATGCGCATATACAGGAGCATATGCTACAGTATACTCATACAGGAGCATATACTACGGTATGCGCATATACAGGAGCATATACTACAGTATGCGCACATACAGGAACATATACTACAGTATGAACATACAGGAGCCTATACTACAGCATGCGCATATACAGGAGCATATAGAGCATATACTACAGCATGCGCATATACAGGAACATATACTACAGTATGCGCATATACAGGAGCATATACTACAGTATGCTCATATACTACAGTATGCTCATATACTACAGTATGCTCATACTACAGTATACTCATATACAGGAGCATATACTACAGTATCTGCAAATACAGGAGCATAAACTACAGTATGCGCATATACAGGAGCATATACTAAAAGATGAGCATATACAGGAGCATATCCTACAGCACGCGCATATACAGGAGCATATACTACAGCATGCGCATATACAGGAGCATATACTACAGCATGCGCATATACAGGAGCATATACTACAGCATGCGCATATACAGGAGCATGTACTACAGCATGCGCATATACAGGAGCATATAAAACAGCATGCGCATACACAGGAGCATATACTACAGCATGCGCATACACAGGAGCATATACTACAGTATGCGCATATACAGGAGCATATACTACAGTATGCGCATATACAGGAGCATATACTACAGTATGCACTTATACAGGTGCATTCATACAGCATATGCCATGTACATTCCTACTGAATGGAAGTGACACAATTCGAGTCTGTGCTGCTGCTTAGCTGAAGGTCCACATATTCATTACACTTTTGCATCCAATGTATTTGCTTTAATACATATGAAAAGTAAAAAAAAATACTTTGCATATAGTCTTGAGTGAAAATCTATGTTTACAGCCCCTATGAAGAGCAATGTGCCTCCAAGATGACCGACTACAAAGTTGAGGCTTTGGCTTCTTGCTAATCTGCAGACAGTAGAATAGAGGCAGATGGACCAGTCAGCATTCTCCTCTGACTCCCCCTTACACATGCATGTGTTTTCAATAAGAAAAGTGGGTATCTCCCCTCCGACATTGGAGGAGAGTCGGGAGCCCCCATAACTACTGGATGGGTAATATATCTGTAAGGCTTATGGCCACTTATACACACGACTGCACGATCGGATTCTAACCACCGTTGCAACAGGATTGTACATTTGTATAAGACATGATATAAAATAAATATTAAAGGAAAACTCTGCTTCCAGTTTACAAAATTCTGCAAAGGGCAACAAAGGAAATGTGGAAGGCGGCAACGTATAAAAAGAGGAGAAATAGCGTAACATCCAAACAGTTGGCGACGTTCACTCACCCTGTGCCCGCTGTGATCTCCTCGTACTGGCGTCACCCTGAGCAGGTATTACCAGGCCCCTGATCGGCGCTCGCCTCTGGTTACTACACCGCCAGGTGCAGCCATTACTGGGGTCTCTAGTTCTGCACCTGGACAGTCGGGGGCACAGGGCTAAAATTATTTTGGATAAACCCAACATAAGAAGCCGGGAGGATGGATCACCCCAAATCCGCGGTGCTATATCCCATCACTGATAAAATAAAGGGGAGAAATCGGCAAATGATACAAAAGCAAACAAAACAATAACATAAAATGAATGAAACAAAGCATAAGGTGCAGCGTCTGGATCACAACGCAAGAGTGAGGTGGGGGGCTTATATGTCTTTATTCAATGGGTGAGCCGTAATGTGAAATAATAGATAGATGATAGATAATAGATAGGTGATTGATAGAGAGATAAATGTTAGAAGATAATAGATAAATAGATAATAGATAATTCCCTCCTTAAATCGGTCACTCTCGTTACAACAAAATTTGCATAAATTAATAGAACAAAGGAATATAAAAAAACCTTGAAATAAATCTTATCAGAGAATTCTGCTTCTTTATCCACTTATGAGCCACTTCTCCAGCTGAACTCATAATTCACCCTAAAATCTGTCCTGCCAAAACAGACTGTCAGCTCACTGAGAGATCAGATTACAGCTGTCCATTGAAGTTTTTGGAGAGGAAACAGAGAGTAGATAAACAGAGGCACAGGCAGATCCATGCAACAGATTTCTAGTGTCCAGTGCTGGATTCACAGCTTCACTGTTTAGTCCTGCAGCATAATGGCCTCCATGCTACTGCTGTCTAGTAAGTGTTTTATCTTACCCTAGACCTGGATTTACAACTACACTGCTTAGTACTTAAAGGGAAGCTGACACCTGAATTTGGCGGGACCAGTTTTGGGTCATATGGGCGGGGTTTTCGGGTGTTTGATTCACCCTTTCCTTACTCGCTGGCTGCATGCTGGCCACAATATTGGATTGAAGTTCATTCTCTGTCCCCGGAGTACACGCCTGTGCTAGGCAATATTGCCTTGCGCAGGTGTGTACTCCGGAGGACTGAGAATGAACTTCAATCCAATATTGCGGCCAGCATGTAAGGAAAGGGTGAATCAAACACCCGAAAACCCCGCCCATATGACCCAAAACTGGGCCCGCCAAATTCAGGTGACAGGTTCTCTTTAAGTATGCCCTCCATGCTGCTGATGTCTAGTGTTTTATCTCACCCTAGACCTACAGCTACACTGCTTAGTACTTCAGTATGCCCTAAATGCTGCTGCTGTCTAGTAAGTATCTTATCTCATCCCAGATCTGGATTTATAGCTACAGTTGTGGCCAAAAGTATTGACACCCCTGCAATTCTGTTAGATAATACTCAGTTTCTTCCTGAAAATGATTGCAATCACAAATTCTTTGTTATTATTATCTTCATTTAATTTGTCTTAAATGAAAAAACCCAAAAAGATTTGTCCTAAAGCCAAATTGGATATAATTCCACACCAAACATAAAAAAAGGGGGTGGACATAAGTATTGGCACTGTTCGAAAAATCATGTGATGCTTCTCTAATTTGTGTAATTAACAGGACCTGTAACTTACCTGTGGCACCTAACAGGTGTTGGCAATAACTAAATCACACTTGCAGCCAGTTGACATGGATTAAAGTTGACTCAACCTCTGTCCTGTGTCCTTGTGTGTACCACATAGAGCATGGAGAAAAGAAAGAAGACCAAAGAACGGTCTGAGGACTTGAGAAACCAAATTGTGAGGAAGCATGAGCAATCTCAAGGCTACAAGTCCATCTCCAAAGACCTGAATGTTCCTGTGTCTACCCTGCGCAGTGTCATCAAGAAGTTTAAAGCCCATGGCACTGTGGCTAACCTCCCTAGATGTGGACGGAAAAGAAAAATTGACAAGAGATTTCAACGCAAGATTGTGCGGATGTTGGATAAAGAACCTCGACTAACATCCAAACAAGTTCAAGCTGCCCTGCAGTCCGAGGGTACAACAGTGTCAACCCGTACTATCCGTCGGAGTCTGAATGAAAAGGGACTGCATGGTAGGAAACCCAGGAAGACCCCACTTCTTACCCAGAGACCTAAAAAAGCCAGGCTGGAGTTTGCCAAAACTTACCTGAAAAAGCCTAAAACGTTTTGGAAGAATGTTCTCTGGTCAGATGAGACAAAAGTAGAGCTTTTTGGGCAAAGGCATCAACATAGAGTTTACAGGAGGAAAAAAAAAGGCATTCAAAGAAAAGAACACGGTCCCTACAGTCAAACATGGCGGAGGTTCCCTGATGTTTTGGGGTTGCTTTGCTGCCTCTGGCACTGGAATGCTTCACCGTGTGCATAACATTATGAAGTCAGAAGACTACCAACAAATTTTGCAGCATAATGTAGGGCCCAGTGTGAGAAAGCTGGGTCTCCCTCAGAGGTCATGGGTCTTCCAGCAGGACAATGACCCAAAACACACTTCAAAAAGCACTAGAAAATGGTTTGAGAGAAAGCACTGGAGACTTCTAAGGTGGCCAGCAATGAGTCCAGACCTGAATCCCATAGAACACCTGTGGAGAGATCTAAAAATGGCAGTTTGGAGAAGTCACCCTTCAAATATCAGGGACCTGGAGCAGTTTGCCAAAGAAGAATGGTCTAAAATTCCAGCAGAGCATTGTAAGAAACTCATTGATGGTTACCGGAAGCGGTTGGTCGCAGTTATTTTGGCTAAAGGTTGTGCAACCAAGTATTAGGCTGAGGGTGCCAAAACTTTTGTCTGGCCCATTTTTGGAGTTTTGTGTGAAATGATCAATGTCTTGCTTTTTGCTTCATTCTCTTTTGTGTTTTTTCATTTAAGACAAATTAAATGAAGATAATAATACCAAAGAATTTGTGATTGCAATCATTTTCAGGAAGAAACTGAGTATTATCTGACAGAATTGCAGGGGTGTCAATACTTTTGGCCACAACTGTACACTGCAATATGTTCTCCATGCTGCCGCTATCTAGTAAGTGCTTTATCTCATTTCAGAGCTGGATTTACAGCTACACTGCTCAGTACTGTATTATAATGTACTCCATGCTGCTGCTTCTGAACATGCTACAAAGAGACAGGGGAGCAGGAATTCCCCTTTTCTGTTGTGTATGGGAAGCAAAGAGGCTAGTCTACTCCCACAGGCTCAAAGAAAACTGAACATTTTAGAAAGAAGCTACAGATGGGAAAACGTGTTAAAATGTTAAGATACACGTCATGTATTGACTCGTGTACACACATGCCAGTTTATTTTGAAAAGTGACTAGTGAGGGGGTTATACATGGCAGATCATAGAGTGGAAAGAGTGAAAAAGCATCTATAGTCTCAGGGAGGGTGGAGAAAACAGGATGACAATTTGTAGGTAAGCACATGTAGGTAAATCATTTCAGGAATAAAGTTGTGCTGATACATAAAAACTAATGAAGGTAGCAATATCCAGGATATACTGAGAGGGGCATGATCACAAGTGAAAAGTCCGAACCAGTGAGAAGACTGCAAACTGGAATCAGGAGGTGTGAAAATGAATGATTGCAGGATGAAACTTAGTACCTACTAACATATGTAACAATCATTTTCTCTACATTCTAATTACTGAAAATAATGAAAATGTCCCCACCTATGACCAGCCCCCTCCACAGAGTCCACGCATGTGTACAGCAGAGGGCGCTGCCCGCACAGTATCACAGACTGGAGAATGGTCCCAGTGTGCGGCCGGCAGATGCCCACACATCACATAGCTTCCCTGAATACTTTTGTCTGCATCCAACCAACTGTATGAACCATTGAGATGCTAATTCATCCCAGGCCTCTCCCATCCCCCCTTTCACAGATGCCATGCTGCCCCAGTGCCATTATTGTCCTGTAGCTGCATCCGCCATGCTCCTTTGGGTGGCTCAGTCTCTGGCTATCACAGTGATGGTCTGTGTCATAGTCACTAACTGGCTCGTGGTGAAGAGTGCCGAGCTCCTGCACGGTGTCATCCGCAAGCTGCACCGGTAACTGAGACTGGAGTCCAGCGCAATGGTGAAGAATTAACCCATGCGACACCAGAAGCAAAGTTTGCATCCTGTTTCCAAAAGGACAAATCTTGGGTCATAAGGCCGAAGTGATAAGTGCAGAAGTGACGCAGAAAAGAAGAAAACCGAACAAAACTGGCAAAAGAATGAAAAAAAGAAATGTTGGTTTATGAAGGTGGGTACGAGGCGACATCGGGCATGTTCCCGGAAATTCCTCTGGAAACTTAAGGTGAAATTCTGCAACTTTCTCATTAAGGCCGGAGACACACTAACATTTGTAAAATTGGTCCGATGTTGTTCCAGAAAAGTCAGACGAGTATAATGTGATTTTTATCACCCAGCATCCGAAAAAAATGTGAATACAATGCGATTTTAACATGAGCGCTTACAAAGAGTAATTCTCTGTCATAAAAGAAAGTTTTAAAAGGAAATATTCTCCAATATATATATATATATATATAAATATAGGAGTTTCTCACAAAATTAGAATATCATCAAAAAGTGAATTTATTTCAGTTCTTCAATAAAAAAAAGTGAATCTCATATTATATAGAGTCATTACATACAGAGTGATCTATCTCACGTGTTTTTTTTCTGTTAATGTTGATGATTATGGGCGGATAGTATTGGGGTTGATGTCAGCTTTGTATTGGCAGCTGAAATCAAGCCCAGGGGTTAATAATGGAGAGGCGTCATTTGGTCAGTACTGGACACCAGTATTGTAGCCAAAACCAGGAGTGGAAAGGAGAGGAAAAGTATAATAGAAACTTGTCACCGCTTCTGTATTTATCACCCACTGCTGGCTTTGGTTACAAATACTGATGTAAAATACTGACTGTGAACGTGGCCTTCAGAGTCTCCTCTGCCGCGTAGGAGGAGAGCAGTACAGGGGGCACAGAATGAGCCGGGAGCTGCCTTACATTATTCATGGCTGAGGATCAGGTGACAGACGACATGATCCACTACTTTCTAGCTCACGTCTCCCATCACCTCGGCCGCTGGTTACCCCGAACCCACAAATCCAGATTGTAAGTGCGCCCCCTACCTGCTACATGAGCAGCAACACGCCATGATGGTCCCTAATCTTTCCTGTCTTCTCCCTTTTCTCCAGGCTGGTGACTGTGGCATCCTCGGGGGTCGCCCTGACCATCCCGCAGCTGTATGTTCTGCTCAGGTCTGTAGAAGTCTTTACCATATATAATACCCATTGAGATATTTTCATGCATTTTGCACAGGATGCATTTTATAATCGTGGCTTCTAGAATATGAGCCCCCATTGTTTACACTGCTGGCTGCAATAAAGGGATTGTACAGGGCAGGAAAAACATGGCTGCCTTCCTCCAAAAGCAGCACATTTGAATATTACAATATTTACAGCCGGCATGTGGGGTCTTACCTGTCCTCTCAGCTTGGCTTGTGGTCCTACATGATTTCGGGATGAATGACCCTGTGGCCTGTCCCATAGCTCTACCTCCCGCTCACTGCGTCCTCCATGATAAACCTGAGCACTAAATACTACAAGGTATAAAACCTCCATAAAGATGATGCCGTTATAGGAAGGTAACGCAGCAACATATTACACAGAGCAATGCAGAGGAGGGATAGAGGGGCGATTGGCAGGATAAGGGTGCAGCATTTTAATATGCCCCCTGTGGTGAAATATGTGTATATATATATATATATATATATATATATATATATATATATATATATATATATATATATAGTGGGGCAAAAAAGTATTTAGTCATTCAGCAATAGTGCAAGTTCCACCACTTAAAAAGATGAGAGGCGTCTGTAATTTACATCATAGGTAGACCTCAACTATGGGAGACAAACTGAGAAAAAAAAATCCAGAAAATCACATTGTCTGTTTTTTTATCATTTTATTTGCATATTATGGTGGAAAATAAGTATTTGGTCTGAAACAAACAAAAAATACTTTTTTGCCCCAGTGTATATATATATATATATATATATATATATCTGTATGGGTCTAGGGTTATATGTGTGACTAGTGATAACGTAACATCTGTCCTGAAGGCAAGTCGCACCTAGGTGTTAAGGTACTGTCACACTCTGCAACTTTCCAACGATCACGACCAGCGATACGACCTGGCCGTTATCGTTGGAAAGTCGTTGTGTGGTCGCTGGGGAGCTGTCACACACACAGCTCTCCAGCGACCAACGATGCCGAAGGCCCCGGGTAACCAGGGTAAACATCGGGTTGCTAAGCGCAGGGCCGCGCTTAGTAACCCGATGTTTACCCTGGTTACCATCGTAAAAGTTAAAAAAAACAAACAGTACATACTCACATTCCGGTGTCCGTAAGGTCCCTTGCCGTCTGCTTCCCGCTCTGACTGAGTGCCGCCGTAAAGTGAAAGCACAGCACAGCGGTGACATCACTGCTGTGCTCTGCTCTTACTTTCCGGCCGGCAGTCAGTCAGTGCGGGAAGCAGACGGCAAGGGACCTGACGGACACCGGAATGTGAGTATGTACTGTTTTTTTTTTTTTACTTTTACGATGGTAACCAGCGTAAACATCGGGTTACTAAGCGCGGCCCTGCGCTTAGTAACCCGATGTTTACCCTGGTTACAAGCGAACGCATCGTTGGATCGGTGTCACACACACCGATCCAACGATGACAGCGGGAGATCCAGCGACGAAAGAAAGTTCCAAACGATCTGCTACGACGTACGATTCTCAGCAGGGTCCCCGATCGCTGCTGCGTGTCAGACACAGCGATATCGTATGGATATCGCTGGAACGTCACGGATCGTACCGTCGTAGCGACAAAAGTGCCACTGTGAGACAGTACCCTTAATAGGTGCTTACTTGGAATTAGTAGACATTGTGTCTCCCTATCTCACCAGGAGGTCTAGCTAAGGCCAAGAACAAAGGAACGCTTGACACCTCTGAGTGCTTGGAGGGGAGATGTTAATTGCTTGGAGGTTAGCTATTCCTGGGAACGATCTCACAAGTGTCTCCAGAGGAAAATAATATATATTCATTAGTAGAGCGGCCGTGCCCAATCAAACAGGCAGCAGTTATGATATTGTCCTGAGGGGCAGGTCTAGAAACCTGACCTCAGACCAAAGTTATAAATTTAGGCTGCAGACAGAGAATTGTGTTCACATGATGAGGGCAGCCTGAGAAGCTGGTGTGATCCAATCTACATTCGTCCTTCCCCAGGGAGCAGAAAGCAGCTACCAGTTAGATGATTTTCTGTAAGTTTTCTCCTGTTTATTTTGATACTGTTTTGCATAAGTTGTATGTCTTTTTATCATATTTTTATACCTTTTCTTATTGTAAGCACTGACCCTTTTGTTATTAAAGTATAAACTTTAACAAGTTGAACCTTGAATGTTCTAAAAGAATCCATAGCCTAAGGTGTGTGAGCCTTATGAGTGATAGACATATTTTTATTAGTATTATTTCTGGGACTCATCGCCCATGTATTCGATGAGTGGTGGCAGCGCGTATGAGCGGGTGTGTGGCCTGGGTCGGTGTGTGATTTATGCTCCCATTACAGCATAGGACAGAGGTTGAATGCTGGACTGAGAGAGGGGAGATAGATTAACCCTTGCAGGCACAACCCCAAGTCACGTGTGAGAGCAGGCACGTCACGAAAAGTGACACCACGGAGCAGGGATCCGTGACACCCCCATCCTAGTCCTGTGGGGGCAATGGCAGAGGAAACGCTCCTATTCTATAGCATAGGGCAGCAAATTGCGGCACTCCTGCTATTGTTACACTACACCTCCCAGCATGCCCTGACTGCCTGCACAAGAGCTGGCGTCCTGCAGGACCGGACCCCAACATAGGTGATTCCTCTCCACAGCCCAAGACCCCGACTGATGAAAGGATTTAGCATCGTATAGCATGTATGCTACAGAGCTGCGCGCCCCTTCCTGATCGCTGCCACTGGCCAGTGCCCCTTTAAAGTGTTGTCTGGTTTAGGTAATCCTTTTTTTAATAGGGTTCCACGTTGATAAACTGTATGGAGGTGGGGGGGTCCGCATCTCAGGCTGGTGTTTGTAGATCGAACTAACAATATTTTCCCCACAGGCCGAGCTCATCGCGATTTTGCAGCCAACCTCTTCTCAATAACCTGATCAGCAACATTGGCTTCACCCTGTTCACAACCGGTGAGGGTCCGCACAGCATGACATGTAGCATATAAAGGGGGGATCTAATAAAAAAAAACAAAGGGGCTCATATGTGGGGGCTACGTGGATGTTTTTGAAAAATCTAAACTTTTTGAATATTCCTTAGAGTGGTCTCCAACCTGTGACTCTCCAGCTACTAAAAAGCTACAATGCCAAACATGCCTAAACAGCCGCAGCCCACTGTCATGCGCTAACAGACCACCTTCTATTATTGCCCGGCACAGACAGTCCACCATCTATTACTGCCCTGCGCTGACAGTCCCCCTTCTATTACCGCCCTGTGCTGACAGTCCACCTTCTATTATTGCCCGGCGCTGACAGTCCACCTTCTATTACTGCCTGCGCTGACAGTCCACCTTCTATTACTGCCTGCGCTGACAGTCCACCTTCTATTACTGCCTGCACTGACAGTCCACCTTCCATTACTGCCTGTACTGACAGTCCACCTTCTATTACTGCACTGCTGACAGTCCACCTTATATTACTGCCCTGTGCTGACAGTCCACCTTCTATTACTGCCTGAGCTGACAGTCCACCTTCTGTTACTGCCTGCGCTTACAGTCCACCTTCTATTACTGCCTGTGCTGACAGTCCACCTTCTATTACTGCCTGAGCTGACAGTCCACCTTCTGTTACTGCCTGCGCTTACAGTCCACCTTCTATTACTGCCTGTGCTGACAGTCCACCTTCTATTACTGCCTAAGCTGACAGTCCACCTTGTTACTGCCTGCGCTTACAGTCCACCTTCTATTACTGCCTGTGCTGACAGTCCACCTTCTATTACTGCCCTGCGCTGACAGTCCACCTTCTATTACTGCCCTGCGCTGACAGTCCACCTTCTATTGCAGCGTTTGCGCTCATCCTCGTACTTGTGGAGCCGATACCATGTTGGCTGAAGACCGTTTTTCACATATTTGGGGTGGCCTCCTTCATCGAGGGGATCTGCACCGTTCTAACGACATCTCTGGCTGCAGAATGTGTAAGTGCTCGAGTTGTTGATCACAACCCACGAATCACTACATGAAGAATTAGTAAAAGTTTACACAACTGAATCTATAAGGAAACTGCAGTATATTGTGGATATATCCCCCCACATATATTGCACCAAGCAGTCCTAGTGCCATACAATAGCTGTAGGGCCGATGCAAAATGTATAACAGGAACCCCTCAACCAACATGTACAAATGGCTTTCTTTCAAGTTAGCCAGGGACATTTAGCGCACCCCTGTATTGCAGCCCCCGTGGGACCTTTCATGGCAGCCATATTAGTTATCATTGATCTGCATTTGACAGAACACTATAAACGTGAAGTCTTCCATCTTTTGCAGGCCATGAGCACTCCAGCTCTGTACTACCTGTCTGTGGTGCAGTCCTCCATCAGCGTCTTATCTACAGGTGTGTACATAGCCCTATATACAGCCACACACAGACATCAGAACACATGATAATCCTACAGCCTGTGACAAACCAGCAGCTGACCGCCATAAAGCAAACTGCATGCCATAAAGCAAACTGCATATATGAGGTGTGTGAACAGGGTGGTATCATAAGGCGAGTTATTAATGGAGGCTTAGCTGTCATTTCTGGATGCTTTGGGGACACTTACCGCCACTTATCTTTGCTTTATGCCATTATTATTGGCACTGAGCAGAATTACCCCAAAACGATAATTGCAATTCCTTATCAAAGGCTTAAATCGAATCTCTGCCTTTGCCCCATGACAACACTTCCTTATCCTGTGTCCACACAGCTCGGTAACACCATGGGAAGAGATAGAGAGTTGTACCCCAATTATTCGGACATTGATGACATCTCTAATTGATATACTAGGAAACCCCATATAGCACTGCTCCCCAATCTGCAAAACTACAACCCCCATCATGACGGGAGTAGCAGCCGGAGTGCCATATTATTGCCTTGTAGAGACGATACGCCTACGATCGATTATCTGTGCATGTGCTGAGCAGGTGAAAGTGAACTATTGCTCTCTGATATCATCCACTTAAAGCTAGAAGAAATGATCCCTGCCATCTCCACTTTACGAAAATAAGACCTTATTCACCCCACCATGTACTGGTCCTATTTTACGGTCCATGTTATGGCTGCAATTCCTGACCTGACTGAGACCTAACATCGCTGTATAAACTGCACCAAGAGCTTTGGAACAAATGGGCTCTTACAAATATCAGACACTAATTTTAGAACTATGGACTTTTTTTTTGCAGTGTTTTTCCTGATCGTTGGCCCTTTCTGGCTTTCCAACTCCGTTTTTCCTGGGATGGTCTTTAGTAAAGAAACTAGAAGCGGCATCTGCTATGAAGTAGTGACCTGCTGCCCATGTACATGGCACATCTGAGGAGTTGTAGCCCCCCGAAGTCACTGCTTCATAAAGTACTACTGAACTTGTGGACAATGGAAGGGGGGGACGGGCTGAGAACAGTGAGGACTAATGCGCTTCATACCTATTGGTCCTGCAAATCAGTCCACAAAGGCAGCAGAACAGAGGAGCATTCAGCTTCACTTGGAAACAATGGTCCCTTCCCACTATGAAACTGGGGAGAGGGATTCCAGCAGCGGCCAGGAGAGGGGCAGCCGGTGGTGGGGGGCTCCTGACTGCCGAAGTCTCCCGATGATTGGTGGATCCTGTGCTAACAGCTTTTGGCCGAGTTCCCAAATGGACAAATTATTGTGTCACAAAGATTAGAGGGGAAATAAAGGAGCAGAGACACGTGGGGGGGGGGCATTTTTCACAGCAGAAAACCACAGGCAAAGGCTGACAGCCTGCAGTAAGGCAGAACTCCCACCGTCACACACCTGCTCATGTATATGGGTGCACTCATCTCTGCATATAATGAGCTTTTTCCAGTTATATGATAGTAAATGATACAATTTCCATTCATACCATATAGCGCTTTAAGTCCTAAAAATGCCCAGCTCTTAAAAGGGGATGTCCAAATTAGGATGACCCTACAAATGATTGCTGCAGGACTTGTTGGCATTCCTGGTGGTCAGTGCGAGGCTGCACCTTTTTCAGGCTCCGTGTATTACAGGACCCCCTCAGTCTATGCCCAAGAATGGGTCACTATGTAATAAATTTTTGACCAATGTTAAACTATTTGTGACAATGACTCCCACTCAGGGTAATATAATGGAGTCCTTCATGCCCCGCATGATATCTGCTAGAAGACACTAAAGCAGACAATAGTTATAAAATGTATAAAAGTAAAAGAATATACAGCTCCACAATGTAGTTCATTATATATCTTTCCCCTGAGGTACTGCATCGGCCAAAAGGAAAAAAAAAACAAACCCTAAACAAATGGCTATATAGTTATATCCAATGTCCTGCCATAATGCCACCAACCAGGAGATGGCGCTGCTGTAATTGTGGTTTACATAAAGACGCTTCAGATGATCCTAAACTACAGAAAGTTTGGAAAAGTTCAGTCACTTGTGATTGGCTGGCAGAACTCATGTTGATCTGGCGGGATGCGCACAGCGAGGTATACCAAGAGGTGAGAAGTCTGTGACCCCCACCCTCCATACATGTCCTGTCCTGACAAGGTCACTGCCTTCCACTAAATCAGTACACTCCTCTCCTGAAATACTCTGTGCTGCAGGACACCATGTAAAGCTCAATTTCTCATTAAATAAAATGAGCATAAACATATCTGATCTCAATGGTTTATTTTAAAGAGTTTCTATTTGATTAGTCATAAATGACCACGCGAGATGCCACCACACCAAGGAAACTGGACAGGATCCTTGGTATAGTCAATATATGCATAAAGCCACCTGCATATTTGGTTCTCTTACATAAATAACCCCAGGGACATTGCATCCAGCTAAATCAGGGTCTTTAGTTTAAAAAATCTTTACTGACAAGGTGATCACAAAGTTTCCCCCTGCCGGGATCCCCAGTGATCAGCTCTAATCTGTTTTCAATTTCTCTGTAGCGCCCCCAGAGGACACATATTGCATTACGCCATTAATTTTATCATGTTATGTGTAACACAGGACAGATCCTCCAGAGCAAGAGACATTTTCTAGAACCGCTCCACTCTGACCATGCTATGAGGGTCCTAGACAGAGACCCTCCTCTATTAACTTAGAATTCTCTAATAAAATCTGTTTATTACAATGTACTGTAGAATCTAAGAATGACTTTAGGGGGGGAAATGAGTAATTTGTTTGGTCATTGGTAATGCACATAAAAAAAAATGTCTTACAGGAAAAGTGTCCAATATCTCAGAAAGGCCCTGGAAGGAACCAGGTTTATAAAGTCATCAATCATAGATGAAAGACAAGACAGTAAAATGTGCAGCAGGACATGGAAAGGATGAGGTTTGTGGCCATGATGTTCTGGCTACTCAGAGGAAGAAAATAACAGACACATACAACACAGAGGGTCAAAAAAAGGTTTCTGAAAAGTGGATGACCCCCACACGAGCAGGAGATGGGGGCCCAACGAGGGCCAATAGGGGGAAAGGATATGGGGCCCCACGAGGGCCAGTAGAGGCACAGGATATGGGGCCCCAAGAGGCCAGTAGGGGGACAGGATATGGGGCCCCACGAAGGCCAGTAGGGGGACAGGATATGGGGCCCCACGAAGGCCAGTAGGGGGACAGGATATGGGGCCCCACGAAGGCCAGTAGGGGGACAGGATATGGGGCCCCACGAGGGCCAATAGGGGGAAAGGATATGGGGCCCCACGAGGGCCAGTAGAGGCACAGGATATGGGGCCCCAAGAGGCCAGTAGGGGGACAGGATATGGGGCCCCACGAAGGCCAGTAGGGGGACAGGATATGGGGCCCCATGAGGGCCAATAGGGGGAAAGGAGATGGGACCCCACGAGGGCTGGTAGGGGAACAGGATATGGGGCCCCATGAGGCCAGTAGGGGGACAGGATATGGGGCCCCACGAGGGCCAATAGGGGGATAGGAGATGGGATCCCACGAGGACTGGTAGGGGGGACAGGATATGGAGCCCCATGAGGCCAGTAGGGGGACAGGATATGGGGCCCCACGAGGGCCAATAGGGGGATAGGGGATGGGATCCCACGAGGGCTGGTAGGGGGACAGGATATGGGGCCCCATGAGGCCAGTAGGGGGACAGGATATGGAGCCCAACGAGGGCCGGTAAGTAGACAGGAGATGGGACCCCACGAGGGCCGGTAGGGGGACAGCAAGTGGAGCCAAAGAAGGGCAAGAGACGGTACCTCGCAAAGGTCGTGGGGCAGGAAACGGGGCCACACGAGGGCCATGAAACTTGGCTAAAGAAGGGCCAGAGAGGGGACTCATGAGGACAACGATACAGGGCCTCATAAGTCGGGGAGGGGGGCAGGATATGGGGCCCCACGAGGGCAGGAGTCCCCATAAGACCACAGACAGGAGCATCATACAGAGGCTGTGCTACAAGGATAGTGACAACAAGTTTCCAGGACAGTAGAAGGCCGTGCAGTCTCAAAAGAACCTGTGTGATGCCGAAGGAGGCAGGGACATCGGGGATGAGTGTGGGGTCCTCCATGAGATGAGCATACCTCCCACCACCCCAGGTCCAGGGGGACACTCCCAGATTTGGGAACTAGCCCTCTCGCTTCACGGAGGTCGGTGGCATGTCCCCGGGTCAGCTGGACCAGGCCGGGGTGTGTGGATCGCTGTCTGGGCTCCATCCTCCTCCATAGCAGCCATGATCTATGGCAGCGCATTCTTCTCACTCCTGCAGAACTAGTGAAAGTGAACGGCACGAGGTCAGAGGTCGTCACAGAGGTTCCAATGAGAAATGCAGGTGAGCACATACACGGCGGTGACTACCACCACAGTACGGGGCCAGGGTGGGCACCTGGAGGTCGCCACACCAGAGCTGCTCCCCCTGCACCTGACGTGAGCTGCCCATGTGCCTCTCTGACTAGTCATGTAGCTGCACTGCAGGCTGCTCCACCTGCACAGAGACCGCAAGTGGCCCAGAAACACAGCACATCTGTCAGCTGAACTCCCCCAGCACTACGCCCCCGGTACTCACCTTCCACGTGGGGGAAGATATTAAACGCTGCACAAGTAAAGAAAAGTGCTTTCTCATTGGACGACACCTCAGCCCCGCTCGTCCATTGGTTGTCCTCCAGTGACGTCATCAGGATGCGCGAAGCCTTAGTGAAGCCAGCGCCGGAGCCAGGTAGGGAGCAGTAATGTGGCGGCGGCGGTGGTGTGTGTCTGTGTCACCTGTCACCTGCAGGGTGTGACGGGCGGCTGTGGTCGGGTGACTCGGGCGCTGTCCTCACCCTGCTAGGACCGGTGTAAAGGAGGGAGGTCATTGTGTGCAGTAGCCCAGGACGTGTCCTGCCTCTGTCACGCTCCGTGTTCAGGATCTTTATTGCTGATTTCACCCTTCACCGGCGTTCGGTAAAATCTCCCGCCGGTGACGTGCGGCTCCGGGTCGCTCCTCGCATCGCCGGTTTCTACATTGCAATCTGCAGCGTTTCTGCACATGTTTTCTGCACGGTTCTCTCGTATTTTATGTGCGTTTTTGTTTTGCAGAAATGTAAAAAAAAAAAAAAAAAAAAAAAAGAATGAAAAATGTTTCAGAGCAGCCGACTAATTCTGGGCTCTAAGATCCATATTAAAGTAAATGGGGAAAATCCGGAACAGAAAATGCCGGATGAGAATGAAAAAAACTATCTGAACATAGTGCCGGCTCTACAGTCCATCCGCTGTGACCCGCGTGCCCTCACCGAGTACCTGGTGCCGGCTCTACAGTCCATCTGCTGTGACCCGAGTGCCCTCACCGAGTACCTGGTGCCGGCTCTACAGTCCATCCGCTGTGACCCGCGTGCCCTCACCGAGTACCTGCCGGACGGTCACTTGTGCGGCGCGCTCTATACTGTCTGGGACACCACACACTGAGCCGTCTGGGATCTCTCGTGCCGTGCCCAATGTACAGTCTGGGATCTTTCGTGCTGTGCCCAATGTACAGTCTGGGATCTCTCGTGCTGTGCCCAATGTACAGTCTGGGATCTCTCGTGCCGTGCCCAGTGAACAGTCTGGGATCTCTCGTGCTGTGCCCAATGTACAGTCTGGGATCTCTCGCGCCGTGCCCGATGTACGGTCTGGGATCTCTCGCGCCGTGCTCGATGTACGGTCTGGGATCTCTCGCGCCATGCATGATGTACGGTCTGGGATCTCTCACGCCGTGCTCGATGTACGGTCTGGCTTCTCTCGTGCCGTGCTCGATGTACGGTCTGGGATCTCTCACGCCGTGCCCGATGTACGGTCTAGGATCTCTCGCGCCGTGCTCGATGTACGGTCTGGGATCTCTCGCGCCGTGCTCGATGTACGGTCTGGGATCTCTCACGCCGTGCTCGATGTACGGTCTGGGATCTCTCGCGCCGTGCCTGATGTACGGTTTGGGATCTCTCACGCCGTGCTCGATATACGGTCTGGGATCTCTCGCGCCGTGCTCAATATACGGTCTGGGATCTCTCGCGCCAAGCCCGATGTACGGTCTGGGATCTCTCGCGCCGTGCCCGATGTACGGTTTGGGATCTCTTGCGCCGTGCCCGATGTACGCTCTGGGTTCTCTCGTGCCATACTGTCTTGAAATGCCTAGCACTGTGTCCGCTGTACAGTCTGGGATCCTTAATACCTTACCAGCTGTACGGTCTGGGAACCCTTATGTTGCGGCGGCTGTGCGGTCCAGGATTCTCGCGCCATGCCCGCTGTATGGTCTGGGGACTTTCATGTAATATCCGCTGTACGGTCCGGTAACCCTTGTGCCGTATCCCCTGTATGTGCTGATGTGCAATCCCTCCTGGCCCACTCCTGCATATACATCATACTTCCAGTATGTCCCTGTTTACATGTTTGCACGTTTGGTACAAGATGCCCCTAACATACGAGTGCCAACTGCAGTGCCATTTTCCTAACTGTTGACGACTGGCTTTCAAGTTGAAAATATCCTGGCACTTTCTGTCCAGATAAGGGTAACGTCATATAGCGGCTGCACACACTACGATGTCATTACAAATTGATCTAGAATTATACATCACCCCCATAATCAGTGGAGATCCTCCATCCTCACCTTCTGCTGATCCCCAGCCTGGAGCACCTCCTCTCTTCTCATGTGCCGCTGGCGTCTCCTTCCTCACCGTCGTTCCACCGGTCGCACTTATCAGAATACGGCACTTCCAGTCTTTGCAGCTCCAGTACTGGGGCCGGCAGCCATCATCCTATATGACAGTACTTTTCACCAGTACCTGTAAGAGGTGGCCACACTTGTCCGCAGAAGAGCCTGGACATCCAGCATGGTCATCTCCGGCAGGACAGTGCAGCTGCCAAGCCTTAATGTTTACTCCAACATGGCACCTAGTACCTTACATTCTGGGTCTTGCGGAGGATTATAATACTTGTCATTTCCCCTTCTTAGTGACAAGATGGCGTCGAGAGGGAAGAGCGAAACCGGTAAACTCCGCCAGAACTTAGAAGAGCAGCTGGATCGTCTGATGCAACAGCTTCAAGACCTGGAGGAATGCAGGTATCATACTGGTATTATACAGCAGCATGATGAACACCATTGCCATGCAATATGTCAGCGTGCCGCGGAGTAGTATCCTCATTTTGCTCTTAGAGATGAGCTGGATGCTGATGAGTATGAGGAGACCAAGAAAGAGACGCTGGAGCAGCTGAGTGAGTTCAACGACTCTCTGCAGAAGATCATCGCAGGGAACATGACGCTGGTGGATGAGCTCGGCGGGATGCAGCTGGTGAGGAACCTGTAGATTCACAAGAACGTGTTATGGCTGCAGTCCCAATTCCTGGCCTCACTGCGACTCTCCTGAGCCAGGCTAGGACCCTCGTAGTCAGATCTGATGCTGTTATAGATCAGGTCCAGAAACCAGGATTTACCGTCACAGGAATCATAACATCCTTCATGATACAGGAAAGAAATATATATTGGTACCGTGTTAGCCAGTAGATAGAAAAATATTTAGAATTGAGAGTCCTCAGTGGTGTATCAGGTAAAAGGTATCAACCACTGAGGACTCTCAATTCTAAATATTTTTTTAACATCCTTCATGTGAATATGTCCTAAATCAGGGATCACAAACCTGCGGCTGTCCAGCAGTTGGGGAATCTACAACCCCTTCTATACCCATCCAGTAATCCAGAATGTCTGACAATTCAGCGCTGATCTTGTCCCATTGATACCGGATTAAAGGCATTTTTGTGGGTTTACTATGATCTGGTGAGCAGCGGCCGTCGTTCTCTTTCTCTCTGTGATAGTTTCATATATTACAGCCCCTTTTGTCTTTGAGGCCATTCAAGCAGCCATCAGCCAAGCGTTCAAGACCCCCGAGGTCATCCGGATGTTTGCCAAGAAGCAGCCGGGGCAGCTGAGGACGCGGTTATCCGAGGTGAGAGAGAATTTTAATTTTCTTCATAATTACCGTATGGCTAAAGTAGTAGAGGACTGGCCATTGGGTTTTCTCAAAGATTGTCAGCATTTTTTTGGAAACGATGTGGTACGTGACCTCCTACAATTAGGTATTTGTCTCATTTTACAGATGGACCGAGATCTAATGGTGGGAAAATTAGCCCGAGATGTTTACACCCAGCAGAAAGGAGAAATCCTGACCGCACTGCGGAAACTGGGAGAGAAGGTAAAATGTCTAAAGATAATTATCCAGTATATGGCTGCAGACAGAAACGTGTATCTCTGTATATAGGGAGCTCCCCCTAGTGGTGGCTGCAGACAGGATCTTATCATGTATCTCTGTATACAGGGAGCTCCCCCTAGTGGTGACTGCAGACAGGATGTTATCATGTATCTCTGTATACAGAGAGCTCCCCCTAGTGGTGGCTGCAGACAGGAACTTATCATGTATCTCTGTATACAGGGAGCTCCCCCTAGTGGTGGCTGCAGACAGGAACTTATCATGTATTTCTGTATACAGGGAGCTCCCCCTAGTGATGGCTGCAGACAATCTTACCGTGTATCTCTGTATACAGGGAGCTCCCCCTAGTGGTGACTACAGACAGGATATTATCATGTATCTGTATACAGGGAGCTCCTCCTAGTGGTGGCTGTAGACAGGATCTTATCATGTATCTCTGTATACAGGGAGCTCCCCCTAGTGGTGGCTGCAGACAGGATCTTATCATGTATCTCTGTATACAGGGAGCTCCTCCTAGTGGTAACTGCTGACAAACTCTTATCATGTATCTCAGTATATAGGCAGCTCCCCTAGTGGTGGCTGCAGACAGGATCTTATCACGTATCTCTGTATACAGGGAGCTCCCCCTAGTGGTGGCTGCAGACAGGATCTTATCATGTATCTCTGTATACAGGGAGCTCCCCCTAGTGGTGGCTGCAGACAGGATCTTATCATGTATCTCTGTATACAGGGAGCTCCCCCTAGTGGTGGCTGCAGACAGACATTATATAAGATTCCATGTATGGGATTTCTGGGCTCTGGGATTTCGGGTTGATAAATTATAAATATTAAAGCTGATTCCATTGTTTTTTTTTCTGTTTAGTTGACTCCAGAGGATGAGGCTTTCTTAGCAGAGAATGCAGGTGCGGCCCTCAGCCAGTTTCAGAAGGTGACAGACGGATTAGGTAAATCATTACTTATATTACTGTTTTTTAATCCAACGCTAAATTTGTTTTAAAAGTGGTAAAAGGGACAAATTGAATTTTAACATGATCGATACTTTGGTCTTGAGCGAGATAAGTCACTGCCGGAACCAAGCAGGCATATGATTGGTGGAGTGAGGGAAGATCAAGGAGGAATAGTTATCGGACACGTGAGCATTCAGCATGGGGCACCGGCTGCCAGACGTCAGAGGGGGCGCTGCAGGAAGAGTTGAAGTAAATTTTCTCCTCGGCACAGACTCCAGGCAGGCAGACTGTGGGGGCAACTTCTCCCCCACCTCTGTGCTCTCTGTTTTCTCAGAGCAGGGCGAAGCTGCTGTCCGGACTCTTGGATTAGTCATTCTGGTCACATCGTACCTGGGCAGCAGCATCAGAGTAAATCCTATCCGGCTGCAATAATGACTCCCATGTCTGATGCCTGCATCCCGGGGGTTGTGCATTAGGAATCAGCTGTCAGGTTCCTTATCTGGTGGCATCATAACATTGGAAGCCTCGTACATTACATGGCGTCCGTGCTCTCTGCAGATCACCGTGTAATGGTTCAGTGTGGATTTAAAAGCCTTTCTATCAATTTACTGTAACGATAGCAGCTGAGGTGTGTGCTGTGAGGTTCTGCAGCAGCTGAGTGGTGTACTGTGCGGTTCTGCAGCAGCTGTGGTGTGTATTACTGAGGTTCTGCAGCAGCTGTGATGTGTATTAGTGAGGTTCTGCAGCAGCTGATGTGTGTTATGTACAATACATTGTATATTTTTCTGTGGATTTCAAAATCCTTGGTTTTATCTTTTGATAAGACACAAGAAAATCAGAGGCAAATCTGCACCAATAGCCACATAATTCGGCGTGGATTTGTTTTACAGATTTCAAAATCTGCTTTTGCGTCATTGTCAACGGGTGTGAGTCCAGACTGCAAAGAAATCTGAAATTAAATTTATAGGATGTAAAAAAAACAAAACGGTTTCCTGCTCGAATTCGTGCTTTGGGTAAAAAAACAATCTGGTGAGGGCATTTTTGCATGGGGCACCGTTCAGGCTAATGTCAGCCCTGCCTGCCGATCGTCAGTAGCGAATTAATGTGCGCAGTGCCGAACAGGTGATCAGAGGATCGCTCTACCAGCATTAGAATATCGAAATAACAGGACCTGAAAAATAAACTTGACCTGTTTTATTTATATCCTGCAAGATAAATATTGTAAAAAATAAAAAAATATTGCCAGAATTGCTGATTTATTTATTTATTTTTTTGTTTAATTCCCTTAAAAAAAATTAAAATAAAATAAAATCGCAATCGTGGCCAGTGGTTTTGGAAATGCCCCCTCAGCCAATCTCTGCTCACGGAGGTGAAGTTTGTTGCCCCCAGTTTGGTTTATGTTGCCCCCTGGTGGCTGATCTGGGTTAGGACTAGTTTAACCCTTGCTTGTCCGCAGTCGTTCTCATTTGCTTTTTGTGTGTTTTGTGTTGTAGGATCGGGAGACAAAGTTTTGGCTCTGGCGAGTATTGAGGTGGAGAACGCTAAGAAGTGAGGTGTCGGCGTGGGTGATGTTTCACGTTGCACAGGCCGGATGGTGATGGCAGGAGGACGTACGTGTTCAGTTTTGTATCTGCAGGTTTCATACTTTGGGGATTTTTCTAGGATCCATCCCGTGGATAATGGCGTTACCGTCCGTGTAGATTTTTTTAATTTGAAGCTTTTTACGATGTGCGGAAGTGTTCGGTGTCTTCTCCACGCACGTTTTTTCATAGACTTGTTCTTTTGTAATGTGACTGTACGATAATAAATTATACAAATAGCAAGTTTTCTTCTCTTTGGATTAAACAGAGGATTTCATTCAGCCATTGGTGGTGTGGGGGTCACACTTGGGACCCCACATTTTTATCCCCATTACATAGAGCAATCTCCTTGACATATGTCCTTTTATTACACGGATATCCGGTGCTCAGTGTCGCCCCCTGTGGACTCCTCTATTCTGTATTCGCTATAAGAAAAGTGGGGGAAGGGAAGCGACAACTGTGCCGAGCTCATGTCTCGTTTTGTAAAATCATGCTGTAGCTTTATGGGGGTGCAGAGGGTGACGGGCACCAAACCTGGCGCCTGAGAAGTCCAAACCATGTCACACAATCTGCCCATTTCGCCCCTTCTGTAGAGAAGTCACTTGTACGTTTTGTGAAGTCCACATTACTGTTATCTTCCTCTCCAATCCGCACAACCTCCTCCTCGGCTCCTGTGCGCTGCGGATAAGGATTAAGCATAATCCCCCCCCTCGCTCGTGCCGCCTCCGCCTTCATCTTCTGTGCCACAAATTTGTAGATGAAATCCCCCATTAAGCTAATTGTGCAGCGTCAGTTGTGCGCTGAGCTGGCGGCTGCTGGGAACGTCTAGCGCACATATTCCAGGAGCGGCTGACATTGTGTTACCAATCTGAGATGTATCCGAGACTTTACTGTACACACACCGATCAGTCATAACATTAATACCAACAATATCCTGTAGATCCCCCTGTCTCACCCGTCAATGTCCGGATGTCACAAGTTCCCTGCAGGCGTCCTGTGGTATCAGCCGCGGATCCTGTAATTCCTGTGAGTTGCTCAGTGTGGCTCAATGGACCTGACTTGTATTTCCAGTTCTTCACACAGATGATTAATCAGACTGAGATCTGGGAATTTGGTGACAAAGCGTCAACAGGATCTCTGTCTGTCAAAAACACCCCTCAGGTCCCACCATATATACCGGGAGCACCCCACAGGACCCGTCATATACCGGGAGCACCCCACAGGACCCGCCGTATACTGGGAGCACCCCACAGGACCCGCCATATATACAGTCATGGCCAAAAGTATTGACACCCCTGCAATTCTGTCAGATAATACTCCGTTTCTTCCTGAAAATGATTGCAAACACAAATTCTTTGGTGGTGTTATCTTCATTTAATTTGTCTTAAATGAAAAAACACAAAAGAGAATGCAGCAAAAAGCAAAACATTGATCATTTCACACACAACTCCAAAAATGGGCCAGACAAAATTATTGGCACCCTCAGCCTAATACTTGGTTGCACAACCTTTAGCCAAAATAACTGCGACCAACCGCTTCCAGTAACCATCAGTGAGTTTCTTACAATGCTCTGCTGGAATTTTAGACCATTCTTCTTTGGCAAACTGCTCCAGGTCCCTGATATTTGAAGGGTGCCTTCTCCAAACTGCCATTTTTAGATCTCTCCACAGGTGTTCTATGGGATTCAGGTCTGGACTCATTGCTGGCCACCTTAGAAGTCTCCCGTGCTTTCTCTCAAACCATTTTCTAGTGCTTTTTGAAGTGTGTTTTGGGTCATTGTCCTGCTGGAAGACCCATGACCTCTGAGGGAGACCCAGCTTTCTCACACTGGGCCCTACATTATGCTGCAAAATTTGTTCGTAGTCTTCAGACTTCATAATGCCACGCACACGGTCAAGCAGTCCAGTGCCAGAGGCAGCAAAGCAACCCCAAAACATCAGGGAACTTCCGCCATGTTTGACTGTAGGGACCGTGTTCTTTTCTTTGAATGCCTCTTTTTTTTCTCCTGTAAACTCTATGTTGATGCCTTTGCCCAAAAAGCTCTACTTTTGTCTCATCTGACCAGAGAACATTCTTCCAAAACGATTTAGGCTTTTTCAGGTAAGTTTTGGCAAACTCCAGCCTGGCTTTTTTATGTCTCGGGGTAAGAAGTGGGGTCTTCCTGGGTCTCCTACCATACAGTCCCTTTTCATTCAGACGCCGACGGATAGTACGGGTTGACACTGTTGTACCCTCGGACCGCAGGGCAGCTTGAACTTGTTTGGATGTTAGTCGAGGTTCTTTATCCAACATCCGCACAATCTTGCGTTGAAATCTCTTGTCAATTTTTCTTTTCCGTCCACATCTAGGGAGGTTAGCCACAGTGCCATGGGCTTTAAACTTCTTGATGACACTGCGCACGGTAGACACAGGAACATTCAGGTCTTTGGAGATGGACTTGTAGCCTTGAGATTGCTCGTGCTTCCTCTCAATTTGGTTTCTCAAGTCCTCAGACAGTTCTTTGGTCTTCTTTCTTTTCTCCATGCTCAATGTGGTACACACAAGGACACAGGACAGAGGTTGAGTCAACTTTAATCCATGTCAACTGGCTGCAAGTGTGATTTAGTTATTGCCAACACCTGTTAGGTGCCACAGGTAAGTTACAGGTCCTGTTAATTACACAAATTAGAGAAGCATCACATGATTTTTCGAACGGTGCCAATACTTTTGTCCACCCCCTTTTTTATGTTTGGTGTGGAATTTTATCCAATCTGGATTTAGGACAATTCTTTTTGTGTTTTTTAATTTAAGAGAAATTAAATGAAGCTAATAATACCAAAGGATTTGTGTTTGCAATCATTTTCAGGAAGAAACTGAGTATTATCTGACAGAATTGCAGGGGTGTCAATACTTTTGGCCATGACTGTATCAAAAACACCCCACAGGACCCGCCATATACCGGGAACACCCCACAGGACCTGCCATATACTGGGAGCACCCCACAGGACCTGCCGTATACCGGTAACACCCAAGACCCGCCGTATACCGGGAACACCCCACAAGGCCCACCATATACCGGTAACACTCTGTAAGACCTGCCGTGTACCGGGAACACCCCACAGGCACCACGGTATACCATGGACACCCCAAAGGCCCCGCCGTATATTGGAGACCCTCGTATATTGGGTACAACCCTCAGGATCTGTCACTTTGGAGACATCTGACCTCTGCTTTCACCAGATTTCCAATGTTAGTCACTTCTGCTCTCAGTGGTTTATGACTGCACAGACATCAGTGGCTCTACATCGGCACCACTCGTCTTTTCGTGCAGATGTCTTAGGCTAGGTTCACATTGCGTTATTGGGTGATCGCTAACGGACAGCGTTGCACGGCGAAAATGTCGCAATTAACGCCGTGCAACGGGTCCGTTAGCGCACCCATTGACAGCAATGTTGTTTCTGCCTGAAGCGCATCGCTAGCGCGTGCCTTTTTCGGCTCGCGCTGGCGATGTGCCGTTCTTTTGTGGCGCGCCTCGGACGCTGCTTGCAGCGTCCGCGGCGCGCCCGAGGTCCGTTCCCCCGCTCTCGCAGATCGGGGATCTGCGAGAGCGGGGACGTTAACGCGACCCCTAAACGCAACCCCTACAAATACATTGCGTTAGTGCAATACGCTAGCGCTAAATGGATTGCCCTAACGCAATGTGAACCTAGCCTTCCAGATTTTTCTTCAGGTTGTTCTTCTCCTTGTTCTGCCATTATTATTATTATTATTATTTATATAGCACCATTGATTCCATGGTGCTGTACATGAGAAGGGGTTACATACAAATTACAGATATCACTTACAGTAAACTAACAATGACAGACTGATACAGAGGGGCGAGGACCCTGCCCTTGTGGGCTTACATTCTACAGGATGGTGGGAAGGGAGACAATAGGTTGAGGGTTGCAGGAGCTCCGGTGTTGGTGAGGAGGTAGCTTCGGTAGTGGTGAGGAGGCAGCGGGGTCAGTGCAGGCTGTAAGCTTTCTTGAAGAGATGGGTTTTCAGGTTCCGTCTGAAGGATCCGAATGTGGTTGATAGTCGGACGTGTTGGGGAAAGAATTCCAGAGGATATTCGGGAGAAGTCTTGGAGGCGGTTGGGTGAGGAGCGAATAAGAGTGGAGGAGAGAAGGAGGACGGGAGATTACGTGAGGGAAGATATCGGGAGATTAGTTCAGAGATATATGGAGGAGACCGGTTATGGATGGCTTTGTAGGTCAGTGTTAGTAATTTGAACTGGATACGCTGAGGGAATGGGAGCCAGTGAAGAGATTTGCAGAGGGGGGAAGCGGAGGAGTAGCGAGGAGAGAGATGAATTAGTCGGGCAGCAGAGTCAGACGGACTGGAGAGGTGCAAGGGTGTTAGCAGGGAGGCAACAGAAAAGGATGTTGCAGTAGTCAAGGCGGGAGATGATGAGGGCATGCACAAGCATTTTAGTAGATTGACGGTTGAGGAAAGGATGGATTCTGGAGATAGTTTTGAGCTGGAGGCGACAGGAGGTGGAAAGAGCTTGGATGTGCAGTTTGAAGGACAGGGCAGAGTCGAGAGTTACTCCGAGACAGCGGACTTCCGGTACAGGGGTAAGGAAGATCTATGAGATGGAGGAAAGATGATGAGTTCAGATTTGTCCACATTGAGTTTGAGGAAGTGAGAGGAGAAGGAGGAGGATATGGCTGATACACTCTGGGATTCTGGACAGCAGAGCGGAGACGTCTGGGCCAGAAAGGTAGATCTGAGTGTCATCAGCATAGAGGTGGTACTGGAATCCATGGGACTATATGAGTTGTCCCAGGCTGAGTGTATAGATTGAGAAGTGTAGGGGTCCTAGAACAGAGCCTTGGGGGACACCAACAGAGAAGAGGGTGGGATGAGGAGGTAGTGTGGGAGTGGGAGACGCTGAATGTTTGGTTGGAAAGGCATGAGGAGATCCAAGATAGGGCGAGGTCTTTGATGCCAAAGGAAGAGAGGATCTGTAATAGGAGGCAGTGGTCAACTGTGTCGAAAGCAGAGGACAGGTCTAGAAGGAGGAGTACAGAGTATTGTCCGTTAGCTTTGGCTCTAATTAGGTCGTTAGTGATTTTGGTCAGGGCTGTCTCAGTTGAGACAGAGCCGTTGAGCATAAAGAAGGCATTTATTGCATTTGGCTTTCGTGGGCATATGAAGACCGCAGCTGCTGCAGAACTTTAATTTTAAGAGTTTTTTCCCCATTATTCAATCTATGATTAACCTGAAGCTCTTTAAAAAAAAATGAGGTTCTGCAGCAGCCGAAGTACGCAGTTAATGAATGTGTTTCATATAAACTAAGATAATAAATCTCTCGCTTATCTTTTATGTTAATCTCCCAGTAGTTTTCCTTGCAGGAGAATCCCTATTTTCTGGTCTCTCTCGGTGTGCCAGGTTCATGGTGGCCCGTGGTGGCGCACTGGGTCGGGGTGATTGGGTTACTCTTGGCATCGGTCCTCTCAGCAGTTTTAATGGAGGTGTAATCTGAGCTCGGGGCAGTCAGCTGCAGGGTTTTGTTCGGGGTGTGAAGATATTCCTAATATTGGGGTCAGGATGGTGTGTGCAGCGTCCAGCGTGTCACAGGATCATATATCTACCAGAGATGAAACTGGAGACGATTCTCTGCAACTTGTTTAGACATTGGTGGGAACAAATAATAAAAGTATTTTTCAGAAACCCAATACCAAGTTCTGATGGCAACATGCTGCTATCTGTAGTTCTATCGTTGCAGTAGATGTTTAGCCGAGCAGGTTAATCTGCATATGCATGGAAAGTTGTACAACTTACTAATAAACTTTTTTTTATAATTTTCAGTATCACTGCTTCCTGTAAATGAATGAGAATATTCAAGTTTCCATTCAGAGGCCATGAATCTGTATGTAGCTATTCCCACTGGATACAATTGTATCTAGTGTAGACGATACTGGACTGATACATTGTAATAAACCATCTGCGGGCTGTGCAGCTGGTGATGATGGGTTTAGCGGAGGTCTACACTGATACAACTGTGTCCATTTCTTAGTGCAGCGTAAGGACGGGTATAGACAGACGGACCCCAACTCCTGGACTGGCTGAGGGTCTCCTGATCGGTATTCACACCATCATTTATGCTTATGAGTCCCTGGTAAGTTCGGGCCAGCCTGGGCATAGCTGTCCATATACAGACCATGAAGCATGACTGTCTGAACTCTGCCTAAGGCTAGATATACTAAAGTTGGCTGAATCTGCTGCTTTTCCAGCCACAGGGGTCACCCCTCCATTGAAGTATATATAGACAGATGCAGTCCTGCGGTTTAGGGTCCACAGCTCCATCTTTGCACCCATCAGCTGTTTATAGCATGTGTCGTAGATGGAAAATATGCTATAAAAAATCAAGATAACTTTCCCCAGCTCTGTAATGTTCGCGGTGGCCATAAATGGTACTGCAGCTCTTTTCCATGCAAATGATTAGCAGGGAGCTGCAGTACCGTTCTCGGCCACTACAAAACGTATAGCGCTGTGCTAGTTCCAGTGCGACACAGCCCCTTTAATTACCCAATTGGTGGGAGTGTCACGGTCGGACCCCCATCGATCTGATATTAAAGATGCATCCTAAGGATAGTTCATCAATATTACCGTCTACTAAAACTTGTAGTCCAAGATAAATTTTCATTTTAGTAGACTCAAAAAGTCCCCTGTTCTTAGAGTTCATCTGGTAATTGCCCCCGTCCACCGCTGCTCCTCGTAGCTCATGGCTGTCAGTAACATCATGATAACATTACCAGATGCTGGACCGAGCCCAAGATGTTTGTGGTCAACGGCCGCTAAATATAGACAAGGGAAAGCATTTCACGTGTGATTATACAGGGGCGATTTATCCATCCGACTCTATGCCAATGTATAGCTTGCGACTGCATGAATGTCACCTCCAGAATATATTTTTTCCTTGGTAGTTTCGGGTGAATTTGGAGGCCACGGACCGTCCAGGGATCGCACCGTCCTTATCATGGTTTCCTTTTGCATCTGCTGCCTGACGCTATGCAGACTTGAGGGATCTGATACTGATTGCACAATAACCTGCGACTGGCCAGGGAGTGTGCGGAAATAATGAGCTGCCAGAAGTCATTGGTTCTCCTTTACATGAGTTACACTATACTTATACTTGTGTAATGGGGGACTGCCTATAAGGCCCCATCTATATTCATTCATCAGAAGACCTGGAATCGCCCCCCATGGTTAGGGGAAAGCAGCCAGAGCCTATGCCCCTCTTCTGCCTTGGACCCCTCTGGCTATGGACTTGTCTCATCCGGTGGGTTTGTTGCATCCCAGTTCCCTTTTGCACCTGCTGCTGTCTTAATATCACACAGAAAAGGTTTTGTTCACATCAGTCGGATATGCAATAGATTTTCTGTCTGGATTTACAGATGCAGCATATTCCAGCAGGGGAATTTGATCTTTGGTGCAGAGTTGTCGTTTTCAGTCTTGCGGCTCAGATCGTATTCATATCAATAGGATCTGAGCTGTAGTACAGAAGACAGCCACAACACAGTGTACAGCGCTGTGCTGATCTGACTTTGTACACTGTGTGTATTCGGCCTGCAAACCGCTGATCGGTGGGAGTACTGATTGTCGGACCCCCATTGATCCTGATATTGATGACCTATCCATTATTCTATATGTGCTGACCATTCCTATAAAGGGCGAGAAAAAGGAGATTCCATAGACCATTATCCCAATGTACCCTGCTTGGAAGAACCGCATCTCTGGCGAGAAACGTAACATATAGCAACTACATTATTAGGTTAATGAAGACGTGCCCGCTCCAAGATACCTGTTTTAGCAAGAAGATGCCAATTTTCAAAATATATATTTCCAGTAGGAATAACAGAGGAACGGCACAATAAGAAATCTTGTTATTTCATAAGGAATATGCTTTAGGAATTGCTGTATAAGCACTTCTCCAATATATGGGCCTGCGCTGTCTAAATCCCGGAGGCCGGGTGATCTGTAGCTCGGCGCTGCGACATTCCCTCCTTCATCTCCTTGTGAGGTGACAGCCATTGTTACAGGGCCGTGTGGAATATTCTGCGCTGAATGTGACAAACGCCAGGAAGAAACACTCTGCTCATCTACATGATCCATCACAGGGAGCGCGCCGCCTCCTCGCCGGCTGTAATTAGTCACAGAACCGCTGCCTTTTCTTGTCACTGCGGACCTGCCGGAATTAAATTGCTATTCCCCAGTGGCGTCTTCCAGCGAATGTTCGCAGAAATCAAAGTGACCTTCTTAAGATCTGACTGACAGCCGCGAGGGCGACTGGCGCATATTCCTATCTCAACAGCATCAAATAAAAGCTACAAAGGCGAGAAGCCTCCATTACAGCGTGTTCTGTGCAAAAATGAAAACTAGGCCGATGGCGGCAAGGTGAAATGTGAACCCCCTGACATGTCCTGCGTGCCCCCGCCAGAGCTAATTATATATGAGAATAACACGATAATGAATTAAAGGCAACACAACGAGACCTAAAAGACGTGACGCGGCGGATCTGCAGAACATCAGCTTCATCTGCAGCATGGAGGGGGTTGAGAAAGACAACCCCAAACTGGAAGCCACTGGCCATGATGGGGGCACACAGTACAATACTGGTGGTCAGACGCGTTCTCAACGCAAGAGCCTTCGCCATTTTTTTCAGGTTTAGGATAAATTTACATTTTGGTAAATGGTGGGTCTTGGGGGTGTTCCCAGTATTCAGCAGGTTTAATAGGGTGTTCCTGGTATACGGCAAATCTTGTGGGGTGTTCTTGGTATTCGGCAAATGTTCTGGGGTGTTCCCGGTATATGGCGGGTTTTGTGGGGTGTTCTCGGTATTCGGCAGGTGTTCCCAGTATATGGAGGGTCTTGTATGGTGTTCCCGGTTTATGGCAGATCTCATGGCGTGTTCTCGGTATTCAAAAGGTTTAATGGGATGTTCCCAGAATACAGACAGTCTAGTGGGGTGTTCCCAGTATTTGTCAGGTCTTGTGCGGTGTCACATAATAGCAGAGAGATCCCGCCACCGTTACCAGTTTGACAGCACACGCAAGTACGCTGCCTGAAGTCGTCGGGACAATTGCACAATTGACTGACAATTGATTGATTGAGGCCACGGACGCTTACACTTCTAGGCAGTTTATTGGGGGATGCACAGTGAGAGTATGGTATACAGTGGCATGTAAAAGTTTGGGCACCCCTGGTCAAAATTACTGTTCCTTGTGAACAGTTAAGCAAGTTGAAATGAAATGATCTCTAAAAGGCTTAAAGTAAAGATGACACACAGGGCAGTGGGGAATAGTAATGTATAAGAACACACAAACCAGACTAACTAGGGTAGACTTACAGGGATAAATGAAAATGCCAATCATAAAAATATGCACTCACAAACAGAGTGGAACTCCGGGAAGTAAGGGAAGGAAAAATCAATTAGGAGAGGATGAGGATATGCACACAGACAAATCACCAATCAACAGTCTTCTGAACAACACTCCAAACACCTCCTCCAACAACCGACACCGCCAACTCCAGAACCAGGCAGTATGAAATGAACACTGGCAATCCCTGACTGCCAAAGGTAAGTATATATATAGCAGAGGGGAGTGTAGGTCTAGATAAGATAGGAAAGGGAAAAGAAAACTTTGCTCACCAAAATTTACCTGAGACCGTCCGTGCCTGGAGATCAGTGGCTGACAACCACATGTGTGCAAATAGAAGACTTCTGGCACAGGAATCCTTTTTCAGTAAAAAAATATTTCTATATTTAAACATCTTCAGCGATAAAGGCCTTTGCGGAAGGACTGTTTTTACTGGGTCCGAAATGCGGCAAGCCTATGGGGGGTCCCCATGATATTGTTTTTTATTGCTGAAGATGTTTAAATAAAGAAAGAATTTTTTACTGAAACAGGTCAAGATAAGGTCTGGAAGACAAAACAATATTTCAGTGAGCTGCTTGTAGAACTGCTAGACAGGCTGTAATATAGGGGATAACTCAGGAGACTCTTTGCGTGGAACAAGACAACTACAGGACACAGTTTTATAAGTGGTAAAGTCTATATTATCACACGGTGATTCAAACAGGTGCAGAGAGAAACTCAAGTCCACAACACTTGGTGCAAATAATAAACGCAGCTTAGCAGTCTATAGGAAACTTCAGAGGAAAATGCAATCAAGCAGAAAGTCTATGAAGCACAGTTATTCTTGAGGATACTTGACACGAACAAATCCTTGTCTTAGTCCAGGCACAGATAGATATGCTTATTAGGCAGTTCAAATCATATCTTAGCTCAAGCAGGGAGGCCTGGTTAATAGTCTCAGGTTATTGCAAAGCAGCAACAGCTTACATGACCAGCAAATGCAGACGGAAGTAAACACGAACAGCAGATGAAGGAGGATTACTGGAAACTTGTGTATGCAGCAGGAACTCAGAGCAGAGTAGCAGGATCACCACACAGGTTCACAGGAGCAGGTGTATAGCCAGGGAGTAATCAGAGGTCAGGAGCTGGATGCAAGGCAGAATACTCTAGCACAGACTGAAGGCTGGGGTGGAGTTTTATAGCAGGAGACACAGTGCACATGAGACCAAAGACGCCATCTTGAAAAAGGGCAGTAATGCACAAAAGGTAAAAAATGTTCAGAGTCCTGACACAGGCAAATCAGAACCCATGCTTGACTGCAAAAGACCTTCGGAAAGATTTAGCAGACTCTGTAGTTGTGGCACATTGTTCTAATGGTCAAAGACACCTGCACAAACATGGCCTTAATGGAAGAGTCAGAAGGAAAAAACATACAATTCAGCATCAGAAGTATACAAAAGAACATCTAAACAAGCCTGATTCATTTTGGAACAAGTCCTGTGGACCGATGAGGTTAAAATAGAACTCTTTGGCTGCACTGATCATAGGTATGCGTGGAGAAAAAAAGGCACAGTTTCAGGAAAAGAACATCTCACCAACCATTGATCCACACCCTGTGCTAAATCATGCTTTGGGGTTGTGTTGCAGCCAATGGCACAGGGAACATTTCACGAGTAGAGAGAAGAATGGATTCAATTAAATTTCAACAAATTCTTGATGGAAACCTAAAACCATCTGTAAAAAAGCTGAAGGCAAAAAGAGGATGGCTTCTATACATGGATAATGATCCTAAACACATGTCAAAATCCACAATAGACAATCTCAAAAGGTGCAAGCTGAATGTTATACAATGGCCCTCACAGTGCCCAGATCTGATCATCATTGAAAATCTGTGGCTAGACCTCAAAATAGCAGAGGATGGAAGACGACCCAGGAATCTCACAGAACAGGAGGAATTCTCCAAGGAAGAATGGATGAAAAATCCCTCAGACAAGAACTGAAAGACTCCTGTCTGGCTACAAAAAGCGTTTACAAGCTTTGATACTTGCAAAAGTGGGTGCTACTAGGTACTAACCATGCAGGGTGCCCAAAGTTTTGCATCAGCCCATTTTCCTCTTTGTAATTTTTAAAATGTATGTAATTTTTGTTTTGCCTAGCATGCAAAGGAATTGTGTCATCTTTAACATTAGGCCTTTCAGAGATCATTTCATCTTCAACTTGCTTAACTGTTCAAAATAACAGTAATTTTGACCAGGGGTGTCCACACTTTTTACATGCTGCTGTTCCTCTCTGATTCCAATGCATGGAATTAAAATTTTATATATATATATATATATATATATATATATATATATATATATATATATATATATACCCCAATATGGTCACTGCCAACTACACAATAATAAAAGAAAGAGGAAAGGAACTACTCGCTGCCACCACCAATTGTTTATACAGGCCGATTGAACGCCTGTTACAGGTAGCGTATGGCTTTAGGGACGCGGTTTACAGAGCGAGAGGAACAGAGCTATTAAATTTTATATATTTAATCTGGAAAGGTAGGCAGTTCAAATAAAAATTATACAAAGATGATACAAAATAGGAACAAAACAATAAGGTGTAAACCGATAAAATAAAAAGGGTAATGAAAGAGAAGTACTAAACCTAATGTTGCAGGAACAGCTCTTATCTTTATGGACGGAAGCGCTCCAATTAAGAAAATGAAACGGTCTCACAGAAAACTGTCTTCCAGAATAAACATTGACAGAAACCCAAACTCTTGTTTTTTTATTTGCTCAAAATTACGCCTCTTGGTGAGTTTATATGGGGGCTGGTTGTGGGATGTGTTAGGTCTTTTATAAGATTATGAGATCCCCAAATTTCAGGATATCTTTGCCCCTGAAGGTCCCAGGTAGGAGATATTGTCATGTTTCCTATCACGAGTTTACCTTTCTATAGAAATTAAATCATTACATGGATAGCATCATCCATCGTCCTGATTAAGTTGGAGGGGTTAGTATGGCCTTACAGTGCTGTGAGTGGATGCTTTATGTTCCTCCCTTTGCTACGATGCTGAAAATATATCTCCCACAAATATCAGATCAATGCAAACCCCCAATATTCATCACTGACCACTGGCTCCAGAGTGTTTCAGACTAGCCCTTTAAATAGAGGAAGCTCTTGCCTTGGAAGTGTACTTCTCCGCCTCTGAGTTAACAAATCCTTGGCTTAGTGTCTGGGTTTTAGAGCAGATTTATTTTTTACTCATTTATATAGCGCCATTAATTCCACAGAGCTTTACAGACACTATTGGGCCTCACAATCTAGATTCCCTACCAGTATGTCTTTAGAGTGTGGGAGGAAACGAGAGAACTTGAAGGAAACCCATGCAAACACGGGGAGAACATACAAACTCCTTACAGATGTTGTCCACGGTGGGATTTGAATCCAGGACTCCAGCGCTGCAAGGCTGCAGTGCTAACCACTGAGCCACCGTGCAGATCTCCTGTTGTAATTAGCTGGTCGCTGCAGGAAGTCCCTACTTCAGTGGAGGTTGAAGTGTAAGCTCTCTCACTTCCCCAGTTATAATCCCATAAATTCAGTGTGAGAGTGATATGTCCCCTCTCTGGAGATGTCTTTATGGATTTTATTTTTTCTTTACAACAGGAGGTGTTCCCGGTATTTGGCAGGTCCTGCATGTTCCCAATTTATGACAGGTCTTGTGGGGTGTTCCCAGTGTTCAGCAGCTCTTGTGGTGTGTTCCTGGTATATGACAGCTCATGTGGGGTGTCCTAGTATTGGTCGGATCTTATGGGGTGATTTCAGTGGTATTGTATGGGTTCCCAGTATATGGGAGGGGTGTTCCTGGTATTAGGCGGGGGGGGGGGTTGGTGTTCCTGGTATACAGCTGGTTTTGTGGGGGTGTTCCCAGTATATGGGAGTGGTGTTCCTGGTATTAGGTGTTTTTTTGGGGGTGTTCTTGTATACAGCTGGTTTTGTGGGGGTGTTCACAGTATATGGGAAGGGTGTTCCCGGTATACAGCTGGTTTTGTGGGGGTGTTCACAGTATATGGGAGGGGTGTTCCTGCTATACAGCTGGTTTTGTGGGGGTGTTCCCGGTATACAGCTGGTTTTGTGGGGGAGTTCCCAGTATATGGGAGGGGTGATCCTGGTATACAGCTGGTTTTGTGGGGGTGTTCCTGGTATTAGGTGGGGTTTATTGGGGTGTTCTTGTATACAGCAGTTAGTATCTACCGAGAATGGTCCGAGGCCGGCTATCTCGTGAGCTGGTGAAAGTCTCATGGGTTTCTGAGACCCATTAATGTGTTTGGGGAGAGGCGGCGCCATCTTGTCTGACCCCTGTAAGATTTATCAAAATTCTGATGTGCATTATCAGTGGTGAGTTCAATAGGCATATATCAGATAAATATCAATATATAAAGATAAATATACCTCACCGCTGCTGCATAGTATTTGGACAACTGCAAAACAACATGAGAACAGCAAAAGAGGACTTCAAGCAGTCATGCGTCCAAATATAAAACAAGCTTTATTGATACAAACAACTTTAAAAATACCAGAACACAAGTGCATAAAAGGGCCAATAAGATGACAACAAGTGTCAACGACATCATGCTGAGCCCAAGATACAGGGTGACCCTAACCTGATAATACACACAGGAGAGCTTGGTGGTGCCAAATAACAAAAAATCAAAATGCCACAGAATCACAATTCAATATGACACCGCATCCACATCACCTGATAGCTGGCAAATACCGCAGGGACACCCGTCACCCCGACGCGCGTTAAGGTGTGATACCTTCCTCAGGGGGCGCTTGAGAGCATATGGGCCGTAGAAGATTATATAGGAGTCAGTGAGTGCTGAAATGTAGTGCCGCAGCATCGTACTTCCGCCCGGTCTCACCGCGCCAAGCAGCCAGCGACCGGAAGCACGTGGGGCCCCACGTGATCCGGAAGTGCATGCCGGACCGCGAGATCACAGGCAGACAGCAACGAGACAGGGCATGCACACATTAGCTGGAGTGTGCCGCCATATTGGTTGAGGGCAGGACGCAACTATACCAGAAACGATGAAACAACTAAATGAACAGCCAGAAATTTAATATGGGCCAAGGAGTGACAAGACTCCACCATGGGAATGGGGACTGGTTAAAATTAGCATAAATATATATATAGTATAACAGCGGTAACATATTGCCCCATACACAATGGTGAATACCCATATCTGGCCTAAGTGTGAAGGACACAAGCATCAATAGCACAGTAAGGCTACAGCATAATAATCTAAAGCATCAGTACATAACATACATAGCGTACATAGCGTACATAGTGTACATAACATCGTATGCATATACTAAATTACATATGTAGTCCTATATGAGGACAGTTAACAAGAATATACAGCAATGTCCATTATATCTATACCCTCCCCCACCAAACAAATAGAATAACTGACATATGCAACATATATATCCTATGTCCCACATAGATGACGGCAGTCTTTTTTACTTCCAGAGATCTTCCATAGTTCCAGGGCAGAACCAGCACCCACTATACTCTATTCATAAAATTGTCCTAGGTAAAAGAAACAAGAGTTAAAACAATAAAAACACATATGATGTCGATGTACACCAAACACAGCAGTGTGGAGACTAGAGAAATGGCACATAACTAATATTTTCATTTAATCCCCTTGGGTGGACCGTGTCAAGGGACCATATCCATCGTGTCTCCAACTGTCCTAACCGTTTAAACAGACTGCCCCCCCGAATGATAATATTGAGCATATCAATGCCCCGCACTCTAAAGAGTGAACTATCACATTGATGAAAGGACTTGAAATGCCTCGGGATAGTTTTAAGTAGGGTCACATCTGTTTGAGTGGCTGCTGCCTCAATACCTAGAACGTGTTCCCTAATCCTCACCTTAAATTGCCTGGTCGTCATCCCAATATAAATTAATCCACAAGGACAGGTAGCATAATAGATGATATAACGGGATGTACATGTAATTCGTCTCTTAATGATGTAATTTTTAGTACCATCTGAGTTGGTGAATGTGCTACATCTGTCCACATTTGGGCACGCAACACAGCGTCCACATGGGGTACACCCATTAACATGTGGGATGTCATCAAGAAACGACCTAGGTCCCTGACCAACATAATGACTCCTTACCAGGACGTCTCTCAGATTTTTCGCTCGTCTGAAGGTCAGCAATGGTTTCTTAGGGAGGAATTTGTTGATAATAGGGTCAACCTGTAGAATGGGCCAAGCCTTAGAAAGTGCTGTTCTAACTTTATCTGCCTGCAGGTGATAGTTAGTAATAAACCTAAGTTGGTTCCCTGCCGACATGGCCCTATCAACCCTAGGTTTATACAGCAGATGGTTACGGGAAGAATATTTGGCCCTGTGATATGCCTTTTTAACAACCCGTCTGCTATAGCCCCGTTCAATGAATCTTGTTGTCAATTCAACAGCCCTCCTCTCAAAGTCGACATCCGTGGAGCAGATCCTCCGTAAACGGAGGAACTGCCCCACAGGTATCGACGCAACCATATGGCGAGGGTGGCACGAGGAGGCATGCAATACCATGTTGGTAGATGTTGCTTTACGGAAAATGTCCGTGTGGACGTTCCCCGCTTCATCCTTACCAACCAGCACATCCAGGAAGCTGATCCTTGCATCATCCCACTCACAGGTAAGTCTAATGTTAAGGTCATTGCTGTTGAGACATCTGATGAGCTGCTCCAGGTCGGCGGCCTCACCCTGCCAGACAAAAAGGATGTCATCGATGTAGTGCATCCAAAAAGGGATGCGCTCCATCGATGACAGCCTGTCCGACAGGAAGAGGTCCCTCTCCCACAGCCCCAGGAACAGATTGGCATAGGCCGGCGCAAAGGCCGCACCCATGGCTGTTCCCTGGAGCTGCAGGTAGAAGGACCCCTTAAACACAAAAAAATTGTGTGTGAGGGTGAACTCTAATAGTTCCAGCAGGAGTCCCTGAAGACCCGCGGACAGTATGGATGTACCAAGAAAAAAATTAACCGCGGTAATCCCGTCTTTATGTCTGATGCTAGTATATAGGGACTCTACATCTGCTGAAACTAGAAGAGATTCACCCCCAAAATTAAGGCCATCGACCCTACGAAGCAGCTCACCGGTGTCCTTAAGATACGAAGGAAGGGCAGACACAAGGGGCTGGAGGTGGAAGTCTATCCAGCAATTAACATGTTCCAAAAAGTTTCCCCTCCCTGACACAATAGGTCGGCCGGGCGGCGACTCCAGGTCCTTGTGTATCTTGGGGAGGAGGTAGAACGTGGATATCGTGGGATCATCCACCAGGAGGGCCGAAGCCAACTCCTTAGTGATGATGTCACTGGATAATGCTCTTTTTATAATAGTCACTAACTGGCCAGCATAGGCACTTAAAGGATTGTATGTCAGCTTCTTGTAACAAACAGAATTATTGAGCTGACGAAAGGCCTCTTTTTCGTACATTTTAGTAGGCCAGAGGACAACATTCCCACCCTTGTCAGCAGGTTTTAGCAATACATCAGGGAGTTTTTTGAGATAATCCAAACGTCTACGCTCCACCCCAGAGAGATTGTCAGATTTAGAAAATCTTGGAATTTGACACAAGTCCTGGGTCACCACCCGGACGAATAGATCTATACTCGAGCATGTAGACAGGGGGGGAAACTTGGTAGACCGAGAACGAAGAGGGAGGGATCTTACCCCCCTCATGGACATGCTCCACCGCCAGCTCTTCCAATATCCTCAGTGTAGCCTGTTCTTCCTCTGTAGGAAAAAGGGTATTAATTTCATTATTATAGAAATGACGTCTCAACAGCAATGATCGCGCAAAGATATTCAAATCTTTAACCGCAGTGAATTTATCATACTCCGGAGTGGGTGAGAAGGAAAAGCCCCTACCAAGAAGAGACAAATCAGCGGGGGAAAGTATATGATGGCCTAAATTTATTACCCGATTATTTTTGCTCTCAGACTCCGCCTGATAGTTGGACTGTCTCCTATAGGGATGATAGGTATGATCCCTAAGGCGTGTAGTTCCAGAGGAGGCAGATACATCCGATAACCCACTCATGGAGGATATAGATGTATTTGATGAAACCCGTTGCACATTAGCCTTTCTCCACAGGTACACCCTACTTAATTGGTAATCCTTAAGATCACGAGTCTGTTTAGAGAGCTGGTTTTCTTGAATTTTTTTGGCTAAAGCATCTAAAGATTTCTCAAGTTCTAAGTCAAATTGTTGTAGTCTCTCTTTTGGGCATTCAGCCCTAAGGACAGTCTGTGCCTCGTCAATGTTTTTGTCTAATTCATTGATTTGGGTGGTATTTAAATCAATCAGGAGCTGCATCAATGTGAATGAACACAAATTACTCGCTTCTTCCCATTTCTTAATAAAGATATCGTCATTGACAGGAAAAGTTGGAGTGACACGAACACGTAGTCCCCTTGGGATCATCTTATCTTATTGGTCATGTATTTATCCAGAAAAATACGATTCCACCATAGCCTGGACCGCCTAATTAGGGAATCTTTAACCATAGCCATTTTGTCATCAAATCTCCGGTCACAACACTGCTGTGTATTGGCCCCACCAGCACCAAAGGTCTGGTTCATCTGGTTGAGCCACGCTTGGGCTCAGCATGATGTCGTTGACACTTGTTGTCATCTTATTGGCCCTTTTATGCACTTGTGTTCTGGTATTTTTAAAGTTGTTTGTATCAATAAAGCTTGTTTTATATTTGGACGTATGACTGCTTGAGGTCCTCTTTTCCTGTTCCCCTGTAAGATTGTAGCCCCTAATGACTGATGACTGTGCCGCGGGGTCTGTGATCGGCCGGGGTGAGACCGCACGGAGTGTCGCTTACAAATTCCCAGACCACCATCTAATCCATTATGGGATGTGCTGGAAACACCAGTCATCTCCATGGAGGCGGCTGCAGGCAGCGCACAGGACTTGGGGGTCTGAAGCCGACCCGACGACATGGCGCCAGTCACCACAGGACAGGGGGTTACCGCGGGGTCAGACGCTCTGTCGTCTGTCGATGTGACGTTCTGTTAGGTGACCGCCATCTTTCTGCAGCTTCTCCTTCTTGGTGTAATGTCAGTGCTGAGGAGGCTATGCTGGCTATATACATACATGTACCACATCACTGCTCTGCTCTCGCCCCTGTTGTTCCCCTGTGCAGCCCTCACTGCTGTCAGTCGCATCCTGTACACAGTGTTACACAGTCAGGGCCCTGTGAAGCCTTTTCACATATCAGCCAATCACATCACTGCTTTCATATTATAACCCGCTAGGCAGCAAAAAAAGCTGGATTCTGATTGGCTGATAAGAGTACATGTGATACCCCATCACCATGGTAACAGGTGAGGGCGGTCCCATGTACCCGACCACCAGCTCCTCCCCGCGCTCCGCCCTCCGCTCCCCTCCCCTCCTCCACTGCCGCCGGTGACTCCCAGGCTGTGGTGGAGAGAAGCCGCCGGACACCGCTTCTCACAGGCCTGAGCCTGCCACCGGGAGCGGCCGAGGAGGAGCCACGCTGCCGGCTGGACGGAAGAGCCGCTCCGGAAACGGTGAGTGACTGCGGCCGAGGACCCGGCCTGTGTCTGCTCCATTGTCTGTGCGCATCCGGAAGAGACGAGTGTGGCCGGCGGGGGAGAGAGCGAGGCCGGCCGGTAATGCTCCACGGACTGCGGGCACACTGCGCATGTGTGAGATATACGGTGTGTGCAATGTGTATGGTCTGTGCACATCTTATATACTGTGTGCAATGTATATCTGCAGGTCAGGTGTAACAGCCCCGGTGTGTGTATATGTATATAATGTGTATGGTCTGTGTACATCTTATATACTGTGTGTAATGTATATCTGCAGGTAACGTGTAACAGCCCCGGTGTGTGTGTGTATATAATGTGTATGGTCTGTGTACATCTTATATACTGTGTGCAATGTATATCTGCAGGTCACGTGTAACAGCCCCGGTGTGTGTATATGTATATAATGTGTATGGTCTGTGTACATCTTATATACTGTGTGCAATGTATATCTGCAGGTAACGTGTAACAGCCCCGGTGTGTGTATACAGTGTATCATCTATAGTCCTTGTGTGTACAGTGTGTATGGTCTGTACATCTTGTATACTGTGTGTAATGTATATCCTCTGTAGGTCACGTGTAACAGCTCCAGTGTGTTATGGAAATATTAGGGTTGGATAAATATATCCCTGTGTGTGCTGTGGCCGCTCCCAATTAGACTGAGTATTTTGAGCGCTCATCAAGAATGGACTGTACACAACTGTGACAGAACAACATTCCATCAATACTGATACTTTATTGTACATACATAGTTTTATATTTTCACATAGAAAGGAGTGGTTAGGGGTTGTCAGGGGTGGTCAGTTAATTATCATATTGTCTAGCTCCTCTGTCATTGGTTATCTAAACATATATGGAATATTGTGATTAATGCTCATATGACTGCTGATCAAGCAACTAAACTCGAGTTCTCTGTCTAGGACGAAGATGACATTTGATCAGCAGTCACCAAACATCTGACACTCTTCTGCTTTTAGGGGTGGAAAACCCCATATGATCTGTCTGGGTTATATTAGTTCAGTTTGTGTCAGCCATTTTAAACCATTTAGTATAATGTATATATTAGCTGTGAGCATATAAGTATATATTTGATTATAGAGGAGTATACATGCAAGTGAGATCTACATGATATATATATTTCTATCACAAGCCCCCCTTAGATATCACTTGCCCTAATCCTAGCCTCCTGTCCCAAAGCGCTGCAACTCTTTTGTGCTGTTGGCGAACTGACACAAGCCTAACGCCTGTGCCCCACTCCATACAGACTTTTCGCAAATGGGCGGTCAGGAGATCTGTCCCTAACGGGGGTTCGTTGCAATCAGTCTCTTAGTCAATAGCATGTGTAGTGAGCGATGTGTAGTCTTTATCAGGTAGGTCATCTGTTCAGTCAGGCAGGGCATCCACGACATCATTCTGGCTTGGGTGTCATCTTCTGGTAGGGGAGCTTTCTTGCCATGCGATGAGTGGATCCAAGTGGGTCTTCCATCCAGTTTCACAGAGTTTGGTGTCATCAGCAGCACTTGAGCAGGATCATCAAATCTGGGATCGAGTGGTGTTCTCCTTACAAGCTTTTTCACCAACACCCAGTCTCCTGGCTTCTAGGAGTGCATACCGGACACTGAATCTGGATCTGGCAATGAAGAAAAAAACTCGAGAATGGATGTTAGCAAGTTTCTTGGAGATTTCAATTACATAAGCAGACAAAGTATCATATTGCATAATCAGCTGCTAAGGGAAAGGATACCCCTAACCTGGGACTAGACACAAACAAAATTTCACATGGTGACAGCGTTTCTGGGCCTCTGGGAGTGTGCCTAACACTGAGTAGTGTGATTGGGAGTGTGTAGGCCTAAGTCTGACCCTACTGCTGACTAGATCTCTCATGTGAGGTCTGCTGTGAATGCAGGTCCCTGGTCACTCTCTATCACTTCTGGGACCCCATAGCTGCATATCTCGTCTCTGAGAGTAGCTTCTTTGCAGTAGTCTTTGCTGACTGGTTCTTCACTGGGGAAGCTTCTGGCTGTCATCTTGAGAACATGTCCACGGCCACAAGGGCATATTCGAATTCTCCACTTGGCGGCATCTGGATGTGGTCTATCTGGATCCTTTGGAAGGGGGTACAGTGGTCTGGCAAGTTGATGTGTGGGAACTTTCTTCATTCTTCCAGGGTTGCATTTGCCACAGGTCAGACAGCTGTTTATGAACTTGGCTGTTAGGGTGGAGATTTCTGGAGTGAACCAGTAAGCACCAATCGGATCATTCATCTGTGTCTTTAATCTGTGTGTGGGCCCATGTGCCCACTGGACCACCATAGGGTACATGCTTCGGGGTAAACAGGGTTTGTAGTCCATTTAGTATACCCTTCCTTCTTCATGTGTTGCTCACTTCTGCACCCAGCATTCCTTCTTGTCCTTTGGGGCTTGCTCTTGCAACTTTTTTGAGCAGATCCCAGGATGTCATCTTGTCAGGTTTCCTGTCTTCAGCCGTCCTGTAGTAGCCGTCCGGCTCTACGACCTCTTCCACTTGTCCATATTGTCTTCCCTTGACTGTTTCTTTGGCTGCCATATCCGCCATGTTGTTGCCTCGTGCCCCTACTGTGTTCAGTTTTCCATGCGCTTTGACTTTTAGCATTGTCACCACTTTTGGAAGTTGAAGTGTGTTCAGCAGGTCCTTAATGGCTCCATTGATGCTTCACGGTTGTTCCGCTTGCTGTGAGGAAGTCCCTTGCAGCCCAGATGGGTCCAAAGTCGTGTGCTATGCCATGCAAGTACCTTGAATCGGTAAACATTTTCTCAGTCTTGTCTTCTGCCATCTGGTAGGCCTTCATCAGCGCTATCAGTTCTGCTTCCTGGGCTGACAGACTGGGCGGCAGACTTCTGGACCACAGGATCTCTTGATTGCTGGTCGCTGCACCTCCCATGTGGAATCTTCCTTCATCATCTGCAAATCTGGAGCCATCCACATAGAGGATCAACTCTGGGTTGGTCAGTGGCTCTTCTGCCACCTTGGGTAGTCCTGCTGTTTCCTGTTGCATGATGCTGAAGCAATCATGGTCATCCGTCCGGAGCAAATTCAGATCCCTGCAGAAGGTATCAGGCAGATTTTGATCAGACTTTTTATCTGAGGATCCGTATCTGTATCCCCCCTTGGGAGTGGGAGTAGAGTGGGCGGATTGAGGACTGTGCATTTGGAGATGGTGACATTGTTGGGCAGGAGTAGAGAGCACTGGAGGCGAAGATGCCTGGCGGTGGAGAGATGTTTTAGCTGGGTTTGGTTGAGGATTGCTGAGATGTCATGCAGAGCCAGGATTTCCAATGGTTTTTCCACTGATGTCAGTAGTCCTGTCCAGGAGGGCGTGTGCTGCAACTGCTGCTCTCATGCGGGAGGAAGAGGCTCCCCTTGCAACTGGATCCAGGCAAGCTGAAAAGTAGTCCGAAAGTCTCTGCTCTCCCCCCTGAAGCTGTGTCAGGACTCCAGTAGCAAGGCCTTCTCTTCTCATCAAGTAGAGACGGAATGGCTTCTTGTAGTCAGATAGGCCTAGTGCTGGCGCTGAGACTACAGAGCCTTTTAACTTCTTGAACGAACTGAAGGCCACATCTGTCTGGAGGAACGGGGTCACACTGACGTATTCACACAGAGGCTGCATTAGGACGGAAGCATCAGGGATCCAGGCTCTGCAATATGAAACTAGACCAAGGAAGGCCTGTAGCACCTTTGGAGTTGCCGGAGGGACCATCTTCTCCACTGTGGTCTTCCGGTCATCTGTCAGGTGTTTCGCCTGGTGAGCAATACAGTGTCTCTGGAACGTAACTTGCTTCAGACACCACTGGACTTTGTTCTTTGAGATCTTGCAGTGCTGCTCCGCCAGGTAGAGTAGGAGATACAAGGAATGGGCTTTACACGTGTCAAAGTCAACTGCACAAAGGAGTAGATTGTCCATGTATTGTAGCAGGGTTACTTCTGCTTGTTCTGTGACTCAGTTGGTGAGAACTGTGGACATTGCTTTGGTGAACTGTGAAGGGCTGTTCTGGGCCCACTGTGGCATCACTGTCCATGTGTGGTGTCCCCCCTGGTGCATTAAGGCAAACAGGAACTGGTCTTCCGGATGAGGGGGAACACTGGAGAAAACATTAGCCAGGTCGGTCACTGTGAACACTTTTGCTGTGGCAGGCACATTTGAGAGCAGAGTGTGCGGATTCGGCATAATTGTTTCAAACTCTGTGGCGTCATTCACAGCTCTCAGGTTATATACCATTCTGAACTTGGCTGGCTCTCCTTTTACAGTCTTTTTCTTGACGGGGAAAAGCGGGGTATTGCAAGGCGATTTGCGAGGAACAATGATTCCTATTTCCAGGTAGACCTTCAGTTGGTCAGAGGCAGCTTGACTCTAGGCCTGGCCTGGGCCTTACGAGGGTACGAGGGTACATGGCTTGAGTGACACCCGTACTGGGGCAACTTGAGGTTTTCTCACGTGCTGGGGTCCCTTAGACCATAGACTTTCTGGTACTACGTCCAGTACCTCCTTGGGTAGGCCTCATTGGTTGGTTAATGTTCTTGTAGGGCCGCCAGCATGACTCTTCTTGGGTCAGGGATGAAGAAAGTGTCACTGTCCCATCTTCGTGGAACACTGTGGTTGCCTTCAGCTTCTGCAGTAGGTTCGCTCCCAGCAGGTTGAGTGGAAGTTCCTTGACACCACAAACTGGGACAGGATAGAGTGTCCTGGCTGAGTGCACACGCTCAGTGGCTTTGTAAGCTGAGAAGGTCTGACTTGACCATCAATGCCCATGCGAGACACAGAGAATTCTGATAGGCAGGTGGGATCAGCACGGGAGGTGCAGCGAGTTCCACAGGTGTCATCACACTTCTGGCTGCACCACTTTGGATCTGACAACGCCATCCATTTTAAGGGTAATTTAAGGTACTGGTCTTGCAGATGAAGTTTTACATGTCAGGAGCGTAGTGTCTTGCAGACCTGGCTTGCTTGCCTCTGTCCTATGGACGGGGTACTTCACTGCTTTCTGCACTTCCTCCTTGACCTGTTTCTCTGGACCAACTCTTGGATTGCATGGGTCCAGTCTCTTCGGGGGCGTGGGTGCCCTGCACTGGTTCTGGAAATAGCCAAACTTGCCACAGATGTAACTCTTGACACTTCTTCTGTCTTTGTAGGGTGGTTGCTCTTCCAGGTCAGTGGTCACCATGAGAGGGGCTGTCTTCTGCACCCCTGGTTGAGACTCAATCCCTTTGGCTACTGTGGACAATGGCATGATGGGTACTGTAGCGGCAGCGGGGTCCGGCCTGCTGGCTGTGGCTGCGGTGGTAAGATGGGGCCTGCAGGTGCATTCGTGGCGAGGCCCGGGGGTGCCATGAGACCGGCGGCTGCATCCAACCCAAGGTCTTGGGGCATTACAGGGGCTGTGGCTGCATCAGCCGTCACTTCTTACCCCTGGTCTGACATAGCTTCTCCCCTTTGCTAACCTTATTGAGGTCGGTGTCTCCTCTCTGGAGTCTGCAGCGGTTCTTCTGGTGTGTTGGTCGGCACTTTGCAGCGTCTTCACCTCTGGCTCCCCTTCTGGCGTTCTCAGCAGCACGGCACCCTTTTCCTTCTTTGCGCTCTTTGTGGTGCTATAATGGTGGCAGTTTTGGTGACAATTGGCATTGAACAGTCTCCTAGGCGCACACAAAACATTTTGCTGGGTCAGTCCACTGCTATTGACCTGTTCCTAGGCCTAGCCACTATCAGTGATTTCCTGATTGGCTGTCTCAGTCCATGCACAAAGGCCTGTGTATCTGGTCATCAATGGTGAAGCCCAAGTCTTGGAATACTTGCATTACTCTGCAATGAAACTTCTTTACAGACTCTGTCTTTTCTTGGCTCATGTCATGGCTTGTCCTGCCAATCTGCCTTTGGCCCACTCTCTGAGCTGTTCAATTAGCTGTGGCCCTGACTTCCAAGCGTGTATGTCTGATTCTGCTGGAACTTTGAATTGTTCCTTCATGATTGGCCAGAGTGCATCACCTGCTTCTATTTTCATTCATGGCCCAGAGATCATTCCAGCTGGCTGCATATGTTTGCTGCTTCTGCTACTTTCTTCAGTAAAATGGCATGGGATGCATCCCTGGGTCTGGACTATTGTCACCTGACTTGAAGTGCAGTGCACATAGTGTAATGGTGGTGCCTCTATCTGCCCCTGCATTCTTGGTGCCTGTGGGCTTCTTTTCTAGTACTAGACAGCATGTATGATGTTCCCTCTTCATCTTCATCAGAGGAATATTTGTGACTGGGGTCGTACACTGACTGATTTTGGACTTAGAAGTTGCTTTTTTTTTTTTTTTTTTTTTTTTATGTGAGGATGTCTCCCCCCTTGCTGAAGCTATGATGGATTAGGATTATAGTTTCATGTTGGTGTGAATGTGGATGTAGGCAGCTCTGACCGGTGCTGAAGCTGTACATTATCAATACATAGTGATATCAAAGTTCATGTAAAACCTTAAGGGTTACAATATTGTTGACTGTGAAATGAGGTAACGGAGGATCTGTCAGTGAGCTCGTTCTGATATCACTCCTCCCCCCTCTGCACCCAGGGCTGAGCTGACTGCTGCCTGATATGTCTGGGGCTGCCCACTGTAGGGGGGCTTTCACCTTCCTTCCCCGATATCACAAATGGCAATGGCTAGACCGTGCCAGGGACACCTTGTGCTGTAAGCACCATATTGTTTGAATTGGGCGTTGGCCCAGCCGGCAACACGGAGGAAAAAAAGAGGAAGAAGAAGAAGGAGGGGTTGAGGAGTGAGACAAAGGAATAGTAGGAGGGGAGAGAGAATGTGGAGAGAGAGAGAAGAAAGGTGTGGTGGGGGAGTGGATAAGGAGGGAGGAGAAGATGGAGGGTGGAGGGAGGAGAGAGGGAGGAGAAGAGAGGAGTGGAGAAAGAGGGGAAGAGAGAGAAGAGAAAAAATGTGGAGGAAGAGGAAAGGAGAGAGAGAGAGAGAGAGAGAGAGAGAGAGTGCGGAGAGAAAAGACTGACAGAGGAAAAAGAGGATAGATTAGAACAACAAGAATAATAGAGAGGAGCAATTATGCCTTCTCCCTGTAGGGAGAGACGGGGCGCACCACATACTGTGCAAAAATAACTACCTATACCATGGATTCTGCTAAAAGCAGACTGCGCAGATTCTCCTGTCTCATACCCACAAAAATCACTTCCTGGTTTGCTCACATAACTTTCTGTTCCACCTAAACGATGTAAGCTCTGCTGCCACTTCATACCATGTATTAGTATTCAGCAATCTAACATCAGCTAACTTCCCTTATTTTCCTTTCTACGTCATGCCACTCCGCAGCTTGAAGTCTGCCATTCTAATGAATTTCACGTACTTTATACCTTCCAAAAATCTTCACATACTTAATACCTTCGTGTTCTGTCACTTTCTACTGACTTTCCTGTTGCTCGGCCACTCTATTCCCCATGGCAAAAGCAAAAAAAAAAAAAAAATGAAAATGAAAAACACAAAAATGAGAAAAGAAAACAGTACTAAAAAAAAACTTCTAAAAATGAGTATATAAAACTCTAAGAAAAACCCAAAACGATAAGAAAAACCGTCAAAAACTTAGTTCACAACCAAAAACTCAAAACTTTGATACAAGAGGAAAAAATGTTTTTTTTCAAAAATAAAATAAATAAAAAAAAATAAAAAGGTAAAGAGATTGAAGATTGAGGAAAACTTAATTAAAAACTTTAAAATGCCGCAAAAAGAAAGACCCTTTAAGAGAGTAAAAAAAATTAAAAATGAAAACGGCTTTTCTCTTTTTTTTTTTTTTCCTTTAGAATCTCTTTAGGTCACATCAAAAAAAAAAAAAATGATAGATACAATTTAAATTTCACTTCTTCATAAAAAACTACACATATACTCAGCATTGCAGCTGAAAACAGTCAGAAAAAAAAAAAAAAAAAACTGTGACAGTTTGATTTACAATGCATATCTCTCCTCTCAGCTGAAAAAGAGGAAGTTCATGAAAGAAGGAAAAAAAACCCAAAACTTTCTTTTCACTATTTCATGCTTCTTAAAGCGGCAATAGTACATGACACAAACAGACACAGATAGACAATCCGAGAGACGCCCTTTTTAAATTCTGTGACACATGCAGGTTGCGCTGGGAACAGACTACTGCCAATCGCACTGGCACGCATATGCCGGGTTCTACCACCCTCCGCTCCGGTCGTCCTGACTGGCCGCCGGCTACGGGAATCTGCAGTAGCCCCTCTAAGTTATCACTACCCGTGCCTGGAACATGGGACTACCTGTCCCGAGACCTCCTGTCTCTCCTATGCACGGGAATCCTGCAATAACTTATCGAGCGATTTGGCCTCCTGCGGTCTGTTTCTCAGTAACCACAAACAAAAGTCACTTTTTCCTTCTTCTCTCGGATTTTACACAAATACATATACACGGCTCACAGCAGACACCTCCCAGGGTGGATTCGTGGCTCCGGATTTTTTACACTACCTGGGAATTTGTGACCACATCTTACCGGCAAGAAGCATAGACAAGGACTGGGCACAGGGGACTTTCAGGTAAGATGATAACATTTTCTTACCTTACTTATGGAGCTGCGCAGTCTCCTGCCCCTGTGCCAGGCCACGGCCATAACTTCCGTATCTCCGGTAAGAAGGATCACGTGCTTTTCATCCGGGCCTCGCTGTTGGGGGCCATTCTGTTATGGAAATATTAGGGTTGGATAAATATATCCCTGTGTGTGCTGTGGCCGCTCCCAATTAGACTGAGTATTTTGAGCGCTCATCAAGAATGGACTGTACACAACTGTGACAGAACAACATTCCATCAATACTGATACTTTATTGTACATACATAGTTTTATATTTTCACATAGAAAGGAGTGGTTAGGGGTTGTCAGGGGTGGTCAGTTAATTATCATATTGTCTAGCTCCTCTGTCATTGGTTATCTAAACATATATGGAATATTGTGATTAATGCTCATATGACTGCTGATCAAGCAACTAAACTCGAGTTCTCTGTCTAGGACGAAGATGACATTTGATCAGCAGTCACCAAACATCTGACACTCTTCTGCTTTTAGGGGTGGAAAACCCCATATGATCTGTCTGGGTTATATTAGTTCAGTTTGTGTCAGCCATTTTAAACCATTTAGTATAATGTATATATTAGCTGTGAGCATATAAGTATATATTTGATTATAGAGGAGTATACATGCAAGTGAGATCTACATGATATATATATTTCTATCACAGTGTGTGTGTGTGTGTATAATGTGTATGGTCTGTGTACATCTTATATACTGTGTGTAATGTATATCTGCAGGTCACGTGTAACAGCTCCAGTGTGTGTGTGTGTACAGTGTGTATGGTCTGTACATCTTGTATACTGTGTGTAATGTATATCTGCAGGTCAGGTGTAACAGCTCCAGTGTGTGTGTGTGCGTAATGTGTATGGTCTGTGTACATCTTATATACTGTGTGCAATGTATATCTGCAGGTCAGGTGTAACAGCCCAGGTGTGTGTATATGTATATAATGTGTATGGTCTGTGTACATCTTATATACTGTGTGCAATGTATATCTGCAGGTAACGTGTAACAGCCCCGGTGTGTGTATACAGTGTATCATCTATAGTCCTTGTGTGTACAGTGTGTATGGTCTGTACATCTTGTATACTGTGTGTAATGTATATCCTCTGTAGGTCACGTGTAACAGCTCCAGTGTGTGTGTGTGTGTATAATGTGTATGGTCTGTGTACATCTTATATACTGTGTGTAATGTATATCTGCAGGTCACGTGTAACAGCTCCAGTGTGTGTGTGTGTACAGTGTGTATGGTCTGTACATCTTGTATACTGTGTGTAATGTATATCTGCAGGTCAGGTGTAACAGCTCCAGTGTGTGTGTGTGCGTAATGTGTATGGTCTGTGTACATCTTATATACTGTGTGCAATGTATATCTGCAGGTCAGGTGTAACAGCCCAGGTGTGTGTATATGTATATAATGTGTATGGTCTGTGTACATCTTATATACTGTGTGCAATGTATATCTGCAGGTCACGTGTAACAGCCCCGGTGTGTGTATATGTATATGTGTATGGTCTGTGTACATCTTATATACTGTGTGCAATGTATATCTGCAGGTAACGTGTAACAGCCCCGGTGTGTGTATACAGTGTATCCTCTGTAGTCCTTGTGTGTACAGCGTGTATGGTCTGTACATCTTGTATACTGTGTGTAATGTATATCCTCTGTAGGTCACGTGTAACAGCTCCAGTGTGTGTGTGTGTGTGTGTGTGTGTGTGTGTGTGTGTGTATATATAATGTGTATGGTCTGTGTACATCTTATATACTGTGTATAATGTATATCCTCTGTAGGTCACGTGTAAAAGCCCCAGTGTGTGTGTGTGTGTGTGTGTGTGTGTGTGTGTGTGTGTGTGTGTGTATATATATAATGTGTATGGTCTGTGTACAGTCTGTGTACATCTTATATACTGTGTGTAATGTGTATATATCATCTGCAGGTCACGTGTAATAGCCTCCATGTGTGTGTGCGTAATGTGTATGGTCTGTGTATATCATATATAGTGTGTATAATGTATATCTGCAGGTCACATGTAATATCTCCGGTGTGTGTAATTATATATAATGTACTGTGTGTGTGTGTGTGTGTATATGTCATCTGCTGTACATGTAACCTCTCCGGTTTTGTTTTCCAGTGTACTTGTGTCCACATCCCATGTGTATGTACAGATCACTGACCCATATTATGCATCTATCTATATAACCGTCTAAGGGGTACTTCCGTCTGTTTGTCTGTAATGGAAATCCCGCATCGCGGCCTACAGGCCGCGACCAATCAGCGACAGGCACAGTCCAGCCGCAAATTGACCCCTCCCTACTCCCCTCCAGTCAGCGCCAGTGTGTCGCCCCATTCCGGACCAACTTTTTACTATCGATGCTGCCTATGCAGCATCAATAGTAAAAAGAAATAATGTTAAAAATAATAATAAAAAAAAATCATGCTATTCTCACCTTCCGTCGCCTCCGCAGCTTTCCCGCTTTTCCCGATGCTCTCGGCAGCTTCCGGTCCCAGCGATGCATTGCGAAATTACCCAGATGACATCATCTGGGTAATTTCGCAATGCATCGCTGGGACCGGAAGCTGCCAGCCGCATCGCGAGGAGCGGGAAAGCTGCGGAGGCGACGGAAGGTGAGTATATAACTATTTTTTATTTTAATTCTTTTTTTTCACAAGGATATGGTGCCCACACTGCTGTATACTGCATGGGCTGTGTTATATACTACGTGGGCTGTGCTAGTATGTACTGCATGGGCTGTGTTATATACTACGTGGGCTGTGCTAGTATGTACTACGTGGGCTGTGCTAGTATGTACTACGTGGGCTGTGCTAGTATGTACTACGTGGGCTGTGCTAGTATGTACTACGTGGGCTGTGCTAGTATGTACTACGTGGGCTGTGCTAGTATGTACTACGTGGGCTGTGCTAGTATGTACTACGTGGGCTGTGCTAGTATGTACTACGTGGGCTGTGCTAGTATGTACTACGTGGGCTGTGCTAGTATGTACTACGTGGGCTGTGCTAGTATGTACTACGTGGGCTGTGCTAGTATGTACTACGTGGGCTGTGCTAGTATGTACTACGTGGGCTGTGCTAGTATGTACTACGTGGGCTGTGCTAGTATGTACTACGTGGGCTGTGCTAGTATGTACTACGTGGGCTGTGATATATGCTACGCAGCCGGCCGCGACCAATCAGCGATATTGCCGCAGGATTTAAACACCACTTCGGTGATTGGTCGCGGTTGGCCGGGCACGACTAATCAGCGAAACGCAGTCTGGCCGCGAATTGGTGCGGGATTTCAACCACGCTTCGCTGATTGGTCGCGACCAATCAGCGATATTGGCGCGGAATTTAACCCCCACTCACAGCGCAACGTACATACATACAGTACAGACCAAAAGTTTGGACAGACCTTCTCATTTAAAGATTTTTCTGTATTTTCATGACTATGAAAACTGTACATTCACACTGAAGGCATCAAAACTATGAATTAACACATGTGGAATTATATACTTAACAAAAAAGTGTGAAACAACTGAAAATGTCTTATATTCTAGGTTCTTCAAAGTAGCCTCCTTTTGCTTTGATGACTGCTTTGCACACTCTTGGCATTCTCTTGATGAGCTTCAAGAGGTAGTCACCAGGAATGGTCTTCCAACGATCTTGAAGGAGTTCCCAGAGATGCTTAGCACTTGTTGGCCCTTTTGCCTTCACTCTGCGGTCCAGCTCCAAACCATCTCGATTGGGTTCAGGTCTGGTGACTGTGGAGGCCACGTCATCTGGCGTAGCACCACATCACTCTCCTTCTTGGTCAAATAGCCCTTACACAGCCTGGAGGTGTGTTTGGGGTCATTGTCCTGTTAAGAAATAAATGATGGTCCAATTAAACGCAAACCGGATGGAATAGCATGCCGCTGCAAGATGCTGTGGTAGCCATGCTGGTTCATTATGCCTTCAATTTTGAATAAATCCCCAACAGTGTCACCAGCAAAGTACCCCCACACCATCACACCACCTCCTCCATTATTCACGGTGGGAACCAGGCATGTAGAGTGCATCCATTCACCTTTTCTGCATCGCACAAAGACACGGTGGTTGGAACCAAAGATCTCAAATTTGGACTCATCAGACCAAAGCACAGATTTCCACTGGTCTAATGTCCATTCCTTGTGTTCTTTAGCCCTAACAAGTCTCTTCTGCTTGTTGCCTGTCCTTAGCAGTGGTTCCTAGCAGCTATTTTACCATGAAGGCCTGCTGCACAATGTCTCCTCTTAACAGTTGCTGTAGAGATGTGTCTGCTGCTAGAGCTCTGTGTGGCATTGGCCTGGTCTCTAATCTGAGCTGCTGTTAACCTGCGATTTCTGAGGCTGGTGACTCGGATAAACTTATCCTCAGAAGCAGAGGTGACTCTTGGTCTTTCTTTCCTGGGGCGGTCCTCATGTGAGCCAGTTTCTTTGTAGCGCTTGATGGTTTTTGCCACTACACTTAGGGACACTTTCAAAGTTTTCCCAATTTTTCGAACTGACTGACCTTCATTTCTTAAAGTAATGATGGTCTCTCGTTTTTCTTTACTTAGCTGCTTTTTTCTTGCCATAATACAAATTCTAACAGTCTATTCAGTAGGACTATCAGCTGTGTATCCACCAGACTTCTGCTCAACACAACTGATGGTCCCAACCCCATTTATAGGGCAAGAAATCCCACTTATTAAACCTGACAGGGCACACCTGTGAAGTGAAAACCATTTCCGGTGACTACCTCTTGAAGCTCATCAAGAGAATGCCCAGAGTGTGCAAAGTAGTCATCAAAGCAAAAGGTGACTACTTTGAAGAACCTAGAATATAAGACATATTTTCAGTTGTTTCACACTTTTTTGTTAAGTATATAATTCCACATGTGTTAATTCATAGTTTTGATGCCTTCAGTGTGAATGTACAGTTTTCATAGTCATGAAAATACAGAAAAATCTTTAAATGAGAAGGTGTGTCCAAACTTTTGGTCTGTACTGTACATACATATTCTAGAATACCCGATGCGTTAGAATTGGTCCACCATCCAGTCTACTATATAATCATCTAATTCTGTCTGTTTGTCTGTAATGGAAATCCCGCGTGGCTGATTGGTCGCACCAAACGCCCCCGGCCAATCAGCGATAGGCGCAGTCCGGCCGCGAATTGGCGCGGGATTTGAACCACGCTTCGCTGATTGGTCGCTATTTTACCCGGAAAATCCTGTGTATTCATTGCATTATTCTTAAATCTTCATAAATAAACTACATACATATTCTAGAATACCCGATGCGTTAGAATCGGGCCACCATCTAGTAGCTATATAATCTATGTTCTTTGGTTTTCTCCCACACTCCATAAACCTACTAATGGGCAATGTAGATTGTGAGCCCCAATGGGTACAGTGATGTCTGTAAAGTGCTGTGGAATTAAAGCCGCTATATAAGTGAGTGTACAGTGTGGCAACAGTGACCGCGGGGGAATTCATCAATGCTGCTTTATTCCATCCGTTAGTGAATTGTGGTCACAGGGCTCTAATGATGGACACAGCACAAGGTGACGTTCAGATACACGCTATTACTGACCCCTACAACATAACCTCAATGTGTCACCACTGATACATATAAGCAAAAGGTAATCACAATTGATGATACTAAATAGGAGTAAAATAGAAACACATCACTTGTTGTTTGGCCTAAAAAATCACCCTAGAAAATAGTAAAAAGGTATGGGAAAAAAAGTATATGAGGAGGCGACTGTTCTCCTGTGGGATCTCCTCCCAGACCTGGACTAAAGCATCCGCCAACTCCTGGACAGTCTGTGGTGCAACGTGCATGACGTTGGTGGATGGTGTAAGACATGATGTGCTCAATCAAATTCAGGTCTGGGGAACGGGCGGGCCAGTCCATAGCTTCAATGCCTTCATCTTGCAGGAACTGCTGACACACTCCAGCCACATGAGGTCTGGCATAGTCCTGCATTAGGAGGAACCCAGGGCCAACCGCACCAGAATATGGTCTCACAAGGGGTCTGAGGATCTCATCTCGGGACCTAATGGCAGTCAGGCTACCTCTGGTGAGCACATGGAGGGCTGTGCTGCCCTCCCAAAGAAATGCCACCCCACGCCATTACTGACCCACTGCCAAACCGGTCATGCTGAAGGATGTTGCAGGCAGATCGCTCTCCACGGCGTCTCCAGACTCTGTCACGTCTGTCACGTGCTCAGCGTGAACCTGCTGTCATCCATGAAGAGCACAGGGCGCCAGTGTTTCAGGCGCGACCTGGACCAAAAAAGGGGAGGTTTCTGATTAGATCAGCTACTTTACAATTGGGTAGTTTTTTGCAGTTTTGTTTTTTCCTCATTTTCTTCCAAAGGCCGTGACATCTTATTTTCCCATCTCCATAGCACTTTGAGGACTTCGTTTGCAGGACAGGTTCCAGCTTTGAATGACACCCTTCATTTTAACATGCACCGCACTGGAAAAAAGAAGAGTGTGCAATGTCATCGGTGGCGCTCGTCTCCCATTCTAGAAGTGACGGCACCAAGGGCCCATTTGATTGCATTCTACGCTTTGCATAAGTAAAAATGTAGGACCTGAGGGTCAGATCCTGGCAGCAGACTGGCATACTGTCATCAGCGCTGTCACTCGTACAGACAGCTGATGTCTTTCACCAGGGCAGAGGATTCGGCTCCGCAGCTGCCCGTAACTCAAGCTCATCCTGAGGATGGAGGTCTTCATTTCCAGTAGGAAGCTATGGGTCACTTACATATTCTTCTTCTAGAGGATGGGCTCGTTAAGTTACACTTCTCGCAACCTCTTGCCCTGTGACATGAATGACGTGGCCCTCTCTAGGATCTTCCCATTAGGCGCAGCTAATGCTCGGCCGCTGTGCCAGACCATGTGTGGTGCCCATGAATTTGTAGACTATTCTAGGGACTCCAGGCCTGTGTGTTGTGTATTAGTGCATACCTAATATAATAACTGGACCTTGTATTTTATCTCTGTGTTCTGTTGTGCAATAATTTTCTGGCAAAGAGAATGCATGGTTTCCAGCACAGGTGTAAATATAGCCTTGGGGTCCGTGACAGCAGTGTTAACAGAGCCTCACCGTGATATTGGAAGCGTAGGGGGTCTTTGTATTTGTCAATAAAGACTTTATTAAGAACCCTATAAAAAAAAAAAGTTTTGCAACTTTATTTTCTTTTTCATACCGTTTGCTGCAATTGTGTCCAGTCAATGACCTGAGGGAAAACAGGGATTTGCTGAACAGTAGGAGATCTGATAATATAGTAACCGCTGCAGCCAATCTCTGGCCACAGTGGTCTTATGCTTTATGGCGATTGTCATATTAGGGCTCATTCACACGTCGTTTATTATTAATGTACAAGAAAAACTGATCCCCAGTCCGAGTTTGGTGCAAATTTCATCATCTGTTCTCGTACGTGTGTGTGTGTGTGTGTGTGTGTGTGTGTGTGTGTGTGTGTGTGTGTGTGTGTGTGTGTGTGTGTGTGTGTGTGTGTGTGTGTGTGTGTGTGTCTATCTGTCTATCTATCTATAATTTTTTTTTTTCTTCGAAAAACAGGAGCAGCACACCGTGATCTGTGGGGAAAAATGGAACTTTTATTTAGCTCATGACAGCGACGTTTTGGTTCGGACAAATGAAACTTTAAAAAAAAATATATATATATATTATATTTCATTTACGTTATTTTTTGAGTCAGATCTTTGAACAGCCTTATTCACTATTACTGGTGGTTTGTGGAGTCTTTATTATCTGTACATGTCTGCACTTAATTGTAAGGTGCTGCAGAATGTCATAGAAGTAAAATTATGACTGTGTTTTGTACAATGTGGTTGGATGTGTGTTTGAGGATTCTTACGACTGATGAATAGCCTTCATGGTTATATTCCATGACTGCGAGCAGAGAAATGGAAATCTTAGGAGTTTTTTGCTGATACATTAATTTTCCTTTACAATACTCCTCTTAGTGATGAGATCTGCGGGCCGAGGGGACGGGCTGGTGAATGTGATCTGCGGACCGAGGGGACAGGCGGATTCTTAGGCTGCCGGACAGCTGCCATCAGAACTGTAATTCAAGAAGCGATATGAGAAATGTGTCACCATAAGAGCTGAATGTATGGACGTCTCCAGTCCTGGGGGATCTCCTTCACCAGCAGGAATAACCTCTTGTGGGAAGGTCGTTGGTTTTGTGCCACCATATAACATAGGGGGGATCGACCCCCGCTCCAGTGACTGCCTGTCCTGTATGTGACACAGTGCTGCATTTACTGTTTAACCCTTGCTGCAGATTGCCCTGTCTGTAATAGGGACTTTGCGACTTCCTGTGCTTTGTGAAGTACTGATGTCTTTGGGGGATACTTGAGGGTTTTAGTCCTGTTATGTAGTTTTACCAACATTTTGAATTTTTCTTTTGCAGGGTCCCCTCCATACCATCCTACTGGCTGCACCTAGAAGACCCATCAGGAAAGAGGTATGTCTACACGATTCCACCAGAACTCATGTACATGAAAGGGAACCTGTAACCTCTAAAAATATTGTTACACTACTGTATAATAACACGTCCTAGTACTATGTGATAAAACATCCCATAGCACTCGGCCTAGTGTTACACTATGGTGCTGCTCACATCTGCGATTATTTTCTCATGACGATTCAGCAACATGTTGCGATTGGCAACGAAACTCGGTTCACACACCCATACAAGACTATGGATGCTAGTGAAACACCGGACCGCGCTCGGATGTCAGCCCAGTGCAGTCCGACATACAGCGCAGCGAGTCAGGCCATGGAGGAGATGGAGAAATTACTTTCTCCGTAGCTGTGCCCTGATCCTGTAGTGCAAGAGGATCGGAGCTCTGACACTCAGCTCACAGCAGAGCATGAGCCCAATGTCATTAGCATATTGCATCTGATGCCAGACGCTGGTGTGATGCCAGACGCTGGTGTGATTCCAGCCTTACAATGATACTCGGCCACCATGCTGATAGTGCGGCTATCTGGAGAAAATGAACTTTTATCCTCCTGGGAGCCGCTGCTTCCAGTCCCAGTGATGAGGCCGGAGCGGCTACAGCCACCGCTCACTATACTGTGAGCCACGGCACTCTGACATCTGTGCAAATCGAGTTGTTAACATGTCGGGCACACCCGCAGCATACTGATGGTGGGTGAGTACTATGGCCGCCTATAGGACTGAAAGGAGAAAAAAAAAATCCTGCATAAGGCTACTTTGCCACTGAGCTGTTTGGTGAGTTTTTGATGTTGTAGATTTTCTGCACCCATTATGTAGGATCGGTTACTTGCATTTAAAAAAAAAATTAATAAATAAATAAAAAATACAGCGTGAAAAACTCATCGTTGGAACGTAGCCTGAATCTGATATTTTTTGTTTTTTTGTAATTGCACTGATCTTAAGAATCATGTTATGGGGTCATTTTTATTACACAGTGAACGCCGTTAATACAAAACTAAAAAAAAAAAAAAAAAAATTGTGTAATTGCTGTTTGTTTTTTTTTGCTTTTGCTTTTTCCTCTCAAAGTCTCTCCATTTGGATTTTTTTTTTCTGCTTTCCAGTACGTTGTCCTGTTTTGGTTATAGGGACAGAAAAATAAATCAAGTTATGGCTGCACCCTTAGAGGGGGGTTTAGAACAGAGCCTTGTCTATAAGCTGTGGGGCGTCGGGTGGTCCCCGAGTTTGCGGTCTGAGGCCTTTACTAGATGTCAGTATTAGACATGATAACACTGCCATCTTGTGGTGATAAATGGCAGTGCGGCTGTGTCTGCTCCCACCTACCAGACTGAAGAAAAGGACAGCGCCACACCGGATAGTGAAAAGCAGCTCACATATTTATTCTGCCTTCTGCGGCAACGTTTCGGTCCGAAGACCTTTGTCAAGCCTTGACAAAGGTCTTCGGACCGAAACGTTGCCGCAGAAAGCAGAATAAATATGTGAGCTGCTTTTCACTATCCGGTGTGGCGCTGTCCTTTTCTTCAGTCTGGATTTGGATGTTCTATCTGGGATGGACCCCCTGGCGAGGACGTGCGCCCTGATGTCCATAGAGACTATATAATTATAGGGTGCGGCTTTACTGCTTTTTTTGTAACTTGCTCCCACCTACCATCACTATGTACACGAGTATTGTCTTTTACGTGATGGCTTGCGTTTTCTTCCAGGGAGCAGGGCAGGGGGTATGAACCGTGAGGGGGCCCCCGGGAAGAGTCCGGATGAGATGTATGTTCAGCAGAAGGTGCGGGTCTTACTCATGCTGCGGAAGATGGGCTCCAATGTGAGTATTTGTTTCATGCAGTGGGAGTACCACTGATGGCTGTAGGTGCTGTTGTATATAGTTACTCAGATATCCGGATTCACAGTGATATATTTGTTGGTTATTTTTTTTCATGTAGTTGACGCCCAGTGAAGAGGCGTTCCTGCGGACATATGCCGGAGTGGTCAACAGCCAGCTTAGTCAGCTTCCTCAGCACTCGATCGATCAAGGTACGTGCGACACAACGCCAATAGTGGGAGCGCAGTGTCTGCCCTCACACCATCATGGCCCTAACGATGTCCTCACCTGTTTTTTTTTTTTTTGTTTTTTTTTTGTTAATTCTTACTTTGTATTAATAATACCCAATAGTAATTATGTGTTATGCAATTTTATTATTAATTTTATTTTTTTTAAACAGATGCAAATAATATAATTTTAACAACTCCCCCATAACCCTGCCCCGTCTGGTCATCCTATGCAATTATTAGATTAAAGAGGTTTCCCCACGTTAGGCATTGTGTGAATCTATTTTATTGAAACATGTAATGAGCATGTGCAAATGTCATGAACTGGAGGAGAAGGTGAGCTGCGACACCACCTATTTTGGATAGTTTATTGTATGTTTTCAGTCACTGCACAGGAGGAGGAGGTGAGCTGTGACATCACCTATTGTGAATGGTGGATCCTGTGTTATCTACTGTATATAGAGGTGTTATCAGTCATTGTACAGGAGGAGGAGGTGAGCTGTGACATCCTCTATTGTGAATGGTGGATCCTGTTATCTATCTATATATATAATTGTCTAAGGGTTTTTCCGTCTGTCTGTCTGTCCTGGAAATCCCGCGTCTCTGATTGGTCGAGGCCGCCAGGCCTCGACCAATCAGCGACGGGCACAGCATGGCGACGATGATGTCATAAAGGTTGCCTCGACCAATCAGCGACGGGCACAGTCTGCCGTGAATTCGCCTCGACCAATCAGCGACGGGCACAGTATCGACGTAGATGTCATAATGGTTGCCATGGCGACGATGATGTCATAAAGGTTGCCTCGACCAATCAGTGACGGGCACAGTCTGCCGCGAATTCTGGAATCCTCATTGTCCATATACTACGGGGACATGCGTATTCTAGAATACCCGATGCGTTAGAATCGGGCCACAATCTAGTCTACTATATATAGAGGTGTTATCAGTCATTGCACAGGAGGAGGAGGTGAGCTGTGACATCACCTATTGTGAATGGTGGATCCTGTATTATCTACTGTATATAGAGGTGTTATCAGTCATTGTACAGGAGGAGGAGGTGAGATGTGACATCTATCGTGAATGGTGGATCCTGTTATCTACTATATATAGAGGTGTTATCAATTATGATCCTGGCTGTGATGATGACGCTGTTAATATTAAAAAAAAAAAAAAAACATAGGACTTATGAGTCTAAGCTTGCCCAAATTGCCAGTGTGAAAACTGCATTTTCTGTTGTTTTTTCTCATATAGATCATATGAAAAAAAAAAAAAAACTTTTTAACTTTAAAAATTAGATGTAAACAATAGTTTGTTTCCTGATGAAACGTTCCCTTTTCATCTCTAATTTCACCTGTCAATAGTGACTGTGGCATTTAAGCAGTTAGAAAGGCAGGGTGTGATTCCCTTTTGTTACTTACTGCGCCTTCATGACAAACTGCGGGTCGATCACATAAATTATCATTGCAGTGGATGCCTATTGAAGCCCCCATCTGTCCCATATGTGTACACTGATGAAGCCCCCTGCGCCTTCGCTTCATAGGAGATACTGCGGTTCTGCATTCTAATGCAAAATTATATATCACAATACGTTCCGCAAAAAGATCGGAGCCATCTCGTGACGCAGATATTTTTAATGTGCGCGCTTCACACCTTGGTTATAATCGGTGTTGTGCTGCCGATCTGTTACTGATACTTCTGTGTGCATTGTGAACAGGTGAGCGGCATTTGTATTTTGTGCAGTGTAAGCCCAGCTTTCGTCCGCAGACTGTTCTCGTCCAGCGATGTGTTAAGGGTGTCTTCTCTGTTATAAGAATTGCAATATGTCACCTAGTCCACCTGCGTTCTGATGGAGGGTCGTCGATGAGCGGCTGTAGTGGAGTCGGGGTACCTCCAGCAGTTAACTTGTGATATGGCAGCAGTTCTTTCTTTTTTGTTTTTACTTGTTCTGACCACCAGGTGTCGCCGCAGCACCCAGCATGGATCAGGCGGCGATCACTCATCATGTCGCTGTCCTCCCTTGCTCTGGGCGTGCTTCTTGGATTTTCTGCTGACGCACAATTATACAAGTTGCTGCTACTGAAGGAATCTGCTTGTACCTGAATGTGAATGTTTTATAGAGTGAGACTATAATCCGGCAGCGGATGTTGGATCTAGTCACCGCTGCGTAGGTCGTATACAATAAAACAGTCGATTAGCGATGACTGTCTGGGGAGTAGATTGTGCTAATTATTTAGATGTTCTCATAGCCTAAAATGTAGTATAAGACTGACGGAGGACGGCCTGGTAACGATGTCTGGGAATTGCATCACTGTGCTTGTGTCGGAGTTTAATTAAGAAAGTGCAATTAACTGGCCCGGGCCTATGCATCTCGACACATTTTAATTAACTGCAACCAGTGGCTTATGTACAATGTCCTGACGTGTGACGGAGGCAGTCAGCTGTGATGCCACCTGAGCCAGGTAACCGGTCTGCAGGGTTATGTCAGCCCCTGTGGGAATAGGGAGATTACGGTATATGTCTATATGCAGACAAATAGATAAAAATCTGACCGTTTTGTGTTCCCAGGTCATACGCAGAGCTATTAAACTGATCTTCCTGCTTTATTGTCTCCACCCCAGTCTTTGACAGGCTGCATTGGTGATATCACAACTGCAGCGAATGACCGCTGCAACCAGTCACTAGGCTCAGAGATGCCGTTCTGACTACAACACTATCACTGTTGAGCCCAGTGATTGGCTGCAGTGGTCACGTTGCAATGTTACTGTTGCAGCCAGTGAACAAACTCTAGAACAGCGGTGGTTCTGAGTCAGTAGCAGAAGACACTGTCCAGAGGTGACCAGCTAACATGCATAAGGGGTCTCAGATCTCTCCTGCAGTAGCAGATATAGGGAAGGATTGGGCATGTTGATTCTCAATATGACTGATCGATTTATTCTCCGATGCGCTAAGCCTCCGCTAGAGATGTCAGAAAACATGCTCACTCGCGATGATGCTGAGCGAGCATGAATATGGGAGTAGAATATTAAATATTGGGGGTCTTTGTATATTTGTGGAATAGTTTCTGCAGTTATTGAATTGACTTTAAGATGAAGTGAGCAACGTGTCCCCCTAGAGGGCAGGATGCGTCATCACACTCCGGTCCTATTCGCTTGGGCGAGATTACGTAGAGTCGCTTTCACCCTCCCCGAGATGTTCTGCTTTCTACAAAGTGAAATGAAAACTGCGAACTGCAGACACAAAACTCAATGCCGTGGTCAAGGGCAGCGATGAGGAGACAACACTGTGCAGTCAGAACAACGACACTGACTTTTAAAGGAACCCCGCTCCCTAGATAATGATGAAGCCCTCCAGCTGCTGCAGGACCCCATGTCCCAGCATGCTCCTACCAGCCAGAGGATGAGACTTCCCATTCGTCAGCGGATGTCCAAGGATGACCTATAAGTATTTAATAGGATTAGATAGCTCTAAGGGATTTTCATGTCAAGCTTTACCCCTTATTAATAATCCTCCTTGATCTGACCAGAGCTTCACTACTTATGTGCAGGACTTGGCCTGTTGTACCACATGCAACCACAAGGTGGCAGAAGCAACACCCCCATGTCTTATCAATTCCCCAATCTGATATTTGCAGGGCCCTTTCTATCCTGCACCTCACACTTGATGCATAGATAGAGATTTCTAAACTGTTCTTCCTGCCTGAAGCATTTGTTGCCTGTCCATTAGATAAATGGAAAATGCTAAGTGAGTTGGTTCCCACCAAGGGAACCCCACCGAACACCAAAATGTGGAATTGTAGGCCCCTGTTCCAGCTACAGGATGCTGCTCCATTCAGACCCCTCCTTATAATTACCATCTTAGAATAATAGAGCAAGGGACCCTTTATTCTGGAGGTCCCTGTTGTTGGACCACCACTGATCTAGTATTTATCATCCATTCAGTCAGCAGTTATAAAGGAGTTTTAAATGTATCACCGTATGCCGAGCTTCATCCAAAATTCTACAAGAAAAAAAAAAAAAAAAACTGCAAAAAAATATATCTAAAACTTTGCAAGAAATGTAATGAAAATGTAAAAAAAAATTCCAGCAGATTTTATACACAATTCTGCAAAAAAAAACATTAATTTACCTCTCCAGCGTGTGATCAGCTCAATGTTATTAATAGTCTCTTTGGATGAAAGTTTGTAAAGAAAAAAAAAAGAAAATAAAATGGAGCAGATGGCGTGTGGGGTGTAGGGTGGCGGCTGTGTGGGAGGACCTGTCACTCGGCTTCTCCAGGATCTGCGCTGCCTCCTCACGTTCTGCACCTTCACAGTACGTTACCAGTAATAGACTGCACGCACGTCTTCTCCCAGTTTATTGCTGCCACCGAGGGTCTGGCTTCATGTACAGGAGTGGATCCGGCAGGTTCTCTCTTTTTGGATCTAAAGTGTTTAAGATTGTTTTCCCCAAATCTGCATTCAGCGGATACCACCCAAAGCAAAATGGTAAAATCCGCCACATGTACGCATAAGAATAAGCGCGCTCAGATTTCTGCTGCATGTGAACGGGGTTTTTGAAAACCCGTCGACAAGTACATTTATGTACATTTCTGCAAATTTGCAATTTTTATTTGCAAAGCCTGACCATGATCTTAGATTTGCATTTTATGGGGATGGCTTGCAATATCCTGGTCCCAATTTTTCTCTGTAGTGGGATGAGGTGTCCTTCCCCGGTCAACATAATCTCCAGCCGTATACAAGCCTCGTGTTGGACACAGAGGAGCTGGCACTCTGATCCGCTTCTACCCGGTGACTACAGGCTGAGGTTACACCCCGGATTATTGCATCTTTGTGACTCTGAGATAGAACTGTGGCCCCGGCATGAGGAGTTTGCAGATGCTGGGAGTTGTAGTGACAGCAGGAATGCTCGAGGTTGTATTGAAAGCCAGTGTACGACCAGACGTGTTACGTGATTTTTTACGCCTTTTCTTTTCCTGTAAGGTGAAGATGGCGCTGCTGCCCGGAGTCGTAAAAGCTCCCAATGTATTAACATTTTGCACAATTTTCAGCCCAAATCTTTGTTGCACATATTCACCAGCCATAAGGTGGCGCAGAAAGGAGCAAGCACTAAAAGCTGTTATTCTATCCTCCCCGGCCAAATGGCGTATAATTCTGCATTGCTGTGGCCCTGCACCTTCTCTTATTTTTGATCATATGCCTGAAGGTCAGAGCAGGCTTTATATTTTTGAACCAGGAGGCTCTGGATGAGAAGAGGTCTCCCTGTGCATTAATGCAAAATGGGGCCATAAAGGGAACTTGTTTCATAAAGGAAACACAAACTGTGACCCGGCAGCAGCGGTGATGTTCCCGGAGATGTCCCCGCTTTCTTGCCTGGTGCTGGGGTCATTGTGGCGCATTAATCAGGCCGTCTGCTGAATCCTCTGTAATTCTCCGTCCTCATTAGGTATCCAAACGTCAACCTGCAGCTTTCCGTGCCCTCCCGGCTTATCCGTCCGTCACCATGGTAACTGGAGAGAGCGGTCTCCTCGCTCTGCTGGTAAGGGAGGCAGCTCCCTGTAGGATTGTGATGGGGGATTATTAAAGCGCTGGTTCTTGGCACATCCCCTCGACTGTCGGCGCGCACACAGCCTGAAATACAAAGCCGCAGAGAAGCTGCACGGCTCTTTGATATGATATGATGTGAATTGCATTTCTCCGGCAGTGAAGGTGGTTGCAGTCGGGCATCTTAATTGGCATAGCGGCTACTGTTATCAGTACGTAGTGCAGGCATCCTGTGCATGTGTATACCATAAATGCCGATGTAGCAGAGCTCAGCGTGTCTCTGGATTATGAAGAAGGCTACAGACATGACAATCTTCCCATTTGACAATCATTACATGCGCTGTCTTGGCTCCATGTTACGATCCACAACCTTATTCCTTGTGGAATTTCTGCAGCTTTTACCTGCGGTGTAAGTTGCGTGTGACTGCGGCTCAGATGTAATTTGTGTTTTTTTGCATCTATAAAATATTGATGTGTAAAATATTGATCCTTGTATTGAGGTACGTCACTGTGTAGCCTAAGGGAATGGGCAACATGGCGACTTTGGTCATGACACGAGGCAAACGTCACAGCATAAGGTACATGAATGTGGTCACATCATGCCAAGTTACTGCAAGCAGACGCGCTCTGAACAAAATCCTGCAAACTGGCAGCAATGTGACCACATTCACCATGACGCTCTGCACATTGCAAGCTTTGGCCGACACAATATTTGTCACTTTGTAAAACCAGCATTAAATGGCAGCAACCTCATGGCTCCTCAAAGTCTTAGACGGGAGGCAGACGTCACGTGCCCAGCATATGCAAAGCAATGCTGATGCGTTTCAGTCCCCGTCGGGATCTTGCTATGACAAACCGTCGGTCAGAATTGGGGACATCTAACAGCTGATGTCACACAGTGGTCACTGCTGATACTTCTTAGACTAATCGTTAGGATCGTAGTTGATTCTTTAGTTTTTACCTTCCATCTTTCTCTTGCAGGTGCTGAGGACGTGGTGATGGCGTTCTCCAGGTCAGAGGCAGAAGATCGAAGGCAGTAACAGCGTAGCTGCCATTGCCAAATCCCAGAGCACAGATGGTTGAGGTGGAGGTGCCCCGGTGTTCTCCTCCTCATCCTCCTCCCGCCAACTCTACAGTTTCTCCCAAGTTTCTAATATGATTTAATTTCATCCTTCTACTTTTAAGACTCCCCACTGGTGGCTGACTTACAGAAATGACCAAGACAACATGGCGGCCTGCCACACGGAGAGCGGACTTTCTTCGCCAGCAGAAGCATTTTCCTTCCTATGTTGATGTTTTGGGGGGGTTTTTTGCCATCACTCCTGTTTCTAAAATGAGAGGTCGGTCCACACTCTCGCCTGATTTCTGCGGTGGGGTCGGCGGCTGCTGAGGTCTGTGCTCCGCGTCGGATTCGCTTGTACAGACTTTTAGGTTCATATTGTAATTTTCTTTTTTAATTATTGATGTCAGCGCTTTGGCTGTTACACTGTGTTTTTTTTGACTTGAAAGAAGTAAGCTTTTGCAGTATTTATTACCAGTGTGGGGGAGGGCGATGTATGTGCTTCTGTCCTGATTTATCTTACATTGGAAGCACAAGAAAATGGATTCTTAGATATTTACTTTTTTTAATATTTCTTTTGTCTGACGTTAGGGATGCAGAGTCTGAAAAGAGGGATGGGTGGGCTGCTTCACTTTATTCTTTATATGTTCCATCTTGTGCCATATGTGTAGCGGTGCCGCACCGCCCGTCAGACCAGATGGTGGCAGCCGGCCGCTATCTCAGCTAGACTGACATTCAGTTATTTGTTGGTGGTCTCGCTGAGGCATGAGGTGGGGCGTGCCTCCTACTCCATTAATGTGATCAAGGAATGGTTAGGTTTCATGGATTCTGCCCATGGGAATAATCCAGTCCTAGGAATGCCCTGTATGTATTGGATTATTTACAAGGTGTCCTGGTAGGTCTGGGGTGTAGGTGTAGGTGCAGGAGGTGGATATGGAGAGCAATTACGCAATTTTATCCACATGATGAATAAATAAATCTGCAGCATAAAGTTACATCCTGTGGATTTGAAGGAAACAGCAGAATAATTACTGCGGTGGGTTTTCATGGTTTATTGCAAATGAAAAAGGTGCAAGAAATCTGCAGCATTTGTGTACTAAAGTCCTTGATAGGGGGTGTATGGATGTAGCCGTGAAAGGGTTCTCCATCACCGTTCACCTCCACATCCAGAGGTAAGAGGCGTTACATCAGAGACACGGAATATGATGCATGTACGGTCCTGGACGGTATCTGCGTCCCCAATACAAATGTGAGCTGTCCCTTTATGCTGCCCTTAGTCAGAGGCTGCAGGATCGGCCCTAAGTTTATTTCTCACTGTATATGAGCCTGTGGCTGATAGAACCCATCTTTAGCATATTCACCAAGTGTTTATTTGGACCATGCCCCTTATTTCTCCTCTCACAGTCCTATATTTGTATCAGTCACCTGAGCCCCTTATTTTATATAATGACCATAAAGAAGATAATGATGATCTCATCATCCTTGGTAGGAACGGAACGTCTTATAAATGTCTGGTGCAGCCTTCCCGACCTTAACAGCATTCCTGTTCACAATGGGATCAGCTGATTTCCTTTCCGATGCTTTTTCTTATAACTGGATTCTTGTTTACAGGGTCCCTGATGCCGTATGAGATGTGAGGTGTTATCTGCTGGGTGGGGGGATCTATGCACTCGATGGGGGGGGTCTCCTGTGAGCTACAACCCACAGTTGGATCTAAAGTGAAGAGACCATGATGCTTTATAAAGCATGGAAACGCCCCGTTGTGGTCCGTAGCATGTAGGACGACTGGTGTTGCAGCCATAATACCGACCCTACAGATATACTGCCATACAGCACCGGCCTCTGCTGGAGCCCAAGGGGACTGTGATGCACATTCAGTAAAGCCACCTTTGCATAAAGCGGGGTCCCTGCTCACAGACCCTCCCTCACAGATGTGATCTGCATATACGTGACCTATCGTTATAGATGAGAAACTACTCCATTTGTGTTTACAGCAATATTTTCTTTCCTCGTTTGTGGTAAAAACTTTCTGTGCCTCCTACAGACAGTACACATGATGGCAGCTGGATCCGTGTGTGCCGACTACCTTCCAGCATCCCCGCGCTTCTTCTGATGAGTAGGGCCGGTGTGATGCCAAGCGTGTGCTGAGGCCTTCCTCCTCATCAGTAGAGGTGTAGGTAGTAGGAGGTGTGCAGGACTTGCTAAGGTGGCCGCCGCCACATCAGAATCCTGCTAATTATTTTTCTGAACTCTACATCCAGGCAATCATTGGGCTACTAGATGAGCTCCTCCCCCTGGACTGCTTGTGCTGTAGCTCTACCCCCTGACTACGTAAAATTAAAATTCTCATTCCAAGAAGTCAGGTGGCATTCAAGCTCTTTGAATGTTTTTTGTTTGGCTTGCTGCTTCTTAAAGGCTAGGCTTAGATGTAGGCTCACAGAGAGACAGGGTTCCTTTAAGAATAAGTGGAGCCTTATTTTAGAATTTAATGCATATAAAATCCTAATCTGGAGACGCCCCCCTCCACAGCACCTCGTACCTCAATGATGTCACAAGCCCTGACTGAATGGTCTTCACCGCTATTGGTCCTGCCGGTCATTGATGTGATCCCCCTGCTCTGATGGAGGGTCCACGTCTCCTCCCAGTGCTGATGTCTCGTATTCTTAGAGCAGATCCTCCATCTCTTCTCCAACCTGATGTTTGCACAATGACAAACAGCGCGTCCTGCCTACCGATCAGTGTAAATCTCAACAAGACAACATGACTCTTGCTTTTAATCTTCCCGTGTACACTGGTCTTATTTACTGCAAGTGGTCATGTATGCGGAGTATGATGGGGGTGGGTACAGCGGAAACCAGGGGATGCATGGTAAACATAATCCATAAGAGGGAGGACCCTGCTCACAAGCGCTCAAATGTATATGCACCTACATAATATATAACGGTATGTGCCACCCACAGCCCAGCTCCAGGGGCTTCTCTGTGCTCCTATCCTACAGCCAGAGACATTAATATGGAGTCGGCCTCTGCAGATATAACGGCTCCGCTCTTCTGGGAAGACTTTCTATCAGTATTTGGATGCTTCTGTGGAATTTTTGCCCCTTCATCCAGAATAGCATATGTCAGACCCTGATGTTGGGGGTGGGGAGGTCAGGCTCATAATCTCCATTATGGGTGTTGGATGGGGTCCAGGTTCTGTGCGGTGCGTCATTTTCTTCCACCAAACTCCCCCTCTATGTCTGTATGAACCTTGTACACTGAGCACAGTCATGGGGAACGGAAAAGGGTCATCGCCAAACTGTTCCCACAAAGCTGGAAGCTACAATTGTCCAATCCTGGATTACAAGCCCATAGTGTCATTCTCCTCCACCACCTGTACAGGGGGCACAATGCAGTTGGGGGGTAACGTTCTCCCGGAATCACCAAACCCAGACTCCTCCATCAGATGCGGATAGAGAAGTGTGATCCGTCACTGCACAGAACACGTCTCCTCCAGAGTCCAGTGGTGGCAGCTTTACACCACCCCATCCGACGCTCAGCATTGTGCTTGGTGATATACGGCTGCATGCAGGACCGCACTGGTATCAGTGAGCTCTGCCCCATTGGCTGATCTCTCACATATTAGTAATGGCAGGTGGCATGGGGGTGGGTTTCAAGGAGTTGGATGTAATACACTGGGGGTGAGGCGGCCATATTTTCTGGAGTATTGCATTTAAAGGAAATGATTCAGCATAAGAGTGGGAAATTCACATTACAATATGACAGCCAAAAGCTGGCTATATACTACTCTCTCCCACATCTGCAGTTTGGTGGCACCACAGTACAGATTAGATGATCGACGACCATCATTAATGTTTATGGCCACTTAACCAAAATTTCAAAATAATCTCTGCCTGCTGTCAATGAGTAGAAGCATGCGTTTCTTTCTTTTCTTTACAACCAGACTGATTAGTCCTGTTCTTATATTCTTTCATTTGAAAAAATCTGCTTTTTATAATATTGCACAAAAGGGGTCCCATTAGAACTCGCCAGGTTCATAGTCTTCCTAGTATGTAGAGGAGATTGGCATGGCTACTGTGAGTCAGTACAATCTCCATACGTTGCCACAGAATATGTTGCCACTATAAAAGTGTGGTGCTATGGGTTCTCAGTTTTGCTCTTTGGTTCGTGCATGGCCGAGAGAAATCTCCAATGTATTTCTTCTGATTCACCATCGATCGCACTCTCAGCGGCTGACTGTTTTCCGGTCCTTGCCTTTCGCACACAGTGGGGGTGACTCTGTCATGGGCGGATTTAGATTGCAGGGACAAGTATTATCTCAGCACTGCCAATGACTAATCCTGCACTCACCTGCTTCCCCTGGGGTGGCTTCTTCTTACAGTCTGGTGATGCAAGCAGGTTACTTTCCTGTTGCTGAAAGGCAAAACTCAAGGAGAAAAATAATAAATCTGGAGCCTGAATGTGAAGTGTCCACGCAGAGGTTTCCATGCGATCTCTGGTTTATACACTAAGGGTAGACATAATAAAATGTGTCCCAGAATTTTCTGCATGTAACTTTATTTTACATTTTACCTTTGCCACAAATGAGAAATGTAATGCCAAAACTACAACAAAGGTGGACATGTAGAAAGCCAGAGGGATAGAGACCGACCAGCTGCAGACTAATATGATGGAGGCCCCTATACCGACGACCCGTCGTGACCGGGACTTCACATTTCTCTGCAGCAAATCCTGAGCTTTGTTCATCCCACAGATGAACGATAGGGTTGACATTTTGCAATTTTGAATCATCACCTTGATCTCTTATGTTCCACATAATTAATCACTATCTGCTGAAATAGACGAGACGCTATCATTAGAGAATCGCGATGCAGTACCATGTGTATATAGGTGGTACGCGTCATCCCCATGATGCCAACAGAACATTGCACTATCGTGCAAAACGTTGTCCATCACTTTGTTTCCCCCAAAGTCCATGAGGGAAAACGATTCATGAGACCCGACCACCTTTATCCATTGCTCCATGGGCCAGTTCTGATGCTCACATACCTAATGTAAGAGCTTTCACCAGTGGAGAGGAGTCCGCAACTCTCCACACCCTCTGTATACTGAGAATGCCCCACACGACCTTCCATATACCAGGAACACCCTACGAGACCCTCTGTATACCAGGAACACCTGAGACCTTCTGTATACCAGGAACACCCCGCGAGACCTTCCGTATAACGGTAGCACCCCACGAGACCCTCCGTATACTGGTAACACCCCACAAGACTCCGTATACCAGGAACACCCCACGAGGCCCTCCATAAACCCACCAGGAACACCCCACAAGACCCGCTGTATACCGGGAACACCCCACAAGAATCGGATGTGCTTTGCATCTGATCTGATCATTATCAAGTCTTATCAGCGTCAGATGAGAGTTCCTCCACCTTTGGTTACAGGTGACATTTCTGTGGCTACAGTCACTGGTGACGTGGCGATTTGCTCCATTCTCCTATTTTCATGGCTGCAGGGGCCAAGCTGTCATGTTCTCATGTGAAGGTGTGTTCTGTGTGAGCTCACAGAGTACTGACGAGTCCCGGCCTGTGCAGACAGCTGGAGCTATGGTTTCACTGTCTGGCGATATGGCTCAGCTTCTATAAAGCGGGGGGAATATTTCCAGTGCGTGATCCTATGTGAATCGGGTTTCCGAGAGGCCATAAGCCATCACATACAAAAGGCTGCTGTTCCTATACATTACGCAGCATTGTGAGCCATGTCTGAACACTTACCTGTCCTCTGCTAAACTGCACATATTCCTGTAAGAGGGCTTCACAGTAGGGTGGGAGTGAGCCGCTCCCCACAGAGTCTGGAGGAGATACGTCCTATCTCTATAATGAAAAGTTCTGCAACTTTCTGATACGTCTCATACGCGGTGTCACATACTCTGCCAACTGACGGGTCTATTAGTTACCACAAAGGTAACGAACCACTCCATACTGGGATCACCCCAAGACCCACCGTATACCAGGTACACCCCACAAGATCCATTGTATACGAGGAAGACCCATCGTATACTGGGAACACCCCACAAGACCCATCGTATACCAGGAACACCCCACAAGATCCACTGTATGCGGGGAACACCCCACAAGAATCATCGTATACAGGGAACACCCCACAAGACCCGCCGTGTACCTGGAACACCCCACAAGACCCACCGTATACCAGGAACACAGCACAAGACCCACCATTTATCGGGAACACCCCACAAGACCCGCCGTATATCGGGAACACCTGACAAGACCTTCCATATACCGGGAACACCTCACAAGATCTGCCGTATACCAGGAAAACCCCACAAGACCCTCCATATACCGGGAACACCCCACAAGACCCGCCGTATACCATGAACACCCTACGAGACCTACTGGATATGGGGAACACCCCACAATGTCCATCGAATATTGGCAACACCCTACAAGACCTGCTGTATACCGGGTTATAAGGCTTGTCCCCTCAGACATATGGTTTTCATATAGGGGTCTCCTTTTCTGGACCTCCCCTAGAAGCCATAGTAGACTCTGCTGACAAGAATCACACCAGTAGCCATTTGTTCCAGATAAAATGTTGCTTTTTGTCTAGGATTCCAGTACCAATTCTACAACGATTCGCCTTCAAATTGGAGGGGGTGCCTCATCACGGACAGCTTAATCTACATAAAACAGGGAAAACCCTTTAAACCCCGAGCCAGACACGTGCTACCAGTGTGCACAGGAACACACGGGGATGCACATGGGCTCTCACTGCGTGATCTGCAGCAATAGGGCGCGGAACGGTTTAAGACCGAGTCCTGTGGGAGCGAAGCTAAAGGGAAAACATCTAGGGGTTTATTTCTACATCAAGGATTTGAGGAAAATTTGGAACAAAATATATAACATGAAAGCAACGAGACATTTTTTATCGAATGCAAATTCCCAGAGTCTCTAAGTCCCAAGGAAGCGGCTCCACAATCAATGGCCATGTCAGGTCTGACTCCGGCCGCTTCATGTGTCCGGGGTTGCAGCTCTCGCCATCTTGCAGCTCCAGAACAAAGGACATTCCACAAGTGTAATGAGGGAGAAGGAGACGCAGAGATTTTGACTGTTGTGGGAAAAGAGCAGATGAGGGTCAGTCCTGATTCCCATAAATCAGGCGTCTGAGAAGAGCCTGATCCCTGAGAAAGCATCATGTACTGTCCCTGGCATATGGGAATGACAATAATCCCAGCACCGGGCTATGGCTGTGACTACATGTGACTGTGCCGCCTTCATGTCACGAATGGTACAAGCAGCTGCCCACTGGTGGAAGTATGACGAGAGGTCACTTCTGGCCTGGACACTGTGACGGCCCACACAAACATTCCCTGCCGGAGGTCAGAAATTAATAATACATCAGCCCTGCTATGGGGGGTGACCTCGTTAACAATTTGACAGCCCCAAATGCTGCCTGTATTGCAATTCCATCTTCATTGCAGATCAGCTCCGTACACCGTGTAGTGGCCGCTCTCGGTACTGCAGGTCAGCTCCTATAAAAGTGAATGTGTTCTGAGCTGCAGGACCAAGAATGGCCACTACAGGGTGTTTGGTGCTGTTGTGTCCAGACTTTGTACAGCAGATTGTGGAGGTGTCAGTTGTCAGACCCCCACCAGTCTCATATTGACAACCAATATCAAAACCCCTTACAGATGGATTGAAGGCTTATTATAGTAACCCGTTAGCAGAACGTTTTCATTTAGTCATTTATTTCTTCTATGCAGGGTCATGAAAATATATATGGCCGAAATTCCCATTTCTGAGCTCATGTGTGACCCATCCCCAGCCCAAACCCTCAGCGGCTGGAAAGTGACGCCCTGGCCTGAGTATATAGTGACTCATATATAGAGAGGGATGTGATTCATTTCTTGTCCGGACCCAGGACCTTCCATTAGCTCAGTCAAACCCACAGATTCTCATTCTCGATCCTCTTGTCCCTGGATTTCTAAATCAACCTCTAAAAATAAAAAAATGAGCATTGAGGAGGTCAAATAAAGAATACCCGAACGTTGAAGTGTACAGTCGCCCTGGGAGATGGTCTTTTACTCCAACCCCCTAACTGGCATTTATGATGGAATTCCAATAATCATCAATGACTGAGACCCTTAAGGTTCTAGATCAGACCTGGGCAAAGTGCGGCCCGCGGGCCATATCTGGGGGGGCAGCGGTGGCATGTGCCCCGGGCGCAGCCGGCAGAGGGGCGCAGTCGGGATGCCTAATGCGGCTGTCCGCAGTGTCTCCCCGGTGGCTGCATTCTGCCGACCCCCCCCCCCCCGTACATGCACGTATGGATATTGATGGGCCTGTGAGCCACAATGTACTTCAACTGGATGTGTGCCCAAGGACGCACATCCAGTTGAAGTTACTACTGATGTTGGCGGACCCCTCACCCACTAGCCCCGATCGTCGAGGCGACTGCGGCAACAGCGATCATTATGCTCATGTGCACAGCCCATAGTCATCCATGTAGTATAATGCACAACCCATAGTCCTCCATACACTATAATGCACAGCCCATAGTCCTCCATACAGGATAATGCACAGCCCATAGTCATTCATACAGTATAATGCGCAGCTCATAGTCCTCCATACAGTATAATGCATACCCTATTGCCTCCATGTAGTATAATGCACAGCCCATAGTCCCCCATACAGTATAGTGCACAGGCCATAGTCCGCCATACAGCATAATGCACAGCCCATAGTCCTCCATACAGGATAATTCACAGCCCATAGTCCTCCATATAGTATAATACACAGCCCTAGTCCTCCATATAGTATAATACACAGCCCATAGTCAACCATGTAGTATAGTGCACAGCCCATAGTCACCCATGTAGTAGAATGCACAGCCAATATTCCTTTATGTAGTAGTATGGCTATTGATTTTTTTTTTTTTAAAGCTCACCTTCTGTCCGCTCCCCTGCTGCATGGCCTCCTCTTGTGAATCCAATCACTGACTTCAGCATGCGATGGGGGTGCATGACATCACTGCCGTGCGCCCCAGTCATATGCATTCCTCTGATTGGCCGGCAGCATTTATTGACGCCCACGGACCCGGTGCTGCTCATCATTTTCGAACGTGTACGCCTACTGGGCATCCGAATCTCTTTTGGGGAGTTTGGACGTATGTCCAGACGGGGCCACCGAGCGTGTACTAAACGCAATGTGTAAGCATTCTAAAACATCACTGGTAATTAATTCTGCTGTAATGAGTTTGTCCTGGTCTGTAACCCTTATCCTTTCTAAGCTGGTTTAGGACCATATCAATGAGCTTAGAAGATGGCCCAGGAAAGGAAGTAAGAGTTACGGACCAGGAAGAGCTCACTGAAAAATCACTGGTAACTCGTTCTACAGTCTGCTATGTACAGTGATACACAGAGGAGCTAGAAAACGAATGGTACAAAATGTTTCATGAAACCCAATTGCAAAAGTGCTTTTTAGACAAAACTGCATACATTTAAGGGAAAAAAGCCATTGCAAAATCTATTGTAGCCAACAGAGTTTTGCTGTGTATTTTAATTATTTTCCCAGCAAGTTTGACAGTTCCGGTATCCTCATAGATGTACAGGATAACAGGACAGCATTTCTGGTATCCGTCCATAAAACCTATTGATTGCACCTTTAAATAGTCTGGCGTATCTCAAGGCCTCCAGGCCCAGGGAGAGATTGTAAGACGCTTGGTGTTAAACAGGAGGAAAAATATTTCTGAAACTTGAGCTGAAGTATTTTAAGTTCTTATCTTTTACTGGGAGAACATGGACATGAATAATGCAGCAGAACAGACTGAAATCCCTCTGACCTTCACTGCAGAAAGGAGAAATATTGTGAGCGGCTTCTTACAACGAAAAGGAAATCAAACCATTAATGTTTCTTCCACCTTCCATTCAATTACTTTAACAGCAGGATCCAAGGACCCGACGGAGCCTGAAAAGCTGAACCTGAAACATCCGTGTGCAGTAACATCCCGAAAATCCAGAATGTGCTCAACAAGTGTGATTACGCTGCCAAACCTATCACTGAATATGGAGCAATTTCCAATTATAACCTTATGACCTTGGATACTATTCATGTTAGGCCACGTTCACACGGTCAGTATTTGGTCAATAGTTTACATCAGTATTTATAAGTAGAGATGAGCGAATATGTTCGGGTTCCCTCTTATTCGGCAAGCTAACACACAGGCTCTCCATGCATGTATCGTGACTGTGAGACCGCCGCGGCACATGCAGCTGTGACGCCAATCAGCTGATCGGCTGGTGTGTTCCAGGAAGCCGGTTCCCTCTGCAGCTTATTCGGCAAGCGCCATAGCTTGCTGTATAAGAGGGAACCCGAACAAATTCGCTCACCTCTGTTTATAAGTAGAGTTGAGCGAATTTGTTCAGATTTGGTTCCGAATACGATCGGTATCGAACATTTTTTTTTTGCAATATTCGTCAAACACAGCCGAACGTCAGTAGAGTCACTGGGAGTAGAATTTACCGAATATGTTCGGAACCGATCATCAAACATACATTCGGCACAAATAGGGTAGCAATATGGCACGAATATGGCAAATTAAGATTCAGTGGCCAAATCTGAACAAATTCACTCAACTCTATTTATAAGCCAAAATCAGAAGTGGAACAATCGGAAGAAAAGTATAATAGAAACACGGCACCACTTCTGTATTCACCATCCACTCCTGGTTTTGGCTTACAAGTACAGATGTAAAATACTGACCAATACTATTAGCTGCTGTCGATGGATGCTGCATGCACTATTAACTGCTGATAATGGATACTGCATGCACTATTAACTGCTGTTGATGGATGCTGCATGCGCTATTAGACGCTGCTGATGGATGCTGCACTATTAGCTGCTGATGGATGCTGCACTATTAGCTGCTGATGGGTGCTGCATGCACTATTAGCTGATGATGGGTGCTGCATGCACGATTAGCTGCTGTTGATAGATCATGCATGCACTGTTAGCTGTTGACAGTTGATGCATGCATAACCCTACGTTCACATTTGCGGTCCGCGCCGCAGCGTCGGGCGCCGCAGCGGCGCCGCATGCGTCATGCGCCCCTATATTTAACATGGGGGCTCATGGACATGCGGCGCACTTGCGTTTTGCGCCGTATGCGTTGTGCATGCGTTTTGCGGCGTTTTTCTTTGCGTTGTGCGCTGCGGCGCCGACGCTGCGGCGCTCAACGCAAGTGTGAACGTACCCTTATTGGCTGCTGTTGGTGGATGCTGCATGCACTGTTAGCTGCTGTTGATGAATTCTGAATGCACTATTAACTGCTGCTGATGGATGCTGCATGCACTATTAACTGCTGCAGATGGATGCTGCATGCACTGTTAGCTGCTGTTGATGGATGCAAGTTGCAGTTACAAACATCTTACAATGAAGTTTATAGGGGCAAAGTTGCTTGCGATTTGCAATTAAACTTGCTGTTGATGGATACTGCATCCACTATTAGCTGTTGATGGATGCTACATGCATTAGTGATTGTTACTGGATGTGTCATGCACTAGTGGCTGTTGATGGATGCTGCACGCACTAGTGGCTGCTGTTGATGGATGCTGCATTCACTAGTGACTGCTGTTGATGGATGCTGCATGCACTTAGTTGCTGTTGACAGATGTTACATGCGAGTAACAGTTGCACACAACTTACACTTGAAGTCTATGGGGGCAATCGTCGCATGCAGCTTGCAATTAAAAATCCAACACTTTAAATATTTTGATATCGGGTGCCCCATTGGCAATCATTAGATAAGATGACACAATGTGACGATGCGGTCTTCTCCAAGTCGCCGTGTATATCTTATTATTCAACTTTGCAATCTTGTTTGGAGAGAACTATCATTCCTATTGTACCGTGATTAATGAAATGTAGTAATCCTGTAATTATGTTAATTGCAATAATCAGGCTGTAACTGCGACTATGTAGAGCGCAGAGGGGGCTGGTGTAAATTATTACACATTACATATATGTCATTAAATATATTATATACACATAGAATTGATTCTCTTTACCCCATCTTCTGCTTTTGGACATCTAAGGCAATGTGCCCAAGTTGCAGATTCGTGTGCGGATTTCTCCACACCCTGTTTGAAAGATCCGACTGCGTTTTACCTGCGGATTACCTGCAGGTTTACTGTGGATTTCCTGCGTTTTTTGTGCGGATTTCACCTGCGGTTTTACACGTGCAGATTTCTATTGAAGATCAGGTGTAAAACGCTGCGGAATCCACACAAAGAATTGACATGCTGCGGAAAATACAACGCAGCGTTTCCGCGCGGTATTTTCTGCACCATGGGCACTGCGGATTTGGTTTTCCAGAGGTTTAAATGGTACTGTAAACCTGATGGAAAACTGCTGCGAATCCGCAGCGGCCAATCCGCTACGTGTGCACATAGCCTTAGATCCCGGATTATAATTCAGTTCTGCGAATAACTCGTATATTCTGCATTACTGAATGCCAGACTGAAGGATGTATAGATGATGCTGTTTATGCCTCTCTGAAGAACCATCTGTCACTGAGGGTCTGCTCACCCGCAGAGCAATATTTCTATATCTCAGCAATTGTGATCCCAGGAGGCCCCCGGAATAGCTACAACTAAATCAGGATGAAACGACTGCCTTCATTACTATAATTGTAATAATTGCCAATGTCTGGCAGTGCGATCAATATGACAGAGGAACAAAGAGACGAGGGCCTAAAAGCGAACCTCCCCCCCCCACTGTGCGAGTTGCATTGTTTATATGGCATTACCAATTAGAGCAAACAACTAATTATAGGCTCCCCCTCGTTACCAGTCATTTGTAGACTCCGTACTTACAGGTGTCCTGTGGAAGAAGAGGAACCACGGGGAAATGCCGCGGCTTTGTGTCACTGTGCTATTGTTAAGCAAAGACTTAGGGTACTGTCACACAGTGGCACTTTGGTCGCTACAACGGTACGATCCGTGACGGTCCAGCGATATCCATACGCTATCGCTGTGTCTGACACGCAGCAGCGATCAGGGACCCCGCTGAGAATCGTACGTCGTAGCAGATCGTTTGGAACTTTCTTTCGTCGCTGGATCTCCCGCTGTCATCGCTGGATCGTTGTGTGTGACAGCGATCCAGCGATGCGTTCGCTTGTAACCAGGGTAAACATCGGGTTACTAAGCGCAGGGCCGCGCTTAGTAACCCGATGTTTACCCTGGTTACCAGCATAAAAGTAATAAAAAAAAAAAAAAACGTACATACTCACATTCCGGTGTCCTTCAGGTCCCTTGCCGTCTGCTTCCCGCTCTGACTGACTGCCGGCTGGAGCAGAGCACAGCGGTGACGTCACCGCTGTGATCTGCTTTCACTTTACGGCGGCACTCAGTCAGGAGTTGTTTTTTTTAAAAAGGAGTTTTATCTCTTCCAGCAGGGGCCATGGGTCAGAGTAGACGTGGAAGAGCGGTGCACTCTCCCATGCTGTAAGCAAAGGCAGCTTTGCCTCTGCAGCGTGGGAGGAGAGCACTGTGTTCCTGCTATCCAGTCAGCTTCAGAGCAGCACTCACAAGCACTATTGGAAAGAGCTTGTAAGCGCTGTGCTTCTTGCCTGGGAAACCGAGCACTTCTGATAGACTGCAGTGATGGCGTATGTCTAGGCAATGAGAAGTAATAGAATTAAAAAATCTTTAGATTTTTAATTCAAGTAAATTACCAATAAACTGGACAATAAAGAAACAAGACAGGAGAAGAGTCGATGCCCTTGGAATATGGAGCTGGAGTAGGATGTTATCAATACCATGGATGGCAAGAAGAACAAACAAATCAATCTTATAACATATAAAATCATGTCACTGGAAGCAAGAATCACCAAGTTACGACTTGTCTACACATCATACGAAGAGAGCAATCACTACAGAAGGACATCATGGTGGGAAGAATAGAAGGAACGAGGCGAAGACGAAGACCTGCAACTCGATGGCTTGATACTATCATGAGAATGGCAGAGAAGACCCTCGTGGACCTATCTAGGCTTGCACAAGATCGATCTTCCTACAGAGCGTTCATTCATCAAGTCGCCATGTATCTAAATCGAGCTAAAGGACATTTAAAAAGAATTACAAAGTTCCTGTTTTTACAAGCTCTTTGCAATGTCTCCATTGATGATGATGATGATGACCCTCTAATGGTGCATATATTATCCTACAGAGATCCTGTAGTCTTGTACCTCTTGCTCTTGATGTTTTCGCAATGAATCTTCCTAGTGACTTTTCCATTACATGATCAGAAATCTCAAGCAGCGTCAGAAGAAATAACAGAGAAATCTGAGGACTGTGGCAAGTTTTAACAGAGTCACAAATGACAGAAAACAAAAATCTTTCCCCGCCAGGCCTGCAGCATCAGGGGATCTATTTAGCCATCTGCAAGGGAGGAGCAGATCACAGCAACCAAAAGAAATTACCGAGATCAGGCTGCATTAAATGATACTCAAGGATGACTCAAGTATGACAATATAACTAAACTTTTGCCTTATTCTCTCTCTTTTTTTTTTTTTTAACATTGGCAGCCTTTACTTCACCAACCTGGCTCTCCTCCCAATCCTGACTGGTTAGGTTGGCCATACAAACAAGATAATTATCTGCAGACCATTGGTTAAATCTGCTGAGAATCTGAGATCTATGATCAGAGCAGAGAGAGAATCAGCAGGAAATCAATTGGTCTATGATCGTTCACATATATGACTGCTGCAGCCCTGGGGATTAATCCATAAATGGCCAATGCAAACAATGCACATCTATATGGCAATCATGGGCGTTCATGAGCTGAGCTGCAGAGTGAATTAATGGCGTTGCCCACTCTGCATAACTTCTGTCCATCTTATCAGTACTGCCACGTATTAATTGCGGCGCTGGTGTCAATTTTATTAAAGCATTATGCTCAAAATCAATGGAGGACAAGCTGAGCATTCTAGATTGGAAGATTAAAGTCACATTAGCATATGGCATCGGATGTGATATCCTAAGGACCCCCGACTCCTGCTCTGCTGTGAGTGTGAGCTGAGGGTCAGTGCTCCGTTCCTCTGGCATCAGTGTGATGTTTCACAGGCACTCATAGACTTGTATGGGTGATTGCGATCTGAATTTTGCATGTAATCGCAACATGCTACCATTTTATTTCAGTCCGATCTCGATCCAATCGGAGCTGAAAAAAAAAAACAGATGAGCTCAAAATCATAGAATAACATTGGTCTGAATGCATTTGATTTTTTATCGGATTGCTTTAGCCTGATTTATGTGCAAGTGTGAGCGAGCCCTTATCCTACATTCCCTTGATGAGCTTTTTGGTGAGTTTTTGATGTTGCAAATTTTCTGCACCCATTAAGTAAAATAGGTTACTTGTATTTTTTTAAAATACGCAGCGTTAAAAAAATCACAAAAAAATCATCTTGAGAACGTAGCCTTAGGCGGAGGACCACCTTAGGGCTGTCCCACACGTCCAGATAATTCCGGTACCGGAATAAATCGGTACCGGAGTTATCCGTGTCCGTGTGCCTGGGAACTCACGGAGGCCATACGTGTGGCACACGTGTGCCGCCCGTATGGCGAGTGGCTACCACACGGAGCGTGTGGTACCCACTCTGCATGGTGCTGAAGCTGCGATTCATATCTTCCCTGCAGCAGCGTTTGCTGCAGAGAAAATATGAAGAATAGTGTTTAAAATAAAGATCCATGTGTCCGCCGCCCCCCCACCCCCTGTGCGCCCCCCCGCTGGTCAGAAAATACTTACCCGCTCCCTCGCTGCTTCCTGGTCTGGCCGCGGCTTCTCCTGCATGCGGTCACGTGGGCCCGATCATTTACAGTCATGAATATGTGGCTCCACCTCCCATAGGGGCGGAGCAGACTATTCATGATTGTAAATGATCGGCCCCACGTGACCGCATACAGTAGGAGGCGCGGCCAGACCAGGAAGGAGCGAGGGAGCGGGTAAGTATTTTCTGACCAGCGGGGGGGCGCACAGGGGGTGGGAGGGCGGCGGACACCTAAATCTTTATTTTTAACACTATTCTTCATATTTTCTCTACAGCAAACGCTGCTGCAGGGAAGATATGAATACCAGCTTCAGCACCATGTGGGGGGGACAGCGCTTACTGTAGCGCTGTCTCCTGCACGCACACGGACCCCAGACGGAGAATGTCCGTGTGAGGTCCGTGTTTTACGCGGACCCATTTACTCTATTGGGTCCGTGTAATACGTGCGCTCCCACGAACACTGACATGTCTCCGTGTTTGGCACACGGAGACACGGTCCGCAAAAAATCAATGACATCTGAACAGATGCATTGATTTTTATGGGTCTACGTGTGTCAGTGTCTCCGGTACGTGAGGAAACTGTCACCTCACGTACCGGAATCACTGACGTGTGAAACCGGCCTTAGGCTGGGTGCACACGTTGCGGATTCGTGTGCAGATTTGTCCGCACTGTTTTTGCAAAATCCACAGGTAAAACGCACTGCAGATAACCTGCGGATTTACCGCTATTTTGTTCGGATTCCGCCTGCGGTTTTACACCTGCAGATTCCTATTGAGGAGCAGGTGTAAACCGCTGCGGAATCCACACAAAGAATTGACAGCTGCAGACTGAAGCTGCAGATTCGCAGTAAAATCCGCAACGTGTGCACATAGCCTTATCGCAGATTTACCGCGGAATTCCTGTGGTTTTTGTGCGGATTTCACATGATGTTTTACACCTGCAGATTCCTATTGACGAGCAGGCGTAAAACGCTGCGGAACCCGCACAAAGAATTGACATGCTGCGGAAAATACAACGCAGCATTTCCGTGCGGTATTTTCCGCAGCATGTGCACTGCGGATTTGGTTTTCCATAGGTTTACATGGTACTGTACAATGCATGGAAAACAGCCGCGAATCTGCAGCGTCAATCCGCTGCGGATTTGCAGCCAAATCTGCAACGTGTGCACATAGCCTTATATTGCATTGACGTGTACTTAAAGGGGGTATTCTCATCTCATATAAAGTGATGCCATAAAAGATGATACTTTACAAGAGTCAAAATTGCTATTAAAATAAAAGTACAATCCTACGGCCATGAACAGCTTGCTGACGGTTTCCATAAACAGCAGGGCAGACCGGCTATGTAATGTAGTTTGCTCTATGAGATGCGTCAGACCCAGGAAGACATGTTTTCATTTACTCCCCACGCCCCTAATATTAATATTCCGTCTTTTGCTTTGGGAGAATCAGGTTTGGTTTGAGAAGGTTTTTTTTTTTTTTTTTTTTTTACAAAGACTAAGATGTTTCTGCTCTTGAAGTGACAAGTTCAAGTTGTTCTGGAAAAAATCTCATTACAATGCAGACATTATTTTAATTTATGTGAATATGTTAGCGGCCCGCGACGCGCTGTGAATATCTCCGAGAGGTATTTGCATCAAACTTTTTTTTTAACAAAGAAATGGATGGAACAACACAGAGAGGATGTAAACTAAAAAAGGGGTTGTAAGGGAATCCCAAAACAGCGCCCCACCTGGCCATGGGTTGTGTCTGGTATTACAGTTTTATAGAGCTGAGCTGTAATACCACAAACATCCTGTTGACAGGTGTGGCGCTGTTTTTTTCTCATTCTGCACAAACTTTTTAAGCAGAGATGCAATACCAGACACAACCTATGGTCGGTGTGGCGCTGTTTTTGGAAAATGCAAAACAAATTTTTGTAATCCTAGCTTTAATAGAAAACACCCCATGGGCAACATACACAAATCTAATTATAGTGTGCTGATTTCACATTACATAATGTGTGAGATGACATATGTATGTCTTATGCTCTAGTCACATTCAAAGCTGAAGGAGTTCTGCTCTGCAGCAAACTGTGTATTTTTTGCTCTCTCATCTTGTAGGTCTCAAGATCCAAATTCCAAGCAGCATCGACAAGAAGTCTTTTGTTGCAGCTTTGGATGTGACTATAGCGGAGGAAGGTCACCTACAATATTGACTCAATGGATAATTAAAAGTACAAGTCAAAACATCAGACAACTTCCTGAGATTTATGCCCTCTGAAGGTGGTCTCCAACCCCCAGCTCTTCAGTCGTTGCAAAACTACTGTTCCCATCATGTCCAGTTAAAGAAATAGCATCTTTGAAACCCTTTAAAGGGTTTGCCAATGAAAACGAGTGATCACCTATCCGTAGGATAACTGACAACATCTGTAAAAGGTATAAAATATTAGGTTCCGCTCACAAATTATGGGTAATATATATCTCACTCTTCAATTAGAGCTATTTTCACTCCTCCATGCTTTACACTGCAGCCCTGCCTGTCCACATTGTTTGCTGTGTATAAACGCTGCAGAAATTTATTGCACAGAGATCTGATTCACATTACAAGGACAGATTGGTTATTTATTCGGCCGGTGTCACACTAGAGAGGAATATGGACAGGCGAGAGGCGCAAAAACAACGCATCGCACACGGACCAATGTTTCTCTATGGGGCAGCTTCCATTTTACGAGCTGAGAAAATCGCAGCATGCTGCGATTGTCAGCGTATTGCGCAAAAAATCCGCCAATGAAAGTCTATGGGGGCGAGAAAAATACGGATTACACACAGACCATGCATGTGACTTGCGAGAAATACGCACCGGTGTTCTATAGAAAAGCCGGCAATTCAGTTTGGTGTACAGTAAAATCACACTGACAGGTTAGAATAGAATAGCTATCCGTCAGTTGGATTGAGAGTACAATAAAGATATTAAAACCCCATGTGTTTATTTATTTCATTAAAATACTTTATTCATAATGTGTGTGTTTATTTAACCCTTTATTACTATTGGATTAATAATGGATAGGTGTCTCCATTATTAACCAGGCTTAATGTCACCTTACATTAGCAAGGTGACATTAACCCTTTATTACCCCATATCCCACTGCTACAGGGGAGTGGGAAGAGAGAGGCTAAGTGCCGGAATAGGCGCATCTTAAGGTACCGTCACACTAAGCGACGCTGCAGCGATAGCGACAGCGATGCCGATCGCTGCAGCGTCGCTGGAGAGCTGTCACACAGACCGCTCTCCAGCGACCAACGATGCCGAGGTCCCCGGGTAACCAGGGTAAACATCGGGTTACTAAGCGCAGGGCCGCGCTTAGTAACCCGATGTTTACCCTGGTTACCAGCGTAAAATGTAAGTACATACTTACATGCGTCCCCCGGCGTCCGCTTCCTGTAATGACTGAGCGCCGGCAGTAGCAGGGCACAGCGGTGACGTCACCGCTGTGCTGTGCTTTCACTTTCAATTTGCGGCGCTCAGTCAGTGTGGGAAGCGGACACCGGGGGAAGCATGTGAGTATGTAGTGTTTGGTTTTTTTTACATTTTACGCTGGTAACCAGGGTAAACATCGGGTTACTAAGCGCGGCCCTGCGCTTAGTAACCCGATGTTTACCCTGGTTACCAGTGTAAAATATCGCTGGTATGGTTGCTTTTGCTGTCAAACACGGCGATACACGGCGACCTAGCGACCAAATAATGTGCAGACCTTCTAGCAGCGACCAGCAATTTCACAGCGGGATTCTGATCGCTGCTGCGTGTCAAATACAGCGATATCGCTCCCTAGGACGCTGCAACGTCACAGATCGCTGGCGACGTTGCTTAGTGTGACGGTACCTTTACAGATGTGCCTTTTCTGGGGTGGCTGGGAGCAGATGTTTTTAGCCAGGGGGGGGCCAATAACCATGGTCTCTCTCTAGGCTATTAATATCTGCCCTCAGTCACTGGCTTTCCCACTCTGGGGAAGAAAATTGAGGGGGAGTCCACGCCAGTTTTTTAAGTGATTTAATCCTTTATTTAACACCTAGAGCTCCCAAATTTTACACAGACACTTCTAACATTATTAGTGAGGAATATGTAAAAATATAAGGGATATGAAATGGTTTACTGTATGTAAACCGTGTCTCATATCCTGTCAGGCTTGATAAGGAGATGGCAAAAGCCGACAATTAAATTACCGGTTTTTAAGCTATCTAGCTCTGTATTAAATATATATATATATATATATATATATATATATATATATATATATATATATATATATATATATATATATATACACAGTATGTGTCTCACTGACATACATAGACTGTATATATGTTTTCACGAACATTTGAGCCCATGGATCCATTCTATGTCCATTTTGCCAGCCAGCGAGAAAATCTCGCTGTACGGATGCCATACAGATGACACACGGATAATTTTTGGAGAAAAAAATCGCATCCTCGCATTGAATACGGATCACTGTTCAGGAAATTTTCTGCGTATATCAGCCGTAAAAAATGGACCGTATTTTCCTATGCTAGGTGTGACCCCGGCCATACAAGTAACTAAACCCCAGTGAGATAATAAAGATTGTTATAAATTATCCATTAATATAATACAATTTATTGTCTCTTTATTAGGCCACAAATCTGAAATCATTAGAAACAGGCGTATGTGTCCACTGTCCTGGCTGAATCTGTACGATCATGATTTCCTGGCCGGCGAATGCAATGCTGTCCGGACCCACAATAATTGCGCGGCCATTAACAAGCAGATTCCCTTTGCCCTTTTTCTCAAGGGCTGATATAGGTAGAATACAGTAATAATGATGGGCGCACTCATTACATATAATGGATTTGCAGTGTAGAATTGGACATGACAGGTATACTGAGGAGCATCTGTCACCAACGTGACGAAAAATTATCTGAATGTCGTAACAAAGGTGGAATGAATGTATAAATGTGCAGAGCTTGCGAGATCAGTGGCACCAATCTCCATTTTCTCCATTCTGTGAGTGCACAGAAATTGGACTGCACTTAGATGTCATCTGATTGCAGTCTAATGATTTCCACGCACTTGTTGACTTGCATGGCCGAGTGCGATATGAATATCTGATCAAACTCGGGAATGCAGCGATTTTTTTTTTTCGGACAGGAAAAAATTAGACATATGCTCGGCCCCATAGACTAACATTGGTCCAATGTTTTGTGGGATTGCACTCGGACTGAAAATACACTTATCTGCACCTGCCCTAATGTAGAGACTACAGAAGGCAAATGGTGGATCATTTTTTAATGAAATCTAATTTCAGAAATTATTATTATTAATTACCCAAAAATACATGTTTTGTAGTAATAAAAAAAATTGTCTCCAAAGGTGGACAATCACGTTAAAAACCATGTCCATGATGAATGAAGTTTGTAAATGACGGTTTCTGTGGTGACGGAATTGAAGGCCACACTTATGAATCACGTTCATTATCGCTGTTTTGGTAAATTGTTCCTAAGAGGTTTTGCATTGTTGTTAAATATATGAGAGGTGTCTGCTCTGCGTGAAAACTACGGGGCGCACAGGTGCACGCAGAAACGTCATGGGGGAGTAACAAATTCCTCCTGCACAAGGAGGATGATGAAGATGTAGTGACTGCACCAAGATGTTTTGCTACTTACATTTTGTTTATATTTACTATACCATAAATCACAGAATACTGTTCATCCTGATTTATGAATTAACTGATACAGAATATGGGGCTCGGGAGAATTAAAATGTATAAAAGTTGCAGTTTTTTGGGGAATTGGTCAAATATCTAATGTGTATATATCTTAGGTAAACTGAAGACCGAGCACACGGTGTAAATTTTTAGGTGATTTATTGAAGCCTACGCGTTTCAAGAGCTTTCCTGCTCTCTTCTTCAGGGCATATAATCATATTGATTATATGCCCTGAAGAAGAGAGCAGGAAAGCTCTTGAAACGCGTAGGCTTCAATAAATCACCTAAAAATTTACACCGTGTGCGCGGTCTTCAGTTTACCTAAGGGTCCCTTTCCACTTGCGAGGAAAACGGACGCGTGCAATCCGATAAAAAATCGGATTGCACTCGGACCAATGTTAGTTAATAGGTGTCTTTTGATTTGCGATTTTTTTCTCAGCCGAAATCGGACTGAGAAAAATCTGGATCGGCTGAGAAAAAAATCGCAGCATGCTGCGTATTGCTGCGATTCTCGGACGAGACTCGCCAATGCAAGTCAATGGGTGCGAGAAAAAAATCGCACAGCACTCGCACCATGCGAGTTCTGTCCGATTTTTACGCACCGGTGTCCTTTGAAAAGCCGGTAATTCAGCGCGGTGTACAGTAAAATCACACTGACAGGTTAGAATAGAGTAGATATATACACATAGAATAGGTATATATACATATATATATGTCAGTGAGACACCTATATATGTATATTTATATTTAATGCAGCGCTAGATAGCTTAAAAGCCTCTAATTCAATTGCCGGCTTTTTCCTTCTCCTTCACAAACCCGACATGATATGAGACATGGTTTACATACAGTAAACCATCTCATATCCCTTTTTTTATTACATATTCCTCTTCACTAATGTAACAAGTGTCTGTGTGCACAATTTGGGGGCTCTAGCTGTTAAATTAAAGGGTTAAATTGCGGAAAAAATTGGCGTGGGCTCCCGCGCAATTTTCTCCGCCAGAGTGGTAAAGCCAGTGACTGAGGGCAGATATTAATAGCCTGGAGAGGGTCCATGGTTATTGGCCCCCCCGTGGCTAAAAACATCTGCCCCCAGCCACCCCAGAAAAGGCACATCTGGAAGATGCGCCTATTCTGGCACTTGGCCACTCTCTTCCCACTCCCTGTAGCGGTGGGATATGGGGTAATGAAGGGTTAATGCCACCTTGCTATTGTAAGGTGACATTAAGCCAGATTAATAATGGAGAGGCGTCAATTATAACACCTATCCATTATTAATCCAATTGTTGGAAAGGGTTAAAAAACACACACACACATGATTTAAAAGTATTTTAATGAAATAAACACAGCGATTGTTGTAATAATTTATTGTTCTCGCAATCCATCAGGAACACCCTCGCTTGGAAAAAATAATAAACGCACAAGATACATACCCTCAGCTGAACCGTCACGTCCCACGAAGTAATCCATCTGAAGGGGTTAACTAATATTACAGGCAGGAGCCCTGCAAATGCAGCTGTGCTCCGTGCTTGTAATTCCCCAGCGAATGAATGAAATGTAGGTCATTGACCTACATTTCCTTCAGTCGCGGTGATGCGCCCCCTGGTGGATGTCCTCATATGACCTGGAGCGTGGGAAAAAGTTCCCAGGCTGCAGTTCATGAGAACATCCAGCAGAGGGCGCCTCACCGCGACTGAAGGAAATGTAGGTCAATGACCTACATTTCATTCATTCGCTGGGGAATTACAAGCACGGAGCACAGCTGCATTTGCAGGGCTCCTGCCTGTAATATTAGTTAACCCCTTCAGATGGATTACTTCGTGGGACGTGACGGTTCAGCTGAGGGTATGTATCTTGTGCGTTTATTATTTTTTCCAAGCGAGGGTGTTCCTGATGGATTGCGAGAACAATAAATTATTACAACAATCGCTGTGTTTATTTCATTAAAATACTTTTAAATCATGTGTGTGTGTGTTTTTTAACCCTTTCCAACAATTGGATTAATAATGGATAGGTGTCATAATTGACGCCTCTCCATTATTAATCTGGCTTAATGTCACCTTACAATAGCAAGGTGGCATTAACCCTTCATTACCCCATATCCCACCGCTACAGGGAGTGGGAAGAGAGTGGCCAAGTGCCAGAATAGGCGCATCTTCCAGATGTGCCTTTTCTGGGGTGGCTGGGGGCAGATGTTTGTAGCCACGGGGGGGCCAATAACCATGGACCCTCTCCTGGCTATTAATATCTGCCCTCAGTCACTGGCTTTACCACTCTGGCGGAGAAAATTGCGCGGGAGCCCACGCCAATTTTTTCCGCCATTTAACCCTTTATTTCAGCAGCTACAGCGGCCAAATTTTGCACATACACACTATTAACATTAGTAGTGTGGAATATGCAAAAAAAATGGGGGTATGAGAAGGTTTACTGTATGTAAACCATGTCTCATATCCTGTCGGGTTTGTGCAGGAGAAGGAAAAAGCCGGCAATTGAATTAGCGGCTTTTATGCTATCTAGCGCTGCATTAAATATAAATATACATATATAGGTGTCTCACTGACATATATATATGTATATATACCTATTCTATGTGTATATATCTACTCTATTCTAACCTGTCAGTGTGATTTTACTGTACATGGCGCTGAATTGCCGGCTTTTCAAAGGACACTGGTGCGTAAAAATCGGACAGCAATACGGATGTCATACTGATGTCATACGGATGGTGCGATTAAAAAATCGCATGGCACTCGCATGACACTCGCATGACAATCGCATACGTTCCATCCGTTTTTTCGGTCCAGATTACGGACCGTTTTTTATCTCGCAAGTGGAAAGGGACCCTAAGACTACTACTCTCAACATCCTTGTGGATTTTTGTGGAGACCTGCTGCTGCGGTCAAGCACACATGGGGGTTGTGACCTAGGTTCACAACTCAAATAGGTGAGTACATTCCCTGCAAAGGGTTGTATGTTTTTTCTCAACAGTGTGACACATTGGGGGCGCCTTGTGTTTTTTTCATTTACTAATGTGTATATAGACAGGCGATGTTGTGGGAAAGAGGGATTGAACTTACTGAATTTTAGGAGATAAGACACTACCTAAGTGCCTAGCACGGTTACTCCTCTCTCCCCTATGAAGTAAACATGCACGCCTCACTGTGTGCACTCTTATAGGAGAGTTAGGAGGAACAGCTGCTGTTGGCTGGATGAGCATTTGGTCAAGATCTATCTTAGGCCGGTTTCACACGTCAGTGGCTCCGGTACGTGAGGTGACAGTTTCCTCACGTACCGGAGACACTGACACACGTAGACACATAAAAATCAATGCATCTGTTCAGATGTCATTGATTTTTTGCGGACCGTGTCTCCGTGTGCCAAACACGGAGACATGTCAGTGTTCGTGGGAGCGCACGTTTTACACGGACCCAATAGAGTCAATGGGTCCGCGTAAAACACGGACCTCACACGGACATTCTCCGTCTGGGGTCCGTGTGCGTGCAGGAGACAGCGCTACAGTAAGCGCTGTCCCCCCCACATGGTGCTGAAGCCGGTATTCATATCTTCCCTGTAGCGAAAATATGAAGAATAGTGTTAAAAATAAAGATCCATGTGTCCGCCGCCCCCCCACCCCCTGTGCGCCCCCCCGCTGGTCAGAAAATACTCACCCGCTCCCTCGCTCCTTCCTGGTCTGGCCGCGCCTCCTACTGTATGCGGTCACGTGGGGCCGATCATTTACAATCATGAATAGTCGGCTCCGCCCCTATGGGAGGTGGAGCCACATATTCATGACTGTAAATGATCGGGCCCACGTGACCGCATGCAGGAGAAGCCGCGGCCAGACCAGGAAGCAGCGAGGGAGCGGGTAAGTATTTTCTGACCAGCGGGGGGGCGCACAGGGGGTGGGGGGGCGGCGGACACATGGATCTTTATTTTAAACACTATTCTTCATATTTTCTCTACAGCAAACGTTGCTGCAGGGAAGATATGAATCGCAGCTTCAGCACCATGCAGAGTGGGTACCACACGCTCCGTGTGGTACCCACTCGCCATACGGGCGGCACACGTGTGCCGCACGTATGGCCTCCGTGAGTTCCCAGGCACACGGACACGGATAACTCCGGTACCGATTTATTCCGGTACCGGAATTATCTGGACGTGTGGGACAGCCCTTAGGCCTCTTTCACACATCAGTATCACCGGTACGTGTAGTGACAGTTTTCTCAAGTATCGGAGACACTGACACACGTAAACCCATGCAAATGAATGGGTCTATGCACATGTCAGCATGTTTTCACGGACCGGGTGTCCGTGTGCAAAACACGCAGACATGTCCGTTTTTACCTGGACACACAGGCTGCAAAACGTGCCACACACGGAGAACAGTGTACACTGTCCTCCGTGTGCACGGACGGCCGCCGGGGAAGTAGCGCTACTGTAAGAGCTGTTCCCCGGCGGCTGGTGAAAGCCGGCTGTCATCCATTCTCCCCTGCTTTGCCGGCGAGCAGCGTGAGCAGGGGAGAATGAATGAATGAGAAGCTGCGGGCACAGCTAGCGTTATCGTAACTGAGTCTGTGCTCACAGCTTCTCATTATCACTGTGCACCCTTCTTTTTTTAACTTTGCACAGTGTCAGTTTTACAACTGTGCAGGTGAGTAGTCAGGATGGGCAGCAATCCCCAGGACGGTCGGGGGGCTGGGAGCACCCTGCATCGGGTAAAAACAGTGGAGATTACACCAGCTAATTTCTCCCAGAAATTTGACCCTCATCGAATACAAAGTGGTGACAAGTTCTACCAATATGGAACATCTCTTTAAAGTGTAATGGCACCTTTAGATAGAAAAAAGTTTATTAAAGGGTTAAAGCAGAGGTGGATATACCACTAATGCAACCTGTGTAGCTGCATAGGGGCCCAAGAGGTCAAGGGACCACTACCATCTCCAAAGCAGATGGAATTGTGCATTACAATGAGCTATTGCACTGAAAAGGGCCCAAATACTGTTCTTGCACAGGGGTCCACTTTTATCTGTTTTCACCACTGGATTATAGTGGCTCAATGGTTAGCACTGTAGATTTGCAGAATTTGGGTCCTAGATTCCAATCCCAGCAAGGCTGACATTTGCAAGGAGTTTGCATGTTCTCTCTGATAGGGAATTTAGATTGTGAGCCCCAATAAGGAGATTGATGATGATATCTGTACCATGGAATTAATGGCGCTATATAAGCAACACATAATAAATAATCAGGACTGGGTAGCTGCGACATATGCCCCACACTTTTACAAATGCCAATGAATCCTCTAAAAAAGTTAGGTACCATCACCGCAGATATTATAATGTTGAGATATTGGTCACCCAGCCTTCCCAGAATCAGGTATAACCTTGTAGCTGCTGAATTAAATGAATGAAGGGTCCGCATACTTGTGCTGTGACAGTGGATAAATCTTACTGTATCTCGTCGCTTGTTTCATACAGGACGGTTTAGATGCTCTTTCTTGTGATGAGACTCCGGGGTAAAAAGCCTTCATGTGTTACGGTTATGTGCAATATTAGCTTATGACTGTATGGGGCAAGAATTTATATTTTAGGGATTGTCATCGAGAATTATTTATAGGATTTATTATGGAAGGAAGGATCTTCGGAGCAGATACAGTTTTAGCTTAGTGTGTAATAATAATTTTTAGCAATACAACTGTGCAATAAATGTCTACAGTGCGGAAAAGATTGTAATTTTCATCAGAGCAGATATTTCATAGTGAATGGCCCTTTAAGGATCAAAATCCCAATAGTGTTAAAAAATGTTCCTAGTTAGGCTACGGTCACATGTTCAGTATTTGGTCAGTATTTTACATCAGTATTTGTAAGCCAAAACCAGGAGTGGATCAAAAAGGCAGAAGTGGTGACGAGTTTCTATTATACAGTACTTTTTCTCTGATTGTTTCACTCCTGGTTTTGGCTTAAAGGAGATGATGCCGAATGGCGCCAGGAGCGCATGCAAGTAGGAATATTTTTTTTCTGTGGATTCGGCATGACGTGGGAGCAGAGACATGGAACCAGGGATATTGGGGCCAGGGACATGGGACCAGGGCCAGTGACATGGGGCCAGGGCTAAGGACATGGGACCAGCACAAGAGACCTAGGGGACAGCACAAGGGACATGCGGCCAGGACCTGGGACATGGGGACCCACACCAGGGACATAGGGGCTCAATATGGGAGACATTATTAATTAAAGGGGCCAGGTTGAGGGACTTAATCACTGTATAGAGGCCAAAATGAGGAACCTACATTATTAGTTTATGGCGGCAAGTGGACTGACATAATTATTGTAGAGGGCATTATGTCACTTTTTTCCTTCATCTGGCGTAATGTATAAGTCAGGGAATGTGCTCTAGAAGTGATCAGCTATTGATAACTGTGTGTTATTTTCTGCAGAGACAAGTCTGGGTTTGAAGAGGTGATGGCGGTCTGTGCCAGATGAAGAAGAAAAGTGAAGAAGAGAGGCTTAATTGGTAAGTCAGTGTGTTACCTATATACTATATACAGAGCTCCTGTGTATAATGTCACTGGTGATCACTGTATTACCTGTGCACTATATACAGAGCTCCTGTGTATATGGTCATTGGTGAGCCCCTGTATTACCTGTACACTTACATTATACACTGTAACTGTATGCTATATAGAGAGCTCCTCTGTATCATGTAACTGGGGGTAATAACAGTGTTGTTAGCATTGTGATTTTTGTTAATGATCAGTATTGTAATATCCGATCACTATGTCGTAATGTGTGGTCCGGTCAGGATGTGGCGGTATTTATCCCTATATATGGTATTATTCGGTCACTATGTCATCTGATCACGGTGTGGTGGTATTTCTCCCTTGTATGCGGTATTATTTGGTTGCTATATGCTGGTAATATGTGGTCTGGTCACAGTGTGGTGGTATTTCGCCGTTGTACCGTATGTGTTATTATTCTGTCACTGTGTGGTGGTGTTATGTAGGCCAGTCATGGTGTGGCGATATTTCTCCCTTCTATGTGGAATTATTTGGTGTCTAATTGCTGGTAATGTGTGGTCTGTTCATGGTGTGGCGATATTTCTGCCTTGTATGTGGTATTATTCAGCCACTATGTGGTGGTAATATGTGGTCTGGTCATGGGGGGCAATAGTTCAACCTTGTATGTGGTATTATTGGTATAGTGGATTGTGCTGTATATGGCGGTCAGTTGTTCTTTCTGATATTAATTAGGAAAAGATACTTTATTTCCATTAGTGATTAAATACTTGGAACAAGATGCACTTACAGGGCTTCTCCCATGAAAACAAGTAATCAGCTCTCCACAGGATAAGTGATAACTTATTGATTGGTGGGGTCCGACTGCTGTGACCTGCACCAATCGGCAGAATGTGGAGCATTTATCCCCATTAATAATAATCTTAATAATCTTTAATTTGATATAGCGCTAACATATTCCGCAGCGCTTTACAGTTTGCACACATTATCATCACTGTCCCCATTGGGGCTCACAATCTAAGTTTCCTATCAGTATGTCTTTGGAATGTGGAAGGAAACCCATGCGAACACAGGGAGAACATACAAACTCCTTGCCGATGTTGTCCAAGGTGGGATTTGAACTCAGGACTCCAGCACTCCCCATTAGGGCTGTCCCACACGTCCAGATAATTCCGGTACCGGAATAAATCGGTACCGGAGTTATCCGTGTCCGTGTGCCTGGGAACTCACGGAGGCCATACGTGCGGCACACGTGTGCCGCCCGTATGGCGAGTGGGTACCACACGGAGCGTGTGGTACCCACTCTGCATGGTGCTGAAGCTGCTGAAGCTGCGATTCATATCCTCTCTGCAGTAGCGTTTGCTGCAGAGAAAATATGAAGAATAGTGTTAAAAATAAAGATTTAGGTGTCCGCCGCCCCCCCACCCCCTGTGCGCCCCCCCGCTGGTCAGAAAATACTTACCCGGGTCCCCCGTCGGCTGTCGCTCCTTCCTGGTCTGGCCGCGGCTTCTCCTGCATGCGGTCACGTGGGGCCGATCATTTACAGTCATGAATATGTGGCTCCACCTCCCATAGGGGCGGAGCCGACTATTCATGATTGTAAATGATCGGCCCCACGTGACCGCATACAGTAGGAGGCGCGGCCAGACCAGGAAGGAGCGACAGCCGACGGGGGACCCGGGTAAGTATTTTCTGACCAGCGGGGGGGCGCACAGGGGGTGGGGGGGCGGCGGACACATGGATCTTTATTTTTAACACTATTCTTCATATTTTCTCTATAGCAAACGCTGCTACAGGGAAGATATGAATACCGGCTTCAGCACCATGTGGGGGGGACAGCGCTTACTGTAGCGCTGTCTCCGGCACGCCACACGGACCCCAGACGGAGAATGTCCGTGTGAGGTCCGTGTTTTACGCGGACCCATTGACTCTATTGGGTCCGTGTAATACGTGCGCTCCCACGAACACTGACATGTCTCCGTGTTTGGCACACGGAGACACGGTCCGCAAAAAATCAATGACATCTGAACAGATGCATTGATTTTTATGGGTCTACGTGTGTCAGTGTCTCCGGTACGTGAGGAAACTGTCACCTCACGTACCGGAGCCACTGACGTGTGAAACCGGCCTTAGACTGGAGCGGCATGTGCGACTTGACCACTGATCCATCAATTCCCTCAGTGGCTGTGAGCTCTGCGCTTGTTTTTTTCTGGAAGCCCCAAAGAAAATGAATGGAGCTGCAGTCAGACATCTCACCTGCCGCTCTATTTTAAAATGGGGATGAAAGTGTCCTCCCAGGGATAAAACTTCCCTATTCTTCAGATCGTTGTGACTTCCAATGGTCGGACCCAAATGATCAATAACATCACCTATTCTGTGGATCCCATGGATTGGTACATTTTAACCAAAGAACCCCTTTAATGCAAACTACCGTAATTGTACACCCCAGTTATGGTGGGCACAGTAGATGTGCGGGAGCCGCCTGTTTTTTACAGTCAATGCTTCACTATACCGGGAACAACGGCTAACCAGTATTTGCACATAGCTGTACGGTGGACCCCTAGGATCAATTCTTCCTGTGGGCCCCAGACACCCCAGTCTGACACTGCTGATGTAAAATACTGACCAAATACTGATAGTGTGACCATAGCCTTGAAGGGATATTTTAGTGCTCCCGGTTACATACTGTATAATAAAGAGTTACGGTACACAAGTTTCCAATATACTTTTTTTTCTTAAAGATCTCTGCTTGCTGTCATCTATTGTTTACTGCCATGAAACATTATCACACAACGACGACCGATCCCTTAATGGACATTTTCATTTACTGACAGCTGGCAGAGATCTTCAATGCTGCAGGAATTGGTTCAGAAAGTATATTAAATATTGCTGAACTTTTAATTAAAGGGTTTGTCTATTGTTGGATGTCACTGTACTTCATTAGATATAAGACTGAACACTTACCTCTCAGACGTGCTGTTCTGTATCCGTTTTGGGTCAGGTGACAATGTGATTTAATGTGACCGCTGCAACCAATCAGAAGGCGCTGATCAGCGTTCAGTCTTATATAGTCTATCACATGATGTAACAAAGATGCTTGATGGCCGAAGAACACATCGCTACCTTCCGAGGATTGGCGCCGGCCCAGGAAGTAACGATGCAGTGTTAGTATTTTATGATGGACAGTGGAGCTTAGGGCCGTGTTCACATGTAGGGTAAAATTTTAGCTGTTTTTCTGCTGCTTTTTATCCACGTTTTCAACAGGTGTCGGCACCAAAACATTCAATAACAATTTTCTCTGACTATTGCGGGTTTTGTTGCATTTTCCCTTTTATTTGATGCATTATTGGGCATATTTGAAGCAGTATTTTTTAATGTTTTGATTTTTTTTAGCAGAGAAAAGCTTTGCGCATCGCCTCTCCTGTGAGCTGGGGATGTCCTGTAATGGGCAATCATACCCTTTAAGATATTTCACGCGCCAGGCAGTGATGCCAGCCGTGGATCTTTAGACTATAATTTTAATATTATCTCCGTCTGTCCATTATTTATTTTTAGTTGGACGTTGTCTCTGACAGAAGTATTATGGGGGCACTATATATTGGGGGGCACAGGCTGGTGTTATGGGGCACTGTATATTTTGGGGGTACTGGCTGGCATTATGGGGGCACTATATATTTGGGGTACGTGCTGGTATTATGGGGCACTGTATATTGTGGGGCACGTGCTAGCATTATGGGGGCACTATCTATAGGGGGAACAGGCTGGTGTTATGAGGGCATTGTATATATTGGGGGGCATGTGCTGGTATTATGGGGCACTATATATTGTGGGGCACATGCTGGTATTATGGGGCACTGTATATATTGGGACACTGGCTGGCATTATAGGGGCACTATATATTGGGGGTACGTGCTGGTATTATGGGGCACTGTATATATTGGGGCACTGGCTGGTATTATGGGGCACTGTATATACTGGGGCACATTATATATAGGGGGCACAGGCTGGTGTTATGGGGCACTGTATATATTGGGGGGACTGGCTGGTATTATGGGGCACTATATATTGGGGGGCACAGGCTGGTGTTATGGGGCACTGTATATATTGGGGGCACTGGCTGGCATTATGGGGGCACTATATATTGGGGGGTATGTGCTGGTATTATGGGGCACTGTATATATTGGGGGTACGTGCCGGCATTATGGGGCACTGTATATACTGGGGCACATTATATATAGGGGGGCACAGGCTGGTGTTATGGGGCACTGTATATATTGAGGGCACTGGCTGGTATTATGGGGCACTATATATTGGGGGGCACAGGCTGGTGTTATGGGGCACTGTATATATTGGGGGGCACTGGCTGGTATTATGGGGCACTGTATATATTGGGGGGCACTGGCTGGTATTATGGGGCACTGTATATATTGGGGGCACTGGCTGGTATTATGGGGCACTATATATTGGGGGGCACAGGCTGGTATTATGGGGCACTATATATTGGGGGGTACATGCTGGTATTATGGGGCACTGTATATATTGGGGGCACTGGCTGGTATTATGGGGCACTATATATTGGGGGGTACGTGCTGGTATTATGGGGCACTGTATATATTGGGGCACTGGCTGGCATTATGGGGCACTGTATATACTGGGTCACATTATATATAGGGGGGCACAGGCTGGTGTTATGGGGCACTGTATATATTGGGGGCACTGGCTGATATTATGGGGCACTATATATTGGGGGGCACAGGCTGGTGTTATGGGGCACTGTATATATTGGGGGGCACTGGCTGGTATTATGGGGCACTGTATATATTGGGGGCACTGGCTGGTATTATGGGGCACTATATATTGGGGGGGCACAGGCTGGTGTTATGGGGTACATTATATATTGGGGGACACTGGCTGGTATTATGGGGCACTGTATATATTGGGGGTACGTGCTGGTATTATGGGGCACTGTATATATTGGGGGCACTGGCTGGTATTATGGGGCACTATATATTGGGGGGCACAGGCTGGTGTTATGGGGCACATTATATATTGGGGGACACTGGCTGGTATTATGGGGCACTGTATATATTGGGGGGCACTGGCTGGTATTATGGGGCACTGTATATATTGGGGGCACTGGCTGGTATTATGGAGCACTATATATTGGGGGGCACAGGCTGGTATTATGGGGCACTGTATATTGGGGGGCACAGGCTGGTATTATGGGGCACAGGCTGTTGTTGTGGGGGCACTGTGGTTTATTACGGGGGTACTAGTCAAGAACTGCAGAGAGCAGGCAGTTTACATAATGTGAAGGCAGGTGTTATCCGGTAGGTATAGCACGACTCGATATGATGGCTTCTTCTCTCACGACAGGTGACATGATGAATCCTGAGGTAAATGTCGCTGGGTACAGGGTGTGCCCTGGTGCAGAGCATCTCCGAGGATGCAGGCAGTGCCCTCCACCGCCCATCACTGAACCTGCCCCATCTCTGGCAGAGGGCGGCCCCGCTATTTGTGTAACACCTCAGCCCATCGTGGGCGGGAAAATCCTGCGTTCCACAGGCAGCCAATACCAGCTGCGGAAAGCTCCTGCCATGGGCGTGTCTCCAAGAACCTGGAACGCAAACGTTGCAGTGATTGGTAGGTGTGGCAGGAGGGCGGGGCTGGTCTCCGCGGTGCCCGCAGACACAGAGACGTCTTCTCAGCAGCATCCGCCATCTTAACTCCGCACCGGGTACCGGACCTCAGAGGAGGAGGCGGGCACGGGACACGCGGAGCGCAGGCCTCACCCTCCCGGATTATCGGAACACAAGCACCGAAGGAGGAGGGACGTCTGGTTGGTCTTAGCTCCCGGAGCGAGGGAGGAGGGCGGAGAAGATGATGCCGGGGATGTGGCGGTGCTCCCCGGCCTGCCTGCTGCTCGTCACCGGGCTGGTGTGTGCTGCACTGGCGGCCCGAGGTGAGGGGGATGGGATGTGGGGGTTCCGAGGAGGTGAGGGGTCATAGGGCGGAGGTCACCGCAGCAGGAGACGGTTACCATGGAGACGTCAGCAGGAGGAATTATGTATCACCTCTAATAATGTGTCCTAGTGTCTGTTACATCTGTCTCCTGTCCTTCTATGTATCCGGATATCTGCATGGAATGTTCTCCTGATCTATTATCTATGTATCTATCTATCTATCTATCTATCTATCTATCTATCTGTGTATCTTCTATCTGTCATTTATCCATCCTTCTATCTATCATCTATCCTTCTATCTATCATCTATCCATCCTTCTATCTATCATCTATCCATCCTATCTATCCTTCCTTCTATCATCTATCCTTCCTCCTATCCTGTTCTATCTTTCTATCTATCATCTATCCATCCTTCTATCTATCATGTCTCCTTCCTTCTATCATCTATCCATCCTTCTATCTATCATGTCTCCTTCCTTCTATCATCTATCCATCCTTCTATCTATCATCTATCCATCCTTCTATCTATCATCTATCCATCCTTCTATCTATCATGTCTCCTTCCTTCTATCATCTATCCATCCTTCTATCTCTTCTATTTCTTCTGTCATCTATCCTTCCTTCCTATATCTATGTACCCATAGCGACATTGCCGGACAGTTGCGATCAGCAGCCACATTTAGTTTCGGCCCTACTTTCACCGTTTTCATGCCGGAGTGACACCTGACAGCCGTTTGCTTGCTCGTTAGTGCCCCCTGGCTTATAATGGGCCCCATCTCCAACTATATGACCATTTATTATTAGTATTTATTTTCCTAGCACCGTTGATCCGCCCGGGGCTGTACATGAGGAGCGTTACCTACAAATATATATTACAGTGCACAAACTACCAATGACAGACGGGTACAGAGGAGAGAGGGCCCGGGGCCCCTGCGGGCTTACAGTCTATAGGGTAATAGGGAAGGAGACCGTAGATTGATCCGTTGTTCCCGGATGTTATAGACTGAATCCTCCTTTCTTCCTGAACCCCTTTCTATTATTTTACAATGGGGAGGGGTGTCAGACTTCTCCCCCAGAGACCAAAAAAAAAAACCTGAAGAATTTTCGGCTGATGTTAAACGTTTGATTGTCGTATTGCCATAGACGCAGAGATGATGGCTGCCGTCACTACGCCACGGAGCAGCTGCTCCGATTAATGGGGGCATTAGGACAATGGGAGAAGTTCCCCGAGTGCACTGATCGCTGCCTGTCTTGCCCTTAGCAAGGTTCGGTCTTGCCAGGGTACCTGCAGGCTACATGGAAATGTCCCTTCTGCAGGACCTCATCTGTGTTGTGCGGGGATTCATTAATCTCCTCCCTAGGGAGCAGCGCTCCTCACACTCCCATTCATTTAGGATCCTGCACCCAGATAGGGGGTCCAGGCAGCATTGTAGGTCCGGGGTATGCGCATTGCAGATCTCTGTACTATGGATATCAGTGGAGACCACACACATTCACACAATGACAACAGAAGCCTCATTATATAAGAACGGACCCGTGTCACCCCCCTCTGCTCCGTATTGCGCTCCATCTTCTTGCTGTGATGGGGAATATTTTCTTTCAGGTTTATTCACTTTGTATATAAAATATTGTAACAATGCCCCAAATATTTGCATCTCTGCTGTAATCTCAGGAACCTCGTGACGCTCTGTAATTTATTTGCATGGACTCGTCCTTTGCCCAAACATCTCATTGCCAGGAATATCTGTACACCATGTACTGGTGAATGGCGACGAGCTGCTGTTAACCCTCAAGGTCCTCTCCTCTGCTCCAGCAGGACTGACAGCAGTCGTATCTGCCGGTTGCTATATTGGACAGATATGTGGCATTCAGCAGATGGGTGTATAAATATATTGAGTCCTAGTAAGACAATACTGCTGGAAATTTGCTTTATTTTTGGAGCGGGCTTTGCTGGCATCCCATAATAGTGCGAGTCTTGTGACGACGTGCTAGATCCCTTTAGCACAATGCTTTCTAATTATGCTTAACATACTTAATGCTCCTCGCCGTTTAACTGGTTTCTGCGAGATGAGACTTGGAAAGTGTGGAAGCGTTAGGCCAACTTTATTATTTCTTACTGTAATTTTAGTTTATCCCCATTCACGTTAGATGGTGAACAATCAAGATGACTTTTATTGAATGTCCATAGGGGCCTCAAGACCCCCATACACATTAGATGGATGTCAGCCAATCATTCGCCTGACAACAATTGCTAACTGCTGGAGAACAATACGATTGTCTGTCCAAAATTAGCAAAAATCCCAAATAATTGCAATTCTTCCACTTATTACAAAACTAAAAGCTGACAGCACACAGATGGCGTCTGTCTGTGTGCTGGCCGTGATTTTCACAGAGCTATAGACACTTATAGGTGACTGATCCAGAACTTGGATTGAACACGGACCTGTATAGTTTTTTGGGTTTTTTTGCAAATAAATCAAGAGCATGTGAACAGCCCCATTGTACTTTAAGGTATGTGGACTCTGTCTGTGCAAAAAAGGATACCTAAATACACAGCTCTCTGTTATAATGGAGTGAAAGGGGAGCGAGGGATAAATGGCTGCCAGATGCTTCTGTTGTCGATTATCTGGAACTGAGGATGGGGCAGATCTCACACGCGAACCTGAACTGAGGATGGGGCAGATCTCACTTACATGCGCACCTGGACTGAGGATGGGGCAGATCTCACTTAGGCTGGTTTCACACTTGCGTTTTGATCTGCAGCGTTTTTAAAAAAACGCAGGTGGTGAAAAAACGCATGCAAACGCTGCGTTTTTTAGACGCATGCGTTTTTGCATGCAGAAAAAAACGCGGCGTTTTGCCACGTTTACATGCGTTTTTGAAACGCATGCTGAGAAGTGTGTGACAGCTGCCAATCATCAAAATCAACTAGAAAACCCACTATTAATAGAATTAGCTAGGGTTAGGGTTAGGATCCCTAGGGTTAGGGTTAGGGGTAGCTTTTTATTAGAAGAATGTCCTGGTCACCAGGTCACTGATAAGCCACCCCCCACCATCAAGGTGATAAAGGGATCCAAACCCTAACCCTAGGGATACAAAACATAACCCTACCCCTAACCATAACCCTTGGGATCGTAACCCTACCCCTAACCATAACCCTAGGGATCCTAACCCTAAGGGTTAGGATCCTAACCCTAAGGGTTAGGGTTAGGATTCCTAGGGTTACTAGGGCTCCTAACCCTAATCGTTACCCTAGGGATCCTAACCCTAAGGGTTAGGATCCCTAGGGTTAGGGTTAGGATCCCTAGGGTTACTAGGGATCCTAACCTTAGGGTTAGGGTTAGGATCCCTAGTAACCCAATGGTTAGGGTTAGGGTTTTCTTGTTTTTTTTTTGTGTTTTCTTGTGTTTTTCTATAGAAACGCATGCGTTTAAAAACGCATGCAAACGCATGTGCTTAAAAACGCATGCGTTTACATAGACAGCAATGCATTTTTTTGCCGCGAATAAACGCATGCTTTTTTTTGCGGCAAAAAAACGCCGCTAGAAATTACTACAGGTTGCATTTCTGCAACTGAACGCACACGTAAAAAAACGCATGCGTTGCCGAAATCGCGTCAAAACGCATGCTAAAAAACGCAAGTGTGAAACCAGCCTTACATGCGCACCTGGACTGAGGATGGGGCAGATCTCACTTACATGCGCACCTGAACTGAGGATGGGGCCGATCTCATTTGCTCGCACACCTGAACTGAGGATGGGGCAGATCTCACTTACATGCGCACCTGGACTGAGGATGGGGCAGATCTCACTTACATGCGCACCTGGACTGAGGATGGGGCAGATCTCACACGCACACCTGGACTGAGGATGGGGCAGATCTCACACGCGCACCTGGACCGAGGATGGGGCAGATCTCACTTGCACGCGCACCTGGACTGAGGATGGGGCAGATCTCACTTACATGTGCACCTGGACTGAGGATGGGGCAGATCTCACTTACACGCGCACCTGGACTGAGGATGGGGCAGATCTCACTTACACGCGCACCTGGACTGAGGATGGGGCAGATCTCACACGCGCACCTGGACTGAGGATGGGGCAGATCTCACTTACACGCGCACCTGGACTGAGGATGGAGCAGATCTCATTTGCACGCGCACATTAGATTTTTCTGCGTGATCTGAGCCCAGCTTTTCCGGGGGCCGTAGCAAATTTCTGACTTGTCTCTAAGGATTTGTTCTGTCTTGTCTTACAAACAGGGATATTTTGTTTGGGTAGAAACCCAAAATAAAATTCACTGCAGAAAAATGATGATTATCAGATGATTATGACGGTTATCGGTCCTATACGCTACCCTTATACCCATTCTTGGGATTACAATCTAATGTTACCCTGTTGTGCTGCGTATTGTGCTGTATACAGTGTACATGGTTCCTGGTTGTGTTGTATATGCTGCACCATCTGCTGATTAACAATAGCGCATGATTGTAAAGCGGTTATGTTCTCATAATGTTCAGGTCCAAGTGGAAAATGGAAAGACCTGCAGGGAGTGTTGAGGAACAAGTAACGCATTCATTGACATCCAGTATGGAATTCATTGTGCTGACGTTATGAAAAGATTGCAGGCCTGGCATGGTACCACTCTGCTCCAGAACTCGCCACCTTCCACCCAGTGCTATGCCATGTGCCCCCCATCATTGTGCTGACGTTGTGAGAAGATTGCAGGCCTGGCATGGTACTGCTCTGCTCCAGAGCTCGCCACCTACCACCCAGTGCTATGCCATGTGCCCCCCATCATTGTGCTGACGTTATGAGAAGATTGCAGGCCTGGCATGGTACTGCTCTGCTCCAGAGCTCGCCACCTACCACCCAGTGCTGTGCCATGTGCCCCCCATCATTGTGCTGACGTTATGAGAAGATTGCAGGCCTGGCATGGTACCGCTCTGCTCCAGAGCTTGCTAGCTTCCACCCAGTGCTATGCCATGTGCCCCCCATCATTGTGCTGATGTTATGAGAAGATTGCAGGCCTGGCATGGTACTGCTCTGCTCCAGAGCTCGCCACCTTCCACCCAGTGCTGTGCCATGTGCCCCCCATCATTGTGCTGACGTTATGAGAAGATTGCAGGCCTGACATGGTACTGCTCTGCTCCAGAGCTCGCCACCTTCCACCCAGTGCTATGCCATGTGCCCCCCATCATTGTGCTGACGTTATGAGATGATTTCAGGCCTGGCATGGTACCGCTCTGCTCCAGAGCTCGCCACCTTCCACCCAGTGCTGTGCCATGTGCCCCCCATTATTGTGCTGCTGTAAGTGATCTTGTTCACTGGATTCCTCTCTCTCTCTGAGATTGATTGCTTGTTTAAAAGACTCCCAGCTAGATGAGGAGAGCTATTTCAGTCCTGCCATTCCTTTTCCAGCACTGAATGCTTTGGTTTCAGTGGCCCTTTTATATTTGGCCTCTAGACGGTGATTTTTAGAATGGTTTAGGACACATTATCTGATGTCACCTGCCTGTATCGCCTCATCTCTGCTTTCCAGATAGCCCAGGAGTGGACACGAATGGCAGGGAATGTTTGTGCGAGAACATTAGATCTGTTTATGCCCACAGACCCATGTACATTTTTGTATTATTTTTGCTTTTTTTTGCCTTAGAAATTATTGATCATCTTCCAGTTACATGTTAGGCTAAATTCTCAGGATGAGTATTTGAAAATGTTTTGATGTAGATTTTCTGTAGCATTTCAGATAAATAGCGTGCATACGTGCGTGTGTGTGTGTGTGTGTTTCATACATTTTTGATGCTGCAGTTTTTGTCTCTTTTTGGTATGTCATGTTTTAAATAAAGCTGTTTTTGATACCTCCTGGCATTTGGCTTTGTCACAGCTTTATTGATACAGTCATGTGCAGATTACATTCCTTTTTTAGTACGTTACAACAGATACAATTGTATTAAATAAGGTATGGGGAAAGTCTGCACATAAAACTCAGCATATTCACAAGAGAAATTAACATGTTGTGGATTTGTGGACATTTGTGTATTACATGGACAACTAATTGTTTACAGTTCTTCTTTTCTCCTGCGGAGGCGCTGCAAGAAATGTATGTGATCACTTGCTGCCAGGTTCCTATACATGTCACAGCTGATCACTGGGGGGCTAGGGAGTGGGAGCACTGTATGAACATCTGCTTATGGTCTGCTGAGTCAAGCATCAAAATACCAGAAGAAGAAGCCAACCCCTTCAGTTTTATCCGTCCTTCTGTACCTGCTGTAAGTCATGTAATGTGTCCTCGCCTCGAGAGATGCAGCAGGTAGGAATGATTCTCAATCCTGAGGTCTTTCCCTTTGAAATCAATGCTGTAAAAGTTGTGGACAGTCTGTAACAAAAATTGGGACTGAAGGTTAAATCAATCCCATCGCGCTGTGAAATCTGCGCCAACTGTAGAGATGTTGTGGCATTTGCAGTATATAGAAGTGCGATGTATCACCTAAGAGATATGAATGTGTCACTGTCATGACTCATCTTGTGGGATGTAGCAGCCATCAACCTACGAAATGATTGTACAACCACTTTATTTGCTAGAGTCCATTCTTTTAAATAAACTGATTTCCAACTAAAAAATGGTAGATATCAGAATATGCTTTTTTATCTATAAGTGGTCATACACCCTAGATATTTCTTGAGCAGCAGTATTAGGCTATGTGCACACGCTGCGGATTTTGCAGCGGATTTGATGCTGCGGATCCGCAGCAGTTTTCCATGAGGTGTACAGTACCATGTAAACCTATGGAAAACAAAATCCGCAGTACATATGCTGTAGAAAAAAAACGTGCGGAAATGCAGCGGTTTATTTTCCGCAGCATGTCAATTCTTTGTGCGGTTTACCTGCGGATTTACCAAAAACAGTGCGGAAAAATCCACACACCAATCCACAGCATGTGCACATACCCTTATAGCCATCAGGTCCATATACTCGGCAGACTGCTGAGCGTGCATGTGGAGTGGAATAAGCTGCTGACAGACACCTCGGGCGACGCTGCTCTCCCTTGAGAGCAAAGGATATTGTTTACCAAAAAAGCCTCAGATACCAACAGATAATAGGACATTTTCAGAAATGTCTCATGGCATATCAGACTTCAAACTAGTAAGGCCACTAGACAATCGACATATGAAAATTCACCTGTTGGGCCCTTTGTTCCCTGTGTTGTCAGCCAGACCCCATAGACATCAGTTTGTCCATAAATCACGTGGAAATTCTTTGTTAAGCTTTAAAATCTTTGGTTAGCTACAGTGCCTTGCGAAAGTATTTGGCCCCCTGGAACTTTTCAACCTTTTCCCACATATCATGCTTCAAACATAAAGATATCAAACGTAAATTTTTGGTGAAGAATCAAGTGGAACACAATTGTGAAGTTGAACTAAATTTATTGGTTATTTTAAATTTTTGTGGAAATTCAAAAACTGAAAAGTGGTGCGTGCAATATTATTCGTCCACTTTTTATGCAGCAAACTCCATTGTGGATCTCTGAATGATCCAATGTTGTCCTAAATGCCTAATGATGATAAATATAATCCACCTGTGTGTAATCAAGTCTCCGTATAAGGGCTGTCCCACACGTCCAGATAATTCCGGTACCGGAATAAATCGGTACCGGAGTTATCCGTGTCCGTGTGCCTGGGAACTCACGGAGGCCATACCTGCGGCACACGTGTGCCGCCCGTATGGCGAGTGGGTACCACACGGAGCGTGTGGTACCCACTCTGCATGGTGCTGAAGCTGCGATTCATATCCTCTCTGCAGTAACGTTTGCTGCAGAGAAAATATGAAGAATAGTGTTAAAAATAAAGATTTAGGTGTCCGCCGCCCCCCCACCCCCTGTGCGCCCCCCCGCTGGTCAGAAAATACTTACCCGGGTCCCCCGTCGGCTGTCGCTCCTTCTTGGTCTTGCCGCGGCTTCTCCTGCATGCGGTCACGTGGGCCCGATCATTTACAGTCATGAATATGTGGCTCCACCTCCATAGGGCGGAGCCGACTATTCATGATTGTAATTGATCGGCCCCACGTGACCGCATACAGTAGGAGGCGCGGCCAGACCAGGAAGGAGCGACAGCCGACGGGGGACCCGGATAAGTATTTTCTGACCAGCGGGGGGGGGGCGCACAGGGGGTGGGAGGGCGGCGGACACCTAAATCTTTATTTTTAACACTATTCTTCATATTTTCTCTATAGCAAACGCTGCTACAGGGAAGATATGAATACCGGCTTCAGCACCATGTGGGGGGGACAGCGCTTACTGTAGCGCTGTCTCCGGCACGCCACACGGACCCCAGACGGAGAATGTCCGTGTGTGGTCCGTGTTTTACGCGGACCCATTGACTCTATTGGGTCCGTGTAAAACGTGCGCTCCCACGAACACTGACATGTCTCCGTGTTTGGCACACGGAGACACGGTCCGCACACGGTCCGCAAAAAATCAATGACATCTGAACAGATGCATTGATTTTTATGGGTCTACGTGTGTCAGTGTCTCCGGTACGTGAGGAAACTGTCACCTCACGTACCGGAGCCACTGACGTGTGAAACCGGCCTAAATGCACCTGCTCTGTGAGAGTCTCAGGGTTCTGTTTGAAGCACAGAGAGCATCATGAAGACCATGGAACACAACAGGCAGGTCCGTGATACTGTTGTGGACAAGTTTAAAGCCGGATTTGGATACAAAATGATTTCCAAAACTTTAACCATGTGCACACGCTGCGGATTCCATTGCGGAATTTTCCGCAGCGTTTTTGATAAATTCGCAGTGAAAAACCGCTGCGGTTTTTACTGCGGATTTATCGCGGTTTCCTCTGCGGGTTTTCACCTGCAGATTTCTATTGGAGCAGGTGCAAACCCGCAGCGGAATCCGCACAAAGAATTGGCATGCTGCGGAAAATAAACCGCTGCGTTTCTGCACGTTTTTTTCTGCAGCATGTGCATTGCGGATTTAGTTTCCCATAGGTTTACATTGTACTGTAAACTCATGGGAAACCGCTGCGGATCCGCAGGACAGTCTGTCCATAGGACAACAATCAGTCGTACACTGCAAAAATCTGGCCTTTATGGAAGAGTGGCAAGAAGAAAGCCATTTCTCAAAGATATCCATAAAAAGTGTCGTTACACCAAACATGTGGACCTGGGAGACACACCAAACATGTGGAAGAAGGTGCTCTGGTCAGATGAAACCAAAATAGAACTTTTTGGCAACAATGCCAAATGATATGTTTGGCGTAAAGGCAACACAGCTCATCACCCTGAACACACCATCCCCACTGTCAAACATGGTGGTGGCAGCATCATGGTTTGGGCCTGCTTTTCTTCAGCAGGGACAGGGAAGATGGATGGAGCCAAATACAGGACCATTCTTGAAGAAAACCTGTTGGAGTCTGCATAAGACCTGAGACTGGGACGGAGATTTGTCTTCCAACAAGACAATGATCCCAAACATAAAGCAAAATCTACAATGGAATGGTTCACAAATAAACGTATCCTGGAGTTAGAATGGCCAAGTCAGAGTGCAGACCTCAATCCAACTGAGAATCTGTGGAAAGAGCTGAAAACCGCTGTTCACAAACGATCTCCATCAAACCTCACTGAGCTTGAGCTGTTTGCCAAGGAAGAATGGGCAAGAATTTCAGTCTCTCCATGTACAAAACTGATAGAGACAGACCCCAAGCGACTTGTAATCGCAGCAAAAGGTGGCGCAACAAAGTATTAAGTTAACCCCTTTACCCCCAAGGGTGGTTTGCACGTTATGGACCGGGCCAATTTTTACAATTCTGACCACTGTCCCTTTATGAGGTTATAACTCTGGAACGCTTCAACGGATCCCGGTGATTCTGACATTGTTTTCTCGTGACATATTATACTTCATGATAGTGGTAAAATTTCTTTGATATTACCTGCGTTTATTTGTGAAAAAAGCGGAAATTTGGCTAAAATTTTGAAAATTTAGCAATTTTCCAACTTTGAATTTTTATGCAATTAAAATACAGAGATATGTCACACAAAATACTTAATAAATAACATTTCCCAAATGTCTACTTTACATCAGCACAATTTTGGAACCAAAATTTTTTTTTGTTAGGGAGTTATAAGGGTTAAAAGTTGACCAGCAATTTCTCATTTTTACTCACCATTTTTTTTTTTAGGGACCACATCTCATTTGAAGTCATTTTGAGGGGTCTATATGATAGAAAATACCCAAGTGTTACACCATTCTAAAAACTGCACCCCTCAAGGTGCTCAAAACCACATTCAAGAAGTTTACTAACCCTTCAGGTGTTTCACAGGAATTTTTGGAATGTTTAAATAAAAATGAACATTTAACTTTTTAACAAAAAATTTACTTCAGCTCCAATTTGTTTTATTTTACCAAGGGTAACAGGAGAAAATGGACCCCAAACATTGTTGTACAATTTGTCCTGAGTACGCCGATACCCCATATGTGGGGGTAAACCACTGTTTGGGCGCATGGCAGAGCTCGGAAGGGAAGGAGCGCCGTTTGACTTTTCAATGCAAAATTGACAGGAATTGAGATGGGACGCCATGTTGCGTTTGGAAAGCCACTGATGTGCCTAAACATTGAAACCCCCCACAAGTGACACCATTTTGGAAAGTAGACCCCCTAAGGAACTTATCTAGAGGTGTGGTGAGCACTTTGACCCACCAAGTGCTTCACAGAAGTTTATAATGCAGAGCCGTAAAAATAAAAAATCCTTTTTTTTCACAAAAATTATCTTTTCGCCCCGATTTATTTTATTTTCCCAAGGGTAAGAGAAGAAATTGGACCCCAAAAGTTGTTGTACAATTTGTCCTGAGTAAGCTGATACCCCAAATGTGGTGGTAAACCACTGTTTGGGCGCATGGTAGAGCTCGGAAGGGAAGGAGCGCCGTTTGACTTTTCAATGCAAAATTGACAGGAATTGAGATGGGACGCCATGTTGCGTTTGGAGAGCCACTGATGTGCCTAAACATTGAAACCCCCCACAAGTGACACCATTTTGGAAAGTAGACCCCCTAAGGAACTTATCTAGAGGCGTGGTGAGCACTTTGACCCACCAAGGGCTTCACAGATGTTTATAATGCAGAGCCGTAAAAATAAAACAAAAATTTTTTCACACAAAAATTATTTTTTAGCCCCCAGTTTTGTATTTTTCCGAGGGTAACAGGAGAAATTGGACCCCCAAAGTTGTTGTCCAATTTGTCCTGAGTGCGCTGATACCCCATATGTGGGGGGGAACCACCGTTTGGGCGCATGGGAGGGCTAGGAAGGGAAGGAGCGCCATTTGGAATGCAGACTTAGATGGAATGGTCTGCAGGCGTCACATTGCGTTTGCAGAGCCCCTAATGTACCTAAACAATAGAAACCCCCCACAAGTGACACCATTTTGGAAAGTAGACCCCCTAAGGAACTCATCTAGATGTGTTGTGAGAGCTTTGAACCCCCAAGTGTTTCACTACAGTTTATAACGCAGAGCCGTGCAAATAAAAACATTTTTTTTTCCACAAAAATTATATTTTAGCCCCCAGTTTTGTATTTTTCCAAGGGTAACAGGAGAAATTGGACCCTAAATATTGTTGTCCAATTTGTCCTGAGTACGCTGATACCTGATATGTGGGGGGGAACCACCGTTTGAGCGCATGGCAGAGCTCGGAAGGGAAGGAGCATCATTTGGAATGCAGACTTAGATGGATTGGTCTGCAGGCGTCACATTGCGTTTGCAGAGCCCCTAATGTACCTAAACAGTAGAAACCCCCCACAAGTGAACCCATATTAGAAACTAGACCCCCCAAGTAACTTATCTAGATGTGATGTGAGAACTTTGAGCCCCCAAGTGTGTCACTACAGTTTATAACGCAGGGCCGTGAAAATAAAAAATCCTTTTTTTTCCCACAAAAATTATTTTTTAGCCCCGTTTTGTATTTTCCCAAGGGTAACAGGAGAAATTGGACCCCAAAAGTTGTTGTCCAATTTGTCCTGAGTATGCTGATACCCCATATGTTGGGGTAAACCCCTGTGTGGGCACACGGGAGAGCTCGGAAGGGAAGGAGCACTGTTTTACTTTTTCAACGCAGAATTGGCTGGAATTGAGATCGGACGCCATGTCGCGTTTGGAGAGCCCCTGATGTGCCTAAACAGTGGAAACCCCCCAATTATAACTGAAACCCTAATGCAAACACACCCCTAACCCTAATCCCAACGGTAACCCTAACCACACCTCTAACCCAGACACACCCCTAACCCTATTCCCAACCGTAAATGTAATCCAAACCCTAACCCTAACTTTAGCCCCAACACTATCTTTAGCCCCAACCCTAACTGTAGCCTTAACCCTAACCCTAGCCCCAACCCTAGCCCTAACCCTAGCCCTAATCCTAACCCTAACCCTAATGGGAAAATGGAAATAAATACCTTTTTTTAATTTTTTAATTTTTCCCTAACTAAGGGGGTGATAAAGGGTGGTTTGATTTACTTTTATAGCGGGTTTTTTAGCGGATTTTTATGATTGGCAGCCGTCACACACTGAAAGACGCTTTTTATTGCAAAAAATATTTTTTGCGTTACCACATTTTGAGAGCTATAATTTTTCCATATTTTGGTCCACAGAGTAATGTGAGGTCTTGTTTTTGGCGGGACGAGTTGGCGTTTTTATTGGTAACATTTTCGGGCACGTGACATTTTTTGATCGCTTTTTATTCCGATTTTTGTGAGGCAGAATGACCAAAAACCAGCTATTCATGAATTTCTTTTGGGGTAGGCGTTTATACCGTTCCGCGTTTGGTAAAATTGATAAAGCAGTTTTATTCTTCGGGTCAGTACGATTACAGCGATATCTCATTTATATCATTTTTTTATGTTTTGTCGCTTTTATACGATAAAAACTATTTTATAGAAAAAATAATTATTTTGGCATCGCTTTATTCTGAGGACTATAACTTTTTTATTTTTTTGCTGATGATGCTGTATGGCGGCTCTTTTTTTGCGGGACAAAATGACGCTTTCAGCGGTATCATGGTTATTTATATCTGTCTTTTTGATCGCGTTTTATTCGGCGGTATGATAATAAAGCGTTGTTTTTTGCCTCTGTTTTTTTTTTTTTTTTTCTTACGGTGTTTACTGAAGGGGTTAACTAGTGGGACAGTTTTATAGGTTGGGTCGTTACGGACGCGGCGATACTAAATATGTGTACTTTTATTGTTTTTTTTATTTAGATAAATGTATTTATGGGAATAATATATATATATTTTTTTTCGTTATTTAGGATTTTTTTTTTATTGATTTTTTTTTACAGATGTGGAAATTTTTTTTAAAAACTTTTTTACTTTGTCCCAGGGGGGGACATCACAGATCGGTGATCTGACAGTTTGCACAGCACTCTGTCAGATCAGCGATCTGACTTAGAGCACTGCAGGCTTACCAAGCGCCTGCTCTGAGCAGGCACTCGGTAAGCCACCTCCCTCCCTGCAGGACCTGGATGCCGCGGCCATCTTGGATCCGGGACCTGCAGCGAGGAACGAGACCCTCGGAGCAACGCGATCACATCGCGTTGCTGCGGGGGTCTCAGGGAAGCCCGCAGGGAGCCCCCTCCCTGCGCGATGCTTCCCTATACTGCCGCAACACCGCGATCATGTTTGATCGCGGTGTGCCGGGGGTTAATGTGCCGGGGGCGGTCCGTGACCGCTCCTGGCACATAGCGCCGGATGTCAGCTGCGATAGGCAGCTGGCGATCGGCCGCACTCCCCCCGTGAGCGCGGCCGATCGCGCTGGACGTACTATTCCGTCCTTGGGAAGTAGGGCCCACCCCACATGGACGGAATAGTACGTCCAATGACAGAAAGGGGTTAAAGGGGCCGAATAATATTGCACGCCCCACTTTTCAGTTTTTGAATTTCCACAAAAATTTAAAATAACCAATAAATTTCGTTCAACTTCACAATTGTGTTCTACTTGTTGTTGGTTCTTCACCAAAACGTTACATTTGGTATCTTTATATTTGAAGCATTATATGTGGGAAGAGGTGGAAAAGTTCCAGGGGACCGAATACTTTCGTAAGGCTTTGTACATATAAAGATAAGAGGCCTTGCCGTGTACTAGGTCTTATAGGGAAAGTGGATGGTAAAATAATACACCTGTTTGGTGCAAGATTCTTCTTCATTTTGAGAGATGGTGCAGCTTCCAATCTGATGCCACTCCAAGAAAGTCTTGCAGTTCTTAAGTGCTTTACAAAATTGAATGCCCTGGAGCGCAAGTGAAGTGAGGCAGCGTCTGTGGAGGAGGTGACCAACATTCCTCCGGTGCGGTATGCCAAGACCTGGAAGAAACATGATTACTCCAAGTTCAAGATGTTCAGCGCCGTTGTGCAGATCACTGGATCCCAGGAGCACTTTGCTTGATGGATCTTTTCATGCTAATTATAAGCTGATTTTGTTTTTCTTTTGTTATTTTGATGCTTTTGTTTCAGTAAAACTCAGCATAATGTCGCACTGGTAGATGTCTTTATTGCCAAGTTGTAGTGTAGGGGGATGTGAACTCCTTTCTCCATGGTGCTCCTCACCTTCTGACCTGAAGCTTTATCCTTTCCTGCCTCTGGAGTACAACAATGGGCTCTTCAAAAACTTCTGTATTTGGTCTTTTTAGGTTCATTATGATAAAGCAAATTTGGGACTTAGTAGGGCTGGACTATAGTAATAATATTTTTTCTGTCCTGTAGTAGCAACATATTCTGCAGCACTTTCTTTACATCGCAATGTGACTTTTTATTGTGCCTTATGGGATAAAGATGTGTTAATGATCTTGCAGAAATTTCAGCTGTGTTGGAAATTTTGCAATATTTGCAAGGTTGCATTTGACTTTTCTCCCCTCGGGGAACATTACAGTTGCATCAAAAATGCTACTATACCATTTAATCTGCAGATATCAAACTGGCCTAATTCTCATCATTCACTCATCTTGTTTGGAAGATCCAGTACATCTAGTAATCCTGTTCCTGCAAGAGCAATATAATGAAGTGGTCTTCTAACTTCCCAGAGATTCTTCAAGCACCTGTGCTAACAGTGGGTGTTGGAGACCACCACCTTGTCTATGTTTGGGATAAGACATTGTCATGTTTTCTCAATAACTTATTAGACTGATGTTAATGTATAATTAAGCAAGAAAGGATCCATCCGGTCACATTTAGTCTTATATTATTAGTCTTAAAGGGGTCGTCTCATCGTAAATGGGAAGAATTGCAAAGCACTTGTAAAAAAAAAAAAAAACAACTTTGCCATTTACCTTTTATGAAAATTTTTGGTGTTCTCGAGGATGGAGGGGATTTTGAAATTCTATATTTTATAGCTCATTGCCTTCATTACTGGCCGCTGCTGCAGTCTATCAGCGGTGGCCGGTGTCCCAGGCAAGCTCTTTGCTATGGATCCAGCTACCATGGCCTTGCTTTGCTTTGGTTGCATCTTTGGAGAACACACAGTTGGGGACAACAGTACTCACATGTTGCTGGTCCGACCTTACAATGCTCAGGAGCCCACTGCCCCTTGGCAAACAAGCCGGGAGGTAGAGGAGAGATGTACTCCTGAAGACAGAAGAATAACCCGAGTTAAGATAAAATAGGGAAGAAATGTCGAAATTTGTAATGGAGCCGTCAGATGCTTGGGATGTGCCCGCTCTCTTGGCGCTCCCTACAATTGGACGCTTGTGGTCTGATGAGTGAGTGCATTAAAACCCATCCACATCATGGGGTATAAGGGTAACTAATTGACCCAATTAAAATCAGCCTGATGCCAGAATAGAACAAATAAAATGAAATAAAATAAATCAAATTAAAAAGTAAATAAAAAAATATATAAAGTCAGTGCATGCAGTTGTTTCTTTCTCCACTGCCTGCTCAGAAGCCCGGCCGTGAGGCTGCTGCTCATACTTTTGATTTCTTTAGCCTTTTTTTGTGTTCTCTTTTTTTTTTTTTTATGTTGTATCAGAAAGATCCTTTTTTTCATACTTTGGCTAACGCTGTTTGCACAGTTGGACAGAAAGCCCTCAGAAGTTCTTGTACTCTGAACATATTTCCATTTCTTCCTGATAAGCATCTTCTCCTCTGACACCCCAGCACAGTTAAGCCTCAATAGGAGGCAATTTTCATTCCCTTATGTGCAGAACTTTGTAGCCAGATCGGGTAAAAAGCTGCATAATTAGCATAATTAGCAGGCCTAATCCATTGCGGGTCACAGAACTAAATGTGAGCGCCGACAGAATGTGGAAGTTTTGCCCATGGCTATCGGCAGTCAGATCGCAGTTATCATTTTTATTCTTGGCACGGTAATAAATTGCTGCTGCAGCACATCCACCTCTTGCTTGCACTCAGTATCTCTTTATACGTCCTGTCGTGCACGTATTTATGAATTACATAGAGCTTATGGTTTCTTGAGCCCTGCAGAGGTTGTAACGCCTTTGCACTTACAGGACACATCATTCCTAATGGCCAACTGTCACCGTGTGGGGTTATCTTCTGTGTATGTCAAATGCCAGGAGAAAATCAGAAAGAAAGGCAATCGACCTGTTAAACCTGATCTGTTCCTCCTGACTCCCCCCTCCCCAATACACAAGCATGTTTTCCCAAAGGAGAAAGGGGACTATACTGCTGCCAGGCATCCCAGCATCTCCCTTAAAGGGAATCTGTCACTATGTTTTGCTATTCCGTCTAAGAGGAGCATAATGTAGGGGCAGAAATCCTGATTCCAGTGGTGTGTCACTTTCTGGGCTGCTTGCTGTCATTTTGATAAAGTCGCTGTTTTATCTGCTTCAGATCTTGCAGTTCTCTAAATGCTGAGCTCTGTACAACCCCACCCACACCACAGCTTTTTGCCTATGCACAGTGTACTCAGAAAGTGGCCAATCAGTGTTGGGGGTGTGGTTATACAGAACTCATGAACATGTTTGGCTGCATGGCAGCGGGTTTGAGTCCTGCAATGATAATCTGCTGCTGATAAAACTGTGCTTTTATCAAAACTACAGCAAACAGCACATAAAGTGGCACATCGCTGGAATCAGGGTCTATGTCTTTATATTATGCTTCTGTCAGATTGGGTGGCAAAAACCTGAATATTCCCTGGAAAAAAAAAAAGGATTGGGTATCCTGATTTTACATTCTCGAGCCCATTTTTCCCCATTATGGCCTGAACAAAGATTTGCCAGACATCAAATACCCAATAAATGGTCGGCCTATCCCACTGTCCGTGAATTTGGCCGACCTTAGTGTGTTGCGTGTGCCCACCTTCCCCCAACATTTTACAACAATTGATGGTCCGCTATATCTGGTTGCTGTAAGTAAATACAATCACCTGCACAGCAGAAACGGATAAGCAAGGTTTTATGCTTTAGTCTCCCTTTAAGTTTTGCAAACTGCTTTTCTATCCTCATTATTTACTTTTCCAGGAAAAAAGGAAAAAAAAACAACTCTGCTGGAAAAAAAGAACAAAAAGAAACCTCCCATTATGTGTGGAGTGAGGAGTGAAGCGCGTCGGCCGCCCGTCCTGGCAGCGTGTACAGTATTGCCTAATGAGACGTTCTGCGGTTATGCGAGGAATCCCGGTGCCAGGCCGTTAGCTGCTGTGTCTGCGGCTCCATGTTACTGTGATAGCTCCATGATGAAAGCGCTTTATTATACAGAAAGCGTCATTGTCACAACTGCTGCCATACTCTCGTGTCGACGGCTGTGTGGCGTTTGTTCCTGGGATTTATTATTATAACGGCTCCTCCAGTTATTGCAGAAATCACGTTCCTATGGTCGGCAGCTTGTATTTTGCTTCTGACTTGCTGTACTTTACTTCTCATTTACTGCTGGGCACGGCGTCTAATGGGGTAGCGTGATTTGTACGTCTTGTGAGGCTCCGGGCCCAGCAGAGCACAAAGCCTGTACATACTGCGGAGCGGCAGAGCAAAACGCTGTGTCTGATGGCAGATGCCACCATTCCTTTGGATTTAATAAGTATCTGACCTGTAACATCTCCACGTACGAGCCCATAATCCTCTCGCCTGTCGTCCTGCTGCTCGGTGCTGGCATTTGTGCATGAATATGACAGCAGTGTACACTATAAAAATTGTGCAAGCTCAGATAATATTCTGCCTAGGGCAAGGCGTCCTATATGAAGAATGTGATCGGCAGTCATCTGTTTAGACAGGCTGATCTGTGCGCATAGAACATAAGTTTCTCTGCAGCGCTTGTCTAGTTTACACGGGACAAGGTGCTGCCGAGAATGATCATTAGCATAAAATTAATTTAAGCTGACAAATGAGCATTTTGCTGGATCATTGGGTGACTGGTATCCCGTGTAGGATGCTTGAACACCATAATTGGCCGACCTAAATGCACCATTACATTGAGAGTGTGGTATAAATGGTGACACTGGTTTTTTTTTTAGGGTGATAAATGCAGGTAAAAATGTCCAGTGATTCCTGATTGTTGGATATTTATTAGTCCGCCTCCGCTGTTTTTGTCTATGCAGTGGATGTGGTTTTTAGCAGCTATTGATGACCGTCCATGTAAATGCTTGTCCTCCCTCTGCTTCCACTACATAAAATACACAACATTTCACTTTATTACCTGCCTAGTGATCTGTCCTTGGAGAGTTTTCTGCAAATTGGCAAGACTCCATCTCCAGTGCAGCCAGCATTAAACTGTGAAGGAGTTTGGTTGTGGTGTATTGACCCAGTAAACTCCAGCTCTGCGCCTTTCCTTCCTCCGGCTTCCCGGCTCCTTGCTGCAGTGGACGAGTCGTGTTCACTTACTGCAGTCTCCGAGCTGCTGCATAATTCATGAACCTCCGGCAGACACATTATTTGATTTGCGGTTACTTATTATATTCCTTGCGCGCCCTATAAATAACAGGAGCTCGGGATTCAGGATCCTTCTCCTAAGATTACAGCAGTTTTACAACCCAAATAACCCAAATTTATAGCTGACAATTACAGGTGCTGGGAGTCTGTCCAGAGCGCCAGGTGTTCCTACATAAAGGAGAAGACTTCCAGTGTTGTGGATACATCTGATGTTACTAGTCTGTGATCTCCTCTGTACAGTAATGCAGACTATGCAGGCGATATAGAAATAATGGAGACCATGTAAATAGCAGGAGAATCTTCTTGCCGTTTTGTTTTCTTCCTGTTATTGACTGGATTTGGTTCAACTCCCAACGTGGACCTCATCTATGTCAGTGGATGATGGGAGCACTTCTATTGATGTTGAGATCCATTTGGGGGGCTGAGACAAATTTCAGTTCAGTTGTCAAATGACGAAGGTACGAGGCGCTTCGTTCTCCTCCTCTATGACTTAATGGCATTATTGTTTGGAGGCGACGGATAAACTTGGTGGAGAAAACAAAGCTGCCTTTAATTCTGTGGTGTAATCTGGAGGCGTCGTTGCCTTGGAGGGTGTCTGTCATTAAGCAGCTTCATGTTTGATTTCCTTCAGTCATCTGATTTTATCTTCCGCTGGTTTTCCTCCCTAATTGCACATCGGTTATGACCCTACAGGCTGGCGTGGAGCCGTCACTTTTCCCACTGTGGCTTTCTGAAACCTAATTGATATAAATCGCTTCTATATTTTAAAGCGTCAATTCTCCCCACTTGAATTTCAAGGATCTTTTTTTTTTTTTTTAATTGCTTCTCTTACTTTTATCAAAGGAAAGTATTGTTATTCTTTTAGATGATTATTCTTTATATGTAACCAATATTATAAGGCTGGAAAAAGAATGAAAAGCTTCTCTCTGCCGTAGACTGATGGAAAGTCGGCTATGGATACTGACTGGCTTACTAAATGGTGCGAATACCGACCACATTGATCAGTGCAGGTAGCCGTGGTGTGGAACTTTCTCTGGAGGTGGATGGGGACCGGGATATGATATGGGGCCACCAGTATTATTATTATTATTATTATTATCATTTATTATTATAGCGCCATGTATTCCATGGCGCTTTACATGTGAGTATTACACATACAATATGTTGAACCAGGTTCTTGATTTTCTCGGGTAGGGTTAGGACATGACTCATGTCTGGGCTGCTTGGGGAGAAGTTAAATGAAGCTTGTTAACACATCGATGCATTCGCTGTTACCAAAATATTGTGTGCTGCGGTGGGCACCTGTAAGAGATCAATCATTTTGCCCTTCAATTCTGAAGGTTATCCATGTTTTTGGGACAGTGCTCCCTTGACATCTCTTGCATTATGTGTTTTTGGTTGGGAGTACCTGAGATTTCCTTAACATAGACCTTGAAGTGCAGTGCTCCCCTCATTGGCCCGAGTATTAGGGTACTGTCACACAGTGGCACTTTTGTCGCTACGACGGTACGATCCGTGACGTTCCAGCGATATCCATACGATATCGCTGTGTCTGACACGCAGCAGCGATCAGGGACCCTGCTGAGAATCGTACGTCGTAGCAGATCGTTTGGAATCTTCTTTCGTCGCTGGATCTCCCGCTGTCATCGTTGGATCGGTGTGTGTGACACCGATCCAACGATGCGTTCGCTTGTAACCAGGGTAAACATCGGGTTACTAAGCGCAGGGCCGCGCTTAGTAACCCGATGTTTACCGTGGTTACCAGCGTAAAAGTAAAAAAAAAAAAACGTACATACTCACATTCCGGTGTCCTTCAGGTCCCTTGCCGTCTGCTTCCCGCTCTGACTGACTGCCGGCCGGAGCAGAGCACAGCGGTGACGTCACCGCTGTGATCTGCTTTCACTTTACGGCGGCACTCTCAGAGCGGGAAGCAGACGGCAAGGGACCTGAAGGACACCGGAATGTGAGTATGTACGTTTTTTTTTTTTTTACTTTTACGCTGGTAACCAGGGTAAACATCGGGTTACTAAACGCGGCCCTGCGCTTAGTAACCCGATGGTTACCCGGGACCTCGGCATCGTTGGTCGCTGGAGAGCGGTCTGTGTGACAGCTCTCCAGCGACCACACAACGACTTTCCAACGATCACGGCCAGGTCGTATCGCTGGTCGTGATCGTTGGAAAGTTGCAGAGTGTGACAGTACCCTTAGTCCAGAAGTTAATACACAGTGGAAGCTTCACTGGCATGTCTTTCCTCTGTTTAGGGTGGGTGCTGAGGCCACAATACACATCAGATGGTTGGCCAGTCCTGCTGAATTCAGTGAGTTTGGACAACTTTCCTGTTATGTGTATAGGTGGCGTTTAGCAGAGTAGCTCCTGTTATGTGTATAGGTGGCATTTAGCAGAGTAGCTCCACTTCCCGCCAGACACCAACCCAACTTCCCCCAAAAATTTTTTCCATAAGAATGCATTGTTAAATCAATTCACCAAGTCTGAGATTTGCTTTTAGTTGGTCGAAGGAAGATTATGCGTCCATTGTCAACTATTGGGACTGTCTAGTCTTCTAGACAGATTCCTAGAACCTGCATTAACCTGAGGACACCTCATTAGAGATGAGCGGACACCTGCATGGTCGAGTCTGGCTGGTTTGGCCAAACAGTTACAAAAGTTTGGGTACGGAATAGTACCCGGACCCAAACCTGGACCCCATTCACTTGAATGGAGGGCCTCGAATATCCAGTGTTTGCCAAAACAACAATATCCCTCACCTGTCCGTCGTTCTGTTCCACACCGTAGTCCATGTCTCGGGGGGAGGGGGGGATAAAGAGTTTTCATCTTGGAGGGTGCCAAAATGCAACCATCTAGGCTGTGAACCACTGATAAATTAGCTGCTGTGAGTACAGAATCACTGACTAGAGGTGACATCATCAAGGTTACTACAGGTCAATGAACTGCGGTGACCTTGGTGAAATCACCTCTCGCACAGTGACAAAAGGTCTCACCAGGAGAATTTCACTGTGGTGAATTTGAACTGCAGTGAACTCGTCTCGTGAACTCGTTGCATTGTGGGGCAGCACGGTGGCTCAGTGGATAGCACTGCACCCACAGTCTGGTTTCAAATCCCATCAAGGACAACATTTCATTTTACTCCGGTTTCCTCCCACATTCCAAAGACTTACTGATAGGGAATCTAGATTGTGAGCCCTATCAGGGACAGTGATGATAATGTGTGCAAACTGTAAAGCGCTGCGGAATATGTTAGCGCTATATAAAGATTATTATTATTTTATTTATATTGTGAGACTTCTTTTCACTGTGCGAGCAGGGATCTCACCGAGGTCACCGCAGTTCATTGGCCTGGCTGGGAACACAGCCTCAGTGACCGGCGGTTACCTCGATGACCTCACCGCTAGACACTGACACTGCGCTTGCAGCAGCTTGTTCATCAGTGGTTGTCAGCCTGGACGGTTGCATCTTATCACCATCCAGGTTGAAAACGGTTTATCCCCCAGACATGGATTAGGTCGTGGGACAGATCGACTGACAGGTGAAGGATATGGTTGTTTTTTTATTTTTATTACAGAAGACAAGGGCTTCGGTGCAATTAGGCGTTAGGAGAGTATAACTGTGTTTGTTATTTTTAAATTAACAAAGTAAAAGTGTGTTTTGTTTTATTTCAAATAAAACACTTTATTCTTGCTGTGTCTCTATTTACCATATACCTGTAGGATTAGTAATGGATAAGTGTCTCATAGATGCCTCTCTATTACTAAGCCGTGGGCTGGATGTCGCCGGACAATACAAAGGTGACATCAACCCCACAAATATGAACCCCACTTGCCACTGCTACAGGGCATGTGGGAAGAGCCGGACAAAGCGCCCTTTTCTGGTTGGCTGTGGGCTGCCGTTTTTAGGCTGAAGGGGCAATATCTATGGCCCCTTACCAGCCTGAGGATAAAAGCTTTAGCAAGGCTGGTTGTCAAAAATGAGGGGGGACCCCACGTGTTTTTTTTTTTTTAATTATTATTTTTTAAAATAATTAAAATAATCGGAGTGGGTACCCCTTTATTCTTAATAACCAGCCTTGATGAAGCTGACTGCTGAGGGTTTCAGCCCCAGGTGTGAGTTTTGCCTGGCTGGTTATCAAATATACAGGGGGACCCACGCCGGTTTTTTTTTTGTTTGTTTGTTTTTTTTAATTATTTACAGCGTAGGCTGATAAATGCTCCCATCAGCCGCTCCTTCTCTCACTGTTATTAGTGGCAGCAGGCTTTAGCTGATAAGAGCAGTAGTCCCATCAGCTGACATCAGTGACTGGAAGTGAACTTTATACCTCCGATCACAGCTGCAGCCTCATGCTGTCATTTCACAGCGTAGGAACCGCAGCTGTCTTACCGGCAGTGATGATTTTACCGCCGATCAGTAACACGGACTTCTGTTCGGGTTCGCCCATCTCTAGAGCTGATGTATCTTGGATAATACGTAAGAGTAAGGGTGCATTCACTCGTCTGTATAAATCGGTCCAAGATCAGACTGCAATGCATGGACTGGTCTCCTTACCCGAGCATGACATCTTCATATATTTCTATGCAGCTGTGATGCTGGGGCCTGGAGACCGGCTGACCAGTCCATACATTGCAGTCTAGTTAGATCCGAGATTGGACGTCTGAATGCCAATTCTCTTACTATACTAGGTGAAGACATTCACTAGCCTCTAGTCCTGGCCGTTGCAGGCTTGATCACTGTGGAGGACTCCTCTGGCTTTTGCTCTGTCTGCACTTACCCAAATGTGCGGATTACATGCCTGTAATATTTACCACCAAAATCTGAGTCCGATCTGACAGTAACAATCCAGTTTTTGATTCAAAATATACAACTTCTACAATGATCGGTAATAATATACACAACTAAAAAAAAGCCCTTATTTTCTCAGTATGAAATGCCGAGTATTTATGTCTGTCTTAGGGTACCGTCACACATTGAAATTTCCATCGCTACGACGTTACGATTCGTGACGTTCTAGCGATATCGTTACGATATCGCAGTGTCTGACACGCTACTGCGATCAGACACCCTGCTGAGAATCGTACGTCGTAGCAGATCGTTTGGAACTTTCTTTCGTCGCTTGATCACCCGCTGACATCGCTGGATCGTTGTGTGTGACAGCGATCCAGCGATGTCTTCGCTTGTAACCAGGGTAAACATCGGGTAACTAAGCGCAGGGCCGCGCTTAGTAACCCGATGTTTACCCTGGTTACAAGCGTAAACGTAAAAAAACAAACCGTACATACTCACCCGTCGGTGTCCTTCAGGTCCCTTGCCGTCTGCTTCCTGCTCTGAGTGCCGGCCGGAAAGTGAGAGCAGAGCGCAGCGGTGCTGCGATGCCGTCGCAGCAATGAAAATTTCAATGTGTGACGGTACCCTTACTTCTGTTCTATAATCTCCTGGCCCCAAGGTGTTGAGTCATAGAAATGTGATCTCATCCATCTTTATCTTTGGTCAGGTACAGATTAGGAGACAATGCAGCTTTACAAACGTGTTCAAGCATTGGTTGCTGAGAATATCACAATGGCTGCCTTCAGTTCCGGCTCTCTGAGTCCAGGTGTCTGGTGGTTCCTCCGGCGAATGCTTTACCTTGGATGTCTCCTTCTGTGCTTTTCTAAATATCCAAGAATGTGCACAGGATATGCTGCGGGATACGAAGCATGGCAGATCACCATAACATCTGTTAAATGACATTTGTTATTTTATTTTACTCTAATATGGCGCCAATAATTTCCACATGACTTCATGGGCTTCCTATTTTCATTTTATTCTTGTGTCTGTCCCCATTTTCTCTGAGTTGGGATTGTTCCTTGACCTCTTCAAGAGCTCAGATTTAGTAACAAAGTTGGGCCAAGTCCAGACAACCAGTTTATGGTATGTAGTAGAGATGAGCAAATAACGTCACTGGACCTGGGTCCAGCAGCCATGTCAGTAGTCCATGACTGGTGGATGGGAGCCCTGCGTACAACCTCATACTTTCCGGCATCCCTGGCTCTTATTCTGATTTGCAGACCTGTTGCAACCTTATTGTTGCTGTGTGACGTGCATGACATTGCTTCGTGCCAGAATCAGAAGAGACTAGGGGGATGGCGGCAGTTAGGAGGAGGTTTGCAGTGCTGTCTGGCGGCCACGGACTCCTGGCTCGGTCCTTCAAATTCCAGTAATTTAGTTTTGTAGTATGAAGTCTGTGCTAGGGTCCATATTCAGACCAACACATAGCTTGTTTTAATGGCAGGCTGTTCTTGCTCCTCTGTGCGATGCAGACAAGTGCACAGAGCTGCTGACCTGATGGGTCCAAGAATGCCAAAGTTTGTGTTCAAGTTCACACTGGGAGAAGAATGGGAGCAGAGGGGTTGTTGCTGAAGCGTTTCTCCATCATAGAGAGTAGAAAGGTTTTTATTTTCGGATTCATCTCCTGTGATATTGTCCCAGTGGTCCATATTGTGGTCTCACACACAGGTTTATGTCTTGTCTGCAGCCTCCTGGTGTTTGTGCCCTTATCTTCAGCTCTACAGTCCCTGGTTATTTGTTATCAGGTTGCTTTGTGCGGTGGTCATGTCGCTCCACGAGAGAATCCAGGCCGTTTGTATAGGAATAGCAGACGGCGTGTAAGCAGCCGCCGTCGTGTTTGTCGTGCTGATGTTAATATTTGATGGAAAGCTGAAGGCAGGCACTTGATGGCTGAGAGGCGGAAATGTGCACCTGTGTTTATCACAGTACAAGTATGTAATTACAGGAGTTTACCGACGCTATAATCAACATCACGAAGCTAATATTGGGTAAGATTACAAGGTTCTTGAGAGAGGAGAAAAACAAGTATTCTGCGGAGACATGGGATTAACGTTTCTGCAAATACTTAGTGCGAGGCAGGATCCTGCGGCTTCATTGTGTGATCGACCCAGCGATCAGAGAGATCCAGGAGCTCCTGCACCAATCGTGTCACCATGAATGAGCGCCATACTTCAGGACATAAGCAATGGATCATTTATGATCAGTAGTTCCTGACAACATGTTAGTAATTATCCTTGCAGGTAGCGTCTAATCTTTTCTAATTAATGTCTTTGGAAGTTCTAATGTCTCTGGCATTTATCTGATGGAGTGATCTGACTGGCCCCAAAAATCTACATGGATTTTTCAGCCCCTTTGCTAAGGGCCCCTTCACACTGTGCAATCAAAGTCTGAACGAGCGTTCGATTTGTGACGTTTATCCGTCCTCGTTCCGAGGTTGCAAAGTGTGACATGGCGTTACGATCTGCGACGCAGCCCAGCATCGTACGATGTGAAAGAAAGAGCAGAACTTTCTTTCGTCGTAAATGTCTCGCTGTGGCGGTCGAAATCGTAGTATGTGACGGCGGTCATACGAGCTCGTAATGCGACTACGTGGGTTGGGCTTCCGCATACCTGTCTCCTGATTGGGCGTGACGTTTTAGCACGCCCATGCTGGTAATACGTCACGCTCGGAGTCGTAGGACTATGGCGGTGTGAAGGGTAGCGTACGATTGCGACGCGTGACGTTCACATCGCAACTACGTCAGAAAAAGCGTTAACATCGTAGAGTGTGACCGCTGGCTACGAGCTCGTACTGCGATGTCGAATATGACGCAAATGCGTCGTAATCGTAGCAGAATCGACCAGTGTGAAGGTACCCTAAAGGCCCCGTCTCACATAGCGAGATCGCTAGCGAGATCGCTGCTGAGTCACTAGTTTTGTGACGCAACAGCGACCTCCATAGCGATCTCGCTATGTGTGACACGTACCAGCGATCAGGCCCCTGCTGCGAGATCGCTGGTCGTGTCGGAATGGCCTGGACCTTTTTTTGGTCGTTGAGGCCCCGCTGACATCACTGAATCGGTGTGTGTGACACCGATCCAGCGATGTCTTCACTGGTAACCAGGGTAAACATCGGGTTACTAAGCGCAGGGCCGCGCTTAGTAACCCGATGTTTACCCTGGTTACCAGCGTAAATGTAAAAAAAAACAAACACTACATACTCGCCTTCTGATGTCCGTCAGGTCCCTTGCCGTCTGCTTCCTGCTCTCACTGACTCCCGGCCGTACAGTGAGAAGTGAGAGCACAGCAGTGACGTCACCGCTGCGCTCTGCTCTCAGTGTACGGTGGCTCAGTCAGAGCAGGAAGCAGACGGCAAGGGACCTGGACACCGAAAGGCGAGTATGTAGTGTTTGTTTTTTTTGGTAACCAGGGTAAACATCGGGTTACTAAGCGCGGCCCTGCGCTTAGTAACCCGATGTTTACCCTGGTTACCCGGGTGCTGCAGGGGGACTTCGGCATCGTTGAAGACAGTTTCAACGATGCCGAAGTCGTTCCCCTGATCGTTGGTCGCTGGAGAGAGCTGTCTGTGTGACAGCTCCCCAGCGACCACACAACGACTTACCAACGATCACGGCCAGGTCGTATCGCTGGTCGTGATCGTTGGTAAATCGCTTAGTGAGACGGGGCCTTAACAGGCAGGGAAAATGTAGAGGTATCCAAGTGCTAATGGCTGTCATGTTTGCATAAGTGGATTAGAGGTGAGGTGGACAGGTATCCCTGCCTGCAGGCTACAGTGTGAAGAGACTGCAGACAATAGGACAAGTGACAGGATCTGTCCTCGCTCCTCTGCTTTGTAATTGTAGCCTCAAGGGAAGTGCAGTCGTCTATCAGTCCGAGCCTGTACTGAAGGAATGTAAATGGTAATTACCGTTTGATATTTAAAAGCGGGATCCCATAACGTTCAACTTGGGCCGTACAGGTGATAAAATCTGAAAAAAGTGATCATAGATTTGAATGACATGCAGAAAATCCGCAGATAAGAAATACACATGCATTTTTACGAAATGCAGTAAGAACACGTAATCCGCACTTGACTTTATCAATAAGGTTTTATCAAAGCTCGGCAAATGGAAGTTTCCAAAACAAAGTGGTTTAATTTAAAACTTAATGTACAAAAAACCTTGATACAAATACAATGAATCTCATTTAGGTAATTGGTTCAAAAAATCTGCAACCTCAAAAACGCACCTAAGGGCTCCTACTCACTTGCGCGAGACTCGGATGAGTCTCGCACGGCAATATCCCGGCACTGCACTTGGTACAGAGGAGCGGAGCGTGCGGCTGCATGTATTCCTATGTGGCCGCACGTTCCGATCTGAGTGCCGGGTGCAGCGCCGGGTTTTAAACATGCAAGACTCATCCGAGTTGCTCGCAAGTGAGTAGGAGCCCTAACACTCATCATGGGAACTTAGCCTTAAGGTACCTTCACACTAAGCGACTTTACGACGATAACGATAGCGATCCGTGACGTTGCAGCGTCCTGGATAGCGATATCGTTGTGTTTGACACGCAGCAGCGATCTGGATCCTGCTGTGATATCGCTGGTCGTTGCTGAAAGTTCAGAACTTTATTTGGTCGTCAGATCGGCGTGTATCGTCGTGTTTGACAGCAAAAGCAACGATGCCAGCGATGTTTTACAATGGTAACCAGGGTAAATATTGGGTTACTAAGCGCAGGGCCGTGCTTAGTAACCCGATATTTACCCTGGTTACCATTGTAAAAGTAAAAAAAAAAACAGTACATACTCACCCTCTGATGTCTGTCACGTCCCCCGGCGTCCGCGCTGCTGCTCAGAGCTTCCTGCACTGAGTGTGTCAGTGCCGGCCGGAAAGCAAAGCACAGCGGTGACGTCACCGCTCTGCTGTCAGGGCCGGCGCTTACACAGTGCAGGGAAGCGGACGCCGGGGGACGCGAACGTAAGTATGTAGTGTTTGTTTTTTTACATTTAACACTGGTAACCAGGGTAAACATCGGGTTACTAAGCGCGGCCCTGCGCTTAGCAACCCAATGTTTACCCTGGTTACCCGGGGACTTCGGCATCGTTGGTTGCTGGAGAGCTGTCTGTGTGACAGCTCTCCAGCGACCACACAGCGACGCTGCATCGATCGGCATCGTTGTCGATATCGCTGCAGCGTCGCTTAGTGTGAAGGTACATTTAGTGTGAAGGTACCTTTAGGGTATGTTCACACGTTGGATGGTCATATGTAGATGAAAACACTCTGAGGTATCATGGGTGAACTTTTCAATTAGATTCTTAATTAACCAAATGATTTTGTCACTAATCCCACAGCAGCTTCAAAGCCGGGTGGCCATTAGCATGATTAATGCTAACCATGTGGTTTACTGGAGAGTTCACACCAAGCTAGTTGAATACCTTGCTTACAGAGTGTGTGTGTGGGGGGTTGTCCTCATGGGCCTGCGAGATGTGTAAACACAGCCTTCTGCCTCAATTTTGGCCGTCCATGTGGCCCTGAGCCCATATATGACCCAATTACACTTTGCTGATTTGAAATAGCGGTAAAAATCCATTTCACATGTATCATGTCTCTGCATGAAGACGCTTCACCGCTCATTGTGCACGTTTACACCCCAGCTCTCGTCAGGAGTATTTGCAGTCTGGGTAGAAGCCTTATGAGCGATTAATGGGTGCAGGGCGGGTGATGTAGCAGACGGGTTATCACATAACAGGTCTGATTGCAGCAATTGTACAACTTGCAGAAAACCTGACAATCTGATTATTGCAGATAAAGGCTTCCATATAATTGGGATGTTTCGCGTACAGGAGGGTTTAGTAGTCTCTGTATTCCTGGTTAATCAGGATCTTTTCACTTGTCCTCAGATTATATTATAATTTTGCTATACATTTACATTTTGCTATGCATTTACAGCAATAGATTTCTGCTCATGACAGGTGCTGATCAGCGACAACACAAGTGTTCGGCACTTATATTAAGGCCATTTCCATGAGATGATCGACAAGGAACTAACAAAATGCTTGTACGCCAACTGATCGGATCGTTTACAGCAGCATAAAAATAATACTGTTGTTGGCAGCACATTGCTCTGACCAAACAGAAAGTGCTGTCGAGAACAAGCCTGCTGTTTAGCAGCAGAACGGCTTTCCAAGTAGTCGTTGTGTTCACATGCTTTTTTGTTGGCTCGTGTGAACGTGATGCCGAGCACATTCTATATAGTTGATTGAAGCTCAATTATTGAGACAAACTATCATTAATATTATCAATCGCTTCTATTCCGCAGAGTTTTCTGGATCTCTGTTTGCTTTTAGTGAATGGAAACATTGTCTTCCTGAGAAGTCTGTAAAGCCTTCAGACCAAATCCTGCTCCTCGTCTTGAAGAGGAAATATATTAAAAGGTTGTAGCAAGTTGGTCCAGTAATAACTTAATAATTGTTAGGGGTCTTACCCCTGAGACCTCCAACAGTGTTGACAATGAGGCTGTGGTTTGCCCTGCCTGAATAGAGAGGTTGAGGATGCACCTCCTCCATTCCTTGTATGTGGGACTACCGGAGATACAGGGGTTGGACAAAATAATGGAAACACCTGGAAACATCAACAAAAGTTAGTTTAATCTGGTGTAGGCCCATTTTTTGCGGCGATTACAGCCTCAATTCTCCGAGGTATGGATTCATACAAGGTGTGAATTATTTCCAAAGGAATTTTAGCCCATTCGGCAGTTAAAACACCCTCCCGTTCTTTGAGCGACGATGGCAGCAGAAATCGACGTCTAACTTGAATCTCTAAAATCGACCATAAATGCTCAATAATGTTGAGGTCTGGGGATTGTGGGGGCCAGATGAGATGCTCAGCTTCATTAGAATGTTCCTCGTGCCATGCTTTAACGATTCTAGCTGTATGAATGGGTGCATTATCATCCTGAAAGATGGCGTTTCCCTCCGGGAACAGTGCTTGAACCATTGGATGCACTTGGTCGCCCGAAATGCCTAAATAGTCTCGGCTGTTAATTCTTCCATGAAGGCATATCATTGGCCCGGCAGATCTCCACGAAATAGCACCCCAGATCATCACAGAACCTCCGCCATGTTTTACGGTTGGGAGAAGGCAGTCTGGATGGAATGCTTCCTTCGGCTGTCTCCAAACGTACACTCGGCCGGAGGTCGGAAATAGGGTAAACGATGATTCGTCTGAGAATATCACATGTTTCTACTGCTCGAGGGACCAATTCTGGAGGTTTCTACACCACTCTAAACGCTAGGAAACATTTGTCATTGAGAGCAGCGGTTTTCTAATTTCAGCTCTTCCGTGAAATCCAGATTTGTGCGGCTCCCGACGAACAGGTTTCGTGGAAACTGGGTTCTGTAGGTGTTCATTGAGCTCAGCAGTGATTTTCGGAGCCGTGGTCTTGCGATCGTCTCTCACAATTCGCTTTAGAGTCCGACGGTCTCTCTCAGTCAACTCTGACTTTCGGCCGGACCTGTGCTTTGCTGCGGACATTTTTCATTTTATTTCAAGTGCAGTTAGGCTACGTTCACATTTGCGTTGTGCGCCGCAGCGTCGGCGACGCAACGCACAACGCAAACAAAAACGCAGCAAAACGCATGCACAACGCTGCGTTTTGCGACGCATGCGTCCTTTTTTTGGTTGATTTTGGACGCAGCAAAAATGCAACTTGCTGCGTCCTCTGCTCCCGGACGCGTGTGCCGCAGTGACGCATGCGTCGCAAAACGCAAGTGCAACGCATGTCCATGCGCCCCCATGTTAAATATAGGGACGCATGCGGCGAAGCTGCGGCGCCCGACGCTGCGGCGCAGACCGCAAATGTGAACGTAGACTTATTACTTTGGAGACAGTACCTCTTTACACGCCAAGCATTCGGGCACTTTCTGTTACACTAGCGCCTGCCATACGAGCACCAACAATTTGGCCTCTTTGAAAATCCGAGAAGTCTGCCTTTGGTATCAGGTTCTCATCAATGTTCTTACAATTATGCAAAACAAACCGTTAATTTACATACACATATCACATAACACAAATAATCAACTACAAAACATTACCATATGTCACGGTTTGCATGTTTATCACATGTTCGAAGATTATGATGCCAAAACGTTAGGTGTTTCCATTATTTTGTCCAACCCCTGTATGTGGCACAGTGGTGTGCATGTGCATGCTCGACCTCTGCTTCATTCAGTCGGGGTCTGCAAAGCTCCTTTCTTCAGATTACTGAGGATCCTAGCGATCAGTAACTTATCGCCTTTTCCGTTCGCATGAGACCGCCAGACGAACCCGCCGATATCAGTGGGTTCAGCCAATAGTCTAATGTGCGTGGAGGCCCTGCCAGATTCAGCATGTCCAATGTTGTAAGTTGGCCCTGCAGGGGCTCTCTAAAGTACACAGGTGTGGTAGGCAGAAGCGAGCACTCCTGCATGCGGACAACTTGGCCAAGATAGGTATATGGGGGGCTTAAGGATAGCTGATGACTTTATTAACTTGGTAAAACCCTGTAAATGTAAAAAAATTCTCACATCAAGGAAAGATATGCAAACTATACAAAGCTTATTAGAAAGTTGCAGAGTTTTTATTATACAATGACCGGACTTTTCACTTGGTGTCTTGATTTCTCACTGTGTTTTTCCTCTTTTTCCTTTTCTGCAGTGAATAAACACAAGCCCTGGATTGAAACTACGTACCACGGGATAGTAACCGAAAACGACAATGCAGTTTTGCTGGACCCTCCTCTCATAGCGCTAGACAAAGACGCTCCGCTACGTTACGCAGGTACGAGCCCTGTTCCTGATAACCTTCCCACAACGCGACTGCCCTCGGCTCCTGTGGGAAGCTGTACTTGGTTTTGCATTCAGTTGTCATATCCATTGAGTGTCCTCGATTCACGGCCGGTCGTCACCAGAAGGCTTTTTCCTCTGTAATTGCTGATTTCGGATGTGCTTTCCATTGTGTCGGGATGGGGGGGTGTTCAGTACATGACCCCGTGTACCACCAGGGGAAAGTTTTGATGCAGCGCTCTGCTAGCTGGTGATGATGGACTTTGGCGTTTGGCCTGGCGTACCGTCCACACTCATCATCTCCTCGGTCTCTGTGCCCCTTCCCCATCGAGCGCTCGCTGAGCATTCTGCTTCACTGGCTTCCTAGCCCCCCGGGTGTGAGGCCAGACAGCACCACACCAATGAGCGAGGAGCCGTTCCTCCATTGTTCCACTCCGTTTGACAGCAAATTGTTCATATAATCTTATTCAATCTCTTTATTCCTACAAGACCTGTTAGAGCGGCTTGTGGTATGTTGTAGTATTGTCCACGGGTCTCATCCAGTAACTGTTTCTGGATTGATCACTTCTGTGTGACCTCATTTGTTACTGTGTGACATTAAAGGGTCATTCTTATTTTTTTTTTACTAATTCGGCTCTTAAAAATCCTAATTTCAGTTGTGGTGTGCAGTTAATGCTCCCTTTATACTGGTGAGAGGGATGCACTGCTCGTCATGTATGTTATAAATGCTTCCCTGCTTTGACAGCAAGCAGAGCTCTTGAAAATGGTGAGGAATTGCACATAATGTTTTAGAATATTCTTTTATAAAATTATTAAAGGGGTTTTCAGGGACCTCGATATTCAAGGCCTTTACTGAAAGGTGTTGTCCTGGCATTTAAAAGGCAAAAAAAAAGTATGATCAGGCGCAGTGAGACTGACTGGGCACTGTGCACACTGTCAGGATTCTGTCTTGTAAGTATACGATTTGTCTGTTGCTGGTCTTGTACCGCTGGCAGCTTTTCTGCTTCTATCAATGTTCTCCGTGGATGAGAAACTTGTCAGCACATGGCCCCAACAAACAAACGACTGCAGAAATGTAGCCATAGATTTAAAGATTATTTTCATCAAGCAGTAACATCCCTTTAATTGTCAGCCGGTCAGGACTCCTGAGCTCTCTTGTCATAGTGAATATTTATGTGTGCATTTAAAAAACAAAAACTTTATTTAGATGTGGTAGATAAACACTGTCCTCGGGCACGAGATTCCTGCTGACAGACGCCCAATATGAATTTCTGCCCATAGAAATGTGTGACGCTGGCAGAGACCACATTCCCAGAGCGTTGAATCAGCAGGGCCTTTCATGTCCCCCTGTAAACAATATGGCCTTGTTCTGTCCCTCCCCCGGAGAACAAATAGCCGCGGCTCAGTCCGGCCGCCCCCAGTAGGTGCTTTGTGTTGCGTGTAAATTGCGAGAAGCCCATTAACCACGGCTGAAATGTTTCTGTGCTGGATCCAGTTGCACAGACATGCTAATCTGCTTAGCAGCCTCTCACCACATCGGGCACGTCTCTGGCCTGGGTGCGTCGCCTGCCGGAAGATCTAGGCTCTGTGGGAATGGAGGACAGGTTACCCCACAGAGGGCTCTCTGCTGCTGCAGAACATGTTGGATGGGACTGTCCAGGACTTGTTTGTTTATGGTTCTTGTTATATCGCCAACATATTCCAGAGTGATGTATGCAGAATGTGGTCACTCAGAACTATAAGGTCTCCTGTGTATTATATATTGGCTTTTTAGGTTCTGACTTGTACAGCGCTTAAAGGGGTTGTCTGGCAAAAACAGGTTATAAATTATCCACAAGAAAATACAGTATGTTGATAAGTGGGGGTCCGATCGCTGGGACCCTCAATTGTCAGCAGATCGGGGAACTTTCATCCCTGTTACTTTGATCAGCGAAGTTATCAACCATCTTGAGGATAGATGATGGCTTGTTCTAGAAATCCCCTCTAATGGCCGACTTATTTCACTAGTGGCATATGTCAGCGGTATATCAACAATGCAAGCATAAATTGTGCTGTGACAGGGTCTTACAGAGGAGATCGAGGAGAATTTCTCCATCGTGAGATTGTCTGTGACTCTGTGTTGCCGCACAGTGCGGGGTCATTGCAAACATCTCTGCCATGTGCAGGAACTGTCAGAGGGGTCTACATTAATGGTGGTCCTCTTCACCTGTTAGAAGATCATCCCTCGCCCTGGAGGACCTATGCTGTCCTGCATTACACAGACATCCCATTGACTTAATAGGACACTGTGTAATACTGTGTTTTCCCTGAGGTGGCGCTGCGGGAAAATTGAACACTTAGGGTACTGTCACACAGTGCCATTTTGATCGCTACGACGGCACGATCCGTGACGTCGCAGCGATCGTATGATTATCGCTCCAGCGTCGTAGACTGCGGTCACACGTTGCAATCACGGCGCTGGAGCGATGCCGAAGTCCCCGGGTAACCAGGGTAAACATCGGGTTACTAAGCGCAGGGCCGCGCTTAGTAACCCGATGTTTACCCTGGTTACCAGCGTAAACGTAAAAAAAACAAACAGTACATACTTACATTCCGGTGTCTGTCCTCCGGCGTCTCAGCTTCTCTGCACTGTGTAAGCACAGCGGCCGGAAAGCAGAGCGGTGACGTCAGACGTCACCGCTGTGCACGCTTTCTGGCTGGCCGGCGCTCACAGTGCAGAGAAGCTGAGACGCCGGAGGACAGACACCGGAATGTGAGTATGTACTGTTTGTTTTTTTTACGTTTACGCTGGTAACCACGGTAAACATCGGGTTACTAAGCGCGGCCCTGCGCTTAGTTACCCGATGTTTACCCTGGTTACAAGCGAACACATCGCTGGATCGCTGTCACACACAACGATCCAGCAATGTCAGCGGGTGATCAAGCGACGAAAGAAAGTTCCATACGATCTGCTACGACGTACGATTCTCAGCAGGGTCCCTGATCGCTGCTGCGTGTCAGACACTGCGATATCGTAACGATATCACTAGAACGTCACGAATCGTACCGTCGTAGCGATCAAAATGGCACTGTGTGACGGTACCCTAACTGACAGGTTTCCCATCAGATTACAGCCAGTGCAGGGGGTCACGTTGTAATCTGCAGACCGTCACTCCCTGCGTCTAATAAGTGGAGGACTCCTTTAAGAACGTGTAACCGCCAGGAGAAATATGGTGGCTGTGAAGCGCACCTCCCGTCTTCATGCTGCACTTGCAGATTCTTTTGTTTTTCCTTTTCTGCTGCCCTAGATTTTCTCATTGCTCTCCTGTTTCTGCGCTGATTTGTGCAGGTCACATTTCACAGTTTTGCAGCGGCTTTGTGAGAGTCGCGTTTTCTTTGATTTGTGTCTTATTTTACAGCTATAAACATACAATGACATTCCCGTAAGACAGATGGGTAACCAGAGACGGTTTATTTTAGTGCTGGGCGGCACGATTATACAAAGCTGCAATATTAGGTTACCATCACACCAAATATTTTGGGCCCCTGAACATGTTCCCATCGTCACACCCAGGGCTGCAATTCTAGTTATCTCCACCCCAGTGCTAGCATTAGGGGACTGGTATTAGGCTGCTGCACAAACTTACATGTCGGGATGAGGGGTTTAATCTCGGGATTTGTGTGGTTTTCCAGCAATAAACCGAACTCATGGAATTTTTATTCCAGCCTCAAATTCTGGATCGCTGGGGGTCCACCAGCCACTATGGACTGGGAGTCACTTATTTGTTTATAACCCTTTAATAGCCAGTTGTTGGGGTTTTTTGGAATGGGAGCAACAAAGCTTGCAGGTCAATTTCCCATAGGGAAACCCTGATGTCATGTCGGGGTCACACAGATTTACCATGACGGGTGTAATCGAGTGCGGCACACAAATGCCTGCGCCGAGGTCTCGCACTCGGGTTATATGTGTCGTTTCTTTTTTCCCCTTTCTTACGGATGCCGTCAGCTCTCCCTGATGCTCTTAGGTGATTCGGTTTTAACATTGCTAAAAGGAATGAAAGACGACTCCTTGAAGTGAAGGAGGAAAAGGACTTTGAGAAGTTGCCGGCAGCAGAAGGAAACCCGTGGCTGGAATTTCAATGAGGCCACATTATTGCCTGTCTCACTGCAGGCTGCAACATGTGATGGGAGAATCAAAGGCTCCCGAATCCCACCCGGGACCCGGCGCCTCAGCCCTCCATCGCCTCCTTTACATTATTATGCTCTTTGTTGGTGTTGTGAGCAGCGAGCGAAAACCCAGCGCCGGGAATAATCTCAATACTTTATAAACGCTGCAGCTCTTTATCACTTGCCTCTTTTCTCAGTTTCAATCCTCACTTGCCCCATAGTTACAATCTAGGTGTCTCGGTGTCAAGGTGTTTTTTTGTCATTCAATTCTTTTTTTTTTTTCTTTTTCTAAAGACTCATTGAATGTTTGACCATCATTGTAAATGATGTGTGACCACATGGGAGAGATAGAAGGTGCTAAATGGAAATAATTTATCAGTAAGTTTGGACTTGTTGAGAAGATTAATTTGCAATGAGAAAATAGATTATAAACAAGTAATTTAGTATCGCATCCTGAATTGGGAAACACCAGGTAACGCCATCTTTCCAAAAATAGACAGTGAAGGAACAAAGCAGCATTTGATGGCTGCTCCATCGGCCCGGATCCCATCTGATCTTAAATATTACAGGACCCAATTTTCCCAGCAGATTCTTCTTTCGTTATATCCTGCACCCACGTCTTGCAGATTCTGCATGCATTGTTCATCAGAGGAAGAAAATGTCCAGCTTCACCGAATCCGTGAAAAAAAGGTTTCTTTATTCACAAACTTGTAACATAGAGAATACAAACTTCAGCACAAACCATATGGGTGTGAATCTCAACGCGTTTCTGGAGACTAAGCTCCCTTAAGGTACCTTCACACGAAACGACTTTGTAACGATATCGCTAGCGATCCGTGACGTTGCAGCGTCCTGGCTAGCGATATCGTTTAGTTTGACACGCAGCAGCGATCAGGATCCTGCTGTGATGTCGCTGGTCACTGAATAAAGTTCAGAACTTTATTTGGTCGTCCGATCGCCGTGTATCGTTGTGTTTGAAAGCAAAAGCAACGATACCAGCGATATTTTACACTGGTAACCAGGGAAAACATCGGGTTACTAAGCGCAGGGCCGCGCTTAGCAACCCGATGTTTACCCTGGTTACCAGTGTAAAATGTAAAAAAAACAAACAGTACATACTTACATTCGCATCCCCCGCCGTCTGCTTCCCACACTGACTGAGCGCCGCAAAGTGAAAGTGAAAGCACAGCACAGCGGTGACGTCACCGCTGTGCCCTGCTACTGCCGGCGCTCAGTCAGTCAGTCAGTGCAGGAAGCGGACGCCGGGGGATGCGAATGTAAGTATGTACTGTTTGTTTTTTTTACATTTTACGCTGGTAACCAGGGTAAACATCGGTTTACTAAGCGCGGCCCTGCGCTTAGCAACCCGATGTTTACCCTGGTTACCCGGGGACCTCGGCATCGTTGGTCGCTGGAGAGCGGTCTGTGTGACAGCTCTCCAGCGATCAAACAGCGACGCTGCAGCGATCGGCATCGTTGTCGCTATCGCTGCAGCGTCGTTTCGTGTGAAGGTACCTTTAATCATGACATGATTAACATAACATGTCATGGTTAAGGGAGCTTAGTCTCCAGAAACGCGTTGAGATTCACACCCAAATGGTTTGTGCTGAAGTTTATATCCTCTATGTTACAAGTTTGTGAATAAAGAAACCTTTTTTTCACGGATTCGGTGAAGCTGGACATTTTCTTCTTTTGGATTCTACACGCCTGGACACAGGGGGTCCGTGCTCCTGAAGCTCAGCTTATGCATCACGGGTGAGCTGGTTTATATTTCTTCTCCTCATTGTTCATCAGAGACCAATGTTCCCCAAAATGTAAGCTTCTTTTGTGTATGTACAGTTGCTCAGAATATTAGTTTGGCGCGAGGCCTGAATCTGCTGTGTGTGCCTCACCCTGCACAGATCCAATATTACAGGAGAAGGCAATTTTACAGATCCCTGTACCGGCTGCAGCAATCCCCGTGCATGTCTGGAAGCACAGCATGGAGTCGTTCTCCTAAACCTCTACCTGTAAGCTATGTTCACATTTGCATTTTTGTTGCTTTCTTGTGCAAATTTTAAGCTGCGTTTTGGAGTACCAGCAAAAGCTTATGAGATTTCAGAAATCTCACGCGCACACACACTGTTTTTTTGCCCTGACTGAATTGGAAAACTGCTGCTTTTTTTTTTTTTTAAAGCTGCTGCATGTCACTTTCTGCGTTTTTTTCACCCATATGAAACAATGGGTAAGTGCAAAAATGCAGCAAAACAAACGCAGGTGTCAGTTTTTGCATAGTTTTTGGTGCAAAAACTTTAGATACATCATGATTTGGGGGGGGGCACTACAATTTATCAACATGCAAGAGACAGCAAAAACTCAGGAGAACCTGCATTTTATTGTTCTCTCAATCCATCAGAACACCCTCGCTTGGCCAAATAATTAACCCACAAGATACATACCTTCCAATGATCTGTCACGTCCAACGAGGTAATCCATCTGAAGGGGTTAATTATTTTACAGCCATGAGCTGCGCTAAAGCACTCGCTCGTGGTTGTAATCCCCGGGTAATGAAAGGAAATCTGAGTGATCTGTACTTACATTGAGTCGCGGTGAGGCGCCCTCTGGTGGATGTTCTCATGAACTGGAGCCTTGGAAAAGTTCCCACGCTCGAGTTCATATGAGTTCATCCACCAGAGGGCGCCTCACCGCGACTCAATGTAAGTACAGATCACACAGATTTCCTTTCATTACCCGGGGATTACAACCACGAGCGAGTGCTTTAGCGCAGCTCATGGCTGTAAAATAATTAACCCCTTCAGATGGATTACCTCGTTGGACGTGACAGATCATTGGAAGGTATGTATCTTGTGGGTTAATTATTTTGCCAAGCGAGGGTGTTCTGATGGATTGAGAGAACAATAAAATACTAAAACAACCTGTGTGTTTATTTCATTAAAATAATTTTTAATAATGTCTGTGTGTGTTTTTTAACCCTTTCTTACAATTGGATTAATAATGGATAGGTGTCATAATTGACGCCTCTCCATTATTAATCTGGCTTAATGTCACCTTACAATAGCAAGGTGGCATTAACCCTTCATTACCCCACATCCCACCGCTACACGGGAGTGGGAAGAGAGTGGCCAAGTGCCAGAATAGGCGCATCTTCCAGATGTGCCTTTTCTGGGGTGGCTGGGGGCAGATGTTTTTAGCCACGGGGGGGGGGGGGGGGGGGGGGGGTGCAATAACCATGGACCCTCTCCTGGCTATTAATATCTGCCCTCAGTCACTGGCTTTACCACTCTGGCGGAGAAAATTGCGCGGGAGCCCACGCCAATTTTTTACGCCATTTAACCCTTTATTTGAGCAGCTACAGCGGCCAAATTTTGCACATACACACTACTAACATTAGTAGCGTGGAATATGCAAAAAAAAGGGGGATATGAGATGGTTTACTGTATGTAAACCATGTCTCATATCCTGTCGGGTTTGTGAAGGAGAAATGAGAAGCCGGCAATTGAATTACCGGCTTTTCTATAGAACACCGCTGCGTATTTCTCGCAATGCACACGCATGGTCCGTGTGTAATTCGATTTATTCTCGCCCCCATAGACTTTCATTGGCGAGTCTCGGCCGAGATACGCTGACAATCGCAGCATGCTGCGAGTTCCCTCGGATCCGAAATACGGTGGAGAAAATATCGGATGATGGGAGCTGGACCATAGATTAACATTGGGCCGAGTGCTATGCGATTTTTTTATCGCATAGCACTCGTCCGTATTACGGTCTAGTGTGACCCCGGCCTTAGAATCCAACTTCTCTGGGTCAGTTCTGATAGCTTGATCCCTCTGTTGCAGTCCTCTCCTCATTGTTCCATTACTATATAACCGCTCTCTTTAGCCTCCATTTAGTGGATAATTGGGGCTTAAGGGTTAATAATTAGAAGGCGAGGAGTGCAGGCATTAGAGGCGAGTATGTACTTGTCTTATTAAGGTTTATGTCTCGGAGGAACTGTTAAGACCCCCCCACCCCCGTGTCTGGCTTTTATTTACTCGGCTAATAATTGCCGTTCATCCCACATATTATCATCCTCACAATGAGGTCACTGCTCTGGCTCTACCCCCCTGATCAGAGCTGTTCTCTTGATAGCGCTGATGCATGTGCCCACCGGCCTCCTTCCTTTTCTGGGGGTCTCCTGGGAGCAAATAAAACCCACCAGCCGATTGTGCCTTCTCCGTACAAGGCCCGGTCTCAGAGTTGCGCTTGTTAGTAGGAAGCCTTGTCTTTCACACCAATTTCCCTGTGCCACAATGGATGGAGATCTCTGTGCGTGATCTAGAACATCTGGTCGGGAAGCTCATGTAAAGCCCATCAGATGTACCCAGCGAGACCCTGCCCAGCGGGGGCATGTGTGGATGGCGTCATTATATTCATATACCCATAGACAGGCTTTATTTGTGCACATTCACCTTTTTTTGTGCACGTAATTGACACGATGGAGTAAAGTGACCATTGCTGCTTAACTACTGCCTCATCAGGCCCCTTTAAATGTGGCGTCATAATATCTCTCTTGCTGCAAGTTCCCGTGGTCTTTGTGGACCTTCCATAGACCTCGGAGGAGATGGTCATGCAAGAGTCGTTTCCGTCTGAGCGCTCCTGTAAGCCCGGCTGTCACTTCTAATAATGTTTTCTCAGGCTGGCGTTGCCCGCAGACATTAATTGCTCAAGACAGCAATTTATTTATTTTTTAATAGCAGACAGCTGCCAAATGCGGTTAACTGCTCATACGTGGAGCTCGAGGTGACCGGCGGTGAAACCTCTCTGTCCTCTATACCAGGAGGCCATGATGTATTAGGAAGGCGGTAAACATTTCAGCTCTATCCGTCCTCAGAATAAAGCCGGAGAGGCTGCAGGGAATCCTGGGTGTATGCGGTGGGTCCCATTAACCTCGTCGCTACGTGTCTAGTCCTGTACAACCGGCTGCTGCTCAGATGAAACAAACACTTGATCAAACAGAAGGCTCGGCTGAGTTTCTATGCCCGTATAGACGACTATTATGTGTATAACACCTGGTAGCCCTGTGCTCATGATTGTGGATGGTAGATTGGGCCAGGGAGAAAAAAAAATGGCTGCTGACTGACATCCTCTTATTTCACTAGTTCATGTTCTGCTCAGCACCAGGAGAATCCATTTAAGGGAACCTGTCTTAAATTCATGCTGCTAGAAGCACTGGCACCATGGATCGGAGTCTGTACATGTACTGGGAAGCCCCCCATGGACTATAGGGAAAGATATGACTAGTCGGGTGACTGACAGGTCTCTAGCTATATACACACATGGGAAAGACCTGTCAATCAACTCTCAGGTAGAGGGAAGCTGGGGGAAGCGCTTTGGACTAGTTGGGTCCCTCCCAATAGTCCGCAGCCGGCTTTTCAAAGTATGTTCTCTCTGAAGCATCGGAGAGTAAAATATACATTGTGCATCCAGACTCTGATTCCCGGTGACTTTGGTTCAGGCCAATTGCACCTTGTTTGCTGCCTAAAGATTAGTGTTAATGGCCATTCGCCTCCCGCACCATTTGCACTGGCCTCTATAAAAGACCCTTAGGGTCACACTGCGGATTTTGCTGCGGATCCGCAGCGGTTTTGACGCTGCGGATTTGCAGCTGTTTTCCATGCGGTGTACAGTACCATGTAAACCTATGGAAAACAAAATCCTCAGTGCACATGCTGCGGAAAAAAATGCGCGGAAACGCTGCGATGTTTTTATTCCTCAGCATGTCAATTCTTTGTGCGGATTCCGCTGCGGTTTACACCTGCTCCTCAATAGGAATCTGCAGGTGTAAAACCGTAGGTGGAATCCACACAAAACCAGCGGTAATTCTGCAGTAAATCCGCAGGTAATCCGCAGTGCGGTTTACCTGCAGATTTACAAAAACAGGTGCGGAAAAATCCGCAGAGATCCCACCTACATGTGCACATACCCTAAATCAGTATTGATTGACTTGGAATATTGTCACATGCCATCATTGCAGCTTTAAAGTTCCTGTACCCATTAGCCTAATGCATGTAGAAAAGCCGCGGAGACACCATCACGTGTTTCTCAACGCAAGCAATGAATAGCCAGGTCTTTCACCGGGAAGGAACAACCACGGGAAGGGCAGCATCCAATAAAGGAAAACCACCTATGCCAAAACATGGTATTCATCCATATGTTTTGATCTCCCCGAAGTCATTCACCCTTATGTTTATAGTCCTTTCACTAGGCACTGCTCCTAGTAGCCAATTTCCTACTCCACACTGATGAGGGGCAAATACCCCGAAACAGCTGTCTGTGGATGGATACCATGTTTTGGCATAGGTGGTTTTCCTTTATTGGATGCTGCCCTTCCCGTGGTTGTTCCTTCCTGGTGAAAGACCTGGCTATTCATTGCTTGCGTTGAGAAACACGTGATGGTGTCTCTGCGGCTTTTCTACATGCATTTGCATATTTCCCTTAAGGGATGGGGGCAGTGTTCTGGATCACTGCGTTGAGAAACACGTGATGGTGTCTCTGTGGTGTTGGATGTTTTGATCTCCCCGAGGTCATTCATCCTTATGTTTATACCCATTAGCCTAATGTCGGCTGAACCCACTGATATAGAAGATATTCGAATGTGTCCCCTATAGATGATGTTTGGGGACAGGAGCGTATGGTATGTCCCATTTCAGACTGCTGATCCTTTTTGTTCTCGGCGAGATTAGCCACCACCAGAGGAGTCTCTCATCGAGAAGAAAAGAGTGCTCGGCAGAACGAGCGCCCTCTGGGGAGGAAGAGATGGTGGTCATACTATTTGGCCAACTGCTATCTAAAGTATAGTGAGGACTTAAAGGGGTTTCCCTTTTTTTAAAAAAAAAACCAAACAAGTAAACTAACTGTGCTTGATTTGCTTTCCATAGGTCTCGGTGCGGGACCCAGGGAGGGTAAGTCAAGCACAGTTGTGGTTTTCTTTGGTTAAAATAAATCAGGGGTTACTTGGCAGAGCAGTGTTAAAATTGGTGGTCAGCACTTTGCTCCTTTCATATCGACTCACAATCAAGCTGCCACATAATGAACCTAGTTGATTGCCAATGCAAGGCCCTGCTCACTAACATGATAGCAAGAAGCGCCGAGTCATCTGTTGCCCCCTGAAACATTTAATTTGTTCTGTAGAACTGGATGTTAATTGGACAAAGGCTGCTCCTCTGTTCACAGGTACACGTGAACGATCCTTCACCACAGCCTATGGAAAGGAGGAAAAGGAGACACAACCACAATGTCCGCATAGGTCTCTGTGTGAAGCCAATGTTTTAAACTGGTCTATGTGAAGCCAATGCGCTGCCTGTCACAGAATGTTCTATACTGGTCTATGTGATGCCAACGTTGCCTGTCACATAATGTTCTATACTGGTCTATGTGAAGCCAATGTTGCCTGTCACAGAATGTTCTATACTGGTCTATGTGAATCCAATGTTCTATGCTGGTCTATACTGGTCTATGTGAAGCCAATGCGCTATCTGTCACAGAATGTTCTGTACTGGTCTATACTGGTTGAAGTGATGCTGAACTCTGACCTGATGTCAATGAAATATGTCGCCCTTTGCTTTTCTTATTGAGTTTGTGGTCAAGTTGCTTTTTATTGTATTTATTATAACAATAATTGCTTTTCATTTTCATTTTTTGTTTCATTTCTAAAGTACACTTGTCACCACTAGTCTTCTGCAAACTACATGTATGAGCCCCCTGAAATGTTAGAATGAGGGGATTGAGTCCTGTCCGCCCGCCGTGGGGCGCTCCCTGAAGACATATAGATATATGTAATTATTATACATCTACCAGAACTTAATGTTGTGGGTGTGTGATGTGCAGCTGGGGATTTGGAGCTCTGTTTCAGAATCTGAGCCCATTTCCTGTCACCTAGAACATGGATTGTCCTTTCAGCCCAGTCTCCTCCAATGTCAGTGGGCACTTCTGGACTCCCATAAAACTTTTCGGAACTGTTTGGCGTTGGCCATCAAGTGGCTTTCCAGGTGACGGGGGCACTTTAACCCTTTCTGCCATGGCATGTGATGCTTCCTCCCACTCTGAATGGCAGGAACGTTACTTTGCGGAGCACGTTGTGTACATGAGCTGTTGTGTTACTTGTTCTTCTTCAGCCTTTGTTTAGCAGCAGAGGACACGGCAGGTATACTGGCTGCTAATTGTGTGTGTTTCTCTGACCGTCCCTTCTCTCCCCATTACTGACACAGGTTTATCTTTTTTCCCTTTAGAGAGTTTTGAGGTGACAGTCACCAAAGAAGGTGATAACGGGTTCTTTCTATCCTCTTATGACTTATTAACCCACTAACTTTTTGGTTCTGAAAATGGGGAATCAGCACTTGACTCCTTCAGGGCCATTCAATTTCGCAATGTGGCTATTGCTGTTGAGTACTGGCTCTGAAGGGGTTAAACAGAAGATACTCTGATCCCTTTTTATGATCTTCTGTTTTTTATTGTTTCTCTTATGTGTTACTTTTTTGTTAAGTTTATATTTTGATATCAAAATGAATTGCTATGTAACCCCCATTGGTTAGAAATATCGAGCCGTCAGACATCCATTTCAGGAAAGGAAAATGGAAAATTCTGGAAGTGTAGTGAGTTTGTCTTTTATCCGGTCATTAGTACGATATCTGCACTACACTTGTACCAGGACCCCACAGTGATCAAGCCCTTTATTTCTGTCTCTTCTGTGCCCCATCAGGAGCACACAGAGCCCATCCCCCATATCCACATCTATATTATACAGTATCAGGACCATGCGGAGCCCATCTCCCGTATCCACATCTATATTATACAGTATCAGGACCACACGGAGCCCATCCCCCATATCCACATCTATATTATACAGTATCAGGACCATGCGGAGCCCATCCCCCGTATCCACATCCATATTATACAGTATCAGGACCACACGGAGCCCATCCCCCGTATCCACATCTATATTATACAGTATCAGGAGCACACGGAGCCCATCCCTCATATCCACATCCATATTGTACAGTATCAGGACCACACGGAGCCCATCCCCTGTATCCACATCTATATTATACAGTATCAGGACCACACGGAGCCCATCCCCCGTATCCACATCTATATTATACAGTATCAGGACCACATGGAGCCCATCCCCCATATCCACATCTATATTATACAGTATCAGGACCATGCGGAGCCCATCCCCCGTATCCACATCCATATTATACAGTATCAGGACCACACGGAGCCCATCCCCCATATCCACATCTATATTATACAGTATCAGGACCACGCGGAGCCCATCCCCCGTATCCACATCCATATTATACAGTATCAGGACCACACGGAGCCCATCCCCCATATCCACATCTATATTATACAGTATCAGGAGCACACGGAGCCCATCCCTCATATCCACATCCATATTGTACAGTATCAGGAGCACACAGAGCCCATCCCCCATATCCACATCTATATTATACAGTATCAGGACCATGCGGAGCCCATCCCCCTTATCCACATCTATATTATACAGTATCAGGACCACACGGAGCCCATCCCCCGTATCCACATCTATATTATACAGTATCAGGACCACACAGAGCCCATCCCCCATATCCACATCTATATTATACAGTATCAGGACCACGCGGAGCCCATCCCCCGTATCCACATCTATATTATACAGTATCAGGACCACACGGAGCCCATCCCCCGTATCCACATCTATATTATACAGTATGAGGACCACGCGGAGCCCATCCCCCATATCCACTTCCATATTATACAGTATCAGGACCACGCGGAGCACATCCCCCGTATCCACATCCATACTATACAGTATCAGGACCACGCGGAGCACATCCCCCATATCCACATCCATATTATACAGTATCAGGACCACGCGGAGCCCATCCCACATATCCACTTCCATATTATACAGTATCAGGACCACACGGAGCCCATCCCCCATATCCACATCCATATTATATAGTATGAGGACCACACAGAGCCCATCCCCCATATCCACATCCATATTATATAGTATGAGGACCACACAGAGCCCATCCCCCATATCCACATCCATATTATACAGTATCAGGACCACACGGAGCCCATCCCCCGTATCCACATCCATATTATACAGTATGAGGACCACACGGAGCCCATCCCCCGTATCTACATCCATATTATACAGTATCAGGACCACGTGGAGCCCATCCCCCCCCGTATCCACATCTATATTATACAGTATGAGGACCACACGGAGCCCATCCCCCGTATCCACATCCATATTATATAGTATGAGGACCACACAGAGCCCATCCCCCGTATCCACATCCATATTATACAGTATCAGGACCACACAGAGCCCATCCCCCATATCCACATCCATATTATACAGTATCAGGACCACACAGAGCCCATCCCCCATATCCACATCCATATTATACAGTATCAGGACCACACAGAGCCCATCCCCCATATCCACATCCATATTATACAGTATCAGGACCACACGGAGCCCATCCCCCCGTATCCACATCTATATTATACAGTATGAGGACCACACGGAGCCCATCCCCCGTATCCACATCCATATTATACAGTATCAGGACCACACAGAGCCCATCCCCCATATCCACATCCATATTATACAGTATCAGGACCACACGGAGCCCATCCCCCCGTATCCACATCTATATTATACAGTATGAGGACCACACGGAGCCCATCCCCCATATCCACATCCATATTATATAGTATGAGGACCACACGGAGCCCATCCCCCGTATCCACATCCATATTATATAGTATGAGGACCACACGGAGCCCATCCCCCCCGTATCCACATCCATATTATACAGTATCAGGACCACGTGGAGCCCATCCCCCCCGTATCCACATCTATATTATACAGTATGAGGACCACACGGAGCCCATCCCCCATACCCACATCTATATTATACAGTATCAGGAGCACACGGAGCCCATCCCCCGTATCCAAACGGTACCAGTATCAGGACCACACAGAGCCCATGCCACGTATCCATACGGTACCAGTATTAGGGTCACACGGAGCCCATCCCCCGTATCCACATCCATACGGTACCAGGATCAGGACCGCACGGAGCCCATCCCCCATATCCATACGGTACCAGTATCAGGACCACATGGAGCCCATCCCCCGTATCCATACGGTACCAGTATCAGGACCACACGGAGCCCATCCCCCGTATCCATACGGTACCAGTATCAGGACCACACGGAGCCCATCCCCCGTATCCATACGGTACCAGTATCAGGACCACACGGAGCCCATCCCCCGTATCCATACGGTACCAGTATCAGGACCACACGGAGCCCATCCCCCGTATCCATACGGTACCAGTATCAGGACCACACGGAGCCCATCCCCCGTATCCATACGGTACCAGTATCAGGACCACACGGAGCCCATCCCCCGTATCCATACGGTACCAGTATCAGGACCACACGGAGCCCATCCCCGTATCCATACGGTACCAGTATCAGGACCACACGGAGCCCATCCAGTATAATGTCCCTGCACAGCCGTATTCACTGCTCTGGGCAATCATCGCCTCCTGTATACTGGGAGCTTATACTGGAAGATGTGGGATGGGAAGGAGCAGCTCCAGGGTCTTATCACATATCACCACTCACTTCAGCTGAACAGGGTTACAAGACTTGCTGTTCTATGCTGAGACTTGTAGTACCACCACAGCCTGCTCTCGATGGCGCACACAGCACAGAGGCCTCACGTAGCCACCTGTTATTAAACATTTGCATGAACCTGACGATGAGACCGGAGACGAGGAGTCTGCGATCTGCGTAGAACCCAGTGATACACGTCCTGTATAGGCAGCAGGTTATAAACCGTCTATTCCTCAGCCGGCCTCTTGAAATGGATGTCTGAGCTACGGATATTTCTGTTTTCTCCCATGAGTTATTTTGCATTTGATTCCCTAATTTTAGCCAGGTTCATTGCACAGGAAGACTTCATCTTATGACTTGCTGTCTTATATTTTTTTTTTATCCGGGCCCATGAAACCAATTTTCTTGGTGATAGACTTGCCATGAATCAGTGGAGCTGAAGCTTCCTCATCTCTCCCCCAGCTCTGCTTTATAACCGTCTGCCCAATTGCCTGGCAGAGCCCTAGCCCCCCGGCGTGCGCCCACCAGCCGCCTCGGCTGCATGCCGTTTATTTTATTTTCTGTTTGTTTGTTTTTCTTCTTTTTTAGTGTAAATCTCAAGTACTCCTGTGAAATGCCTGTCTACATACGTCTCTCTTTTATTTTTTCTCTCTTTGTATTCCTGCATGAATGGATGCCAGATACTGAACTTGCTTGAAAGGCAGGCACCTGCTTCTGTTAACAACAGTACGGACTTCACCCCATCTATTAAAGCACAGTGCTTCTGCCTTGTCCACAGACCCTCACACCCCCTGGCTGCCAAATTGTCATATTTTATTTCTTCTTTTTGGTTATGTCTCTATATCCTGTGTTGATATTTCTCCCCCACATAGTGCACGATGTTAAGCCTTTTTCTGCTCTGTTGCCCAATTTTTAGGGGATCACAGCAGCGGAAGGGTTAAGTGTGAGCTAGTTTCAGCTTCTAATTTTTTATTTTTCCCCATCCCTGTCTTTTTATATTTGCTTGTGGTGTTTCCAGGAGAGATCTGCGGCTTTAAGATCCACGACCAGGATGTGCCATTCGAGGCCATGGTGGTGGATAAATCCACTGGCGAGGGTGTGATTCGCTCCACCAAGAAGCTGGACTGCGAATTGCAGAAGGACTACACCTTCACCATCCAAGCCTACGACTGCGGCAAAGGACCAGACGGCTCGAACGCAAAAAAATCACACAAGTAAGAAGGAAAAACAAAAATAAATAGAAAAATCAAGAGACGATCAAGTATTTTTGTGCTTCTAAGATTTCCAGGTTTCTAAAAAGTTTCTGTTTTTAAAGCTACCAGTTGGAAGCCATACGTGCCGCTGGGATCCGGCCTCCTCTGTTCCAGGGCTGCCACCACAATGATCTCGATCAGACCAGACGTCATGATGTCCTGACCCTGCCAGGGGCTTCATTAGTCCGGTCCTTGGTAGTCAAGATCTCATCATGTTCGGTCACAAAGTTAGCTTCCCCTGGTAGCTTTATTTAAAAAAAAAAAAAAAAAAAGAAAATCCCTTTACGAATTTGCGGCATCCCCTGATGTCTTCTGTCAGGGCGTCTCCTTCCACCGGAACCTTTTGTAATGCTATGCTAACTTTTCTGCAGCCAAAAAAAATGCAGTTTTTGCAGCGTTTTTTTAGCTGCATTTTTGGTGCGAATTACATGAGTGCTTTCCCTACTGTACATGTTTAATTAAGTTAGTTTTAGTCACTAAAGTTGCAGCAAAATCTGCCTTGAGCGGTGTTTTTGAAGCATGTTTTCATTTTCTCTTCGCTTTCTATGAATGACAAAATGCTGCAGAAACGCTGAAAGAATTACCGTAATGCTGCAGAGTTAAAAAACACAGTTCTCAAATTCAGTCTAGAAAAAAAATCCGTGTGAAATCTCAGCTTCTGCTGGTACTGTAAAATGCAGCTTCGTATTTATCTTATCTATAGAGAGAGATAGCGTTTCTGCAGCATTTTTTCATTCATAGAAATATACATTTATGAACATACTGAATCAGCCAGCGTGACCATATGATGATGGACCATTCAGCTGGCTGCCTCCTGCAAGCCTAGAAGGTGTCCCCCCTATGGTGGTCCCCATCGCTGCAGTGACTATTGGGGCAGTAGTCTGACATTACCCGCAGATATTTCTCTTTCCATCCGTGGAAGGGTCATCACCACGGCCCCATGACTGTAAAGTAAAGTGGCCATGCATAATTAATGGAGGACGTGATGCTGATATTTCTGCAGCTGTTATAAAACCTGTTTTGTGTCATTAATGTTTAAAAGGTCGTTTTGTGAATCATGTAAAGTGATTTCTGCACATAATTGGCTACGCGGCTCTGCTCACTTCACGTCTTGTCTGTCTGTGCTCTGCCTCACGGACACGTCTGTTCATTGAATAACAGGCACCTTTAAGTGCCAACAAAGCCCCAAAAATGCATATAGTTCTTATGTAGCACCCCAGTAGTCGCTCCTTAGATTTTAGTGATGTATTCTTGCGCCATCTGAAGTGATGAAGACCTGACGAGCGATCACCATGGGCGTATGGTCCCTACAAATTCTGATGTTCCATTTGTGGTACTGGCGTTTTCATAGTTATTGGATGCCCGCTGTGCCCCTTCAGGAATCGGTGCCAGGTGTTCCCGTTACCTTGGCACCCCCTATAGTAACACAGGCACCGGCGTGCAGTGTGGCATTATTTTGTCCCTTCTGCTTGTGCAGATCTTTTGCGGTGGTTTACGTGTCGCATTGCTCTACTTATAAAAGATTATTAATATTTTCAGTGCCTGGTTGTACAAATCAGCAGCAAGATTTTTTTTTTTGTCAGAGGGAACCAGCGGGACCCGTTCATCAGAGGCTCTTTTCCAGTAATTAGGCGTCCTGCTGATCTCATGGCAATAATGTTATTACCTCTCTGCAGGGCAACCGTGCACATCCAAGTGAATGACGTGAATGAGTACGCACCGGTGTTTAAGGAGAAGTCCTACAAGGCCACCGTCATCGAGGGGAAGAAGTACGACAATATCCTGAAGGTGGAGGCTGTGGATGCCGACTGCTCCCCTCAGTTCAGCCAGATCTGCAGCTATGACATTGTCACTCCTGATGTTCCCTTCACTGTTGATAAAGACGGTAAGCGCCCGATCACAAGCTCCAGTTGTCACTTTCTGCCAGGTCTTCTTGTCCTTTCTCTGCCGTAAGTAGCATCTAATGGACCCTTCTGATAATTGGGAACGTGCTCCCAGAAACACTCGTTTCTTGATAATCTGCAAGTGTACACAGGCTGCCGGTCCCCGATGAATGAGCAAAACGCTCTGGTGAAATATACTGCATCATTCTCGGCAGCACATCGTCCTGTGTAAACAGTACGTACTGCTGAGAACAATGTTATTGTGTGTGCATAGAACAGTCGTATCAACGATCGTTCTGTGCACACAGAGGAACGGTCGGCCTGTGCATACAGGTAAATGATCTCTTTCACGTAGACTATCAGCGGTCACTTAATGGCCACGTTTCAGACAGCCAGTGTAAACACATCCTTCAGGACCGTGTGTGGAATTTGGACAGAATCAGGGAGTTGCGAGCCACCGGCCATTATCTTCTGGGATAGGGTCCGCGGACACCCACATATTGTCACAACTCCCGTACAATGTGCCAGTCGGAAACCTTGATGCAGATTTTTATGTTTAGCGAGTTTGTATTGAATTTGTCAGAAAAGTTTGATAATAATCTGACAAACAAAATAGATTAGCGAGTAACCAAAAAACAAGGAGCACGGCGACAAATGTAATGCAGGGATATAAAAAGATGCCTGAAACGAGGTGACTCCAAAACCAATCAACTCGTCGTCAGGCAAAAGCCTTCAGTCTACGGAGAAGGATAAGACTTTTATTTTCCCTTGGTTTGATGTCCTCAGGTTACATCAAGAACACAGAGAAGCTGAATTATGGAAAAGAACGTCAGTATAAGCTCACAGTCACCGCCTACGACTGCGGGAAGAAGCGGGCGAGCGAGGACATCCTGGTCAAGATCAACATTAAACCAACATGTAAAGCAAGTTTGCAAGGTGGGTGATTTCCTGGAAGGCATGGCTTGTACTTGTGGTTCTTCTTATCTTTGCACAGTCTGAGAAATGAGAACATTGCTGCACCGACATACTGCAAAATTGGAGGACATGAGGGTCGGTACTGTTAGCAGTTTCTGTGGTTCTGTTGCAGGTTGGAGTAAGAGGATAGAGTACGAGCCCGGCACTGGGTCCCTGGCGCTGTTCCCTGGGATGCACCTGGAGACATGCGATGAGCCCATCACATCCATTCAGGCCACAGTACAACTGGAAACCAGTCACATCGGCAAGGGGTGCGACCGAGATACCTATTCGGAGAAGTCTATTCACAGGCTATGCGGTAAGAGCCAGAAGCCATTGTGTTATGATTTTAGGGTCATTTTATGAAATTCCGGAGTGGGGGGACCGAGACCTCACACGTGTAGGGCGTCTACAAACAGGGTTCAGATGGCTGTAGTAACGATCGCCCCAGTCCCATCTGCAAATTGAGCATGTGGCTGGGTCTGTGCTCTCAAACGCATCGCAGATAGTGCAGGAGCTGCCATTACATGCGCTCTTCTGATCCATAAAACCTGCATGCTCACATGTACCAGCAGATGCCCCGGATGAGATGTGATTGTGGCGTTATCAAACCCTCCCCCCAGTATTCCCATTAGTTCAGGGCATCGGTCGATTTTTAGTGAAGAGTAACTTGCATATTTTTTTTTTTCTAGTTTAGGTCCCCATGAAAATTATCACATTTAATACAGTTTAGATGTGACAATATTAATTGCCATTTACTAATTATTATTTTTATTCTAGGTGCTTCATCCAGCACCGCCGAGCTGCTGCCTTCTCCCAGTAACGCTGCCAACTGGACTGTGGGGCTGTCCACCGACAACGGCCATGACAGTGACCAGATGTTTGAGTTCAATGGCACACAAGCCATCAAGGTTCCGGATGGGATTGTTACTGCCGACCTGAAGGAGCCATTTGTCATATCCGTGTGGATGAGGCACGGACCAGGAGGACGCGACAAGGAGACGATCCTGTGTAATTCTGACAAGACAGGTACTGGATCCCCCCGTCTACGATGTCTGGATCAGGGACGTGGCTCTGCATTAGGTGCAGATCTCAGGAACATATGCAAAAAATCTCTATTTACATATATCAAAAGAATCTATATTTGCAGTCTCTGCCATCTGTAGCAGTCTGAGCCTTGTAGTTCCACAACCACTGATAATCTAGAGCTCGGTATGCCTCCGACCAGGTGGGAAGCTTAGGCAGACGTAGAGGATAGTGCCGGCACCCTGGCTGCTTGCGGTAACCTCATATTGTAGTGATGTATCCCGGCTCCGGCTTATTGATGTGCCATATAGCAGGGATTGATTTCTGTTTCCATGACGAGTTGCGAGCCTCAGAGGCCTGGATACTGCAATGCAGCAATTATCTTGGTGACATTATATCTGCCAGCAAGCCGCCTTATTGACGCGTTCTTATGTTTGCAAAACGACCCCCTGAATTACACCCATGTACATAGACCTAGTGCATGACAAAATGCTGCTGCTTTCACTAATATAATTGCTGTGATTCCTGCGTCACCGATTTTTGTACAGTTTGCTGTATTGCTGGTTTGTCTTGTGCACCGTGTAGCAGCGTACATGGTCCGTGGGCGGATGGAAAGCTGCTCGTGCTTATTATCTGCAGTGCCGGGGAGAGGAGCAGAAGGTTGGCTATGGCTTCACTTCTGCGTCCACCTGAGCTGCTGCACAGAGGAGGCATTGATCTGACGGCACATTAATGGAGGAGCACAGAGCCCTGTTGTCTGTGGGAAGCGAAATGTGACCCCATGCGATCCCTGCCCTCCATTAATAGACTTTTAATTTATTTATTTTTTTTACTAAAAATAAGTAAACCGAGCTCTGCTTGTGTCTCTCGGGAAAACGGATGCATGAGACTCAATCCTAGGAAAGTAGTTTTTCTCCTTCGCCTCATTGGGGGACACAGACCGTGGGTGTATGCTGCTGCTACTAGGAGGCTGACACTAAGTGATACAAAGAAAGTTCGCTCCTCCCCTGCAGTATACACCCTCCTGCTGGCTCTCAGCTAACCAGTTCTTGCTTAGTGTCTTAAGGAGGCACTTGGGTCTGTTTTCAGACCCCAACATTTTTTTTTTTTTATTTTCTGTAAATTTTTATTTTTTAATTAACGGAGTGAAGGGGGCAACGGATTCCTTTCTAGGGTCCGCTCTCCCCCGAACCATCAACAGGCAAGCACGGCGAGTATACCTCCCCGTACCTTTCCTGCGACGACTGGGGCACGCCTAATCTACGCTAGGGCGACGGTTCCTATATGGTCCCGATCTCCCCCTGTAAGATGGCGAGCACATAGAAGTATACCTCTTATGTGCATCTCCCGGGCTCCTCCGCAATTAAGCCCTCACTTGTTGGCGTCATGTAGTCCCCACAGTAGCCGTAAGCCCCATGCGGCAGGCAGATATGAAGATGGCAGAGGCTCTCCATCCCCCAGCCAAGGGAGGATCGATTGAGCTTATTCCCTCGCAATAGAGGCTGCATCTCTGCTCGGTGGTGGTGAGTAGTTTCCTTCCTCACGCTGCCTGCGTGGAAGGTGCGGTCCTGGTCCCTGGCAGGCTCCATAAATTTAGTCCCCGGCTTTTTCAGCCAGACTAGGCCGCAGTTGATGTCCCCGCCAACCGCCGGAGCTTTCAGTTGCGATGGTGCCTTCACGGTCCCAATCTCCCCACACCAGCAGCAGGCGACCACATGCAGTGTCTCCTCCATGTATCCTCTCCTGGAGCCAGGCCTAATGCCGGACAACTGTCCCTGTCCACCCGGGGGCTGAACTCCGTGGATGTACAGAGGCCCCTCTCTATGGCGTCCGAGCAGCCCCCACTGTCCCACCACTGTGAAAGCGGATGGCAAAAGGAGGCTGACGGTTCCTCTCCACCTCCCAAACAAAAGGGATGATGGATTGAGGTTTAGCCCTCTATCCCTGCACTGTCCACGCTGCAATACCCGACATCCATGGCGGCTCCATGCCGGGACGCGCACCGATGGTGAGTGGATCCTGCCAGCGATGGGCTTCTGCAGCGGGATATTCACAGGCAGTCTCAGGCTTCCCTGTGGTCCACCTCCCTGAGGTAACGCTCCAGGTGGCTGCAAAAATTTAGCCCCCGGCTTCGGCCGATGTGTAGGCCGCACCCCAGAAGCGCACTGTGGCGCCCTAAGGCGGCTCTGCCCGTTTTCCTGGTGCTTTTCGACTGGCATGGAAGCGCTCAATTTTCTCGGCTACTGCAACGCCCCTCACTTCTACGCTGGCGCCGGCTGCAGAAATTTAGGCCCCGGCTTGGGCCTATTCATGGAAGTCTCGAGGCTCCGCCCACGTCATGCCTGTGGCTCCGCCCCCAAATTGGCGCTTCTCGCTCTCTGCGAGTTTTTATCTAAAGGCGCATGACCAGTATTCCCTGGTCTTAAAGGCACGTGACCAGTATTCCTGGTCTTAAAGGCACGTGACCAGTATTCCTGGTCTTAAAGGCACATGACCAGTATTCCCTGGTCTTAAAGGAACACGACCAGTATTCCCTGGTCTTAAAGGCACATGACCAGTATTCCCTGGTCTTAAAGGAACACGACCAGTATTCCATGGTCTTAAAGGCACATGACCAGTATTCCCTGGTCTTAAAGGCACATGACCAGTATTCCCTGGTCTTAAAGGCACATGACCAGTATTCCCTGGTCTTAAAGGCACATGACCAATCCAAAGCCGGTCATAAATGAGGAGCCCTCTGCCGCTGATCCCAGTTTATCCCAGTGTAACTAGTTCCCTCAGTGGACTTCGTCACTGCCGCAACCCATGGTTTTTCTGACCAAGAAATTGAATCCCTCCGTGATCCCTCTGTGGCTCGGAGTGCTCGCAGGACCGATATACATGGTCCCTCTCCTATATGGGATCCGTCGGCTAGCAGGGGCCGCGAGTATTCTAGAAACGTACAGGCATCTACAAAACGGAAGTTTTCATTTCAGGATCTCTCTCCAAGGATTTGGTGACAACAAGACTCTGAACACGGATCGGATATTGCCTTGGACCTGGACTTGCCAGAGCTTCAGTAAAGGATGACTCGCTTATTTATATCATCATCCAATCTCTGTACATTGACAAGGGCTCCGGTCCTGCTCTAGACTACACAGTGTCCCTCATAAGGAGACTAAACTTCCTGTTAGAGCATTTGTCATCCAGTCCAGATATGCGATTCACTGGACAGAAGCCTGGTCTGATTTTTAAGGGCGACGGGCCCTTTAAAGGGCACCGATCTCCCCACACAATCAACAGACGGGCACACGGAGTGTCACCTCCAGGTATCCTCTTCTGCATCCAGGCCTAATGCCAGACAACCTGTCCTGTCCACCCGGAGACCTGAACTCTGTGGATGAACAGAGGCACCCTTTTCGGGCGTCTGAGCACCCCCCTCTGCATCACCACTATTTAACAGAAGATGCAAGAAGGCGGATGATCCCTCTCCACTTCCCTGTTAGAGGATGGTGGATCGAGGGTTCCTAATTTTTAACTTTGCAATGACCTGCTGGATGCAGCCGCCCATTCTGCCACTTGGCAGATTAACCGGGTACAATCTCCTGTGGTTTACCCACCAGTATCCCTGCCCGATGTGTCATCAATTAAAAATGCCACTGTCTGTCAAATAGCAAATCTGATTTGTTCCGTTTTGCGGCTTCGGGTCCAGCCCTCTACCCTCCCTAGCCGCCGCATGGATTGCTAGAGCAACGGTCTCCTGGCTGGAGACCTTAACTACTTTGATTCACACCAGTAACCCTTTCCTGAAGACAGTAAAGCTGGTCAATCAAATCTTTTGAGCGGGAGACTAACAAAGGATCGTACGTTCCTACAGCCCTGACCAGCAGTGAAAGGGTTGTCCAGGACAGTCTAGATCTAAGGGATCTTGGTTCCAAAAAGGGGAACGAGAAGTAGGACCGATCGCGGACCTCAAACGTCTAACAACCTTTCACAAGGTTCTTCTTCTTCGAATAGAGTTCCTCCGCTCAGCCATTACTTCCAACAGAAAAAGGTGCAGTTTCTGGCATCCATCAACATTCGGGATGCTTACCCTCTTCAAAACTTCCTTCGCTTTTCCATTCGTGAACAGCATTTAAGTCACGACCTTGTCCTTCGGCCTTGCTACCGCACCCAGAGTGTTCGCAAGGGTCATGGTGGCTGTCATGTTCCTCTTGCACCCTAGAGGCGTGGTCGTCCCGCCCTGTTTGGCCGACTGTCTACCTGCCCTTCCAGGACTACGCTAAGTCGTCTATATCACTTGCGATAACCTCTCACCTGGGCTGGTGGCTAAACTTAGACAACTTCTCATTTCCAGCCCAGCAGATATCCTTTTTGAGGATGATCCGGTACTCTTCCAGAAGGGTGGTAATTCTTCCTCCAGACAAGGTCATGGTCCTTCAACAGGGAGCTCGCGCACTTGATCACTCATCCCCTCATTTCATTCAATTTGCTGGGAGGGTTCTGAGGAAAAATGGAGACGACAATGGAAGCAATTTCCTTCGCTTCGCTCGTTTTCAGCAAGTCAAACAGACTTTCAGACGATAGTCTCTGAGCTTCTTCATCCAGGGCTTTTCTCCCGGTTCAGTGGTTACTAGTAACTACCAATGCCAATCCTCTTCTCCCGGTCATTGCTCTGGAGACCCGAACGGTAGTCCTACAGTAGGTCCACTGCCTTCTGGCGGGTCAACCCATCTGAATTCAATTTGACAATGCCACGGCTGTGCCATATGTCAATCATCTAGCAGGTACCCACGTTCAGGCCCCATGGCCGAGGTACCTCACATTCTCTGATGGCCCGAGATCTATCACTCGGTGATCTCGGCAGTACATATCCCAGGAGTATAACTCTGGGCGGCGAACATATTCAGCCGTCAGGGTTTCGCCTCAAATGAGTGGGAACTTCACCCGGAAGTCTTCCATCAGACCTGCCTTCACTGGAGCTCTCCAGTTGTAGTTCGGATGGCGTCCAGACTGATCGCCTGTGTACTCAAGTTCGTGGTTCGGCCTCGATATCCAAGAGCCATTGCACTGCATGCTCTGGTTCTTCCGTGGTACCAGTTTCCATAACTCCCCTTCCACTACTTCCGAAAGTTTATCAGAAGCAGAAAGGGCCCCAGTGATCCTCAGAAATCCGCACTGACCACATCAGTTTTTTTGCTTGCGGAGCTGGTAGCTTTCCGCCTTTCTGCAACAAAACTGCAAGTAGGGACTTCTCGCAGGAAGTTTTCACACGTAGTTCTTCCCTATCTTCCCTATCGCATACCGTTAGATCATTGGGACCTTAATGGTCCTAGGAGTATTACAGTAGACTCCTTTTTCGATCCGGACAGACCTTACTATTAGGGAAGGTCGCCCCTTTTTTCTCTGCGATATCCTCATCCTGACGAGCCTTCGGTGCTAACGGGTCCTTTCGGACTTTTTTCCCTTATTTCCTTCAAGGCAAGGTTGTCCTCAGTCCATCCCCGTCCCTTGTTACCAAGGTGGTATTGTATTACCACCGTTATGAGGGCATAGTCCTTCCCTCATCTCTTTCGGCACCAATCCACAAAATGGAATGAGTTCCCCATATTCCGGACGAAGCGAGTGCTCTGTGTAGGTACGTCTCGAGGACGGCGTCCTTCCGAAGGTTAGACACTGTACCTTGGGCTTCCTGATGGTAAGAGGAAGGCTTCCTGACGTTTACAGGAAGGGTTTAGCCGTCTTCATCGGCCATTTAGCCTGGTGTATTCCTTTCACCATCCAGGAGTCCTTTCGTGTTAGATGTCAGCCTATCTCCCTGTCTATCATGGGTTCTAGGCACCAGGTGTCGACAAGACACGCCTGCAAGCTTGCGGATTCGTCCAGTCCCCATGCATTCTTGAAGCATTATAATTCCCAGACTTCCACAGATGTGAGTCTGGGCAGGCAGACTCTGCAGGCCGCGGTGGCGCACTTGTAAGTAGCGGTTACACAGGGCCTGATCTGATGTTGTCCCCACCCAGGGACTGCTTTGGTACGTCCCACGGTCTGTGTCCCCCAATGAGGCGAAGGAGAAAGAGGGATTTTTTTGTACTCACCGTAAAATCCTTTTCTCCGAGCCAATCATTGGGGGACACAGCTCCCACCCTGGTATTGGCTTATGCTTGTTTTTATAATCTGATATGCTATACTCTCATATATAATATGACATGCAGCTAATATGTTGTTACTGATCTCCTACTGCTTTTTGCACCGAACTGGTTAGCTGAGAGCCAGCAGGAGGGTGTATACTGCAGGGGAGGAGCTAACTTTCTTTGTATCACTTAGTGTCCTCCTAGTGGCAAGCAGCATAACACCCACGGTCTGTGTCCCCCAATGATTGGCTCGGAGAAAAGGATTTTACGGTGAGTACACAAAAATCCCTCTTTTTGTTTTGCCAAGGATTCAGAATAAATTCCTTCTATCTCCTGAAAAGTGATTGACAGGCGGCTAATGAGGCAAATAACTTTTATCAAGGAGCCGACAATATATATTTTTTTCTTCCAACGACTTAATAATTCCATAATAATACCAATCTGATCCTGAATTCTCCAATGTTTCATGTTCCACGACTGCATTCATCGATTTGCAGGTAGATACAGTGGGGCAAAAAAGTATTTAGTCATTCAGCAATATTGCAAGTTCCACCACTTAAAAAGATGAGAGGCGTCTGTAATTTACATCATAGGTAGACCTCAACTATGGGAGACAAAGTGAGAAATAAAAATCCAGAAAATCACATTGTCTGTTTTTTTATCATTTTATTTGCATATTATGGTGGAAAATAAGTATTTGGTCAGAAACAAACAATCAAGATTTCTGGCTCTCACAGACCTGTAACTTCTTCTTTAAGAGTCTCCTCTTTCCTCCACTCATTACCTGTAGTAATGGCACCTGTTTAAACTTGTTATCAGTATAAAAAGACACCTGTGCACACCCTCAAACAGTCTGACTCCAAACTCCACTATGGTGAAGACCAAAGAGCTGTCAAAGGACACCAGAAACAAAATGGTAGCCCTGCACCAGGCTGGGAAGACTGAATCTGCAATAGCCAACCAGCTTGGAGTGAAGAAATCAACAGTGGGAGCAATAATTAGAAAATGGAAGACATTCAAGACCACTGATAATCTCCCTCGATCTGGGGCTCCACGCAAAATCCCACCCCGTGGGGTCAGAATGATCACAAGAACGGTGAGCAAAAATCCCAGAACCATGCGGGGGGATCTAGTGAATGAACTGCAGAGAGCTGGGACCAATGTAACAAGGCCTACCATAAGTAACACACTACGCCACCATGGACTCAGATCCTGCAGTGCCAGACGTGTCCCACTGCTTAAGCCAGTACATGTCCGGGCCCGTCTGAAGTTTGCTAGAGAGCATTTGGATGATCCAGAGGAGTTTTGGGAGAATGTCCTATGGTCTGATGAAACCAAACTGGAACTGTTTGGTAGAAACACAACTTGTCGTGTTTGGAGGAAAAAGAATACTGAGTTGCATCCATCAAACACCATACCTACTGTAAAGCATGGTGGTGGAAACATCATGCTTTGGGGCTGTTTCTCTGCAAAGGGGCCAGGACGACTGATCCGGGTACATGAAAGAATGAATGGGGCCATGTATCGTGAGATTTTGAGTGCAAACCTCCTTCCATCAGCAAGGGCATTGAAGTTGAAACGTGGCTGGGTCTTTCAACATGACAATGATCCAAAGCACACCGCCAGGGCAACGAAGGAGTGGCTTCGTAAGAAGCATTTCAAGGTCCTGGAGTGGCCTAGCCAGTCTCCAGATCTCAACCCTATAGAAAACCTTTGGAGGGAGTTGAAAGTCCGTGTTGCCAAGCGAAAAGCCAAAAACATCACTGCTCTAGAGGAGATCTGCATGGAGGAATGGGCCAACATACCAACAACAGTGTGTGGCAACCTTGTGAAGACTTACAGAAAACGTTTGACCTCTGTCATTGCCAACAAAGGATATATTACAAAGTATTGAGATGAAATTTTGTTTCTGACCAAATACTTATTTTCCACCATAATATGCAAATAAAATGATAAAAAAACAGACAATGTGATTTTCTGGATTTTTATTTCTCAGTTTGTCTCCCATAGTTGAGGTCTACCTATGATGTAAATTACAGACGCCTCTCATCTTTTTAAGTGGTGGAACTTGCACTATTGCTGACTGACTAAATACTTTTTTGCCCCACTGTATTTAGTGCACAAGGAGTCGCTGTAAAACTGCTGCAAAATGGGGTTTATTGATAAAAGGGGAAATTAGTGTTTCCTATGTCAGGTTATTTAGGGCCTTTTCACATGGGCTCATGATGAGTATTCACTGGAGCGCTCCTTCCCGATCATCACCCCTGTAAACGTACCCAGAGATGAGCCACAAACAAGTCGTCATTTGCCAGCAGATTGCATCTTTCATGTAGACAGAAAAGTCACTAATTGTCAGCAGCACATCCCATCGTGTCAGCAGCACATCCCATTGTGTCAGCAGGGAACATGCTGTTGACAGTAACGCAGGCTGTGCGGGGGCCGGCGATCGTAGTTGACCATACACTGTACACACATATACGATGCTCGCCATGTTCTGATTGACATCCGGTAACGCTCGCTTCTCGCTCGTTCTGCTTATCCGTAGAATTAGAAACGTGACTAATCACCATTTTGGATGTTGGATGGGGGGAGCAAATTTTTTTTAATTTCATTTATAAGATCCCTTCATGGTTTTTTTTAATAAAAAATAATTGTGAATGAACCTGTCCTGACAGTGACGCTCTCAGCTGATGTGCAGTATGGTCTTACAGGATTTGGGACCGGTCACGGACTCGCTCCTCGCTGTTCACTGATCATTTGTCTTCTGCTTCCTGCCTAGATATGAATCGACACCATTACTCTCTCTACGTTCACAACTGCAAGCTGGGATTCCTGTTCCGACAAGAACCCACCGAGGAGAAATCGTACAAACCCGCAGAGTTTCACTGGAAGTTAAACCAGGTACGGGGCTTTGTTATGTCTTGTTCTGCACCGCGCAGATCCTCTGCACAGATGGGAGCGATGTGGATGCCGCCACGTGTGCGAGGTGTGTAATGTGCGGCCCGAGGACACATTCACTAGTCTAGATGCACATGATGCAATGTATTATTGGATCACTCCAAGACGAATCCCTGGAGATGATGTTAATAGCTAAAATGACTTCTATTAGCTGAGGGGGGATCTGCCGGACAGCCGGAAACGTCTAATTTGTGAAGGAAGAAAAGCAGGAACTACGCCGTCATCCGATCGCTACTGCAACTCATAGACGCAATTCCTGCATGAATTCTGTGTGTCTAGTTTTCTTCTCTAAATTTGTCATTTTCTGAAATTTTAAGACCGAAGAAAGAAAACTAACTACAAATCCGATCTCTTTCCAGACTTAGCGTTGCGGATCTCTCCTCAGTTGTCGCTGCTTCTGGAGCAGATTGCGGTGGGCAGCGCGGGTCGCTTGTTACTGCGCAGCAAACATGATTTCCTATAAACACTTATAGCCTCACTGTGACATTGCAGAGCGCAGCTCCGAGGGGAAATGCCAGGAATTTAGTGTCAGCTCAAGAGGCTCTTTGTCAATATTTAGAGGGGCTGCGGACCCCTGCAGAGCTACTCAATCACCGCTGACACCTGTGTGCAGTGCAAACTCTCCCACAGCCAGGGTACAATTAGGAGATTGCATTCACTGCTAAACTGAAGCGTTACGTAACCAAAAAGGCAGGATTCTCAGGTTACCTAAAGTTAAAGGAAATTCTCAGCTCCAATTAGTGGGTAACGACATAAAAGAACAATTTGCATGCTTGCTGGGGGACACAGCTATAGGAGGTGAAGTCTTTCTTGCCCCCCTGTTCGCGCTGACTGTACAGAATGGCAGCAGTACATTGCGTATCTCTGCCTGCTTCTGATATTTTCACTACTGAAGCCCTTCGATGCTGGTGGTTATACTATCCGCCCCGGGGGGCTGCAGTCAGAAGGCTGTGTGACCTTGTGCCTCTCCTTAGTATGATCAGCTTGTACCGTTCTAGACTTCATGTCTTCAGTGTAACCAGATGCCGGACCGTTCTGCCCTCCTGGTGCCCGCTGTACCTGTCCCAATGGAGCCAATATCCGCAGCGGGCCTGGAGGTCACTCTAGTTTTTGGTTCTCTGAAGACATTCTCGTACCGCTCTGTTTTTCCTGCATTGAAGATTGACATCTGACCGATCATATTTTTCTCAACATTTGGCTTTGATAACTGCGGCCAATGGGCCTTTTCACGGCAGCCGTTTAGGGTCCCAATTCTAAAGCATCACAAAACCCGTGGTGAAGTAGGAAAAGTCCTGCATAAGTGACCTGTGCAGCACTAGAGCCGTGCTCGGCTGATTATCCCCAGGCTCCGGCTGTAATGGTAGAAGACCCCAAAAACCCCTTTTGATTGCCTCTATTAAGTGTGATTAAAGGATTCCCTTACCCCCAATCCTCCCCCCATCCTCCGATCAAGTTAAGGTGACCCTGTGTAGTTAACCTTGTGGGTCGAAGCTTTTTTTTAAAAAAATTTTTTATACTCTAAGCTTATATGTTAGTGACCCAGGCCATTGCGATGGTAAATAGTAATACATAATAAAAAAAAGAATAAAAGTTAGTTATGGCTGATGAAATGTAAAGAGACATAAAAAGTGTGAAGTTGGTAGTTAACCCCTTCATGACCCAGCCTATTTTGACCTTAATGACCTGGCCGTTTTTTGCAATTCTGACCAGTGTCCCTTTATGAGGTAATAACTCAGGAACGCGTCAACGGATCCTAGCGGTTCTGAGATTGGTTTTTCGTGACATATTGGGCTTCACGTTAGTGGTAAATTTAGGTCGATAATTTTTGTGTTTATTTGTGAAAAAAATGGAAATTTGGCTAAAATTTTGAAAATTTCGCAATTTTCAAATTTTGAATTTTTATTCTGTTAAACGAGAGAGTTATGTGACACAAAATAGTTAATAAATAACATTACCCACATATCTACTTTACATCAGCACAATTTTGGAAACCACATTTTTTTTTTGCTAGGAAGTTATAAGGGTTAAAATTTGACCAGCGATTTCTCATTTTTACAGCAAAATTTACAAAACCATTTTTTTTAGGGACCACCTCACATTTGAAGTCAGTTTGAGGGGTCTATATGGCTGAAAATAACCAAAAGTGAAACCATTCTAAAAACTGCACCCCTCAAGGTGCTTAAAACTACATTCAAGAAGTTTATTAACCCTTCAGGTGCTTCACAGCAGCAGAAGCAACATGGAAGGAAAAAATGAACATTTAACTTTTTAGTCACAAAAATGATCTTTTAGCAACAATTTTTTTATTTTCCCATGGGTAAAAAGAGAAACTGGACCCCAAAAGTTATTGTACAATTTGTCCTGAGTACGCCGATACCCCATATGTGGGGGGAACCACTGTTTGGGCGCACGACAGGGCTCGGAAGGGAAAGTGCGCCATTTGACTTTTTCAATGAAAAATTGGCTCCAATCTTTAGCAGACACCATGTCGCGTTTGGAGAGCCCCTGTGTGCCTAAACATTGGAGCTCCCCCACAAGTAACCCCATTTTGGAAACTAGACACCCCCCAAGGAACTTATCTAGATGCATAGTGAGCACTTTGAACCCCCAAATGCTTCACAAATTGATCCGTAAAAATGAAAAAGTACTTTTTTTTCACAAAAAATTTCTTTTAGCCTCAATTTGTTCATTTCCACATGGGCAACAAGATAAAATGGATCCTAAAATGTGTTAGGCAATTTCTCCTGAGTACACCGATACCTCATATGTGGTCACAAACCACTGTTTGGGCACACGGCAGGGCTTGGAAGGGAAGGAGCGCCATTTGACTTTTTGAATGAAAAATTAGCTCCAATCGTTAGCGGACACCATGTCGCGTTTGGAGAGCCCCTGTGTTCCTAAACATTGTAGCTCCCCCACATGTGACCCCATTTTGGAAACTAGACCCCGCAAGGAACTTATCTAGATGCATAGTGAGCACTTTGAACCCCCAGGTGCTTCAGAAATTGATCCGTAAAAATGAAAAAGTACTTTTTTTTTCACAAAAAATTTCTTAGTCTCAATTTGTTCATTTCCACATGGGCAACAGGATAAAATGGATCCTAAAATTTATTGGGCAATTTCTCCTGAGTACACCGATACCTCACATGTGGGGGTAAACCACTGGTTGGGCACACGGCAGGGCTCGGAAGGGAAGGAGCGCCATTTGACTTTTTGAATGAAAAATTAGCTCCAATTGTTAGAGGACACCATGTCACGTTTGGAGAGACCCTGTGTGCCTAAACATTGGAGCTCCTCCACATGTGACCCCATTTTGGAAACTAGACCTCCCATGGAACTAATCTAGATGTGCGGTGACCACTTTAAACCCACAAGTGCTTCACAGAAGTTTATAACGCAGAGCCGTGAAAATAAAAAATCATTTTTCTTTCCTCAAAAATTATTTTTCTTTATTGCCTCTCATTGGGGGACACAGGAACCATGGGTGTATGCTGCTGCCACTAGGAGGCTGACACTATGCAAATAAAAAAGTTAGCTCCTCCTCTGCAGTGTACACCCCACCGACTGGCATTATACTCTTCAGTTTAGTTTAGTGTCAGTAGGAGGTGAACACGGGTCTTTCATTAGACCCTTATCTACCTCAATGTGCGTCGTTTCTTTTCAGGTTTCCGGAGGGATACAGGGTGAACAGTCACACCTGTAGTCCCACAAAGCGGACTATGAGTACGGCGTGTACTGCCACCCCGTATCCTCATAGAACCCTCTCCAGGACCAAGAGCCTAGCACACAAGCGTGCTTAGAAGTACGGTCCTGGCTCCGTCCCCCACCCACTCGCCCACCAGAGCCTGTCGGTTGGAGGAGACGAGGACGTCCATCAGCTCTCCGGACGTCTCACCCCCTTTTTTAAGGTTAGTGTCGACGTGGGAGGTTTTGAGGTAAGTATTTCCCATCAAGGGGGGGGGGGGTTTGGGGGTCTTACTAGGGGCTCCCAGATACCTGGTAGTTGCTTGCACAGATTGCCGCAGCACAACCCAGGTTTACAGATTTATTGCGCACAGGCGCGTTTCCTTTGGCTGCGGATCTCCCCTCAGGGCACAAAGCCTGCCTTCTATCGGTCGCGGGGTCCCTACAGGCTGTCGCACCGTCTCTTTTCCGGCGCCGCGGTCTGACTTCTCCAGAGGTCCCATCCAGCGCTGTGTTAGTCATCACAGACTGCCACGCGCTTCTTCCCGTGGCGCACTGCCGCGGTTTTCATGGGGCACACCAGCGCTGCAGCCCTGACAGGCCGGCGCACCGCTTCTCCCTGCGGCGCACGGCTCTGGCGCCGCTGGGGGTTTTTCTCTGCGGCACTTTTCAGTGGCACAGCCTGGTAGGCGGCTGCGCCGCCCGTGTCCCTGGCGGCGCTCTATTCCGGCGCACTATTCCGGCGCCGCGGCTCCTTTCCTCGGCCGCCGGCTCCTAATTTGCCTTCTGCCGGGGCCTACTTCCGTTTTGCGCTCCCCCACTTCCGCTTCAGCGGGCGGGCTTTTTCCTACCCGACATACTGTGTCCTGCCCACCGGCGCCTCTCTGACTCCGCCCCCTTCCTCCAGACAACGTCTGTATGTCCTGACCGCTTCTCAGGAGCAGGAGCTCACGCAGCGCGCCCCGCACTTTCGCCAGCGCACTCTTCTGTGGACAGCACCTCAGGGCAGGAGTTTCCACCTTTTCATCGGAGACCACCGCAAACTGGTCATCTCCCAGGACCGGGTCCGTGAGTAGCTGCACTGCAGACTGACACTCCCCTCTGCCCCACTGTCCCCTAACCCGCTGGCATTTTCTTCAGGGACCTCTCAAAATGTCTAACTCTAAAGGGGGCCGCTCTCGCCCTCCTACTTCTTCCTCTAAGTCTTCTGTCTTAGTCAAGTACTTTGCATGTTCGTCCTGTAACAGCAAACTTCCCTCAGGTCAGTCCTCTCCGCTCTGTCAGTCCTGCAGCAACCCGATTGTTCCCACCGCCCAGGATCCCCCGGCCGATCCGCCCGAGAGTGATACCCCCATCCCAGGCTGGGCCTCCTCTCTGTCTCAATCGGTGGCCGATTTGACACGGGTGTCTCAAACCCTGGTGTCCGTACTGGATCGGTTACCCCTGCAGACCCCTGCAGTTGCCAGCGGGTCGCAGGAACCGCCGCCCGAGCCCTCCTTGATAAGCCACAAAAGGTCCAGACAGGAATGTCGTTCTGAGTCCTTTTCTCGCTCCATCTCGCCACGCGGCCCTCCCCTGCGGTCGGTGTCCCCCCGATCCTCCTCCCCTGAGTCAGGCGAGGCTTTCTCTGATGCGCCCTCGGAGGATATTTCGGAGCTGGATTCTAACCAAATCGCCACCATGAGGGATATGGTCCAGATAGTCCAGAATCTCATTGGGGCAATAAACCAAACCTGTGGCATCAAGGATCCCTCTACGGAACCCGCAGATCAGGCGGTTTCGTTTAGACGGGCCAAACCACCTTCCAAGTTTTTTGCTCCTCATCCTGAATTCGTGGAAATCTTATCCAGAGAGAGAGAGAACCCGACCAGACGTTTTCATAGGGGTAAACGCCTGGGTGTGTTATCTCCTTTTCCTCCAGAACTTAGCGCCAATTGGACGGTCTCTCCCTCGGTGGATCCCCCTGTTTCCAGGCTGTCCACCAACACGGTGCTTCCACTGTCCGGCAGAGCATCTCTGAAGGACTCTAACGATAGAGTCGTAGAATCCTTCGCGAAGTCAGCCTTTGAAGCGGCTGCGGCGGCGCTATGCCCAGCTTTTGCTTCTACTTGGGTTTCTAAATCCATTTCCAAATGGGCCAAAGATCTCAGTCGAGGTATCCTGGACGGGGCGCCTCCCGCGCAACTAGCGGAGCTTGCCAACCAGATTTCCCACGCTGGTGAATATCTGGTCTCCGCCTCCCTGGATGCCGCGTCTTGTGCTGCTCAGGCTTCCAGCAATGCTGTTGCCATCCGCCGGACCGTTTGGCTCAAGGCCTGGCAGGCGGACTTATCTTCCAAAAAGTCCCTTACCAGTCTGCCCTTCCCTGCTCTCGTCTGTTTGGTTCCCAGCTGGACCAAATCATTAAGGACGCCACCGGGGGTACAAGTTCTCTTCTCCCCCAGGCTAAGCCTAGTCGCCCTCCTAGACGGCAGTTTCGACCTTTTCGCCGCTTCGCTGCGTCAAGCTCCTTTTCCCAGCAGCAACAGAGGCCACAGGCACGTCAACAGAAGAAGGCGGTGTCCTTTAGGCCCACTCCGTCCTGACGTCCTCGCTACTCCCAGGGTAGATCCTCCAGGCCCAGGACTGGAAGATCCACCTCTGCATGACTCTCGGCAAGACTCCAGCCCAACTCCCAGGTTGGGTGGCCGTCTTCTCTTTTTCAGGGACGTCTGGATTTCCGCAGTAGAGGACGCATGGGTCAGGGAAGTTGTATCCTCGGGATACAAGATAGAGTTCGTTTCACGACCCCGGGATCGTTTCTTCGAATCCCGTCCTCCAAGAGATCCCACTCTAGTTCCGGGCTTCTTCGCAGCCATCGCTTCTCTCCTCAAAGCTGGGGTAATCGTTCCCGTCCCAGAAAAAGAACGGTTCACGGGTTTCTACTCGAACCTTTTTGTGGTACCGAAAAAAGACGGCAAGGTTCGCCCCATTCTGGACCTCAAATTGCTGAACAGGAGAGTTCGTCTGAGACATTTCAGGATGGAGTCCCTTCGTTCAGTAATTGCTTCCATGGAGGCCCAGGAATTTCTGTGCTCAATAGATATCCAGGACGCCTACCTCCATGTCCCGATATTTCCCGGACATCACCGTTTCCTGCGCTTTGCAGTGCTCCGGGAACATTTTCAGTTCGTCGCCCTGCCGTTCGGCCTCGCAACCGCTCCAAGGGTGTTCACGAAGATCATGGCGGCACTGATGGCCATCTTGAGAGTCAGAGGCTTGGTCCTATTTCCATACCTCGACGACATCCTCATCAAGGCTCCGTCCTTTTCTCAGGCTCACGAAAGCCTGTCCATTGTTCTCGACACCTTGGTCCGTTTCGGGTGGCTGGTCAACCGGAAGAAGTCCTGCCTTATTTCTTCTCAGCGCATCATCTTTCTGGGCATGCTCTTCGACACTCGTCAGACCAGAGTCTTCCTTCCCAAAGACAAGAGAGCCACTCTTTGTCGGGACATACGCTTGCTCCAGGGTCCTCGGCGTCCCTCCCTCCGATCGGCCATGAGAGTTCTGGGGAGGATGGTGGCAACATTGGAAGCGATTCCCTTCGCCCAATTTCATTTGCGACCCCTTCAGCAAGCCATTCTGTCTCATTGGGACAGGTCTGTCTTCTCCCTGGATCGGCCGATCCGACTCTCTTCTCGGGTCAGGCGGTCTCTCAACTGGTGGCTGATGTCACCTCTCATCTCCCAGGGCAGGTCCTTCCTTCCAGTTCACTGGCAGGTGGTGACAACGGACGCCAGCCTGATCGGCTGGGATGCGGTTTTTCGCCACCTGACGGTCCAGGGCCGTTGGTCGTCGCAGGAGTCATCTCTGCCAATCAATGTCCTCGAAATTCGGGCCATCTTTCTGTCCCTCCGCCACTGGGAAATGATTCTCAGGGGCCTGCCAGTTCGGATCCAGACGGACAACGCCACGGCCGTGGCATATGTCAACCATCAGGGGGGGACCTGGAGCTCCTTGGCCCTTGCCGAGGTATCCAAGATCCTCCTTTGGGCAGAGGCGACAGTTCCGGTGATATCCGCGGTGCATATTCCCGGCGTGGACAACTGGGCCGCCGACTTCCTCAGTCGCGAGGGTCTCGCGGCAGGGGAATGGTCCTTGCATCCGGAGGTCTTCCATCAGATTTGTCTTCGATGGGGGACTCCGGACGTGGATCTCACGGCATCTCGAATCAACAGGAAGGTTCCGCAGTTCGTCTCCAGGTCTCGCGATCCTCTCGCAGTGGGCGTCGATGCTCTGGCCATTCCTTGGTCACAGTTCGTGCTGCCCTACCTGTTCCCACCCCTTCCTTTACTTCCCAAACTGTTGAAGAAGATCAAAGCGGAAGGGGTGCCGGTCATCCTGATCGCCCCGGATTGGCCCAGGAGAGCTTGGTTCGCAGAGCTCGTCAACCTTCTCGCGGACGCTCCCTGGCGCCTTCCAGACAGGCCCGATCTCCTGTCTCAGGGTCCGATCTGCCACCCGAATTCTCGGTCGCTCAGTTTAACGGCGTGGCTGTTGAGACCGCGGTTCTAAGAGCATCCGGCCTTTCGGATCGGGTGATTCACACCATGATTCAGGCTCGGAAGCCTTCGTCTTCCAGGATCTACTACCGTACCTGGAAGGCTTACTTCCGTTGGTGCGAGTCCAACCGCGTTCCATCTATGACCTTTTCCCTGCCTTCTCTTTTGGCCTTCCTTCAGGCAGGACTGGATTCGGGCCTGGCTCTTAGCTCCCTGAAGGGCCAGGTTTCTGCGCTTTCCATCCTCTTTCAGAAGACTTTAGCTTCTCGGCCACAGGTTAAGACCTTCCTTCAAGGAGTAGCTCACACTGTCCCGCCTTACAGGGCCCCTGTGGATGCATGGGATTTAAACCTGGTACTGGACGTTCTGAGGGTTTCTCCCTTTGAGCCCCTTAGGGAGATTCCTCTATCAGTTCTATCTTGGAAGGTGACTTTTCTTGTGGCCATCACGTCTATTCTCCGCGTTTCCGAGTTGGCGGCTCTGTCTTGCCGACCTCCGTTTTTGGTCATTCACCAGGACAAGGTGGTCTTCCGACCTCCACCTTCTTTTCTTCCTAAGGTGGTTTCCACCTTCCACCTCAACGAGGACATCATTCTACCTTCCTTTTGTCCAGCTCCGGCTCATCCTCTGGAGCGATCGTTGAACAAGCTGGACCTCGTCAGGGCAGTGAGGATCTACCTGGATAGAACCTCCATTTTCCGAAAGACGGATTCCTTTTTCATCATTCCTGATGGCACGCGCAGAGGCCAACCAGCTTCTAAGGCGACTATTGCTCGCTGGATCAGAATGGCAATTTTGGAGGCTTACCGGGTCAAGAACAGAGTGCCCCCTCCTGGGATTAAGGCTCACTCTACCCGGGCAGTCGGCGCCTCCTGGGCGGTGCGCCACAGGGCTTCCGCCCTACAGCTTTGCAAAGCAGCAACTTGGTCTTCCATCCACACGTTCGCCAAATTTTACAAGGTCCATACCTACGCTTCGGCGGACGCCAGCCTAGGAAGAAGGATCTTGCAGGCGGCAGTGGTGAGTCCCCTGACCTGATGGAAGTCTGTTTTCCCGCCCTAGGGACTGCTTTGGGACGTCCCATGCTTCCTGTGTCCCTCAATGAGAGGCGATAATGAAAACAGGATTTTTGGTTGCGTACCATAAAATCTGTTTCTTGGAGCCTCCATTAGGGGACACAGCTCCCTCCCAATGTTTCTGTTGTTATATGTTATATGACTGTCCTCACGTTTACAGTTCTCAAGTTTGTGGTTATGGTTTTTCAACCTTGTTCATTATCTCCTACTGCTTTCTCACTAACTGAAGAATATAATGCCAGTCGGTGGGGTGTACACTGCAGAGGAGGAGCTAACTTTTTTATTTGCATAGTGTCAGCCTCCTAGTGGCAGCAGCATACACCCATGGTTCCTGTGTCCCCCAATGGAGGCTCCAAGAAACAGATTTTACGGTAAGCAACCAAAAATCCTGTTTTTAGCCCCCAATTTTTTATTTTCACAAGAGTAACAGGAGAAATTGGACCCCAAAAGTTGTTGCCCAGTTTGTCCCGAGTATGCTGGTACCCCATATGTGGGGGTAAACCACTGTTTGGGCACACGTCGGGGCTCGGAAGGAAAGTAGTGACGTTTTGAAATGCAGACTTTGATGGAATGGTCTGCGGGCGTCACGTTGCATTTGCAGAGCCCCTGATGTGCTTAACAGTAGAAACCCCCCACAAGTGACCCCATTTTGGAAACTAGATCCCCCAAGGAACTTATCTAGATATGTGGTGAGCACTTTGAACCCCCAAGTGCTTCACAGAAGTTTACAACGCAGAGCCGTGAAAATAAAAAATCATTTTTTCCCGTCTCCCATGACAGCACACCTGAGAGAGGGATCCGCCCAGTCAGGACAGGAAACCTACTGAAATAAAAGGGCGGTACCTCTCCCTCGCTTCAGTTGGGTTTCCTGTCCTGATGGGAACCCCTTGTGCTGAAGAACGGCGGTTCGATTTTATTAACAGAAGATCTTCTTACCCGCTCCTGTCCCGGCACTGGAAGCACAGGCAGGGCGCCTGTATGTCGGCCTTCAGGAGCGGTAGCGCCGTTCGCAGATCCCATAGGGCTCTTGCGCACGTGCGGGCGTCGGTCCGGCACAGTCCGGACTCCTGGGGCCGGTCTCTGTCCGCCACGCCGCTCTCTCCCCCTTAGCTGGGCCACTTCCGGATGCGCGGCTGACGTTGCACGCAAGGTACGCTGGGAGTGGGCGTGCCCGCGTGACGTCAGACCGGCGCGCCGGATCCAAGATGGCGGCGCCCATGCAGAGAACGCCGGTAACGCCACAGGCTACCCGGCGGTATCCAGGGGAAGGAAAAAGAGCGCAACGGTCACCGGAAGAGGTGGAGAGCACGAGTACCCTTTATTAAGGGAGAAATAACGCTGGAGCAACGCTCATTTCCATACAGCTATTCCAGACATGGAGGATCGTATGGAACTCCAGCAGCAGCAGCAGCCTTTACAGCAGCAGCAGCAGCGTGAGCCCCTGTCAAGTGATACGCCTGCTCACCAGCGTACCAAAAAAGATAGCCGCTCGAGCGCAAGGAGTGGCAAACGCCCTGGTCGGTCGTCTCAGGATTCTACCCCCAGAAGAATCGTTCCACGTGCTCCTAGTCCGCCTCAGATTCCGGTACCGTTTGTGGTCAGCGGGTGGTGAGTGATCTACGTGAATGTCACCCTGGTGGTAATAGGCTACATTTTCTGTTTACTTGGCAGGCGCCGAGGAAGGCTAGCTCCAAGACCAGGAATAAGGAATGTGCCCTCTGTAGAGCTCCGTTGGCAGTCCAGTGGCAGAAAAGTCTTTGCTTAGATTGTATTCAAAAAACCATCCAGGAAGAAACCCCTGACTTTGCCTCTAGTCTAAGGGCAATAATTAGAGCAGAAGTAGAAGGCTCTGTTAAAGCGGCCCTTAAGAAAAAGGGTAGTAGAGACCCAGAACCAGTTTCCGCGTCGGAGGTTTCTCATTCTGAAGAGGAATATCAGGAGGATCCATTGTCTCCCTGCTCCTCCGCCTCTAAGTCCCCTGGCTCCTCTTCAGATAGTGATATTGGGGGGCGTCCATGCTTTCTTACCGAAAACATGGACAAACTGGTTAAAGCCGTTAGAGCTTCTATGGGCCTAAAAGATGAGAAGACAGCCAAATCCCTGGAGGACATTATGTTCGGAGGGTTGGAGGAAAAAAGAAAACGTACGTTTCCCGTTAACTCCAAAATAAAAGCCCTTATTGACAAAGAATGGAAAAAGCCGGAAAAATCGGGTAATCTGCCCTCGGCTTCTAAAAGACGTTACCCCTTTGAGGAAAAAGATTCAGAGACTTGGGATAAAGTGCCTAAAATTGATGGCGCAGTAGCAAAATCTTCTAAAAAGATATCCCTTCCCTTAGAGGACTCTGGGGTATTAAGGGACCCCTTAGATAAAAAGGCGGACGGTTTCTTAAGACACACCTGGGAAGCAACCGCAGGCGCTCTGAAACCTGCAATTGCAGGAACCTGTGTGTCTCGTTCCCTTATTGTTTGGCTACAGCAAATAGAGGAGCAGTTGACATCTAAAGCTCCAAGAGACGAAATTTTATCTAATGTGACTATGGCTAAAGGGGCGGCCGCCTTTATAGCAGACTCATCAGCAGATTCCGTAAGGTTGGCGGCCAGAGCTGCAGGTTTATCCAATGCAGCTAGGCGTGCTCTCTGGTTAAAGGGGTGCCCGGGAGACCTGCCCTCAAAAAACAGACTCTGTTCTATACCTTGTGATGGCCATTTCCTCTTCGGTAAAAAGTTGGAGGACATTCTGGAAAAAGCCGGTGACAGGAAAAAGGGTTTTCCTCGCTTTCCAGTGGACTTTAGAAGGCCTTATTTTCGGAGGGGCAAATTTAGTAGAGGCCGCCCCCCGGGAGACAGAAGGGGCTGGGACTCCAGAGACAAAAGGGGATGTGGATATATGTTTAAAGGTCCCTCAACTTCAACTAAAAAGCCCTCCCAATGACGCCAGGCCAGTAGGGGGGAGGCTTTCATCTTTTTTCCCAGCCTGGGTAAACATCTCCCCCTCTCATTGGGCTCTGATGGTGGTCAAAGACGGCCTAAAAATAGATTTTGTTTATCCACCGCGACGGACTTTTATTTCAACACCCCAAAGAAAAACCCCGGAAGAGCAGCTAGCCTTGGAAACAGAGGTACTAGAGCTGGTTTCAAAACGTGTTTTGATAGAAGTCCCGTGGAAGGAACAGGGAAAAGGTTTTTATTCCCCTCTTTTTTTGATAAAAAAACCAGACGGGTCACTAAGAACTATCGTCAATCTAAAACGCCTCAATCAATCGGTAGTAAACTGTTCCTTCAAAATGGAGTCTGTAAATACAGCGATAAAACTCTTGTTCCCACAGTGCTTCATGGCAGCTATCGATTTAAAAGACGCCTATTATCACGTCCCAATTCATCAAGATTTTCAAAAATTCCTAAGGGTAGCGGTTTATGTCCAAGGTTGTCTCAGGCACTATCAGTACACTGCCCTCCCGTTCGGCCTGTCAATAGCGCCAAGAATTTTTACCAAGCTGATGTCAGAGGTCATGTCCTTCCTCCGCTCACGGGACGTGGTAATAGTTCCATATCTGGACGACTTCCTGATAATAGGGAACTCAGCGGCACACTGCCTGTCACAAATAGAAGAGGTTATGACGACACTAGAATTGCTGGGGTGGAAAATAAATCTTGCCAAATCAAGGTTGACGCCGGAGCCGGTTCAGTCCTTTCTAGGCCTGGTTCTGGACTCCGGGCGTCAGCTTTGTCTTCTACCAGAAAACAAGCTGGTCAAAATCCAAAATCTTGTGGAAACAGCAATTCAACACCCTGTAATGACTTTGAGAAAAGCAATGTCCTTGCTGGGCTCTCTGACGTCCTGTATACCCGCAGTAAGATGGGCTCAATTCCACCTAAGATTATTACAGTGGGAGGTCCTGTCGGCGCAAAAACTGTTAAAAGGGCGTTTAGAGGGCAAGCTGTGTCTTTCATTGGGGGTAACGGATTCCCTAAAATGGTGGACCATAAGAAATCATTTAACATCTGGGGTCCAGTGGGTAACTCCGATAGAACAGGTCATCACCACAGACGCAAGCGGTACAGGATGGGGAGCTCATTTAGGGACTCTCTCTGTTCAGGGATCTTGGTCCCATCTAGAGTCACAACAAGCGTCAAATTTAAGGGAATTATGGGCAGTAGAAAGAGCTGTGAAACACTTCCTTCCCATCATTCAGGGCCACCATACCAGGGTCATGTCGGACAATCGCGCAGTGGTGGCATATATCAACCACCAAGGGGGGACGAGATCCCCTTCCCTAATGAAGTCAGCGTCTGTCCTCCTACAAATAGCAGAACACCACCTGCTATCCCTCTCTGCTCTTCACATAAGGGGAATCGAGAATTCGAGAGCAGACTACCTAAGTCGCAAGACACTGAGGCAGGGGGAGTGGTCTTTAAATCCCCGGGTCTTTCAAGAGATAGTGCAGGCCTGGGGCTTACCTGTGATAGATTTGTTTGCCACTCTAAACAACAGGAAGGTAGACAGGTTCTGTTCACTAGACCCGAGGGAGAATCCCTTCGCAGTAGATGCCCTGCAGATTCAATGGGATTTCAGTCTCGCGTATGTGTTTCCACCAATAGCAATGATACCAGCAGTAGTGAGGAAAATCAGAATGGAGCAAGCGAGAGTAATATTGATTGCTCCATTTTGGCCGAAAAGACCTTGGTTCTCCCTCCTGAGACAAATGTCTATAACCGATCCGTGGATCCTACCAGAGATTCCGGACCTACTAACCCAGGGCCCAATATGCCACTCTCAGGTGAAGGGCTTCCATCTTGCAGCCTGGAATTTGAGAGGGCATTACTGAGTAGGCGGGGGTTTTCGCCGGGGTTAGTTTCCACCTTATTAAAAAGTAGAAAACCAGTAACATCTAGAATTTATGGTAGAACGTGGAAAAAGTTTCTGGATTTTTCGGGGCAACCTTTGGGGGACAAGGCTCCTGTGGGTACCATCTTAGAATTTTTACAAGCGGGTTTACAACTGGGGTTGGCAACCAATACACTCAAGGTCCAGGTGTCGGCATTAGGTGCCTTATATAATTGCAATCTTGCCTCCAATAGATGGGTGTCCCGCTTTATTAAATCCTGTAGTAGGTCTAGACCGATAAAAATTCAGAGACTTCCCCCGTGGGATTTAAATCTGGTATTAAATGCTCTAACCAATAGTCCATTTGAACCCCTGCAGGAATCATCATTAAAGATACTCACTCTTAAAACGGTACTCCTGGTTGCGTTAACATCAGCCCGTAGGGTGAGTGATTTACAGGCCCTGTCCGTCTCCCCTCCTTACACGCAAATTTTTGATGACAGGGTAGTACTCAGACCAGATCCGGCATACCTTCCAAAGGTTGTACTTAAATTTCATAGAAGTCAAGAGATTGTGTTGCCCTCCTTTTGTAATAATCCTAGGAACCCAGGGGAGGCAAAATTTCATACACTGGATGTGAGGAGGGCTATTGTGCAGTACATATCCTTGACTAATCAGTGGAGAAAAGATCAATCCCTTTTCGTAGCCTTCCAGGGTAGTAGGAAAGGATATGGGGTATCCAAGGGTACTATTGCTAGGTGGATTAGGGAGGCTATTTCATTATCCTATGCTTCCTGTGGCGCCCCGATCCCTGATGGCATCAAGGCTCACTCCACCAGGGCCGTGTCTACTTCCTGGGCTGAAAAAGCAGAGGTATCGATAGATCAAATTTGTAAAGCCGCTACCTGGTCCTCTCCGTCTACCTTCTTTAGACACTACCGGCTAGATCTATCCTCCTCGTCTGACCTTACCTTTGGTAGAAGGGTGCTACAAGCGGTGGTCCCTCCCTAAGGTGGTTCTTTCTCCAAAAATCTCTCAGGTGTGCTGTCATGGGAGACGGGAAAACACCAAGGTTACTTACCGGTAGCCGGTTTTTCCGGAGCCCATGACAGCACCTGTATATTCCCTCCCTTCTTTTTTCACCCTTTGGTGCGCACTTTTTAGCTGGGTGTATTTTGTTATATTTATAATGTGGTGATGGATTACCATGTACTAACCAAAAGGGCCTCTCATGCTCTGGAAAACCAACTGAAGCGAGGGAGAGGTACCGCCCTTTTATTTCAGTAGGTTTCCTGTCCTGACTGGGCGGATCCCTCTCTCAGGTGTGCTGTCATGGGCTCCGGAAAAACCGGCTACCGGTAAGTAACCTTGGTGTTTCTTTTCTCAAAAATGATGTTTTAGCAAGCAATTTTTTATTTTCACAAGGGTAACAGATGAAATTGGACCCCAATAGTTGTTGCCCAGTTTGTCCCGAGTATGCTGGTACCCCATATATGGGGGTAAACCACTGTTTGGGCGCACGTCGGGGATCGGAAGGGAGGGAGCACCATTTGACTTTTTGAACACAAGATTGGCTGGAATCAATGGTGGCGCCATGTTGCGTTTGGAGACCCCTGATGTGCCTAAACAGTGGAAACCCCTCAATTCTAACTCCAACACACCCCTAACCCTAATCCCAACTCTAGCCATAACCCTAACCCCAACACACCCCTAACCACAACCCTCACCCCAACACACCCCTAACCCTAATCCCAACCCTAACCCCAACACACCCCTAACCATAACCCTAACCACAAGCCTAATCTTAACCCTATTTCCAACCCTAGCCCTAATTCCAATCCTAACTCTAATTCCAACCCTAACCCTATGTGCCCACGTTGCGGATTCGTGTGGAATTTTTCCGCACCATTTTTGAAAAATCCGCAGGTAAAAGGCACTGCGTTTTACCTGCGGATTTACCACGGATTTCCAGTGGTCTTTGTGCGGATTTCACCTGGGGATTCCTATTGAGGAACAGGTGTAAAACGCTGCGGAATCCGCACAAAGAATTGACATGCTGCGGAAAATACAACGCAGCGTTTCCGCGCGGTATTTTCCACACCATGGGCACAGCGGATTTGGTTTTCCATAGGTTTACATGGAACTGTAAACCTGTTGGAAAACTGCTACCAATCCGCAGCGGCCAATCCGCTGTGTGCACATAGCCTAATTCTAAGGCTATGTGCACACGCTGCGGAAAATGCTGCGGATCCGCAGCTGCGGGTCCACAGCAGTTTCCCATGAGTTTATAGTTCAATGTAAACCTATGGGAAACAAAAAACGCTGTGCATGTCACTTCTTTCTGCGGATTCCGCAGCGGTTTTACAACTGCTCCAATAGAAAACCGCAGTTGTAAAACCGCAGTGAAATCCGCAGAAAAACCACGGTGAATCCGCGATAAATCCGCAGCGGTTTTGCACTGTGGATTTATCAAATCCGCTGCGGAAAAATCCGCAGAGGACCAGAATACATGTGCATAGCCATAGCCTAACCCTAACCCTAGTTCTAACCCTAGTGGGGAAAAAAATAAAAAAAATATTTTCTTTATTTTATTGTTGTCCCTACCTATGGGGGTGATAAAGGGGGGGGGGTGTCATTTACTATTTGTTTTATTTTGATCACTGTGATAGGTTTTATCACAGTGATCAAAATGTACATGGAACGAATCTGCCGGCCGGCAGATTCGGCAGGCGCACTGCTCATGCGCCCGCCATTTTGGAAGATGGCGGCGCCCATGGAGGGGACGGACGGACACTGGGAGGCTCGGTAAGTATGAGGGGGGGGGGCACGGGGGGTGGATCGGAGCACTGGGGGGTGGATCAGAGCACGGAGGGAGCGGACAGGAGGACGGAGGGGAGCAGACCACAGAACGGAGGACTGGGGAGGAGATCGGTGGGGGGCAGATCAGGGTTTCCAGCCATGGCCGATGATATTGCAGCATCGGCCATGGCTGGATTGTAACATTTCACCACTTTTCATAGGTGAAATATTACAAATTGCTCTGATTGGCTGTTGCACTTTCAACAGCCAATCAGAGCGATCGTAGACACTTGGGGGCAAAGCCATCCCCCCTGGGCTAAAGTACCACTCCCCCTGTCCCTGCAGATCGGGTGAAATTGGAGTTAACCCTTTTACCCGATCTGCAGGGACGCGATCATTCTGTGACACAGCATATGCGTCACAGGTCGGATTGGCACCGACTTTCATGACGCATATGCTGTGTCACAGGTCGGGAAGGGGTTAAAGCGCTCGTCCGGTCTCAGAAGTAAAGTCTGCAGTCACTGTGCTGAATTGTGACAGTGTGTAGTGCGCATGCTGTCAGGATTCCCCGTTATTCCCGGTGCTTGTGAGCGGTCACGTGATGACATGTATGTGATTTGCATACTTGCGGCCTCCTGCCAACAATCCTTTTGTATTGACAGCGGCCTGGAGAGACTATTCGGCAGTGACCACATAGTTGCCCGCTGTCACATTTCGGCAGCCTGACTGCAGATTTTTCTCCTGCGACCAGACATTGTCTTTAAACCCTTCACATAACCTCGGTGACAGTACTGAGGATAGCCAGACGTTCCCTGACGTACGGAAACGTTGTGTTTGCCTCCCATCTTCTCATCTCCTGTAAATGTCGCTTCGTCGTCAGCGCTTCATTCCGGAGTTTTGTGGTTTGTGTCATTTTCTTTTTCTTGTTTCTCATAGAGGACCTGGAATTCATAAGAAATGAATGACGCGCTCGTGTTTTTGTGTCCCCAGGCCTGTGACAAGGAATGGCATCACTATGTCCTGACCGTTGACTTACCCACCGTCACGCTCTACGTCGATGGTGTTTCATACGATCCTTTCACCGTGACGGAGGATTACCCGCTACATCCCACTAAACTGGACACTCAGCTGGTAGTCGGCGCCTGCTGGCAAGGTAACGGTCCAGTCTGTAATCTGTAGGCCCCTCATAGACTGATCAGTGACGGCTCCGAAGCCCCTTCTATGTAGAGGACATCGCTGATGTATGACCAGGCGGCCTTGTGCATTGCACTTTTTTTCCTTTTTTTCTTCTATTGATCTCTGTATTGGTGACTGAAAGATTAAGGAATATTATATAGTCCAGCAGTGACTACAGCTGCTGTGAAACTACAACTTCCAGCATGCCATGGCATCCTGCTGGAGAGGGACTCTCTGGAGACCACTGACCTTATACAGGGTGTTAGGGTCAGTCCTACGTAACATTCACCGCACGCTCAGCTGCAATTGTATTCTTTCTCTTTCTTTGGAGAAATGATCTTTCACGTTCAGCTGCTGCACTCCTGTCCGGACCTCGCCCTGCCCTCGCTGCCCGGCATGTGTGCCCGAGCTCCTTCTACCAGCCATGCAGCTGTATGAGCAGGACATTATCAGGATGGGTTTTCAGCATCTGAACAGTCAAGTACGTTCCCATTCAGTGACCACAAGCAGAGAAAATGGTGAGGAACTGAAAGTCAAAGTACATCAGAAAGTTGCAGAAGTTTTCTTCATACAGTGATAAAAATCAGGAGTCACTTAAAGGGGATCTCAGGAAGAGACGACGCATAGACTATTATTAGGATCAGCCAATATTTTGTGGGGGTCCGATATTCAGCACCTTCACTGATAAGTGGATTGAAGTGATGCGATGAGGCGCTGTGCCCCCTGTAAACTGCTGACTGGGGGGTGCAGATTCAGATCTGGTATGGATGCCGGACAGACCCCTTCAGTGCGTTGCTGGACACGTGGATGCCTGTAGTTGCTGAGCTATTCATTACCATGCACATCAGGCCATGTTGTGTCTGTCGCGGCTTCTGCCTGTGTGTATTCTGCCGGATTGTGTTGCAGAGGTCGCCATATATCGAGACCTGGGCGCTCCCTCAGCCGCACCGCGTCCTCTCTTATCAGGCTATGTGCACACGTTGCGGATTAGGCTTAGGAATTTCTGGTGCGGATTCTGCATCTCTTGGCAGAAAACGCACGGATTTTGTGCGTTTTTGTTGCGGATTTACTGCTTTTTTTTTTTTTAACCCTGCGGATTTCTATAATGGAATGGGTACAAAAACGCTGCAGATCTGCAAAAAATAAGTGAAATGCTACTTCTTTTAATCCGCAGCGTTTCCGCATGGAATTTTCCGCACCATCAGCACAGTGGGTTTTTTTCCATTGATTTACATTGTACTGTAAATCACTTGCGGATCTGCAGTGTTTCTGCACCTCAAAAAACGCTGCGGATCCTCAGGAAATCCGCAACGTGTGCACATACCCTAACAGTGCATTTATTGTCATAACCTGATGACGGTGTTACAATGTCCCTAACCCTGTGGTCACTTCCCCTGTTTGTCCCCTTTTACTTCTCTGCAGAGTTCTCAGAAAGTGGAAATGTCAGTGAGCCAATGCCAGAGAGCGATGCAGGTGGCTGCAGTTCATCCCCGTCCTCCTCCACCGCGCACACATTTCACCTCATTCACACCCCGCATGAAAAGCAAAGCTCATTTCTCGCTTTATTTTCGGGGTTTGCTTCTGTCCCCCTTCTGTTTTCAGGCTTTTTTTTTTTTTTTTATCTTCCCCTTCACGTAACTCAGGAGCAATCCTAACATGGTCCATTCTGTCTGTGTAATGCTGGAGGGAGAAATGAGAGGATCGCTAGTCTGCAGAGACACAAATCAGTCCCATATAGATGAAATATGCCCGATAGGGGCATAGTACAAAGGCAAAGCAACCAATGGGCATCCGGGCTGCCTGGGACTTGTGGTACCAGGGAACAACATTCCGTTATGTGTAATTTTAGCTACACTTGAGATGCATCATTAGATCGTGCGCATATAAAGGCTAAATCCAATACGAGCATTGCAGATACTCGGAGGCCGAAGTGTCCTCAGGGAGCAGCAAGAAGTCATGGTGCCCTCGTCTTCACAGTGCGCCCGCAGCATCGGGCTCTCCTATCCTCTTGATGACACTTTTACTACAAGAGAATAGCTCTTGACTCCCTCAGTTTAGGCTTATACCATGCTTTTTCTATCTCCACTTCCACCCGTCACCTCCAGGGCTCATCTGCATGTCCTCCCCCACTCGTGGTCCCTGGATGCAGCCAGGTGGGCACCACGACTGGACAGTACTAACCTGCATGTGGCGCTGTAACATCTTTTAAAGGAGAACGGCAAACCCATATAGCGGAAATACTGACTGCTGTCTGCTTCTTATGTCAAGGTGGGGAGCAGCACATGGCCCAGTTCTTCCGTGGAAACCTCGCAGGGTTAATGATTCGTTCTGGAAAGCTAGAGAGCAAGAAGGTCATTGATTGCTTGTATACCTGCAAGGAGGGACTGGAGTCCCCACCCGCTGACGGAGGTGATAAAGGGATTAAGGTGAGTCCACATGGGAGAAGACTAAAAGTGATAACATTCAAATTCTGTACCAATAATTATAAAACTACCTCACCCCATCATACATACATCCTGTATTATACTCCAGAGCTGCACTCACTATTCTGCTGGTGCAGTTACTGTGTACATACATTACTGATTCTGAGTTACATCCTGTATTATACTCCAGAGCTGCACTCACTATTCTGCTAGTGCTGTCACTGTGTACATACATTACATTACTGATCCTGAGTTACATCCTGTATTATACTCCAGAGCTGCACTCACTATTCTGCTGGTGCAGTCACTGTGTACAGACATTACATTACTGATCCTGAGTTACATCCTGTATTATACCCCAGAGCTGCACTCACTATTCTGCTGGTGCAGTCACTGTGTACATACATTATACTGTTCCTGAGTTACATCCTGTATTATACTCCAGAGCTGCACCACTCACTATTCTGCTGGTGCAGTCACTGTGTACATACATTACATTACTGATCCTGAGTTACATCCTGTATTATACCCCAGAGCTGCACTCACTAATCTGCTGGTGCAGTCACTGTGTACATACATTACATTACTGATCCTGAGTTACATCCTGTATTATACCCCAGAGCTGCACTCACTATTCTGCTGGTGCAGTCACTGTGTACATACATTACATTACTGATCCTGAGTTACATCCTGTATTATACCCCAGAGCTGCACTCACTATTCTGCTGGTGCAGTCACTGTGTACATACATTACATTACTGATCCTGAGTTACATCCTGTATTATACCCCAGAGCTGCACTCACTATTCTGCTGGTGCAGTCACTGTGTACATACATTACATTACTGATCCTGAGTTACATCCTGTACTATACCCCAGAGCTGCACTCACTATTCTGCTGGTGCAGTCACTGTGTACATACATTACATTACTGATCCTGAGTTACATCCTGTATTATACCCCAGAGCTGCACTCACTATTCTGCTGGTGCAGTCACTGTGTACATACATTACATTACTGATCCTGAGTTACCTCCTGTATTATACCCCAGAGCTGCACTCTCTATTCTGCTGGTGCAGTCACTGTGTACATACATTACATTACTGATCCTGAGTTACATCTTGTATTATACTCCAGAGCTGCACTCACTATTCTGCTGGTGCAGTCACTGTGTACATTAATTACTGATCCTGAGTTACATCCTGTATCTCTTTTTTATTATAAAAGTACAAAACAAAACTTACAGACAAACTCAATAACAAAACAAATTATTCACAGTCCCCAAAAGTCCAATGTCCAGCATATTTATACAAACAAAATGTTCCTCCATTTCATTAATACCCCCAGCAAGGGAAGAGACCTCAACCTATATTCCTTTTTCCTCTCCCCTTGTACCTTTTTCCCTCATACACACCCATGCATTCATCCCTAGAAAAATAAACAAAAGTCGGCCAACTGCCCTAAAGAAAGTGAATAGGCCACCTGGCCAAAACTTAATCATATATTTTATATATATATATTTTTTTATTTTTATTTTTTTTCCTTTTTTTTTTTTTTTTTTTTTTCCTCCTAAACTAAACCACCACCATTCCCCCAAAGGTCCCACGAAAGTTTGTGGCCTATCACACAAGGTCCCACGAGAGTTTGTGGCCTATCACACAAGGTCCCACGAGAGTTTGTGGCCTTCACTATACAACAAGGTCCACAGAAGTTTATGGCCCTTTTATCCTCTTCTTGGCATCCCGCCGGACGTCCATTCTCCAAAACCCATCCCCCCACCCCCCAAGAAACCCCCCACCCCACCTAAACTAAATCCCCCCTACACGCATCATAGTACACATGTAACATATATACAACCTTATAATAACATATAATCAATAATAACATAATAATAACCAATACACACCTTAACCATGACCAAAGAACAGGCCCAAGTTCAATGCTTGCAAGCCCTATACCCGGGTTACCAATTACAAAACAAAAATCTATAAGTGAGGGTTACAGCCCACCACCAGGAACTGGAGACCATAGAGGCTCTCACCCTAATCTACCGCACATCACCCTGACCCTCCCTAACAACACAAAAGAGAAAATCCTGTCCCTATAGCCCTACCAATCTCTCCCTACCTGCCCCTACCTGTCCCTCACTGACCCTCACTACCAACCTAATACTAACTACCTGTCCCTAAAGACTGTCCCTATCTGTCCCTCCCTGTCCCTACACATCTATCTGACCCTACAAAATAAAGATGAAAAGATAAATAAGACTAACTCAACCCTATCACAGGCACACAGAACCTAACTCTCCCTAGGGCACATTAAAGGAGAAACCCCTCCAAAGAAGAGAGGCCCTCCCTGCACCCAGCCTCTCAAACTCCAGCAAGCGCACTTTTGCCAGGTCACCCAGGATGTTCCTAATCACCTCTTCCCTGGGGAGGACTTTCCACTGAGTAGACACTAGACACCGTGCATTCCACGTGTGGAACCTAGTTACTAAACTAACTAAGAAAACAGTGCCCCGATCTCGGCCACCAAGGGACCTGAATGCCCCATAGGCCCACTCCGCATAGGAAAGGCCTGCCAGCCTAGGCCAGCCAATGGAAGCACCCACCCTGCTGTAGACCTCTGTATTAAAGGGACACCGAAGCAGGAAATGCTCCATGCTTTCAAGCATACCGCCACACTCTTCGCGGGGACAATCCCGGTCATCAGAGCATCTGCACTTCAGGTTGTCCCTCACATACAGCTTCCCATGGAAGCAGCGCCAAGCCAAGTCCCAAAACTTCAAGGGGATCCGCTTAGAGTTCAATAACCCGAGCCCCACCTCCAGATCCCAGCTTGGGCAATCCCTGAGCGCCAGGGGCTTCTGAAAGTGGGTCAACAGGACCCTATTGTCAAGTAACCTTCTCGACATGGTCCTGATCTCCCACACTCCCAGACCCCACCGACGGATCACCTTCAGAACCGGGGTAGCATAAGCCGGAAGATGCCCATGAGGTGTTCGAAGGTCCTTTACCTGCCCTCCTGTCTCCCATTCCTGGAAGAAAGGCCGAAACCACCCCCTACAGGAGAATACCCACAGAGGAGCCCTCTCTGACCAGAGGTTGGCGATGTTTGCCTTAAGAAAGGTGTTTACTAGAAACACCACTGGGTTGACCATACCCAACCCTCCTAGTCTCCTCGTGCGGTACGTGACCTCCCTCTTGATTAGGTTCAGCCTATTTCCCCATAACAATTGGAAAAACAGGCTGTAGACCCGTGTCCAAAGAGGCTCTGGCAAGATGCAGACGCTGCCCAAATATATTAGCAAAGGAAGCAAATAGCCCTTGGCAAGACTAACCCTTTCCCTTAGGGTCAAAGACCAACCCTTCCACTGATCCACCTTCTGGGCGGCAATCTTAAGTCTGCCCTCCCAGTTTTGCTGGGGATAGTCCCCCGGGCCGAAACTGATGCCTAATATTTTTGCTGTGGCCTGAGGCCCTGGAAGGGTGTCCGGGAGATCAAAACTTGGATCTCCCCCTCCCAGCCAGAGACTCTCACACTTGTCCCGGTTGATCATGGAACCGGATGCCACCGAGTAGCGTTCAACCTCAGACATCACCCAATCTGCCTCCTCTCTCGAGGATACAAAAAGGGAAACATCATCAGCATACGCCACTACCCTCAAGGCGGCCTCTGGCTCCGCCTGGTCCATCCTGACTCCCACCAACGGTCCACGCTCCACCCTCCTTAAAAGGGGGTCGATCGCAAACACGTATAACAGCGGGCTCAGAGGACAGCCCTGGCGGACACCAGACCTCACCTCAAAAGGGTGTCCGACCCAACCGTTCACGAGCGGAAAAGTCTCTGCCCCATTGTATAAAACTCTCAACCAATCAACAAACCTCCCAGGCAGACCATACCTCAGAAGGACGGACCAGAGGTACTCATGGTTAACCCGGTCAAAGGCCTTCGCCTGGTCTAAGGACAGCAAGTACCCCTTCCAGTGACCTGCCCTGCCCTGCTCCACTGCCTCCCGGACACCGAGCACAGCACTAAATGTACTGCAGCCTGGAACAGAGCAGTGCTGGGCCCCCGAAAGGAGCCGGGGCGCAAACTGCACCAACCGATTAAAAAGCACCTTTGCCAGAACCTTTCGGTCCGTATTGAGAAGCGCTATGGGACGCCAATTCTCAATACGGGACGAGTCTTTACCCTTTGACAGGATAATCAGGGCTGACTTCCTCATTGAACTGGGTAGAATGCCCGAGGAGAGGCACTCATTAAAAACCTCAGTCAAGAGGGGGACCAAAGAGTCCCTAAAAGTCTTGTAGAACTCGGATGTTAAGCCATCCGGACCGGGCGACTTTTTGGGCCGGAGCCCATCAATCGCCCGTCTCACTTCCTCTTCCCTGATTGCTTCTGCCAAAACATGAAGAGAGGGGTCATCCCCTGGCTCAGGGATGGTTTCAGTCAGGAAAGCCGACATCTCATCCCGATCAGGATCCCTCCTCCCCAAGAGGTGCAAGTAGAAGGATCTGACCACCTCCAGGATCCCTGATTTGGATCTGTTCAGGGACCCCGTACTGTCAATCAGTCCTCTCGCCATCTTACAATTCACTGACAACCTGCAGTTTCTGTAAGGGTCGGGCAAGCGGTACCTCCCGAAATCCCTCTCAAAAACCAAGGATGTGTGCCTATCATACTGGCACCCCTTGAGCAAGGTCTTCACCCTGGAGATTTCCTCTCGGTCCCCTCCAGTCGAGACAAGCTGCTCGAGTTTCCTCCCCAGCTCCCGATACAGGCGGTACCTGTTCAGGCCTCTGAGGCTCGAGAGCTGACGGAAGAACCCCGCGACCCTTCTTTTGAAGATCTCCCACCACTCAGACTTATTGCTACAAAGACCCAAGAGAGGTACCTGGCTCTGAAGAAATTCCTCAAAGGACTGTCTTACTTCCGCCTCTTCCAGAAGGGACGAATTCAGCTTCCATAGGCCTCTCCCCATCCGGGGGGTCTCTGTAACATTCAAAGTAAAGAAAATGAAACAGTGATCGGAGAACTCCACCTCAACAGCGGACACTGCAGAAGAGACAGCTTCCTCCTTTAAAAAAAAACCTATCTATCCTAGACCTACTGCTTCCCCTAAAAAAGGTGAAACCCCCGTGACCTGGGGTGTGCCGGATGTGGACATCCACCAGGCGAGCTTCGCTTACTATGCTATTCAAGGCTACGCTATCATAAGCCAGCCGGTCTCCGGGGCCTCCCCTATCACGGAGTCTGGTTACAGTATTAAAATCCCCACCGAAGACCACCTGCCGGCTCGTAAAAAGATAGGGCTTGATCCTCAGGAAGAGACATTTACGGTCCCACTTAGATTGTGGGCCATAGATATTGATGAGCCGAAGCTCCTGTCCCCTCATGAAGACGTCAAGGACCAAACATCTCCCCATTTCTACCTCGATCACCCGTCTGCATTCCACCTCCACGGTCTTAAAAAGGACCGCTACCCCGCTATACGGCTCGGCCGCAAGAGACCAGTATGAGGGCCCACTCCTCCATTCCCTCTTTGCTTTGTAGATGGACCCCAGGTCCGTTAGTCTGGTCTCCTGCAAAAATAAAATATCAGCCTCAACCCGGGTGAAAAAATCAAAGGCCGTAAATCTAGCCGTATCCGACTTTATGCTGGCGACATTAATCGACGCCAGAGTCAACGGGGTAGGTTCCGCCATCATGGGTGATTGAGTTAGATGGCCTGTTTTTTAACCGTACCCCCTGATTTCCTCTCCCCTTCTGAGGAGGAGCCCGACTCACCCCTCCTCTTTAAAGATACCGAGGTGTCCATATCCTCCTTTATAGCACTGGATTTCCCAGAAATAGATTCCTTGCCCCTGGACCCCGAGGTAGTCCCCCCTCCAGAGGAGTGTGAATCCCCCGGAGGACAGACCTCACCACTCCCCGAAGGCACCCCAGATGTTGCGACCGGCCCCTCACCCCCGACCTCCGACACAGCAGAGTCATCGAGGGCTTGGAACCGATTGGAGAGGGGGATCAGAGGGGAGTCAGCGAGCCCTTCCGTAGGCACCCCAGTGGCCAGGGGGGGGGGCTTAGATTTTTTAGCCTTGTTCTTCCTCTTCTTCCGACTCTTACCGGTACGATTGTCACCCGTTTTTTTAGGCTGCTCCACCACCTCTTCATCCAGACTTTCATACTGGGAAGAGTTATCAGAAGCAGCCAACTCCTCCCTCTCCAACCTCCGGATCTCCTCGCTCACCGCCTTCTCCCCCAGGGCCTCAGAGGCTTCGGCTGCCGTCTCCAGGGTGGGGGCAGTCATCACCCCAGTTGCCTGAGGCTTATCCTGCCCCCTGCCCTTACGGCTCCTCACCTGTTGCCACTGGTGGGCAGATGTACCAGCCTCGCCTTTCCTCACCGACCCCTCAGCTCCCCTCATGCCTCCACCCTCAGCCACAGCAGAAGTTGCACCACCGGGGACCCCCCCTTGGCTCCCCCCTGCCGGGCCAGAGATGGTGCTGGAAAAGGAACGGGGGCAGCGGCTATACGGGTGACCTAGGTCACCACACAGGTGACACCTAATGTCACCACAGGCCGCGGCAAGATGGCCTACCCCGCCACACAAGGCACATTTCTGTACCTTGCAGCCTGCGCTGAAGTGGCGGGGATCACCGCACCTGTGGCAGACCTTCGGTTGCCCCTGGTAGAAGATCTGGATTCTGTCCCTCCCCAGAAATGCTGAGGAAGGGATGTGGGTGACCGTACCTCCTGAAACCTTCAACTTTACCATGAAGGTCCAGCCCCCTGACCAAATGCCAAACTCGTCCCTATTTTTTTTAGGGACCTCGGTGACTTCCCCATAACGGGAAAGCCACGTCATTATGTCGACCCCAGAGAGTGACTCGTTACTTGTCAGAACGGTCACCCTCTTTACACTATTTTGGCGAGACACCGCCTGCACGGCAAAGTCTCGCCAGCCGGGCTCCCCCTTTGCCAGTTCGAAATTCGACCAGAAAAGCTCCAAGCCCTCTGGCCGAACAAAACTGACATCGAAGAAGGAGGTGCCAAACGGATGAATCAGGGCAAAGATGTCCGTCGCCCTGAAGTCCATCTTCAGAAGGAGCTCCACAACCCTCGCCCTTGGCGGGCACGCTTCACTGCCCCTCCACCGAAGACGGACCACATTCCGCCTGGCCACCCCCTGCCCGGCTGTCGGGAGGGACCAACCCGTTTCCCCTTCCCTTTTATCTTGGAAGGCAGCCTGGCCGTGTCTATCCAGCCAAAAGGCCAAGTCCACCACTCTTCCCTCTACTTCGATCGTCCGTTCTCCCTTTTTGAGGGCCTCCAGGAAGCGGCGCCGCAAAACGCTATCCCTGAGGTCCAGAGGCGAGGAAACCCCCTGACTAGACCCCGGGGCTCCAGCCACCACCCCCGAATAACTCCGAGAACCTGTGGCTGGGGGGGCAGATGGACCGGCCCCCTCCCCCCTTCTCCCACTACCATCAGACACCGTACTCACACTTGCCACCTTAGACGCACTGCCACTCGCATCCTCAACCATAGACACTTCCATACCCGCACCCTCCTCATCCACTCCATCAGTCACCCTACTCTCACTCACATGCACACTGGGGTCAGTATTATTTTGCCTCACCTTTTGGGTATTTCCAGGTTCTGTTACACCTCTGCTACCGCCACCTACTGGTGGCATCCTCCCTGCTGGGGGGTTTGACACACACAGCGCTGCTGTCCCTTTAAGAGTCCTGCTGCCATGGGACTTAAGCAGCACAGCCTGACTTTCCACCACAGCAGGCACAGAGTCTCCTCCCTCACTGGCAGGTAGGAAGCCAGGTGCAGACCCTCCTCCAGCTCCATCCTGCCTTGTCACCGGAGCCCCCACCGCAGGTAAGCCCCCAGACTCAGGGGACCCCACCAGGCAGGCGCCCTTGCTGCTATCTGCTGCAGTCCCTGCTCCATTGCTGGCTAAGACCATTTTTTTTCCTTTTCCTTGGGAAGCCACGCCCACAGCCTTCAGCCGCACAGCAGAGCTGCATGGGCAGCGGGTGCCGAGGAGGCCACACCCCCTGAGACCGGCCGCAGCGGGACCCCCAGAGCCGACCCAGAGCTGGATCCACCCCCAGGAATCCCCCCAGCGGTACCAGTCCCCTGAGGCACAGCACCCCCCACCACCACACCCTGGGCCACAAACAGCCTGGCCACAGCAACTCCAGCGGCTGGCCCCAGGCTAGGCCACTCTCCCTCAGCATCCACCAGCGGCGGTGCCCCCAATGCAGGAGACCCCGACTTCACCGCAGACCCCGCCAGGGGAGGCCCCACCATTTTCTTTTTATGAGCCTGTAATGCCGAAGCCGCAGGCCCCTCCCCCTTTACTTTACTAGGTGCCTGGGACCCCAGAAGCGATCCAGATTTAGCGGATCCGTAAGTGGGGGACCCGGACACCCCAGCGCTCACCGCCGGAGATGCGGTCCCGGCTGCCACTCTCTTGCCCACCTCTGGGCCACCTTCCACACCATGCTCCATATCAGACACATCACTACCCCCTCCGTTACCACAAACAGAGGCAGCGCCCTGCGTGTCATGGCCTGTAATCTCCCCGCTCCCTCGCTGCGGACCCACAACAGAGTCCGAGCCGGGGTGGGTAGCGGGTGCCGCACAGCGGGATCGGGGGGCCCCAGAGAGGGGGACATACACATATTTCTCCACAGTAGATGTTTTCTTGTTATTCCTTTTCTTAACCTTTCTCTTCATCCCCCTCCTGGTTGCCTCGTCCTCACAGATCTCATCCCCGAACCTCAGCTGGTTAAAACGGACCGGGGACTCGATCTGCCGGATCTGCTGCATGACGAGGCAGCCCCCCTCGCTGCTGCTACTACCACCATCCTCCCCCTCGCTCCCGCTGTCCCCTGAAGGGCCAGAATCTGACGGGAGAGCCACCTGCTCGGGGGCTATCCCGCTATGCGACGCCTGGAGATCTCTTACCAGGCCACCAGGCGGTGGGTAGGGCGCGACCTCCTCCTCGCATTCCTCATCATCCTCCTCCACCACCTGGCCGGAGCTCCGTGACCCCTCCGGAGCCCCACCGGTCATGGCTCTGAACCGGTCGTCGTTCTCCAGCTTTTCACGGAAGGGCCCGCTGCCATCCAGGATCTCACACCTCCGGCTTTCCAGGTCTTGTATGGATTGTTTTATCTTCTTGACCGCGGCGGATAGCTCGGCCTTCTTATTGCCGGAGGCCCTGTCAGACCTGTCCTTAGCTACCCTCAACTCCCCCCAGAGGGATTTTAGCTTCCTTGAGGCGTCCTCATACTCGCAGAGGTGCGCATGGATGCGTGAACCATAGCCCACGGCGGATTCTCTAGCCGCCTTAGTACCCCAACCAAGGGGCACCGCTGCAGCACCCCTGCTCGTACTAGGCCTACCTCCGGGGGAAGGAGCCGCCGCGGCCTCAGGGGTCCTACGGGTCTTCATGCTGGATCCCTTGCCTGATCCTTGGCCAGATCTTGTGGCCCTAGCCGGAGTTGGAATCCTCCCACCCCCCGCCGGCTTGGACCGGGAGGCGGGAGCCGGGGGCCCAGTTCCGGAGGCCAGTCCCAAAATGAGCCTTCTTTCCTGGGAAGGGGGCAGACAAAAAGTCCTGGATGAAAAAGTTTACCTCCCTTCCCAGGAGCTCTCTCTATGCAGCACACAGAGCACACGGCAAGCAGGCTCCACCTCTTCCTGCTGTGCAGTCACTGTGTACATACATTACATTACTGATCCTGAGTTACATCCTGTATTATACCCCAGAGCTGCACTCACTATTCTGCTGGTGCAGTCACTGTGTACATACATTACATTACTGATCCTGAGTTACATCTTGTATTATACTCCAGAGCTGCACTCACTATTCTGCTAGTGCAGTCACTGTGTACATAAATTACTGATCCTGAGTTACATCCTGTATTATACCCCAGAGCTGCACTCACTATTCTGCTGGTGCAGTCACTGTGTACATCAACACGTTGTAATCTTCTGCATTGACTTTTGCAGGTCTCCACTTTAACCGTGGAAGGAGATGACATTGATCGCTTTGACCAAGCAATGCAGCGCATCTCCTACCTGAATTCCCGCCAGTTCCCCACCCCCGGTATCAGACGTCTTAAGATCATAACTACAGTGAAGTACGTGGTCCTCCAGCCGCTGGGGGTTACACTGCCACATGCAGATGTTGAGGTGCGGGGTCGCATTGCTGCAGCTGTAGATGCCACATTATTTTTTCCTTGTTTCCCATTACGGGGTTTCATTCTTCGTTAGGACGTGAGATGACCCAGGATTTCCTATGTTCTGTCATTAGACATGTGGGGCCGGGCCCCAGGGACCTGTGGGATGTGTAGATTAATGGCGCCCGCTCTCACCACCGCTTTTGTGCTGTAGATGCTTTAATGAGGAGACCTGTATCAGCATTCCGGACGTGGACGGCTACGTCATGGTGCTGCAGCCCGAGGAGCCCAAAATCAGCGTCAGCGGCATCGACCACTTCGCCCGTTCTGCCTCCGAGTTTGAGGGCACAGAAGGGGTGACCCTGTTCCCTGAGCTACGGATCATCAGCACCATCACACGCGAGGTGGAGGCCGAGGGGGAAGGAGACGAGGACCCCACAGGTTTGTGACTACGATAGGTGGTACTTGGGGACGTCCCGTGGTGCTCAGATTCAGATCATGGACCGGGAGACGGGGAGAACTCCAGATCAGTCGTCCATGAGCGCCGTGCTAAATCTGAACATCCTTCGCACCTAATGGTTTCTTGAAGCTTTGCCTTTAGTTGTTAACAACGTCCTATTTGTCATTTTCTGCACAACAGTCCAGGAATCTCTGGTGTCAGAGGAAATCATGCACAACTTGGACACGTGCGAGATCAGCGTGGTGGGGGAGGCCCTGAACCCCGAGCAGGAAAGTCTCCAGCTGGACCTGACCCACCTGCAGCAGAAGGGCCTGGAGATGAGCTCCTCCAACCAAGGCATCGTTATCACAGGTTAGCCCATCCTCCGCGCTGCTGAGCTTGTCCCCAAGCTGCTGATCATTAACAGGGATGTTAATTGTCCAGGACCCTTTGTAGGCCATGTTCTCACATAGCGTAAGCGCTGCATTTTTTAACATTTTTGTGCATAAAATCTGCGCTGAACGGACCAAGCAAAGTATGTGATATTCAGGAAAATCCTTTGTGTAGTATTTTTTATAGCTTCATAGAGATATAAAATATATATATCTCATATTTTCTCTGTAGGATTCTATAGGAATCTATAATAATAATTTAATTGCATTTTACCGTGCACACTCTTTCTGTACTGAAAAACAAAAAATGATGCATAAAAATGGAAAAGGTATAAAGGAAAAAAAACATAGCAAAAATCGGAGAAAGAACACTATTGCATATTTTTGTGCGGACATCTGCAGGATAAATGCAGCGGGATAAAACTCGGCGTTTCCACTCGTGAGATCATGGCTGTAAGGTCTGGTGCCCGGGTCTGGTAGTTTCCGGCAGAGGAGCGTGGCCTGTATCTGGGGGAATAGGCGCCGCTCTGCTCCCGGGGATCACTCATGGCTGGGAAACGTGCCATGTTATGTAATGATGTCCGTGCGCTCCACAGTCACTGCCAGAGAGCAAAAATACTAAGACGCAGGAAATCCAGGTACGGCTCAGGAAGAACATCCATCTGGTGTATTGCAGGTGTGGATACAATGGCGAATTACGAGGAGGTTCTGCATCTGATCCGCTACAGGAACTGGAATACAGTCTCCGTGTTCGACCGAAAGTTCAAGGTGATCTGTTCTGAGCTGAACGGCCGCTACAACAGCAATGAATTCCAGGTGGAGGTGAGGAAGAGCGGAAGCCGTGACTGCTGTAGTGCTGGGCGGCATCAAAAGCCGAAGCTAACAATGTCTCTCCATTCCTCGTTATAGGTGAATGTAATCCACACGGCGAGCCCCCCCGAGGCCCCAAATCACATCATATCTGAGGCGCTGTTTGTCCCATCCCGGCATCAGTCCCCTGATCTGTTGGGACACAATCCAGCCAGCACACACTCCGCCTCAGGTATGTAATATCAGGGTATCCGTCATATACTGGATGTCTACGGCCGTAACATCAGCTGACAATGGCCATACCGCCGCCTCTGGTAGAGAAGTGGTGAAATCACAGCCTTATACTGCCCCCTAGTGATACATTGTACACAGATATGTCATGATGGCGCCCTCTGCTGATCACTGATACGCTGTACACAGGTGTAACGATGGCACCCTCTGCTGATCACTGATACACTGTACACGGAGGTGTAACGACGGACCCCTCTGCTGCTCACTGATACACTGTACACGGAGGTGTAACGACGGTGCCCTCTGCTGATCACTGATACACTGTACACGGAGGTATAACGACGGCGTCCTCTGCTGATCACTGATACACTGTACACAGAGGTGTAACGACGGTGCCCTCTGCTGATCACTGATACACTACACGGAGGTGTAACGACGGTGCCCTCTGCTGATCACTGATACACTGTACACGGAAGGTGTAACGACGGTGCCCTCTGCTGATCACTGATACACTGTACACGGAAGGTGTAACGACGGTGCCCTCTGCTGATCACTGATACACTGTACACGGAGGTGTAACGACGGCGCCCTCTGCTGCTCACTGATATATTGTACACGGAGGTGTAACGAAGGCACCCTCTGCTGATCACTGATACACTGTACACGGAGGTGTAACGAAGGCGCCCTCTGCTGATCAGTGTACACGGAGGTGTAACGACGGTGCCCTCTGCTGATCACTGATACACTGTACACGGAAGGTGTAACGACGGTGCCCTCTGCTGATCACTGATACACTGTACACGGAGGTGTAACGAAGGCGCCCTCTGCTGATCACTGATACACTGTACACGGAGGTGTAACGAAGGCGCCCTCTGCTGATCAGTGTACACGGAGGTGTAACGACTGCGCCCTCTGCTGATACACTGTACACGGAGGTGTAACGACGGCGCCCTCTGCTGCTCACTGATATATTGTACACGGAGGTGTAACGAAGGCACCCTCTGCTGATCACTGATACACTGTACACGGAGGTGTAACGACGGCGCCCTCTGCTGATCAGTGTACACGGAGGTGTAACGACTGCGCCCTCTGCTGATACACTGTACACGGAGGTGTAACGACGGCGCCCTCTGCTGCTCACTGATATATTGTACACGGAGGTGTAACGAAGGCGCCCTCTGCTGATCACTGATACACTGTACACAGAGGTGTAACGACGGCGCCCTCTGCTGATCACTGTACACGGAGGTGTAACGACTGCGCCCTCTGCTGATCACTGATACGCTGTACACGGAGGTGTAACGACGGCGCCCTCTGCTGATCACTGTACACGGAGGTGTAAAGACGGCGTCCTCTGCTGATCACTGTACACGGAGGTGTAACGACTGCGCCCTCTGCTGATACACTGTACACGGAGGTGTAACGACGGCGTCCTCTGCTGATCACTGATACACTGTACACGGAAGGTGTAACGATGGCGCCCTCTGCTGATCACTGATACACTGTACACGGAGGTATAACAACGGCGCCCTCTGCTGATCACTGTACACGGAGGTGTAAAGACGGCGTCCTCTGCTGATCACTGTACACGGAGGTGTAACGACTGCGCCCTCTGCTGATACACTGTACACGGAGGTGTAACGACGGCGTCCTCTGCTGATCACTGATACACTGTACACGGAAGGTGTAACGATGGCGCCCTCTGCTGATCACTGATACACTGTACACGGAGGTATAACGACGGCGCCCTGTGCTGCTCAAAGATACGCTGTACACGGAGGTGTAACGACGGCGCCCTCTGCTGCTCACTGATATATTGTACACGGAGGTGTAACGAAGGCGCCCTCTGCTGATCACTGATTCACTGTACACAGAGGTGTAACGACGGCGCCCTCTGCTGATCACTGTACACGGAGGTGTAACGACTGCGCCCTCTGCTGATCACTGATACGCTGTACACGGAGGTGTAACGACGGCGCCCTCTGCTGATCACTGTACACGGAGGTGTAAAGACGGCGTCCTCTGCTGATCACTGTACACGGAGGTGTAACGACTGCGCCCTCTGCTGATACACTGTACACGGAGGTGTAACGACGGCGTCCTCTGCTGATCACTGATACACTGTACATGGAAGGTGTAACGATGGCGCCCTCTGCTGATCACTGATACACTGTACACGGAGGTATAACGACGGCGCCCTGTGCTGCTCACTGATACGCTGTACACGGAGGTGTAAAGACGGCGTCCTCTGCTGCTCACTGATATATTGTACACGGAGGTGTAACGATGGCGCCCTCTGCTGATACACTGTACACGGAGGTGTAACGACGGCGCCCTCTGCTGATCACTGATACACTGTACACGGAGGTGTAACGAAGGCGCCCTCTGCTGATCACTGATACACTGTACACGGAGGTGTAACGACGGCGCCCTCTGCTGATCACTGTACACGGAGGTGTAACGACTGCGCCCTCTGCTGATCACTGATACACTGTACACGGAGGTGTAACGACGGCGCCCTCTGCTGCTCACTGATCTATTGTACACGGAGGTGTAACGAAGGCGCCCTCTGCTGATCACTGATACACTGTACACGGAGGTGTAACGACGGCGCCCTCTGCTGATCACTGTACACGGAGGTGTAACGACTGCGCCCTCTGCTGATCACTGATGCGCTGTACACGGAGGTGTAACGACGGCGTCCTCTGCTGATCACTGATACACTGTACACGGAGGTGTAAAGACGGCGCCCTCTGCTGATCACTGATACACTGTACACAGAGGTGTAAGGACGGCGCCCTCTGCTGACCACTGATACACTGTACACGGAGGTGTAACGACTGCGCCCTCTGCTGACCACTGATACGCTGTACACGGAGGTGTAACGACGGCGCCCTCTGCTGCTAATTGATATATTGTACACGGAGGTGTAACGACGGCGCCCTCTGCTGATCACTGATATATTGTACACGGAGGTGTAACGACAGCGCCCTCTGCTGATCACTGATACACTGTCCACGGAGGTGTAACGACTGCGCCCTCTGCTGACCACTGATACGCTGTACACGGAGGTGTAACGACGGCGCCCTCTGCTGCTCACTGATAAACTGTACACAGGTGTAACGACGGCGCCCTCTGCTGATCACTGATATACTGTACACGGAGGTGTAAACACGGCGCCCTCTGCTGCTAACTGATATATTGTACACAGAGGTGTAACGACGGCGCCCTCTGCTGATCACTGATACGCTGTACACGGAGGTGTAAAGACGGCGCCCTCTGCTGCTAACTGATATATTGTACACAGAGGTGTAACGATGGCGCCCTCTGCTGCTCACTGATAAACTGTACACGGAGGTGTAAAGACGGCGCCCTCTGCTGCTAACTGATATATTGTACACAGAGGTGTAACGACGGCGCCCTCTGCTGATCACTGATACACTGTACACGGAGGTATAACAACGGCGCCCTCTGCTGATCACTGTACACGGAGGTGTAACGACGGCGTCCTCTGCTGATCACTGATACACTGTACACGGAAGGTGTAACGATGGCGCCCTCTGCTGATCACTGATACACTGTACACGGAGGTATAACGACGGCGCCCTGTGCTGCTCACTGATACGCTGTACACGGAGGTGTAACGACGGCGCCCTCTGCTGCTCACTGATATATTGTACACGGAGGTGTAACGAAGGCGCCCTCTGCTGATCACTGATACACTGTACACAGAGGTGTAACGACGGCGCCCTCTGCTGATCACTGTACACGGAGGTGTAACGACTGCGCCCTCTGCTGATCACTGATACGCTGTACACGGAGGTGTAACGACGGCGCCCTCTGCTGATCACTGTACACGGAGGTGTAAAGACGGCGTCCTCTGCTGATCACTGTACACGGAGGTGTAACGACTGCGCCCTCTGCTGATACACTGTACACGGAGGTGTAACGACGGCGTCCTCTGCTGATCACTGATACACTGTACACGGAAGGTGTAACGATGGCGCCCTCTGCTGATCACTGATACACTGTACACGGAGGTATAACGACGGCGCCCTGTGCTGCTCACTGATACGCTGTACACGGAGGTGTAAAGACGGCGTCCTCTGCTGCTCACTGATATATTGTACACGGAGGTGTAACGATGGCGCCCTCTGCTGATACACTGTACACGGAGGTGTAACGACGGCGCCCTCTGCTGATCACTGATACACTGTACACGGAGGTGTAACGAAGGCGCCCTCTGCTGATCACTGATACACTGTACACGGAGGTGTAACGACAGCGCCCTCTGCTGATCACTGATACACTGTACACGGAGGTGTAACGATGGCGCCCTCTGCTGATCACTGATATACTGTACACGGAGGTGTAACGACAGCGCCCTCTGCTGCTCATTGATACACTGAACACAGGTATAACGAAGGCGCCCTCTGCTGATACACTGTACACAGAGGTGTAACAATGGCGCCCTCTGCTGCTCACTGATATATTGTACACAGCGGTGTAATGATGGTGTTAATGTGATGTCTTGCTTCCTCCTCAGTGGTTCCCAGCGCGGCCACCATCGTTATAGTCGTCTGTGTCAGTTTCTTGGTCTTCATGATCATCCTGGGAGTGTTTCGCATTCGTGCTGCTCATCAGCGCACCGTACGTGACCAAGAGGGGGGTAAAGAAAACGAAATGGACTGGGATGACTCCGCTCTTACCATCACAGTGAACCCCATGGAGGTAAGTCCTGATGCTACATGTGGGGTGCCCTCTTCCTATATAGTGAGTATGTGTATATACTATATACCAGTGCAAAAGTGTTACACAGGTGTGGAAAAAATGCTGCAAAGTAAGCTGTCAAATGTGTGTACATATATGTGTCATTGTGTTCTATTTATGCTTAGTTTTGCAGGTGTATACAGAGGTATCTATTTGTACATGTGTATGATTGGGTGAACATCTTTGTAACACTTAAAACTTTTGTACATCCACATATGCATATCCAGATATATATACACGTGCATGTGACTTACACACATGAATAGACATCTGTATATATACACACACATACACATTTTTTCCTAAACTTTGTGCGAGTATCTAGAAGACCTGATGCTGCTTTGAAGGTAAAGAGCGAGCACCGGACACTGGTGGGATTTACATTTCACTTTTGTATTTTATCAATTGATAAAAATAATTTTTAAAAGATTCTTTCTATGCAGCCTGATAACTTCCCATAGTGAGATCCCTTTGCTTTGTTCTCCGCTGTTTACAGACAATATGTTGCACTGTAAAATGTAACTAAACAATGACTGCTGGGCGGTAATGTAGCAAGAGGATAAATGTCACCGGCCAATTCTGAACACACCAATAAGAAAAGGCAACCAAATTATTTTTATATCTCCCTCAAAATCATTTGTTTGTTTCTTAATGGATTTGTACAGATTATTGGTGACATTAAAGATGGAATAAGTGCTTTTTGGTAGGATTTTTTTTAACATGACAAAAACCTGACATTAAGAGTTGTGAAGACTTTGAAGAAATTCACTGACTGTGTGTGATCCTATGTGCCTGTGTGAACATGCATCTATGGATATACAGTAGTGTGGACAGGTGTATAATTATATGTATACAGGTCCTTCTCAAAAAATTAGCATATAGTGTTAAATTTCATTATTTACCATAATGTAATGATTACAAGTAAACTTTCATATATTATAGATTCATTATCCACCAACTGAAATTTGTCAGGTCTTTTATTGTTTTAATACTGATGATTTTGGCATACAACTCCTGAAAACCCAAAAAACCTGTCTCAATAAATTAGCATATCAAGAAAAGGTTCTCTAAATGACCTATTACCCTAATCTTCTGAATCAACTAATTAACTCTAAACACATGCAAAAGATACCTGAGGCTTTTAAAAACTCCCTGCCTGGTTCATTACTCAAAACCCCCATCATGGGTAAGACTAGCGACCTGACAGATGTCAAGAAGGCCATCATTGACACCCTCAAGCAAGAGGGTAAGACCCAGAAAGAAATTTCTCAACAAATAGGCTGTTCCCAGAGTGCTGTATCAAGGCACCTCAATGGTAAGTCTGTTGGAAGGAAACAATGTGGCAGAAAACGCTGTACAACGAGAAGAGGTGACCGGACCCTGAGGAAGATTGTGGAGAAGGACCGATTCCAGACCTTGGGGAACCTGAGGAAGCAGTGGACTGAGTCTGGTGTGGAAACATCCAGAGCCACCGGGCACAGGCGTGTGCAGGAAATGGGCTACAGGTGCCGCATTCCCCAGGTAAAGCCACTTTTGAACCATAAACAGCGGCAGAAGCGCCTGACCTGGGCTACAGAGAAGCAGCACTGGACTGTTGCTAAGTGGTCCCAAGTACTTTTTTCTGATGAAAGCAAATTTTGCATGTCATTCGGAAATCAAGGTGCCAGAGTCTGGAGGAAGACTGGGGAGAAGGAAATGCCAAAATGCCTGAAGTCCAGTGTCAAGTACCCACAGTCAGTGATGGTGTGGGGTGCCATGTCAGCTGCTGGTGTTGGTCCACTGTGTTTCATCAAGGGCAGGGTCAATGCAGCTAGCTATCAGGAGATTTTGGAGCACTTCATGCTTCCATCGGCTGAAATGCTTTATGGAGATGAAGATTTCATTTTCCAGCACGACCTGGCACCTGCTCACAGTGCCAAAACCACTGGTAAATGGTTTACTGACCATGGTATTACTGTGCTCAATTGGCCTGCCAACTCTCCTGACCTGAACCCCATAGAGAATCTGTGGGATATTGTGAAGAGAAAGTTGAGAGACGCAAGACCCAACACTCTGGATGAGCTTAAGGCCGCTATTGAAGCATCCTGGGCCTCCATAACATCTCAGCAGTGTCACAGGCTGATTGCCTCCATGCCACGCCGCATTGAAGCAGTCATTTCTGCCAAAGGATTCCCGACCAAGTATTGAGTGCATAACTGAACATTATTATTTGATGGTTTTTTTGTTTGTTATTAAAAAACACTTTTATTTGATTGGACGGGTGAAATATGCTAATTTATTGAGACAGGTTTTTTTGGGGTTTTCAGGAGTTGTATGCCAAAATCATCAGTATTAAAACAATAAAAGACCTGACAAATTTCAGTTGGTGGATAATGAATCTATAATATATGAAAGTTTAATTGTAATCGTTACATTATGGTAAATAATGAAATTTTACACTATATGCTAATTTTTTGAGAAGGACCTGTATATGTCTGTGTATACAAGAAGGAAAACACTTGAAGGATGTGAAGCGCAGAATAGGGTCTGGTCTGGGTGGCAATATTTACAGACATGCTCAGGTTGTGCCGCCTGGTTGGGATGTGTGCACACAACCACTGATGGTGCTTTAGGCTGCTGCAGACCCCCGCGGAGATAAAGACAAAATAAGGAAGAGCAGTTGGGTAGTTCTGCGCTGCTGTGAAAGAATGGAGGATGCCAGTGCCGTAGGATGTGGGTTATTCAGCTTCTTCCTCCATTCTTTCCCGCACAGTGAAGTACATCCCATTTGCTCTTCCCATTGGTGTGTGTGTGTGTGTGTGTGTGTGTGTGTAGCCTGCCCGCACGCGGATTATATATGGACTGAATTTTGTATTTCATTGTTCCTGATCCAGACCTATGAGGACCAGCACAGCAGCGAGGAGGAAGAAGAGGAGGAGGAAGAGGAGGACAGCGAAGATGGGGAGGATGACGACATAACCAGTGCTGAATCTGAGAGCAGTGAGGAAGAGGAGGGCGAGCAGGAGGAGGACCAGCAGAATGTCAACCGGCAGCAGCAGCTGGAGTGGGACGACTCCACTCTGACCTATTGATCTGAGCCGCCATCACCACCCGTCACCACAGCTCACACTCCTCATCCTGCAGGCACACGGTGTAAAAAGTCATTCCAGGCACTGAACCCAAGCGGGCCATGGCACAAGCAGATCGCCCGTGCCCTCTCTTGCCCTCCTCCCAGTGGCCGGGGTCACGGTCAGTGTCTGTCCACCCTGCACCTTCCGTCACTCACTGACTGGAGGGACCAAGGCGTCACTGGACTTCATCTGCCATTCCCGATTTCTGTTGTGAGACACAGGGACTGGTGATTTTATCGGTTTTATTTCCCCATCCTGAATTTACTGCATGTCACGTACCGGCACTGGGATCCCTTTTCCTGACTGAGGAGCCGGCGGCTTTTGCATCTGGGTGGTGACGCAAATGGCTCCAGCAGGCAGTAAAAGGGGGCAAACCCAAGACTAACTTTTTAATATTTTCTTTGTAAATATGTTGGAATCTATGTAATTATGTCCATGTTGCTAGTGTAAAGGGGTTTGGATTTCTGGAATGCAGGGTGGCACCTGTGCCAGTCTTGCGCAACCTCAGTGAGGTGAACTTTTTTTCTTTTCGTGGCTGGCGGAGGTCTGCAGCCGAATGGCGGAGGTCAGCAGCCGAATGGTGGAGGTCCGCACGAGTAACTCTCCCTCCCGAGTGCTTTGTCTTTCTGGCTCAGTCTCTTTGACCTCCCAAAATCAAAGAAGCACAGGGCTGTAACCAGTTGTAAATATGGTGCCACTCTGCTGCTCTCGGAGCACACCAGATCTTGGCGCTTCTCCCCATGCTTTAAATAACTTCCCAATGGCGGAGATTTATTCGTCTATCATTAGCGAGACCCCCAGGATGTTAGCGGGACACAGGGATATGGTTTACGTGTGACCTTAGTTTCTAGAGGAAAACATTGTACATTTTTATGTGAGAAGTGGGCAAAAAAAATGCTTTTATGAAGTGGGCAAGATGGTTTATAAGGAATTACTATTATGTACGACCCGGATAGGGCTCGGAGGCTGGATCCACAGGTTAGGGGGCTGAGCCTCTCCTATCCAAGAGCTCAGCTCCTGGGATTTGTAGTTCGCCAGCCTCCAGGGATGATTGTGTATGGTACGTCATAGATTAATACTGGTTTTTTCAAAGGTTTACTTAAAGGGACACTACATTTAAAGTGACTCATAAAAGAGGCATCCCCTTTCAAGAAATTGGGGACATTTAAGCTTTTTGGTGAGGGGACACTGGGACCTAAAATTCCTTGCAGCAAGGTATAAAGTGGGACCGTCCAGCTCCTTCACACCTGCAGGGTCTGTGCACGATGGCGGATTCTGCTTCAGTGCTGTCACTAAGTTTGTGCCCCCTCTGACGATGGATAAAGTGCAAATGGAGGGTGGGGGACAGCGGCAACTCGTTCTGTTCCCTGGGATTGGATTCAGTAAGGTGTCTTTTGTGCCAGGTAAGTGGAAAAAAAAAGTCTCTTATTGGATTGTTGTTACATGTAGGCTGTTATTAGGTCTGAGATATGTAGGGTTAGAGAACGTGCCATGGATGGTGGTAAGTTAGCGCTCCCTCAAATTTACACTACAGCTGCTCAGCAGGGTCCGGGGTCTTGTCTCACAGGACAGACGGCTGCAGACCACCAAGCAGGTTTAGGCTTTTTTTTTTCCTCTTGTTTACCATAAATGTAAATTCTTAGATTTTTACGTAAGATATGGGGGATTGTTTAATGACTTCTGTGATAACGTGACAAACATAACTGCAAGCTCTGGAATAACCCGGGGACCCTTCTTCCCCCCCTTTGTCTTGTGTTTATGTCGTGTAGCTCTGTCCATACATTTAATATCACTGTAGCTGCTGTATTTAGACTTTAAAAAAGAAAAAAATAAACACAAAAACAAACAACTGCGACCTGTAACGCAACCGCTACAGCGTCCTAAGCGTGCCGATGCCGTATGTAGGCGCAATGAATATAACTTTTCAGATTTGTATATTGGTGATAGGTCAGTTTGAACAGTCTATAAGCTACAATAAAGTTCTGGTTCTAAATCCTGATTCTCGTTTTGTTTCTAAGTATCTCAAGTAACGGTCAATTATGAATGTGGGAATAAAAAAACCTCACGACATCAGGAATATAAAATGCAGATTTTACTGCTGCAATTGTGCAACGTGGGAACCGGCAGCGTCTGGGTTTTGTTACCACAGGGACTTTCCATGTTGGATATCAGTCAGCCGAAATTTAGCCATTAATACCTCTAAGGATATCTGTGTTTAAATGACGCAGAAATCTGTAGTGATGGCTCCGGTATTGGGCCACCTGCTGGATTTCCTGCAGATTTGTGCACCACATCTGAGGCAGTTTCAGTACAAAAGAGCAAAAATCAAGACATTTGTGCAGATTTCACTCTGTGCAAAAGGTTTTTTTTTTTTAAAGGCAGCACATATTGCAAACAGAGAATCTGCATTTGGGCGACATTAGTCACCTCCATAAAGTAAATAAGACAACCGAGCCTTTCCGCGCAGGATGCCCGTCTTCCCAAACACGTACAATGTCCACATTTATTAACATAATTACACGGGAAGGTGTTTATTGCAACCAATGCTTCAATACGAGCTGCTTCTGGTCAGGGGCCATTTAAAAAGCTGAGAACTACAGGTAGTCTATATGACAACATGACATCAGTGTAAGATCTGCCGCGTATGGGCCGGAAGTCTCTAGACCAGTGCTCTGGACATGAAGCTCTCCGGCTGTTTCACTACAACTCCCAGCATGATTTGCACAGACAGAGCTGTAGAGCCGCAGGTTGCAGATCTCTGCTTTAGCGCAATCTCAGTGCAACCAGCTTGGAATGAGAAGATACTTATACACACCAGTTCTCAAAGCTCCGGGATCTGTGCGGCGAGAGCTGGCGGCCAGGAGATGTAAGGAGCCGTCGTTAGTCACCGACCGACACAAGACGATGAGAATCTTACAGGAGCCTCATGCTGGAGGAAGCCGTGTGCTGTAGAGATGGACTAACATGCCAGGGCAGCTCGATCCTGCGGAGGGTGCAATCTTCCCCAAAGAATTCAGCATTGGCACAGCCGACGCCAAGAACCCGATGACGTCCAATAAGGAACATTACAAATGTCACCGCAATAAATCCCAAAAGTTTGTAGATTCAGATAGGAACGTATGACGAGACTGCGGAGTCTGCTATGGCAGAGCGCTCTCTTGTGCCTTTAGGATCCAAATATTGTATCTAAACCCAAGAAATCGTGTCCCTTTCCATCACTGTCTGTTGTCTTTGGACACAGTGTGAGCAAACCAGTTCACTTTGGTCTTCCAGCTTTCTCGCAGCGCCTCGTTAAACTTCACCCGAAACTGCTTCAGTGCATCGTCGTCGTTCTTCCCAAGCGCTAAAGAGTCCTGTCGAAGAATAAGAAAGGCGGCTGAGATAATGTAATAAAAAGGAACATCATTTCAGGTAGCCTGCAGTGTAAAGAATGGAGGTTATCGTTTTTTTCTCATTGTGCCCACGGCTTTTCATATATATACCTTAAGATACTGGATGTCCTTAGAGCAGGTAAGTTCAGGTAAGCCGGCCGCTTTCATCAGTGCAAACAAGTTCAGGAAGAGCGCGCCGTGGCATCGGAGGATGGTGTACGCTTTTTCACAGTAATCCCGGAACCTGCATGACCAGATGATGGAGAGTTATTATAAGCTGCCGTTGGATTTCTGCCCCAAGTGTCGCTGGATGTAGCAGGGCTGAGCGTCTCCTTGCTGCCAAATCCCGGAGCAGCAGACATGTATACGCTGCCACCATGACATCGGATATTCTCACCTCTCAAACTTTTCACTGTTGTTGGTTTTCCCCTGTTGGATAACGTGCACGAAATCGTACGTCAGGATAAAGGGAACGCGTTCACGGTTAAAGCCAAATTTGGTTTTAAAGTTACCAAGGAAGTGACCAAAGTCTATGTGGAATAGCTGGAATATAAAAATGAATTAATTGCATGCTGTCGCTCAGTAATCGTTGCACAGCATCGCTGGACGGGAGCGGTGCGGATCGTCATTACCTGCCCAGTTTCTCGTATCATGATGTTGTCGCTGTGACGGTCCCCAATGCCCAGAACATACGTTGCTACACAGTAGCCAGCACAGGACAGAGTGAACTCCTCAATGGCTCGGTCCAGAGCGTCACTATCAGACGAGAGAGCAGGGAGTGACCGGTCAGGGATGGTCACTGCTAGGTCACTAGTACAGTGTGGCTGCTGACACTCACCCAGGATTCTTGCTCTTTAGCCAGTTTAGCAGGGCGTCCTTATTGAAAGCTGCAGTGGCTGCCATGTTACTTTTATTCCGCTGAATGTTGGCAATGGTGTCCGACTGCATGACCACTTCAATAAGACCAGTCTTGTCCCCTGTCGATAGGCAGCCGTAAGGAGTGACCCTGTGCAGAGCCATGAAGGATTAGTATTGGTTTGCAGGGCTGTAATCTCTAAAATTGTCCACAAGGTGGCGCCGTGTTCAGCTCCCAAGCAATAACATAACTCCATATACGAGTCAATCACAGTAATTGGTATACAGCTCATTGTAGGGGTAGGCGTGGGGGGCTACATGTATAACCAGTCACACAGCAGTGCGGCATTCCATTTAGGAAGGAGACCATTAACATTAATGAAACTGCACTTTTTTAAAAAAATTGAAAAAGTGACATGGGTAAAGCCAACACATTTGCAACTCGGACCCAGGTCACAATGCGACACCATTTGTCACCATTACATGTGATGTCACATTGCAACACAACACGTCACAGCCTAATGATTGGCCATAGTGTTACATTGTGACACGTGACTGTCAGACATGATGGTGGCTCCCCACTAAGACCGCCATTACTAGGTTGTTCATGGCCTTCACTGACCACTACGGCTCCTTGTACTCACCGCAGGTCCAGTCCTTCCTTCTTCCACAGAACATCCATCAGTTTGATCATCTGCAGGGTCAGCATGTCCTGCCGCAGATCTGCAGAAATCAACATTTGTTCTGGAGACGTTTCTACCCACAATAAATCCTCTGTAGAACATCTTCACTTGTGACACCAGATCTTACCATCTCCGTTCTTAAAGATGATGCCGACCCGGCTCCCGCCCCGCATATCGTTGTTGTACACAATCCAGAGAGGCTTCATCTTGGATTCCATGAAAGTGCAGAGCTCCACACTGGTAAAAAGAGGGACACAGGGGTCAGGGGTGTCCCCTCCACCTATGGCCGCCCCCTACACACCCTGCCCGCAGTGGACTCACCACACGTCTGTGAGAATGAGGTTTGGGTCCAGCGGCGAGTAGAGATGGGACAGCGGCTCCAGGTAGGTGTCCTGCCTCATACACATGTGCATGGCTTCTTTGGCCTGGGGCTTGTTGGTCTTCTGGACGCTGGACCTCACAAAGTCATTGAGACCTTTCAGCTTGGACAGAGCCTCTCCCTGCAGCAAGAGTTAGATCGAGCATCACAGACCGGACACAACTACGGCCATGTTCACAAAGGCGGACACAACTACGGCCATGTTCACAAAGGTTTGTTGTTTTTTTTACATCAGTGTTTCTAAAACGCAGGTGTACTTTCATATAATTTTGTTAGAACACATTCTTTCTTGCATTTTTTTTTCCCAGTGTGATTTTTTTGATGCCGCTTTATTTATACCGCCGTATTATAAAATTGAAAAAGTCATCAAAAACGGAGGCAAAAAAAAAGTGGAGCAACAGGGTGGGTTTTTGGTTTGGTTTCCACTGCCAAAATGGATTGATGTGCAGAAAATGCACCAAAGAATTAACATTATGGTTTCACGGACGTGTTACATGTACAGAAAAAAAAAAAAAAAAAAAAAAAAAGTGTGACGTGCGCTATAGGCGTATTGTCTCATTCTAATGCATGGGAAGCTTGTGGCAAGCAGTCCTTGGTGTGGATTGTGGCATATCATCTGCTCCAAAGATTGCATAAAAGCAAAATAAAGTGTGTGAACAAACCCCAACTACAGAGAGCAAACTTCTAACAATCTTGGATACGACGGACGCTCAGTGGCTAGACGACAGCTACTGCACGGGGGTGATGGCTGCCATCTTGGTGTCTGGAGGGATCTCTCCAGGTTTCCCAGACATTACAACTCCTGAGGGGGATTATTCTCTGCACCCGTCGCTTTTGGGGCAATATAAATGCAGATCACTGGGTCTCTGTGCACTTTGATTTTGATGTGGATCTTTGCAAAATATAGATACAAAACCAGCCAGTACCTGCTTCATCAGGACCTTCATGTGATAGTTGCTGCCCCTGCAGTAAGCTTCAAGGATGAGGCCAAACCTCAAGGCCACTGCCGGGACATGCATCTCCGATCTACAAAAAAATACGGACGGTTCATTGCCAGCGGGATAACCCCGGGGTTCCGCAGTCATTGTGCAGTCACTTACCTAAGGTGCCAGAATAAGAAGTGCCCAATCTTGCGGTTGATCAGCGCCCTCTCCAGGAGGAACGTCGTCAGCTCACAGTCCAGGTAAGATTCATATTTCAGAACTTGCACCAGTTGGAGGAGATACTGACAAAGCTCCTCGTTCCTGCGCAGAAGAAGGGAGATCGCAGAGTTACTATTGTAGGGGGCAGGGACACCTCATCCTGTCCTGGATTATTTCCAAAATCAAAGACACTCTACAAAGCGTCCTAGGACCCTCGCACACAGAGGAACCGGGGGGCTGCTCTTACCAGCAACACTAATGAGGAAGGGAGTTGTGAGACTGCCACATATAGATGTCTGACCACTCCATTCCCAGTGCACAGAGCCCGTCGGTAGGGTCCATCGCACCCCTCAGGGTCTGTACTCACGTTAGCTTTTTCAGGCAGCTCATAGTGAACGATCCCACGTGTCTATCAGGGAAGTTGAAATCTAGTAACTCCAGGGCGGTGAGGACGGGCAGCTCCGACCACGTCTGCAGCAGATACACCATCTAGTAGAGAGGCGAGGAGACATAATCTATAGGATCTATCCTGTGTAATTATAAGGGGGCACATTACATGACCAGATCGTGCTGTGTGCACCTGCGCCACATCCTCGTGTTTGCTCCACTTGGTGGTGAGCAGCAGTTTGGGGAGGGCCTCCGGGTGGCGCTCTTTAATCTCATGACGCAGTTTCCACACCAGCTCCTTTTCGTGCTCGTACAGCTCGGCTTGGCCTTTCCGGTCCACTATCTCCAGGAGCTGCTGACGCTGTAAAGGACAAGACGAGACACCTGCTGTTTGTCAGCTCTTAACAGCGTCCCAGATCTTGTGAGCGGAGACGGCGCCCATGTGGGGGTCCGGTCACATGGACTGCAGGGACACAAAACCACAACACGCGGTGCGAGCACTCGGGGGCTGCAGCCGCTATAATGGGCTCTGCCGGGACTCAGCAATAGCATTGGAGAACACAGCACAAGACTCAAACTAGAGACCCCAGGGGTAAGAGAGTAATTCAGGAGCGAATGCAGATTGCTACAATGTGCGAGTCTGGTAGTTATCGCTATTCCCTTCACTGCTGAGGTTTTACCAAATTTCCCTGTTTTGAAATCAGACAAAGTTTAAAGTCCCCCTCCCCCATGTAGATTTATCCTAAGTACAAAGGCCAAAAAAGGGGAGATTAATGACTAGATCCATGTAGTGGATATAGCTCTGCTGCACTGATACAAGGCCAAGCGCCCAATTATAATCCTGGTGCTAATTATCGATAATGTGACTGCCAGTAGCCACCACTAGAGGGCGCTCACTACATACAGATGTATACAGCCACCACTAGAGGGCGCTCACTACATACAGATTTATACAGTCACCACTAGGGGGAGCTCACTACATACAGATTTATACAGCCACCACTAGAAGGAGCTCACTACATACAGATTTATACAGTCATCACCACTATGGGGAGCTCGCTACATAGATTTATACAGCCACCATTAGAAGGAGCTCACTACATAAAGATGTATACAGCCACCTCTAGAGGGAGCTCACTACATATAGATTTGTACAGCCACCACTAGATGGAGCTAACTACATACAGATTTATACAGCCACCACTAGAGGGAGCTCACGACATACAGATTAAGTCTAGTGATGAGCGAGTATGCTCACTATTCAAGTTTTCTGAGCATGCTCAGGTGGTCTCCAAGTATTTGGGCGTTCTAGAAGATTTATTTTTTGTCACCGCAGCGGCATGATTTGCAGCTGCTAGACAGCCTGAATATATGTGGGAATTCCCTAACAAACAATCCCCACATGTATTAAGGCTGTCAAGCAGCCGCAAATCATGCAGCAGCGGCAACAAAAACTAAATCTTCTAGCATGCCCAAATACTCGGAGACCATGCATGCTCGGGGAAACCCAAGTAAGGAGCAAACTCGCTCATCACTAATTAAGACAGATTTACAACAGAAATAAATACAAAGCAAGTGTGCTCCCCCTAGTGGTTGCTGCAAACAATGAAAATGTCATTTTACTCGATGGGTGTGTAATACAATAAAATACATAATTGGTTTTATACAGTGAATTTTCACAGTTTAATATTCTATGTAATCCACTATGAAAATACAGGGTGTATTGTCAGTGTTCCCATTTGAAGGAGCATTACCCCTTTCACCTGCCCTAGAATAGCGCTGGTTACTGAGACTACTTATACCCACAACCCAGCGCCCTCCAGTGAGAGTCTGTGGCACACATGCCCATTACCTCATCGGCTGTGGCGTTACACACTTCTCCTAGTCTGCCCAGCTCAAGTATCTAAAGGCAAAATGGAATAGACAGAAGTGTTAGGGTGGATGACGGGCGAGAAAATCTCAGAATCTCATTGACTGCGCCACTTACTTTCTCAATAGAGGGGTAGTACATGGGATAATCGGACATATTGATAAAGCTGATCTTTAGGGTAGCAGCACTTTCTGTATTCGGGTTACACTGAACGGTTCCCATTGGGTTTAGCAGTTCTCCCTTTTCATCTATGGTACAAAGCAGAAAACACCGAAAGAGGAGATAGGGACAGAAATATTAGTAGGAAATCTGGAGTGATGTCATTACAATTTATAGCAATGGCGGACGCATTAAGGGGATAAAAAAAAAAAAACACGGCCTAATTCCCAGTTCTAACTTATCCCCAGGGAACAGTTCTAACAAACACGGACCATCCAAAATGGACAACCCCTTTAAGAGTGACCTAAGAAGACGACAGATCCAGACTTTTTTTTTTTAATACAATAGATAAACTACATCATCATAAAAATCAAGTACATATAATACAGAGGTCATGCAGATAGCAAGGAGGAACAACCAAAACGGAGGGGCAGACCGTAACGCTAGATAGGGTAATAAGACACCCAGTGTGGATCAATATAATAAAGTACCCACTATGTATATACGACTGGACGAATGTGGAGAAAGTGCTGGTGCATGGAAAATGAGCCAAAAGAGATCAGGTGTCTTAGTAAATTCTATCTGTAAATGCCTATCAATTGTATCTCTGCCATGTCACAAGGGTACAAATTGCCACTTACCCATATCTAAGTAAAATGGAGTGCCCGACGCGCGTATCGCCATGGCTTTCTCACCTTATTTAATATGCACCAGCACTTTCTCCACATTCGTCCAGTCGTATATACATAGTGGGTACTTTATTATATTGATCCACACTGGGTGTCTTATTACCCTATCTAGCGTTACGGTCGGCCCCTCCGTTTTGGTTGTTCCTCCTTGCTATCTGCATGACCTCTATTATATGTACTTGACTTTTATGATGATTTATTAACAAAATGTTTGTTTTAATTCTACTTTGTGGTTTTTGGTTACTCCGTTGTTATCTTTTGTTTGGATTTTTTTTTGGTAGCTATGATATCACAGATAGTCCATCTTATAGCCTATCATCAGCGATACACAGACACAATGAGAAACTACACCATCATCCACAGATGATGGGCGATCAGGTATCTGTACTGCGATGAGTGAGGGGATTACCTGGAAAGGACGACCACATGCAGAGAGAGTAGTCCCCGTATTTCAGCATGTCCTTGTAGTCGAACAGCATGGTGTTCACCCACGCGATGGGGTAGTCCTGAAGGCAACAAGGACACATGGGAATTGCAGGTATGAGGAACACAAGAACGGAACAAGCAGCACAGTATTACAACTCTCACCGTTTTCTTAGACTTCTTTTTAGTGGACTTGGCTTTTTTGGACTTGTCGACAGCATATAGGGCGAGACTGAGACGGGTCATGCGGGGAAGGTCACAAATGTTGATGTCAAACTCTAGAGGCTGAAACCATTGAGGATCTGAGGAGGCGTTGACTTCACTACTGGCCACTGTCTTACAGAGGAGCTCACTGCCGTGATAGAGGCCGCACTGGACCAGCAGCTGCGAGAAAACACAGGAGCTCAGAACATGGAGGAGCCATTATATAACAGGACACGGCGAAAGGAAAGAGTGCAGCTCCGGAGTATAATACAGGATCAGTAATGTAATGTATGCATACAGTGACTGCACCAGCAGAATAGTGAGTGCAGCTCTGGGGTATAATACAGGAGGTAACTCAGGATCAGTAATGTATTTACACAGTGACTGCACCAGCAGAATAGTGAGTGCAGCTCTGGAGTATAATACAGGATGTAACTCAGGATCAGTAATATGCAAATTGCCTCTTCTGAGAAAAAGAGGACTTAAACTCTACAGCGCCACCTATTGGAAGTAGCGATCCTACAAGTCACAATCAACCCTTTAACGAGTCGTACAATATGACTTAGGATAAAAGCCAAATCAGTATCTCAATTCGCAGACACGGTGTTTCGGGCTGTTGGCCCTCGTCAGTGCGAAGCATGAGAACTGATTTGGCTAGGTGAGAGGCTCTGGACATGGGGTCTAAGGGGTATCGTTTCTCCTTATGGAGAGTGACATACCATCTCTGGCTTGTCAAGGTAAGGAGGCTTATTTGCCGTACAATGCTCCTCTGGGAATTTAAATATGCAAATTGCCTCTTCTGAGAAAAAGAGGACTTAAACTCTACAGCGCCACCTATTGGAAGTAGCGATCCTACAAGTCACAATCAACCCTTTAACAAGTCGTACAATATGACTTAGGATAAAAGCCAAATCAGTATCAGGAGCATTGTACGGCAAATAAGCCTCCTTACCTTGACAAGCCAGAGATGGTATGTCACTCTCCATAAGGAGAAACGATACCCCTTAGACCCCATGTCCAGAGCCTCTCACCTAGCCAAATCAGTTCTCATGCTTCGCACTGATGAGGGCCAACAGCCCGAAACACCGTGTCTGCGAATTGAGATACTGATTTGGCTTTTATCCTAAGTCATATTGTACGACTCGTTAAAGGGTTGATTGTGACTTGTAGGATCGCTACTTCCAATAGGTGGCGCTATAGAGTAAAGTCCTCTTTTTCTCAGAAGAGGCAATTTGCATATTTAAATTCCCAGAGGAGCATTGTACGGCAAATAAGCCTCCTTACCTTGACAAGCCAGAGATGGTATGTCACTCTCCATAAGGAGAAACGATACCCCTTAGACCCCAGGATCAGTAATGTAATGTATGTACACAGTGACTGCACCAGCAGAATAGTGAGTGCAGCTCTGGGGTATAATACAGGATGTACCCCAGGATCAGTAATGTAATGTATGTACACAGTGACTGCACCAGCAGAATAGTGAGTGCAGCTCTGGGGTATAATACAGGATGTAACTCAGGATCAGTAATGTAATGTATGTACACAGTGACTGCACCAGCAGAATAGTGAGTGCAGCTCTGGAGTATAATACAGGATGTAACTCAGGATCAGTAGTATAATGCACGTACACAGTGACTGCACCAGCAGAATAGTGAGTGCAGCTCTGGAGTATAATACATTACTGATCCTGAGTTACATCCTGTAAGTGTTGAGTGATTCTTTCTGTAAATTTTAACATGGTGGTCTCATTGTCATTTCCTATGTCCATGTTTGCAGTGATACAGATCTGTGAATAATAAACTCATTAAACAAGATATAAACATTATTATTTTTGTCTTCTCACTTTTAACCCGTCGTCGGCGTTGACATTATATCCATGTAGGAGCTCGAACACGAACGGCCTCTCCAGTTTCCATAGTGAGCACTGATGTGGCTGGGAAGGAAGATGAAGGCATAAAATTAGAACCCTTTTGTTATTTATTCCCCTCGCTCCTCGTCGCTGACGTCCCACCTTCTTTGTTGGTAGCGGCGGCGGCTTGTGCCGTAGTTTGGAGCCCATGATCGCGCCTCCCTGCTGGTCCGGTAACGTGGAGGAGATGGGGACGAGGGTGAGGTGAGCGGTGGAGGTGGACTGCAGGCAGTAACTGATGTGCTGGAACACGGGAAACCATTGGTGGCGGTAACAAGATTGAATCGACTCAATTGGGCACAGAAAATACTGTTCTAACTTTTCTTATACACTTTGTACATGAACTTTTCCTCTGCTTGCCATCAGTGAACAGAAACGTTCCCGTTTACAATTGGAGGACGATAACTCGGTGACAAGACTGTGGCCTTATATCAAGGGAAGCATGGTCGTCTTGTGTGGGCAGAAGGAGAAGATTTCCTGCCTCTGGTTGTATATAGGGGGTTTTTCATCGCTCATAACAAGCAGAGATCTTTAAAGACTATTAGAAAATGGCAGAACTTTTCCTGACACAATGTTGCAGGATGGTGACGCATAGGGCAGACACGTGCTCTTACTTTGAACTGGCACAGCGGGTAGTTTCCGTAGATGTAGTCCAGAATGCCATTGACCTGCAGGATGTAATCCTCCGGGCGCCCCGGACACTGCTGACCCGACACGTTGGACTTTTTCCTTAGAGCCATACGGATAATGGAGAGAGGAAAGTCCCGAGGAGACACTTGTAGTGTGAAGCTCTCCTGAAAAATACAATGGCTACAATTAAAGGGGTCCCGGACAACATGTTCCAGGACACTGACAAACAGCACATCCTATCTCAGCGTCATGATCCGCTTAGTTCATTGACGATGCCACAAATACGAGCAGAATAAAATATTGCCAGTCTCCAACTGCAATGAGCTGGCGCTGCGGGGTCTCAGAATAAGGCATTGTAAAGGTGCAGGGATTGAGGGGGCAGAGTGCGGCCCCCTACAGCCTACCATCCCCATTTGTGTAGAGATCTGCCTTTCCATTATTTAACCAATAATGATGCAGACAGTGCAAAAGCAAAAACGTTCTCCCATTGTTTTTTGTGGGTTTTGTTTTTACAACTGATGTCATTGTGCGGTAAAATAATTCTCAATTTCCGGGTGATTATGACGATACTACACTTCTATTGTTTATGCGTTATTTTAGTGGCTTAATAACAAATAAACAATAAAAGCAGCATGAACGTATTTGTTTTTACTACTTTTCACTATTTTTTAGTCCCCTTAGGGGACTTGCCCCGCCGATCTTTTGCTTGTTCTATATATTACGGCACTTCAATATTGCAACAAAAAGTAGTAAAAATTATTATTTCCTTTCCAGTCCGGCCTGTGGCTTTATCAGAGTACTAGGAGGGCAGTAACGGGAGGACTTTAGCAGTTCTACGACTGCCATTGCAACCCATCAGTAGCCCGTGATTGTGCTATTGGATGCCAATAGATGCCAAGAGATTGACAGCAGCATTTCAATGGTTAAACAGCAGCGGAGCCATTATAAGAAGGTGCCAGCTGTACAGCCACAGCCCTGCCAGGATGTAGGATTGCATTCTGGGAAGGGGTTAAACCTACAGAATTAGTCATTAGTTTTTGATCAGAAGGGTCAGACTCCTCCTGAGCTCCCGACCCATCAGCGCAATTAAGGCTACTTTCACACTGGCGTTAACTGCATTCCGTCACAATGCGTCGTTTTGCCGAAAAAACGCATCCTGCAAAAGTGTTTGCAGGATGCGTTTTTTCACCATTGATTAACATTAAGCGACGCATTGTGACAGATTGCCACACGTCGCACCCGTCGTGCAACGGATGCGTCGTGCAGTGGCGGACCGTCGGGAGCAAAAAACGCTACATGTAACGTTTTTTGCTCCCGACGGTCCGCTTTTTTCGACCGCGCATGCGCGGCCGGAACTCCGCCCCACCTTCCCCGCTCCTCACAATGGGGCAGTGGATGCGCTGGAAAAATGCATCCGCTGCACCCGTTGTGCGGCGGAGACAACACTAGCGTCGGGGACCTCGGCCCGACGCACTGCGACGGACCGAGCCCGACGCTAGTGTGAAAGAAGCCTAAGAGGCCACTTCTTCATAGTTTACCCATTGCCTTAGTACAATAGTGGCCGCACCAGGTACTGCACATGGATAGGGCGGTCCCGACCCCCGTCAGTGCCAGGCGCGGCTTGCCCCGTCAGTGCCAGGCGCGGCTTGCCCCGTCAGTGCCAGGCGCGGCTTGCCCCGTCAGTGCCAGGCGCGGCTTGCCCCGTCAGTGCCAGGCGCGGCTTGCCCCGTCAGTGCCAGGCGCGGCTTGCCCCGTCAGTGCCAGGCGCGGCTTGCCCCGTCAGTGCCAGGCGCGGCTTGCCCCGTCAGTGCCAGGCGCGGCTTGCCCCGTCAGTGCCAGGCGCGGCTTGCCCCGTCAGTGCCAGGCGCGGCTTGCCCCGTCAGTGCCAGGCGCGGCTTGCCCCGTCAGTGCCAGGCGCGGCTTGCCCCGTCAGTGCCAGGCGCGGCTTGCCCCGTCAGTGCCAGGCGCGGCTTGTCCCGCGCTTCTTACCTCGCTACCCTCGAACTTGACGTTGATCATCAGGGTCTTGCTGCTCTGAGTCTTCGCGAACACTTTGGAGGAATGCTCCAGCTGGAGAGGAAAGTTTGACTCCATCCAGATGTCCCAGTTCATGTGCTGCCGCCGCAGAGCGGTTTCCTCACAGACCTGGCGCATTTTGCTGCGGAAATCGTTGACTTCTGGATCATTTAGAGAGTCAAATTCATGAAGACCTGGAGGGTGGATTACAGTGAACACATGCAGCTGTACAAGGGGAGAGTCCTAAATATTGCAGAGACCTGTCCCCAATCCCACCTCGCCCTCCTACCTTTGCCAATCAGCAGGCTTATTTGGGAATTGAGTAACTTCTCGGCCCGATCGCCCTCCCGGGCCACGAGCCTCAGGACTGGCAGGAAGGGCTGGATGTCACACAGGCGCCGCTGCTCATCCTCCAGCTCCTGCTGCTCGGCTGTCTGATTGATGCAGGTGAAGACATAGGACGAGGGGGAACCAAGGGTGTGAAAGAGCGGTTCCTGCTGCGCCCGTTGCCATAGTAACTGCCGCAAATGAGTAAAAAGGGGGTCAAAATAATCTGAATACAAAAAGGACAATAGGTGTCACATTGAAATGATGCAAAAATTCCCATCACGGTGCAAACTGAGACTGGACACCAGAGATAAGTGGAGCCAAATCCATCCTGTAGCCGCTTATCCCTCCCTGCAAGTGACCCACACACCACGCCTGTCTCATTTGCAATTACAAAGCAAAAATGTGTGCAGATGGGAGTAGTAGTCCTCACCTTCTTGATATTTCCGAGGCTGGCACTGCATGGCACAGGAAAGTTGAGGTAAATGCCAGACGGTAGGAGGAAATCCACCAAAATGCTCTGCTTCTCCTCTTTGGCCCAGAAGTCCACCGGGCAGTAAACTCCAGGCGGCATCCTACCCTGCGGCTACCGCCCCACCGGCCCTGCGGAGAGAGAAATCACCAGTGATTGTACAGTGGGAACATTACATGCAGAACCAGAGACGACGCCCGGCCCAATAACACCTCACCCGGGCGGCTCACCCATGGTCACCGCACCCAAGGCCATCTATAGCTCTGAGGATGTATACGGGCAGAGCTGCTGGACCAGAGTCTGGGAAAGCTGGGTAGTGTTATTGTTGCCATTTTTGGGGGCTTAGTTTAGCCTTTAAGAAGCTGCACAAACATCCCAATGATGACGCAGACCATCACCGGACACCACAAACCATCTCAAGCTGATAATCCGAGCGGTCAGACCTGTCTGAGGATCCAGAGAAAGTCTGTCCCCCCACTGCCACCATCAGCAGGTATGTGATATTTCAGGTCTTAGAAACAATGAATGGGAAGAAGAAGAAAATTATTACACCGCCATATTAAGCATATAGTATGACCGCTACCAGCAGAACAGAAAGGTATACATCATGAGCGAATCAGCAGGAGAAATAAATGACGCCATAATGAGCATATAATATAACCGCCACAGCAGCTTCAGGAATTTAGTGAAGGACGTCAGACAATCAAAGGAAAACCTACTGCTCAAAACAACGCAGGGCTCGCGGGTCAGATCTACATGGATGAAAGGTTCAAGGTGAATAATTTGTGCTAAAATTAAATTGTACATTTTTTTGTCAATGGAAACCAAAGTCATCAACCAATGAGGGCCGGATCCTGGATCATCCAAAAATCAAAAGGAAAACAAAACAAAAACCAGCATACAGGCAAATCCAATTTGTGTGACATTTATCACTCAGCAGGGTGTGCGGCCCCCACAGCTGCGCTACGTCTGGACAGGATCCTGAAGAGCAAGTGGATTGTGTCCGGCCGGATCTCCCCCACATCTCGATCATGGCATTAGGGAGCTCCTGGACTCTGGCATTACGATGTCCTTCTGCACCCAGAGCTTCGCTCACTATTCTGCCGGAGGAGTCACCACCCTCCTATCCTTGTGTAATGCCCATGTCCTGGTATCTGCTCCATGGTATGGAGATTGTGCGAGCACACGGCAAATAAACCTTCTTGTGACCGGCACGTATGGAGCAGGATGACCGGTGCCACCTGAATGGGTCGCCGATACCAGTAGTGACAAGGACAAACACAAATCTAGAGAGGAATAAGTCACGAAGGAGAGAGGATTGGGGTCTGTCACCCGTCCCCTTTTGGGTGGTCTCGCTGTTGTCACTCTCATATGAGCCACACTCGGTGACGTGGATTGACAATCACTTCTGCTTTCAATTCTAAAACACTCAGTTTATAAAAGAAGACAAAGATCCAGTGTCAGCACAAGTCCAACAGTGCGGTGCCAGAGTACTGACGTGCCGGATCATCTACTCCTGACTTACTACGGTGTTTCTAGGACTAGATCATTCCCAATCGCCGGCCGCTGACGTCAGTGCCGGCCGCCTCCTCGCTGCTCCTCTGACTCACAGAGCAGATGTATGCCTGAAATCTGCAGAATTTTCGGCCAACTCGGGAGAAGCCGCGTGCGCACCGCATCCCTTCATCTGTAACTGCGTAAGAATCCTGACTCACGCCGTGAAGACGCTGACAGGGGAGCGGTGTACCGGCAGATGATCCCCTTACGCCGTCCTCCCGAATGGATCATACACTGTTTTATATCACCAACACATATCTAAAATGAGAGCGGATTCCACCTCAGTAAAACACAGAGGAGCTGCAGACGCTCTACAGAGGGCGCTCCTGGGAGCCTGTGCCCATGTGAGATCACCCCAGGGTGACTTCAACATCAGATCACACCTTCCTAGACTAACAGCTGTGGAACTACAACTCCCAGCATGTGCAGACAGCCACAAGTTGCATCCCTTCAAAAAGAATTCAGGTGAAAGCAGTTTTTAATGGCTTGCAAAGTCAATGGAACGGTGAGATCTACTAATTCTGCGCAGAGTCCGGCCGCTGACTGCAGAGATGGAATATTCACATTCACTGACAGCAGGCAGAGATCTTGGGTAGAGAGAGAACAAAATGAGAAATGGGAATAGGATGTACATCAGAAGGTTGAACGGCTCTCCATTGCTGGGAGTTGTTGCTGATGCCGACTATTTACATGTGGCAGGTAACAGTGTTCATCCTGAGCATCCTAGTTCATGAGGGTAATAGAGATACCAGGACTCTGTCCTGTGTGAATAGGTGGATTTTTCGGTGACAACTCCTTTAAACTGTCCACAGCAGAAGGTCTATAAAATCTGTAACATTCCCCCAAATGTCACATGACGTCACAATAAACAGTTTGGGGTATTTGCCCCTCGAATATCTGTACATGATTATAAATATTATATCCGATAAAGGAGCACTCGGGCCAAAACCGATGCCACATCTGACGCTGGATACGGTCGCAGCGAGAGCGGCTTTACACATTATCCCCATTGTAGAGATAGGTATTATTCCGAATATCATCTTTTGGCAATAGCTGCCCCCTCTGTGCCATCATTTCCCTTTCACCATTCTTCTAACTGAGGGTTTATGGCAAAGTCTGAAAAGCGAAGTGACTACGAGGACGCCAGATTGTCTCATTCCACAGAAGGCCATTCGATCAAACACCATGTCCGATTCCTACCAAAGTGCTTATATACCAAGTGTATCAACATCTCTGCTTGCTGTCAGTGAGTAAGAACATTCTTGTTTCCATCCAGAAGCACAAAACGCCTTCCTGACCCAATACTTATTACAGCTGAAGCTTCGTTACAACTGAACCAGTTGAAGGGTCTCACATAGGAGTCGCAGGACGGCCATGATGTGACCCACAGCCCGTTGGCCAAGAAAGTCGCAGCAATTTTATTAGAAATGGACTCTAAGTGGATATTGATGGCGATCACCTCAGCACAAGTCCCGAACGCCAAATAACGTCTCAGGGTAAGGACAGATATCACAGAAACGAGGCGGCACCCGAAAACCGTGGTGGTGTGTGGCCAATTTATTAAAAATAAATGCAAGATTTTGCAGGTGAAACAGCAGATTCCTGTCACAATCATGGGTCCATCCAGCAAGAATTCATCCTGCGACTGTTTAACCCTCAGATACACTGTAACAAACTGATATTAGGTCTTTAAATCTGGATAGAAACCTAATATTCTTACATTAGTTAGGGGTTTACATCCATGAAGCAGGAGGCTCAGGATGAACAGGTGCCACAGTATACTGCCATCATTGGGGATTATAGTACAGCAGAGGTGTCAGAATCCAGACCAGAACACAACGTTATAAAAAAACAAAAAACACCCAGTGCCACAAAAAAAAAAAAAGCTGGATGTTTAGACATGAAACCACAGGAGCCTGACGACAGCCGCCATGCTTCCCTCTCCAGGGTCCGGCATAGTCTAAACTCAATACTAGGCCGCATAATGTGAGGAGCCAGCCATGTCGCCCATAGCAACCAATTCTGATTCTGAAAGCTCAGCTTTCATTTCTTAACATGCTCAGGGACAATGAAAGCTGAGCTGTGATTGGTTGCTATGGGTGCCCGGTGACTAGTTTCTTAGAGCTGAGGCCTAGTGATGGTTCGATATGGCGCCATAATACGGCGCCGCTCACCAACACATGAATTCACACTTATAACCATAAAAACTGAATTTCTTCCTTCCCCCCCCCACGCCTGATTATTCTGGTGGTCTCTGCACACGGAGTGGCGACCAGTAATAGTTTTAAGAAATGATAAATATGAGGCTGAGGTATGAGGTACTTTGTGCCTCAGTATCAGCGATGCCTCCATTACGTTCCCGAGAGAACGTGGTTACACCGCACATGGTGACGCAACGCGCTTTTAAGGAACATTGGACGCTTCCCGTGAGTCGGCGGCGTCCGTTACAGACGGTATTTTTTTGATTAATGGCGGGAGGCAAAGTCAGAGCTACCGGGGGAAGCGAGCGCGCACACAGGCGCGGAGCTGTTCAGCCATTGTCTTCCTCAGCTCATTGTCAGGCGGTTTATGAACACGAAGAGGAATGTGAGATCAGTTACCTAACCGGGAAGCTGCAGAGCATCGCTCTTAAAGGGACAGCAAACAAAAAGCAAGACCATAAGAAATCAATATGGCTGACCATTTTAGTTCTATCCATTTCTGGGAAAGTCGAGTGACAACCAATATGGCCACCTTCTTTCCTGATTTACAGAAACGCCTAATTGAGTAGTCATTTCGAGGATGCGTCTCCACATAATTCTGCCGCTCCTCGGTTTCTTTCTGTTCTTGTAGCGTTTCTAAGACAGACATATTTTCATCCCCAACAACAACCGAAACTCAATTTCCAGCGCTGCCGGTTGTCAGAGCAGTGCATTGTGGGAGCTGAGACAACAGTTTAGCGCATCGATCACATGCCCGACAGCTGGGCGGGGTTAAATCTCCATCAGTTTCCAAGGGCAACCAGCAGAATTCTGTCAGCAGTGATGTGTGTAAATTGGGGGCAGCGAGGGGCGGTGAGGCCTGAAATAACTCAGAGCGGATAAGAAAATGGCAAATCAAAGGATTTAAAAAAATAAAATTAAAAAAAAAAAAAAAAAAAAAAAAAAAAAAAATCGCTCCAATGTTTATGACCATTTCACCCATGAAATGTTGTTAAAAGTGGAATTACGCTGCACAAGGCCGTAATTGTGACAAAAGAAAGCGTAAAAGGAGAAGTAAAAATGTAAAAGCAAAATAATCTGATCCTACAGCGAAAGGAGGAAGAAATTCACTTCTCAAAAATGGAATATAAGTATACATTAACTGCGGAGGAAGGAAACAAAAAGGACCTGGCGTCACACAACAGCGATGGAGTCCGCGTTAGCGGTACAATTCAAGCCCCGCCTCCAACCTTGTAATTTATAGTAGCCCCGCCCCTTTGTCGTCAGTTTCGTGCCACACAGCTATGCGGGTAAATGAGGACGGTGTAGGAGAAGCAGCCATTTTCTGATTAACTATGAGTATCAAAAGACACAGTGGGTACAGAAAGTATGCAGACCCCTTTAAGTTTTTCACTGTTTCGTTGCAGCCATTTGGTAAATTCAAAAAAGTTCATTTCTTTCTCATTAATGTAAACTCTGTACCCCATCTTAACTGAAAAAAAAACACAGAAATGTATTAATACATTTGCAAATATTTCTAAAGAAAAACTGAAAAGTGAGTGCAGCTCTAGAGTATAATGCAGGAGGTAACTCAGGATCAGTAATGTATGTACACAGTGACTGCACCAGCAGAATAGTGAGTGCAGCTCTGGGGTATAATACAGGAGGTAACTCAGGATCAGTAATGTAATGTATGTACACAGTGACTGCACCAGCAGAATAGTGAGTGCAGCTCTGGAGTATAATACAGGATGTAACTCCGGATCAGTAATGTAATGTATGTACACAGTGACTGCACCAGCAGAATAGTGAGCGCAGCTCTGGGGTATAATACAGGATGTAACTCAGGATCAGTAATGTAATGTATGTACACAGTGACTGCACCAGCAGAATAGCGAGTGCAGCTCTGGGGTATAATACAGAAGGTAACTCAGGATCAGTAATGTAATGTATGTACACAGTGACTGCATCAGCAGAATAGTGAGTGCAGCTCTAGGGTATAATACAGGATGTAACTCAGGATCAGTAATGTAATGTATGTACACAGTAACTGCACCAGCAGAATAGCGAGTGCAGCTCTGGGGTATAATACAGGATGTAACTCAGGATCAGTAATGTATGTACACAGTGACTGCACCAGCAGAATAGCGAGTGCAGCTCTGGGGTATAATACAGGATGTAACTCAAGATCAGTAATGTAACGTATGTACACAGTGACTGCATCAGCAGAATAGCGAGTGCAGCTCTGGGGTATAATACAGGATGTAACTCAGGATCAGTAATGTAATGTATGTACACAGTGACTGCACCAGCAGAATAGTGAGTGCAGCTCTGGGGTATAATACAGGAGGTAACTCAGGATCAGTAATGTAATGTATGTACACAGTGACTGCACCAGCAGAATAGTGAGTCCAGCTCTGGAGTACAATACAGGATGTAATTGTGGGTCACTAATATAATGTATTTGTTGCCTATCCCCTTTCTGCAGTGTCAGATTCTCTCCTGGCCGTGGGCCGCTCGGTCATACACACAGTACATTATATCCGGGGGGTTTTCATTGTCGTGTTTCATGTTTCCCCATTGTGACCAATCTCTGGTTTCACCAGATGTGAAACAATCTGTCCAGAAACCAAAGTTGTAACGATATCAGGGGCCATTGTGGTGCTATACATGTCCCGCCGGCCTCTTTATAAGCCACTACATTACATTATATGTGGATTTTGCACGCACTTCAGCCTGTGAACATGAAATAAATGGAGCGATACTTGCACCTATATTATCATTGTATCCCGTCTCCCCACTGACTGCAGCGGCCAAGGAAATCTACCTTTATCCTGACGGCGTCTCCGTCCCTGTAGGCAAATAGCCCAAAATACTGCAAATTAAATAGAGTTGTCCGGAATGGTTTCTGTATTGAAAAAATAGCGCCACCCCTGTCTGCAGGGTGTGTGGGGTACGGCAGCTCAGCCTCACTGATTTCAATGTAGCAGAGCTGCAGGAACAAACACACCCCAAGGACAGGGGCAGGATGGGTTTTGGAATGCAGCGACCCCATATAATATTGTATTCAATGGTATAGAAATGCCGGCCATTCCTGAGCCCACAGGGGTCATTATGTGGCTTTTGTGACATTGGCAAGAATTTTCCTTTACCGACCCCGACCCTGCTCACCGCTCATCCACACGCTGCACATTCTCTTCCCGATTGTACGGTCAGTAAAGAGGGAAGGATTTCAGCTATCGGAGACCTCAGTGGTTAACATCTACTTAAAGGGCAGAATCTATCACTACAGGGAGCATCAAACTGGACGTATTCCTCACATCTTCACTAATAACATTGTACAATTAAAGAAAAAAAACTAATACAAGATGAAATTAATAGAATAAAAATAAGATTAATACCGTACAATAGTGCACACCTACATTGTAGAAAATTTCAGACAAATCTGAATGTTTAAAGGGGATGATGTCCTGATCCTCATTCATCACCTGACCGCTGCAGTCAATCATTGGTTTCACTGGTCAGGTGATCTAAGAACATATCAGTATACCAGAGTGGCCTGAACTGGAAGTCACAACAGTTCAAGATCAGGAGTAGACCATCATTTATTATTTTAGTCTGTTGAGAAACTTTTACTTAGTGCCCAATTAATAAAACAAAAACAAAAAAAGTTCTGCCGCTTTCTGTTTCAATCAAATCAGTTTCAACATCTCTGCTGTCTATCAGTGTATGGAGACATTCTGGTTTGCTCCAAAATGCCAACAACATGCACTGTAGAAAACTAAGCTTTATTTCTATACAGCTGAGAGTTTGTTACATTGTGTCCAGTGTTACACTAGGTCTCTCCTGCATGGATACATTGTAACAGACAGATTTGTGCTGCTGGTACAGTACAACAAAGCATCAGCTGTGATCAGAATCGGGTCTTTACGACATTTCAGCCTTTGGAGTTAAACAACGTTTCCATTCACTGCCAGCAAGAAGAGAAACTGAACTTGATTGGAAGTGAAACCCGTCTGTAAGACAAGGTTATACTAAAAAGGTGTCCTGTGCACTGAGCAGGTGAGCAGCACAAGCCTCTCCCCTGTCCCTAGCGGTGCACAGAGCCCTGACACACTGTAACAAACCCTGAACCTGTGTCAGCTGGAGAGGCAGTCATATGGGTTAACCACGTGACTGCTGCCACCCTGCAGCCCATGGATGTGATGGCTGCGGTCATCCACTGGTTACGCCCGGACACCATGTGCAGCGGGTGCTGCCTTGAGAATTGAGGGGGTTAGGGTCCGCCGTGATGCCAGATTAGGCCATTTCAGCACAGCCAATCTCTTTAATATCGCCATATATTTGGGTAATATCCGGATATCTTCCTGCAGGGTCACAGAATGAAAAATCAGCAGAGTAAAAAGGCACAGACTGGATCCATTAGTCCATATAATTTCTGCAAGTATTGGGATTAGGCGGCGGGTATGAGGGACTGCGGTGAGCCCAGCCACAGACCTGACCCTAAAGTATGGAGGAAGCCCCCCACCAGTGATCCAAGAACACAGAAAACCAGATTCATGGAATTTCAACCAAAAAAATAAATAAATAAATAAATTAAAAAAAAAAAAATCACACGACTGTTCAGAGCCACGTTCAAGGCTGAATGGCACAGAAGGACCAATGTACTGATATGTAAAGGAGTGTCCACCTCTGTCTAGTGCTGGCTGCTGAAGGAGTTAACCGAGAATGACCGGAGGAGGAGCCCACACTCTGACCGGAGGAGGAGCCCACACTCTGACCGGAGGAGGAGCCCACACTCTGACCGGAGGAGGAGCCCACACTCTGACCGGAGGAGGAGCCCACACTCTGACCGGAGGAGGAGCCCACACTCTGACCGGAGGAGGAGCCCACACTCTGACCGGAGGAGGAGCCCACACTCTGACCGGAGGAGGAGCCCACACTCTGACCGGAGGAGGAGCCCACACTCTGACCGGAGGAGGAGCCCACACTCTGACCGGAGGAGGAGCCCACACTCTGACCGGAGGAGGAGCCCACACTCTGACCGGAGGAGGAGCCCACACTCTGACCGGAGGAGGAGCCCACACTCTGACCGGAGGAGGAGCCCACACTCTGACCGGAGGAGGAGCCCACACTCTGACCGGAGGAGGAGCCCACACTCTGACCGGAGGAGGAGCCCACACTCTGACCGGAGGAGGAGCCCACACTCTGACCGGAGGAGGAGCCCACACTCTGACCGGAGGAGGAGCCCACACTCTGACCGGAGGAGGAGCCCACACTCTGACCGGAGGAGGAGCCACCGCTTATCTGTCTTTCCCCGAGCTTCTTTCAGCTGATTTATGACCTCAGAGTTGAAAGCGGAGGGAAAATGTGTAAGAAACCGAAACAGTGTAAACTCCGAAACGTACATGTAAGCTAAAAGTAAAATTGCCCCAAAAGGTGGAAAGCCCCAATAAATACCCATCAGGGGGAAAAAAGTCAAATGTCCATTAGTCCACAATGACACAGATTATCATGTGCTGCGAGACAGCTGAGTGGGCTACGAGAGAGCCAGTGGATCATCGGAGTGGATCCCTTCCGGCTGTGTTCACACTTTGCGCTTTTGCAGATTTTTTTTCATGCAAATTTTCAGCTGCGTTTCACAGTACCAGCAAAGTCAGATTTCAAAAATCTCATGCACCTTGGGGTTTTCTATGATCTATCAAAGAGCTTGTTTTGTTTTTTTTTGCAAAATGCAGAATGTCACTTTCAGCGTTTTTCACTCCTTGGAAGCAATGGTTAGTGCAGGAATGCTGCAAAAAAAAAAAAAAAACGCAGCTATTGGGTTTTACTGCGGTTTTTGGTGCCAAAACCTGATGAAGTTGAATCCGATTTTTTTTTTTTTTTTTTTTATGCACTAAACTTTATCTGCAGGCACGAGAGACAAAACGTAACCTGACAAAAACGCAGTAAAAAAATGCAGCAAAACCTGCATTTTATAAGCAGCTTAAACTTAGCAGAAAAAACGCAACGTGTGAATAAAGCCTTTATGGTTCATACTGGACACAGACGGAGACTGTGCTGACAATCTAAACCATTATGCATGGGCACCGCTGGCAGCAACTCCTGATACCAGCGCCCTGAACCCAGCATATCAGTGCCCGCTAGAGATCAACATGTCTCAGGGCAACGATAGGCAGCACAACCCACCTACAACTGGCAGTAAATGCCAACCATGATATGTGCCAAGGTGACAGCCATCCCGGCAGAAAAAAAGCTAGTTGGGCTAAAGGGCACTCCAATTCTACGCAAGGAAAGCGTCACCAATGTCAAAGAATTGTACTGAAGATTGTGCTTCACTTCTCTGCCGGCTGTCAGTGAATGGAAACATTTCTGGACAATCCCTAGTGAGGTCTGGACAGCATTTTCCTGCACTGATACATTGTAGCAAACTGTCAGACCAGACAGATGTGCGCTCCTGAAGCAGGAAATTATACAGAATGGATACAATGTAACAAACCCTCAGCTGTCAAGAAAGTCACCATTCACTGACAGCGCACTAGTAACGATGATCTGTGCCCGCAGCAATGAAACGGTCATATCTGACCACAGTGACCACGCTCCTCCCAGAAAACAAAATGCCAAGTAGTGACCCAGCGCCACAATGCGGAACCTATAAGAGACCCTTAAGAATTAGGGTTCCACTTTAAGAAGTGTCTGAAAAATAAACATACGGCAAAGCTCCCATGCCAGGCGGTAAATCTGTACATGGATGGCAGGGGAGGGCACCGAATCAGATAGACATGTGGGTACCGGGATGCCAGGCAGGGCCGGGGTGATGGGTATACTAGAAGATAATGGAGCCCATTAATCAGTGCCAGGCGGGCACAGAACATAACTGCTCGGTAATTTAGCAGGGGATGAATGGCCCGGCGGCACAGAAGATCAGACGCCAGTCAATGAAGGGTGATCCATGCCAGCCTGCGCTGATTAGGCAGACAGATGCGCTGATTAGAGGCCGGGCAGGTTAATGCCAGTTACCGGGGAAGCAGGATAATAGGCTAAGCTGAAAGAGATGCCAGTGCGTGTGCTGCCAATGTGAGAACAGCATGTGTAAGTGGCAGATCAGGTGCCAGGCTGTGCCAGCGGGGAACTACAGCTCCACCAGCCATGTGCCATCACTGGCAGGTTACACCGAGACGACCGACGTGTACAATGCCAGACAAGGTGCCAGGTGTTAGCAGGTGATATCCAGCCAGTGGGCGGTAACATGCCAAGAGGAGGCGATAAACACGATTCACCAGCTACTGCCAGCAGGCAGAAGGGCAAGAGGCTACTGGGTGGCAGAACAGTCTGATAGCAGGAAACATGTAGGGTGACAGGAATCAGGTAAGGGGTGAAACAAGACAAAGAGTGGTAAGGCAGGAGGGTGATGCCAGACCAAGAGTGGGCATCGTGATGGGAGACGCCAGGCAGAAGGGGAACAATGTGATGGGTGATGCCAGGCAATAAATGCCAGTACAGGGTGCGCAGGGTGATGCCAAAAACTGGGTAGTTTGATGGGTGATGCCAGGCACAAGGGTGATGGTGGGTGATGCCAGGGACAGGGCGACAGGTGATACCAGGCACAGGTTGGGTAGTATGATGGGTGATGCCAGGCACAGGGTGATGGGTGATGCCAGGCACAGGGTGGGCAGGGTGATGCCTGATGCCAGGCACAGGGTGGGTAGTATGATGGGTGATGCCAGGCACAGGGTGGGCAGTGTGATGGGTGATGCCAGGCACAGGGTGATGAGTGAAGGGTCATGCCAGGCACAGGGTGGGCAGGGTGATGGGTGATGCCAGGCACAGGGTTGGCAGGGTAATGGGTGATGCCAGGCACAGGGTGATGGGTGATGCCAGGCACAGGGTGGGCAGGGTGATGCCAAGCACGGGGGGGGGGGCAGGGTGATGCCAAGCACAGGGACTGCAGGGTGATGAGTGATGCCAGGCACAGGGTGATGGGTGATGCCAGGCACAGGGTGAGCAGGGTGATGAGATGCCAGGCACAGAGTGAGCAGGGTGACGGGTAATGCCCGCAGACAGGAGCTCGGGTGTTTGCTGGGTGGTGACTGGGGCAGTGCAGACGGCGGCGGGTGGCTGGCATTGTGGCGGGCATGCGGCGGGCGGGCACCGTGTGACTGGCGGCGGAGGATGCGCGGTCTCACCTGCCTCCTCCCAGGCTCCGGCGCCGCGCTCCCCTCCGATCTTCTCCCCGTATCCCCCCGGCATTAACCCGTTATCTCCGGCTGTTCCTGGAGATGATGATGATGATGATGATGATGATGATGTCACCGGGCCGGGCTTGTACACCACGCTGCGCCGCCCTCCACGCTCCCAGAGCCGACGACAATCCCGCTGTTTTCCCGGTACAGGCCGGGCTCCAACTGCCGAGCATTTCCCATCAGAGGTGACAGAGCATCACCGGGGGCGGGGTCATTCTCTCCCAACCTATCACATACACTAACCATAGGAAGGGGCGGGGATTAGTGCCGTAAATGGGCGTGTCCGTGTGCTCACTTTCCTCCGCGGTGTCCTAAAGCCTCCATGTGTGTCGTGTTCGGTGATGGAGTATCCTGCATTGTGCCGGACCCTCAGCTGTGTGACTGCAGGCTCTGTGGCGTCATTACAAGGCAGTGCTAGAGCTGACCCACTGTATCCTACAGCTTCTTTGTTTTTCTCTTCATGGTGTTTACTGTATGGGTTAAATGTCTATTTTCCTAGATCAGTCAAACAAAGCGTGCTGCCTTAGTTACTTGACTGTATAGGAGTTGGTGACTCTAGGTTCAGCACCTGTTCACACTTAGTCTATGGATGTGACGGTCAGTTTTTTGACATTTATTTTCCTAGATCAGACCATTACATAGTAACAGAACTAAATATTTATGTTTTGTTTTCTTTTTTCAAATTTCAAATATTTGTTAACTTGGAAAATCTTTATCTTTGTTCCTTATATTGTTTAGCATGTTTTTTATTCCTTTTTTCTCTCTTTTTAGGATTGAACACTTGTCCTATATACTGCAGTATTCCTATACTACAACACATTACCCCCCAATCACATCACATGGGGGGTGCGATGGCTGCAGATATGATTGTGCTACAGAACAGCGCCATATGACAGTGGCATTTAAAGGGTTAATCAGCAGCAGTGAGGCTGGCGAGGGCTGTATAGCACAGCTGGCACCTGCCGCCTCCATACACTGGACCTAGGATGCACCGGTATGTGCTATGTTGGATTTCACATTCACTTCGGAATATATAGGTGACAGTTGCCAGCCCGGATGCATGATACCCGCCGGCCTGGGGGGCATCCTTAGAAGGGACACAATCAGCGGCGCTCATCTCCTGAGTTCCGATACAGAAGCAAGTGGCTCTAGAAGAACCCTCTGAATAAAAAAGTGCATTGGCTCCAGCATTGGCCAGTGATTGGCTGCAGCGGTCATAGGTGGAATATAGGACATCAGCTGTTAGAGATAACCAGCAGCGAGAATCGGGGAAGCAGAGCAGCGGACATGATTTTAGCTGCGGCAGTGAGCCCCCCAAAATCCGCAGCTCTTTGTAGAGGGGGCCACTGGTGAGTCCTCAGTTCCTGGTGGCACGCCGACACTTCTGGTTTCCGCATAATGACTGACCACAGTGGTTCCTCCGCTCAGTATCCCGATCTCCTCCGCGGGTTCTTTATAGGGACCGGCCGCTACATGAAGCTACATCAGTTATGTATGAAAACTTCTGCAACCTTCTAATATTCGTTTTTACATTTGTTACTATTGTCACTATCTCTGCTTGTCGTCAGTGAATGGAAAATATTGTAACCATGTAGAGTTTCACAAAAATGAAAGAACAGTTACTCACCTAATTAAAGCCGGTCTGCCCGAGCCGCTGATCCGGGATCCCACCAATCTTTGCAGATGGCAAAGAACTTCTCCGTTCAGTGATGTGTAAAGGTGTTGTCCACCTTTGGGGATATTTTTTTAAATGCAGGTATTTAGTGCAAAAAATCATTTTTGTAATTGGGTTACATTAAGATTTTGCACTATTTGGCTTTTACAGCCTCTTTGTTTCCCGGCATAGGAACATTTGTGATCTGTGGTCATAAATCAGCTGAGAGGAGCTCAGAAAAATACAAGAGTTACAAACTCTCCAGGAAAAAAAAACAAAAAAAAAAAAAACAGATGACCGATGGACCCTCAGTTCTCTCATTCAGCATCAAGCAATAGTGCAACACTGAGGCTATACAAGGCAAACTGTACAAACGTCTTAAAAAAAGCCCAATTGCAAAAATTATTTTAGCCCCAAATACAAGGATTTAGATTAAAAAAAAATTGGTTCCCACAAGTGGACAACGCCTGGTAATATTCACCTTCACAACCAGTGTGATACTGCTCCAACGCAGATCTACATGTCTCCATAGTAACAGACTACAAACGACCCATGTGTAGTCTGATCCCGCAGTCGAACAGTCCAAGAGTCTGTGCAGACAACTTCTTTTCCAGGTGGATTCTGCCTGGAACCTGCCTGAAAAAGCGCTTAAAAGTTCAAAATGAGAGAGAATTTATACCCCTTTATAAATCGCTTGTGATCCAGTTTTGGGCTCCACATTTGAAAAAGACAATGCAGACGAGCTGAAGGCTGCTATCAAAGCAACCTGGGCTTCCATAACCCCTCAGCAGTGCCACAGGCTGATCGCCTCCATGTGTCAGGACTCTGAACATTTTTTATTACCTATTTTGTGCATTACTGCCCTTTTCCATGATGGCGTCTTTGGTCTCATTTGCACTGTGTCTTCCTGCTATAAAACTCCACCCCAGCCTTCAGTCTGTGCTAGAGTAGTCTGCCTTGCATCCAGCTCCTGACTCTGGTGACTCCCTGGCTATATACCTGCTCCTGTGAACCTGTGGGGTTATCCTGCTACTCTGCTCTGAGTTCCTGCTGCATACACCAGTTTCCAGTAATCCTCCTTCATCTCCTGCTGGTGTTTACTTCCATCTGCATTTGCTGGACATGTAAGCTGTTGCTGCTCTGCAAGAACCTGAGACTATTACCCAGATCTCCCTGGTTGAGCTAAGATATTATTTGAACTGCCTTATAAGCATATCTATCTGTGTTTTGGACTAAGCAAGGACTTATTCGTGTCAAGTATCCTCAAGAATAATTGCTTCATAGACTTTCTGCGTGATTGCATTTTCCTCTGAAGTTTCCTATAGACTGCTAAGCTGCATTTAATATTTACACCAAGTGTTGTGGACTTGAGTTTCTCTCTGCACCTGTTTGAATCACCGTGTGATCATATAGACTTTACCACTTATAAAACTGTGTCCTGTAGTTGTCTTGTTCTACGCAAAGAGTCTCCTGAGTTATCCCCTATAATTATTACACCATGCCACGCCGCATTGATGGAGTAATTGATGCAAAAGGAGCTCCGACCAAGTATTGAGTACATTTACCGAACATACATTTCAGTAGGGAACATTTCGGATTTTACAATCATTTTCAACCTGGTGTTATAAAGTATTCTAAATTACTGAGATAATGACTTTTGGGTTTTCATTGGCTGTAAGCCATAATCATCAACATTAACAGAAATAAACACGTGAAATAGATCACTCTGTGTGTAATGACTCTATATAATATTATTATTTATTATTATTTATTATGATAGAGCCATTCATTCCATGGCGCTTTACATGTGAGGAGGGGTATACATAATAAAAACAAGTACAATAATCTTAAACAATACAAGTCACGACTGGTACAGGAGGAGAGAGGACCCTGCCCGCGAGGGCTCACAATCTACAAGGGATGGGTGAGGATACAGTAGGTGAGGATAGAGCTGGTCGTGCAGCGGTTTGGTCGATTGGTGGTTACTGCAGGTTGTAGGCTTGTCGGAAGAGGTGGGTCTTCAGGCTCTTTTTGAAGGTTTCGATGGTAGGCGAGAGTCTGATGTGTTGTGGTAGAAGGTTCCAGAGGAGGGGTGATGCGCGAGAGAAATCTTGTATGCGATTGTGGGAAGAGGAGATAAGAGGGGAGTAGAGAAGGAGATCTTGTGAGTATCGGAGGTTGCTTGTAGGTAAGTACCGGGAGACGAGGTCACAGATATATGGAGGAGACAGGTTGTGGATGGCTTTGTATGTCATGGTTAGGGTTTTGTACTGGAGTCTCTGGGTAATGGGGAGCCAGTGAAGGGATTGACAGAGGGGAGAGGCCGGGGAATAGCGGGGGACAGGTGGATTAGTCGGGCAGCTGAGTTTAGAATAGATTGGAGGGGTGCGAGAGTGTTAGAGGGGAGGCCACAGAGCAGGAGGTTGCAGTAGTCGAGTCAGGAGATGATGAGGGCATGGACTAGGGTTTTTGCAGATTCTTGGTTGAGGAATGTACGGATTCGTGAAATATTTTTGAGTTGAAGTCGGCAGGAAGTGGAAAGGGCTTGGATATGTGGTTTGAAGGAGAGATCAGCGTCAAGGATTACCCCGAGGCAGCGAGCTTGTGGGACTGGGGAGAGTGGGCAGCCATTTACTGTAATGGATAGGTTCGTTGGGGGGGTCGCGTGAGATGGGGGAAAGACGATGAATTCTGTTTTGTCCATGTTAAGTTTTAGAAATCTAGCGGAGAAGAAGGATGAAATAGCGGATGGACATTGAGGGATTCTGGTTAGTAGGGTGGTGATATCTGGTCCAGAGATGTAGATCTGTGTGTCATCAGCATAGAGGTGATACTGAAAACCGTGAGATTCTATGAGCTGTCCCAGGCCAAAAGTGTAAATGGAGAAGAGCAGGGGCCCTAGAACTGAACCTTGTGGGACTCCGACAGATAGGGGGCGAGGTGAGGAGGCGGTGTGTGAGTGGGAGACGCTGAATGTCCGGTCTGTTAGGTATGATGAGATCCAGGATAGGGCCAAGTCTATGATGCCAAGGGATGAGAGGGTCTGTAGTAATAGGGAATGGTCCACTGTGTCAAAGGCAGAGGACAGGTCCAGGAGGAGGAGGATAGAGTAGTGTCGCTTGCTCTTGGCGGTTAATAGGTCATTAATGACCTTAGTTAGGGCAGTTTCAGTGGAATGGTGTGACCGGAAGCCAGATTGTAAGCGGTTGAAGAGAGAGTAGGAAGATAGATGGGAGGACAGTTCAAGATGGACGCGTTGTTTCAGTAGTTTTGAGGCATAGGGGAGAAGTGATATAGGGCGATAGCTAGATACAGAGGATGGGTCAAGAGAGGGCTTTTTGAGGATAGGTGTGATGGAGGCATGTTTAAAGCTTGAGGAGAAAACACCAGTTGTTAGTGATAGGTTGAAGAGATGGGTTAGGGTTGGGATGAAGACTGTGGTGAGGTTTGGGATGAAGTGGGATGGGAGCGGGTCAAGTGCACAGGTGGTGAGATGCGATCTTGAGAATAGAGTGGAGAGTCGATCTTCTGTAATGGTGGAGAAGTTGGTTTTGGAGGTGGAGGGCTGGGTAGTTGGGAGGAAGGGCCCTGGGGGTTGTCGACTAAAACTGTCTCTGATGTTCTCAATCTTCTGCTTGAAAAATGAGGCAAAGTCTTCAGGTGAGATGAGTGGGGAGGGAGGAGGTGCTGGGGGACGGAAGAGAGAATTGAAGGTGTTGAATAACTGTTTAGGCTTGTGAGACCGGGAGGATATGAGAGATGAGAAGTAGGTTTGTTTAGCTGTGGCGAGTGTGGTCTTGAAAGTAGTGAGGGACTGTTTGAATGCGATAAAGTGCTCGTTGGAGTGGGATCTGTGTTTCACTTTTTGTATTGAAGAACTGAAATAAATTAACTTTTTGATGTTATTCTAATTTTGTGGGAAGCACCTGTATGTAACATAATTTACAGCAATGTTTAAATAACCCATATATTTTGTGACTTTTTTTAACTGCTTCAGGCTTCAAAATCTATGAATTGGCTAAAAGAAGTGATCGCTCCACTATTTTATATATAATCTTAAAAAAATAAAAATAAAGTTGCCCGTGGAAAATAGGCCACAAAATGAGGACAAAGAAGACGCTTCAGGAAAAACCTTGCTGGTGCAGTTACAGCAGCTGCCCTCTATACACGGAGCGGCGACTGAGCCCGCGTCAGCGCCGTCCCTGTAACTGGAGCCCGAACACTGCCATGGGGAATAATGTAGATTTCCACCTGGCAGCGGGGCTCTGAGTGCGGGTGCCGTTCACCACGATATTAACCTGTAGGTTAATAACATTTTCCAGGTGTCAGGTTCCCTTGAAGTAAACGTGTTCGTCACCAGTGGGTTATTAGGGTTTTCAGAAACGCACCAGTTGCAATCTGCCATTGTTTAGTAGTGCCCGCCAGGAGCCTGGCACAGAGCGATAGAGGCCAGGACTGGCAGACTATCCTTCTACCGAGTCTTTTTTCCACCCCATTTACCTGGTGGTCATACAGAACTAGAGGGGGCACTATGGCTGGTATGGTATGGGCATGGCAGCTTACAATGAAGGGGTACAATGGATGAAACTTAGGGGGCTCTGCTGCTGATACTGGGGGTGACACTGTTGCTTATAGTGGAGGCTACCCTGCGTCTGACACCCATGAGGGCACTGTAACTGATACTAGAGGGGGCACGGTGACTGGTATGGAATGGGCATGGCAGCTTACAATGAAGGGGTACAATGGATGACACTGAGGGGGCTCTGCTGCTGATACTGGGGGTGACACTGTTGCTTATAGCGGAGGCTATCCTGTGTCTGACTCCCCTGACTCCCATGAGGGCACTGTAACTGATACTAGAGGGGGCACGGTGACTGGTATGGGCATGGCAGCTTACAATGAAGGGGCACAATAGATGACACTTAGGGGGCTCTGCCGCTGATACTGGGGATGACACCATTGTTTATAGCGGAGGCTACCCTGCGTCTGACACCCATGAGGGCACTGTAACTGATACTAGAGGGGGCACGGTATCTGGTATGGTATGGGCATGGCAGCTTACAATGAAGGGGCTCAATGGATGACACTGAGGAGGCTCTGCTGCTGATACTGGGGGTGACACTGTTGCTTATAGCGGAGGCTATCCTGCGTCTGACACCCATGAGGGCACTGTAACTGATACTAGAGGGGGCACTTTGTATGATACTTACAGGGGAAATTAAACCGCCACTAGAGTGGGCACTGTGACTTATGCTGGCGAGGTCATTGTGGTGGGGGGCATTGCTGCTGTCACTTAGGGGCCTCAGTGGCTGACTTGGGATGACATTGCAGGGGACACCGAGGATCACACTACATCTTGTGACACAATCATCTCTATCTGTTAACATTTCGCGTGCCGTCCCTGGTGTCCGCTGCCCGCTGGGCACTAGGCTGGTATATGGGAATGGGAGGACTGGACTTACTGGACCATATTTACACCCTGTAAGTGGGAGAGAAAGGGAAGAAGAATCTAATTGCGCCACGTTTATTAGATGGAAGAAACTAATGATCACAATTTACAATCGTCCTCCTATGAATGTTTCTGCAGGGAGATTCGATGTGAAGCTCCAGTGGATCCAATGATGAATAAGGCTAGATCTTATTAGTTTTCACACCAGCTCCTTATCAGTAATAACAAGATCCTGCAGAGCGGAGTTGGGGGAGATAGGACGTGTTAATCAGTGACAGACCGGGCACCAGGTCTACAGGATGGCGGAAGTCTGTGACCTGCACAGATCGGCGCACCTGTCCCCTGCCCTTTATTACCTGTCCTGTTTCCGGAGGATTTGGCGGCACACCTGTCCTTGGTGTGTCACCTGCTCCGCAGTCGCCACAGTTGTCTCCAGTTTTATCACTGTTGTCATTGGGCTCCTGTGGTTTTCTTCCTATAGACCATTATCACCACTGAGTGGAATAACTTTATGCCATATTTTTTAGTACCCGGCACTACTTTTCAGGAGGCGCAGACTTGGAACATAAGTTTATCTGTTTTCAGACTCCTGCCCTCTCCGCTGAGTCCATTTTAAGTAGATGTACAAATTATTATATATAGAAGTGTTGGCAATGAAACAACGCGATGCAAAATAGAGCAGCGGGAGATTAATTTTCCTAAGGGGCCACATCACAGACCGTGACTATTGTGGAGGCTGAACCAAAAGGCTGAAATAAATTCCACTCAATATTGATACTAAAATATTAAAAATAATTATATTTTATATATTAATTCTATAACTTAATATTGAGCAGAATTAAGTATGACAACATCCCCCTATATACAGTATGACCCACTACATAGCCCCTATATACAATATGAGCCCCACATAGCTCTCTATTTACAGTATGAGCCCCCACATAGCAACCTATATGCAGTATGAGCCCCCACATAGCTCCCTATATACAGTATAAGCCCCCACATAGCTCCCTATTTACAGTATGAGCCCCCACATAGCTCCCTATATACAGTATAAGCCCCCACATAGCTCCCTATTTACAGTATGAGCCCCCACATAGCTCCCTATTTACAGTATGAGCCCCCACATAGCTCCCTATATACAGTATGAGCCCCCACATAGCTCCCTATATACAGTATGAGCCCCCACATAGCTCCCTATATACAGTATAAGCCCCCACATAGCTTCCTATTTACAGTATGAGCCCCCACATAGCTCCCTATATACAGTATGAGCCCCCACATAGCTTCCTATTTACAGTATGAGCCCCCACATAGCTTCCTATTTACAGTATGAGCCCCACATAGCTCCCTATTTACAGTATGAGCCCCCACATAGCTTCCTATTTACAGTATGAGCCCCCACATAGCTCCCTATTTACAGTATGAGCCCCACATAGCTCCCTATTTACAGTATGAGCCCGCACATAGCCCAGATATATAGGCGCACATCTCTTACACATAGTAATAATAAAATAAAACCACACATACTCACCTTGCTCCCATTCCTCCGGCACGCTGCTCTGGTCCCCGAGGCTCCACTTCTGCTTGTTGCCAGTGTGTATGTGATGGCGCGCTCCGGCTGATGACACCATCAGGCAGTTCTACAAGCTGATTTGTTGGTAGCAGGAAGAATGGACAAATGTAAGGATCTGAGCGACTCCGGCAGGCGGCATTAATGTCATGGCTGATCAGTGTGTATCTGTCATCTTTGTTATTGTGACTTTAATAAAGCATTGCAGCCATGGTGCCCTTGTTTACTGCGGCTTTCCAAAAATTTTTGTAATTCTGGAAAACTGCAGCAAAAAAAAAAAACCCACACACATCACAGTGTGCTGCAATGTGTGAACGCGGCCTAGAAATGGTCCATTCTCTCCTTGTATGATGGAGGCACTGTGGTAGGTGTATAAAGCTAGTCTGGGTTTATCATAAGGTTACATTGTTGTGTACTGTTTATGGGAGGTACTGGCACTGTTTGTGGAGGTACTCTAGCTGTCTTTAAAAATGTCAGGGATGGGAATATCCCTTTAAGGAGCTTTCTGACTGCCTTTTGGAGCACTCTGGCTCTGTGTTTGGCACTGTGCATGGGGCACGAACATAACATATACTTTTGCTTAAAGGGATTGTTTCTTGTAGAAAACCCCTATATAAATGTAGTTTCTCTTCCCAAAAAAAATATTGCAGTATTACATGGGGGCCATGCAGGGGTCCTTGTAATGTCTGGTAATTGTGGGGGTCCTGGGTTGCCCCTTTCTGCTGTCCATATACCCCAGTATTACATGGGGGCCATGCAGGGGTCCTTGTAATGTCTGGTAATTGTGGGGGTCCTGGGTTGCCCCTTTCTGCTGTCCATATACTCCAGTATTACATGGGGGCCATGCAGGGGTCCTTGTAATGTCTGGTAATTGTGGGGGTCCTGGTTTGGCATGCCCCTTTCTGCTGTCCATATACTCCAGTATTACATGGGGGCCATGCAGGGGTCCTTGTAATGTCTGGTAAATGTGGGAGTCCTGGGTTGCCCCTTTCTGCTGTCCATATACTCCAGTATTACATGGGGGCCATGCAGGGGTCTTTGTAATGTCTGGTAATTGTCGGGGTCCTGGGTTGCCCCTTTCTGCTGTCCATATACTCCAGTATTACATGGGGGCCATGCAGGGGTCCTTGCAATGTCTGGTAATTGTGGGGGTCCTGGGTTGCCCCTTTCTGCTGTCCATATACTCCAGTATTACATGGGGGCCATGCAGGGGTCTTTGTAATGTCTGGTAATTGTGGGGGTCCTGGGTTCCCCCTTTCTGCTGTCCATATAACCCAGTAGGACATTCGGCTTTGTCTTCACCAGATCCATAGTTGCGTGCCGTCTAATGTTATATGACATGTCCCTTATCAGCGGCCGTGTGACATGGGAGAAGCAGATGTCAGACTTTCCCTTTTACTTCCTAGATTTTGCGGGATTTATGGCGCGCGGCCATCATTGCATTTTACACCCCGTCCATACTGACCTTTACCCATCATGTAAAACTCTCGGTTAGTCAATGAGTGTCTGGAAAATTTTGATTCCTGCAACAAAACTTATTGTGCAATTTTTACATTCCAGACAGAAAAGTTTATCCACAAGTCTCACGACACGAAAACTGAAATTCAATGTGAGGCGTGAGAGTCTTACAGCTGCAGCTGGAGAAAACTATGAACGAAGAGTTAAAGGGAACCTATCACCCCGTTTTTTAAAGATTAGATAAAAATAGTGTGAAATAGGGGCAGAGCTGGGCTTTACATTAGTGCCTTTTTGGTGCCTTTACACCCCCGTTAGGCTGCCGAAATACCTTTGTGAAGTGGCCGTTTTCTGCTGTCACTCAAGGTGGTCAGGTCGGATGGGCGTGGTCACAGCGCTGTTTCTCCCCCAGATCAGGCTCATCATTACGTTGGTGGCGTAGTGGTGTGCGCATGTCCAAAGAGAAGATCCACTGCCCAGGAGATTCAAAACAGCGCGGTCTTCGCTATTCGCCGTTTACCGGTGGGCGCGGCTATCTTTCCTGTGGCCGCGCGTGCGCAGATGGAGCGCTCTGCTGCCCGGGGCTTCAGGAAAATGGCCGCGGGATTCCGCGCGTGCGCAGATGGAGATCGCGGCGGCCATTTTCCTGAAGCCCCGGGCAGCAGAGCGCTCCATCTGCGCACGCGCAGCCACAGGAAAGATGGCCGCGCCCACCGGTAAACGGCGAATAGCGAAGACCGCGCTGTTTTGAATCTCCTGGGCAGTGGATCTTCTCTTTGGACATGTGCACACCACTACGCCACCAACGTAATGATGAGCCTGATCTGGGGGAGAAACAGCGCTGTGACCACGCCCATCCGACCTGACCAACTTGAGTGACAGGATAAAACGGCCACTTCACAAAGGTATTTCGGCAGCCTAACGGGGGTGTAAAGGCACCAAAAAGGCACTAATGTAAAGCCCAGCTCTGCCCCTATTTCACACTATTTTTATCTAATCTTTAAAAAACGGGGTGATAGGTTCCCTTTAAAGCCAACAAATATGGACTCTTCACCCCTAAAACTACTCCGCACATGTCCATCTGCATCTGGAATCAGCAAATGGAGCCAAGCTGCAATGACATACCCGGACTGTAGACAAGGGTGGCGCTGTTTGTGCAATAAGATTGCATCCTTGTTTCTTATGAGACAAACCCTTTAATATTTGACTTAAAGGGATTTTCCTTGGCTTTGATGGACACCATTAATGGATTACACGGGCACAGTGGCTTCTCTATACCGGCATCTGAGCCTGGTATGGCAGCAAAATGCTTTAAATGGATGACTGGAAGTGAGCAGCCACAGGGAGGAAATAAGTTCATTTTCTCCCTGTAGCTGCTGCTTCTTTTTTTTCTCCCTAAACTTTGATGAGGAGCCTGAAAAAAAAAGTTTGTAAAAGAAATTTCCCTTTGAAGTGTAGAACAGCAGCCTTTCAGCACATTATTAAAAAAAAGTTGCATCAAAAGCGAGTAAAAAAAGTGGAAAAAGCAACAAAGAAAATACAATAACAGATTGTTTTTATACAGTTTGGTGCAGATACTTGCCAAAAAAACGTTTTCATACATGTGACCGTAGTCTTATAGATTGTGTATGAACACAACTGTGTGGTTGTACGCTTAGATTTATCCTGCGAGAGGGGAGAAAGAGCTGCCGGAAGACTCTTAGCTGCAAGGAGGATTGCGATGCTCCAGACGTCATGGCTAATCCTGATGATCAGTTTCTTTATTATCTTCTTGGATCCCAACAATCACAATCCAGAACCACCGAGTCCTAGTAAAGGTCCTTCCTTACTCTACTGGTGGAGCAGATGCGTGTCAGCGACATCACAGGGTCGTGCTCACACTCTCTATCTACAAGTGGTTTACTTTTTGGTTTGCTATTTTGGAAAGAGGAAATGAGTTTTGTTTTGTAGAAGTGTTTTCAGAGAAACTTTTTAGTTTCTTGTAGAGGCTGTCGGCAGAACAAAAATACTCTACCCACAGGAAACTCAAGCAGAGGGGGCTGGAGGTAGAGGGCTCCTCCGCAGCAGCGGCCGTGGAATACATGGGTCTAGACCAGGAGGGTCTCCTCATGCCACGTCCTGCACCATTTTCCTGGAGCCTCATTTCTATGTAACTGAACCACAAACTCACACGTATATTCTGCTTTGTTTTCACACTAGCTTGTGCGCAGATGTGAAGGGGATGGTGGATAACAGCTAGATGCCTCTGTGGATTAAAGTGAAGCTAAAAATTCACAATCTCAACCAACCCCATCATATAGGATCTTGTAGGGTGTTCTCAATATAGGGCAGGTCTTGTGGGGTGCTCCCGGTATATGGCGGGTCTTATGGGGGGTTCCCGGTATACAACGGGTCTTGTGGGGTGTTCCCGGTATACAACGGGTCTTGTGGGGTGCTCCCGGTATACAACAGGTGTTTTGGGATGTTCCCGGTATACAACAAGTCTTTTGGGGTGTTCCTGGTATACAGTGGGTCTTGTAGGGCGTTCCCGGTATACAGAGGGTCTTGTGGGGTGCTCCTTGTATACGGCAGGTCTTGAGGGATGCTCCCAGTATAAGGCAGGTCTTGTGGGGTGTTCCTTGTGATGGCGGGTTTTGTGGGGTGCTCCCGGTATACAGAGGGTCTTGTGGGGTGCTCCCGGTATACAGCAGGTCTTGTGGGATGCTCCCGGTATACATCGAGTCTTGTGGGATGCTCCCGATATACGGCAGGTCTTGTTCGGTGTTCCTGGTATACAGCGGGTCTTGTGGGGTGTGCCCAGTGTACATTGGGACTTGTGGGGTGCTGCCAGTATACCAGTATACCAGTATACAGCAGGTCTTGTGAGGTGCTCCCGGTATAAGGCAGGTCTTGTGGGGTGCTCCTGGTATACATCGGGTCTTGTAGAATGCTCCCGGTATAAGGCAGGTCTTGTGGGGTGCTCCTTGTAATGGCGGGTCTTGTGGGGTGCTCCTGGTATACGGCGGGTCTTGAGGGATGCTCCCAGCATAAGGCAGGTCTTGTGGGGTGTTCCTTGTAATGGCGGGTCTTGTGGGGTGCTCCCGGTATACAGCAGGTCTTGTGGGGTGTTCCCGGTATACAGCAGGTCTTGTGGGGTGTTCCCGGTATACAGCGGGTCTTGTGGGGTGTTCCCAGTATACAGCAGGTTTTTTTGGGGTGTTCCAGGTATATGGCAGGTCTTCTAAGGTGTTCTCTGTATTTTAGTAATTTATTTTTTAATGTCCTTCGGCTAGATCTTGAGGCATGGCGACTTCATGGATGAACGCTGTGTAGGAAGATTGATCTTGTGCAGCCTAGATAGGTCCACCAGGGTCTTCTCCACCATTATGGTGATTGTATCCAGCCATCGGGTTGCTGGTCTTCCTCTTCATCTTGTCCCTTCTATTCTTCTATCCATGATGTCCTTCTCCAATGATTGTCCGCAGTAGACAAGTCGTAGCTTGGTGATCCTTGGTTGGAGAGACATGTCTGGCTTGATTTGTTCCTACATTGATTCCCGGTATATAGTGGTACATGTCCACCAGGAGTAGACCTAGGAAGGACAAGCGGTGATGGACACATGATCAACTCAGGATCCTGCCGATGTATGAGAACTTTTATATTTTTCTGCACATTGTCTTTTTCGGCTCAGGCCATTTCCCGGCCGTCGTCTTCTCACTACTTGATTTCTTGAGTCTGGGGCACTTTCACTTTCAGGATTACTGGTTACTCCTAAGTGTAATTATTACTGTGAAGTGAACAACAAAATTCAGTGCAACTGTTCAGCATCATCCGTCCGATAACTGATAGAGCTGCTCTGTGCAGGTCCCTCCATGACGGGAGCATGAATCCCATTTCACGGCCATAATCTTTGCCAGATGATTGGGTCCTTCCTTCTGTTTCTTACTAGAGTTGTCTGGACACGCTGCGTATCATGCCACCATGGCCTCTGGTATCAATACCACTGTACAGACTGTTCCAGATCTGGAGAAGCCCGAGAATGGTCACATTGGGAAACATGAAACACGACAATGAAAACCCCCCGGGTATACACTGTGTGCAGATTTATTAGGCAAGTTGTATTTTAGAGGATTATTTTTATTATTGATCAACAACTATGTTCTCAGTTAACCCAAAAGACTCATAAATATCAAAGCTTAATATTTTTGGAAATTGGAGTGGGTTTTTTTTTTTTAGATTTTGCTATCTTAGGAGGATATCTGTGTGTGTAGGTAACTATTACTGTGCAGAATTATTAGGCAACTTAATAAAAACCAAATATATTCCCATCTCTCTTGTTTATTTTCACCAGGTAAACCAATATAACTGCACAAAATTTAGAAATAAACATTTCTGACATGCAAAAACCAAACCCCAAAAAATTAGTGACCAATATAGCCCCCTTTCTTTATGATGACACTCAGCAGCCTCCATCCATAGATTCTGTCAGTTGCTTGATCTGTTTACGACCAACATTGCGTGCAGCAGCCACCACAGCCTCCCAGACATTATTCCGAGAGGTGGACTGTTTTCCCTCCCTGTAGATCTCACATTTTATGAGGGACCACAGGTTCTCTATGGGGTTCAGATCAGGTGAACAAGGGGGCCATATAATTATTTTTTCTTCTTTGAGAACTTTACTGGCCAGCCACGCTGTGGAGTAGTTGGAGGCATGTGATGGAGCATTGTCCTACATGAAAATCATGTTTTTCTTGAACGATACCGACTTCTTCCTGTACCACTGCTTGAAGAAGTTGTCTTCCAGAAACTGGCAGTAGGTCTGGGAGTTGAGCTTCACTCCATCCTCAACCCGAAAAGGTCCCACAAGTTCATCTTTGATTATACCAGCCCATACCAGTACCCCACCTCCACATTGATGGCGTCTGAGTCGGAGTGGAGCTCTCTTCCCTTCACTAATCCAGCCTCTGGCCCATCCATCTGGCCCATCAAGAGACACTCTCACTTCATCAGTCCATAAAACCTTTGAAAAGTCAGTCTGAAGATATTTCTTGGCCCAGTCTTGATGTTTTATCTTATATTTCTGGTACAGAGGTGGTCATTTTTCAGCCTTCCTTACCTTGGCCATGTCCCTGAGTATCGCACACCTTGTGCTTTTTGTTACTCCAGTAACGTTGTATCTCTGAAATATTGCAAAACTGGTGGCAAATGGCATCTTGGCAGCTTCACACTTGATTTTCTTCAATTTATGGGCAGTTATTTTCGCCTTTTTTGCCCAACACGCTTCTTGCGACCCTGTTGGCTATTTGCCATGAAACGCTTGATTGTTCGGTGATCACGCTTCAAAAGTTTGGCAATTTCAAGACTGCTGCATCCCTCTGCAAGACATCTCACAATTTTGGACTTTTCAGAGCCCGTCAAATCTCTCTTCTGACCCATTTTGCCAAAGGAAAGGAAGTTGCCTAATAAATAAGCACACCTTATATAGGGTTTTGATGTCATTAGACAACACCCCTCCTCATTACAGAGATGCACATCACCTGATTTAGTTAATTGGTAGTTGGCTCTTAAGCCTGAACAGCTTGGAGTAGGACAACATGTATAAAAAGTATCATGTGATCAAAATACAACTTGCCGAATAATTCTGCACACAGTGTAATGCGTAATGTGTGTATGACAGAGCAGCCCACGGCCAGGAGAGAAGGTGACACTGTGCAGAGATATCATATACAATTATCCTACATAGAGGGAAACAACATATACATACTGTACATTACTGATCCTGTATTATCCTCCAGAGCTGCACTCACTATTCTGCTGATGCAGTCACTGTGTACATACATTATATTACTGATCCTGAGTTACATCCTGTATTATACCCCAGAGCTGCACTCACAATTCTGCTGGTGCAGTCACTGTGTACATATGGAGCGCCCCCACACCGCCGCAGGGCCGAGGGGTACCCGGAGCCGGGCCTCTGGGATCTCAGTCCTGGGGTTGTCACGGTGGCTAGACCCGGTCCGTGGCCCTGTCCGTCAGTGGGGGACGTCCGGTGCAATAAGTGGTGTGGTAACGGTGGTGTAGCGGTGCAGTTGTGGGGTGCAGGTCGCGGTAAATAACGAGGACACCAGGTTGCAGTCTCTTTACCTCTTTACTGGAGATCTCTGAGTCCTCAGTCCAGAATACGGTTCACCAGGCTGCGCAAGTCCGGCCGGTCCAATGGCACCTCCAGAGTTCTCTTCACAGGTGGAAATCAGTGCCTTCCTTCTTAGCGCTATGTGTTGTAGTCCTTCCCTGCTGTGCTTACGGAAAGTACCCCACAACTGTTGTGTCTGTTTCTTAAGTTCCCTCACAACTCGATTAACTGATCTTCTGCTAATCTTCCGTCCCTTCCTGATGTTACAGTAAGAACGGCACCCGTTTGTCAGGTAGGCCTGGAGTTCTTCCGGGACCCTAGAGACGCCCCTCTCCCGCAATTGCCCCCCAAGACTTCATAGGTGATATGTGGTAGACAGCCCGCCTGAGACTGACTGTCCTGCCGCTGTTTGGAGTATGGCTTAAAGCTGTATATTATTCCACTCCCTCGGCGTTCCGGCCACCGGTAATGCGCCTCAGCAAGGTGCTGCCTCTTTCAACAAAACCCCTGCTGGTATTCTCCTTCTGCTTGATTTCGTTTCTCACTCAGCACAATCTATCTCGCTTCTAATCCTTTCTTAGGGCACCGCCGCTATTCTGAGCAGGCACGGTCCCGTTGCGTTCCTTCAATGCCAAGCCTCTGCCAGGGTCCCACCCCTGGCAGAGACCCTACTGTCTCTTCCTCCACAACACCCTCTCTCACTAGGTGTTGCTTCGTTCAATCCAGTCAGCGTTCTCTCTAACTTCCTGCCTGACCCCCAGTTTACCCACTATGGTGGGGAGTGGCCTAATGAATAGCACCCTTAGCTCCCCCCGGAGGCCCAGCTGTGAAACATATTGGTGTCTGTGATACCTGATCAGAAGAACTCCTTCAGTGCCATCGAACGCACCATGGCTCCCCTTAGTGGCGAAGCCACAGTACTGCAACGACCAGGACTCTGGGGCGCTGCACTCCCCCCTGGTTAAACACAGTACTCCGGGACTGGGAAGAAAACAACAATACAGGTTAGCAAAAAGACATACAAATTTGTTGAGTGCAAAACAATAAGCATACTTGAACAGGCTTCCCTTTATGGGAGGTGAGGACACTTTAACGTTACAAAACATAATCAAATATCATAGCAACAGGCTACAATTTACTCTCATTACCCAACCGGGTATTCTACTAAGTGCAAATGCTGGAACAATAAATTAACATTGCCTTTAAGAAACATACACTCTTAGTCTATCAAAGGCCTTCCTATAATCACATTACAGGGCAAAGTAACTCTTCATTCTCCTACTCTTGAACCTGCAGGACCGCCTGTCCCTATGGCACCAGACCTACTGCCTCTCCTTTCTTTTACAGGACCGCCCCGTTCAGCCAGGGCCTACTGCCTTTCTCTACTATACATAGTATAGACATAACATTCCTTTCAGTTTGAGAACATGGAGCCCACTCTGCCTGGCTCCTATAAGGACTCACTCACTAACCCCTACGGGTCTACTTTCTGTCCTTAGTAACGAACTAACTTTCTATGGGGACGCAGGGTTTACCTTCTATCCTCACCTTCATTATTACTTTCTTACGTTTCTAGTTATGCAGAACTCTAGTCTGCCTCAACAGGCTTTCTGCATCTTTCCTTTTAAAGAACATTATTCAAATTTCACATTTCAAACATATTAAACACATATAACTTTTCATGTAAAACGGTTACATTTCTTTCAGAGCATCATCATAACATTACTGTTCGGAAACAGTATCACTTTCCAAGTTCAATTCTAACCTCCCCTTTAAGAGGAGATCAAGTCTCTCTGCGGTAGCTCGTCTTCTCAGCCTACCAGCTCATGCCAGAGCTCCGGAATGGCATCTTCGCAAAGTGTCTTTAACTAAAACCAGTAGGAAGCACCTTTAAGAAGGTGCAAACTATTTACAGGAAAGTTCGAATCATGCACAGTCCATGATTACTGCAGTTTGTGTAACTTTGTGCAAAACTTCTGGAAAACAACAATAGTGACCCCGGGTCAACAAAGGGGTCACCTTTTTTTTAAAGTTTACCCTGAACGGGTTTAGCAGCAACAGGAACAAAAGAACAAACAGTAACTATTTACATTTTCAGGTTTCCGAGGTTTACTCTTTTTCAGGCGGCTCGGGCTCCTGCCCCCCAAGCACCGTGGTGCCAGCGTCCGCGGTTCGAACGTGAAGATGAACTCGGCTGGCCAACTCGGTGGCCGCAACCAGGCGCACCGTTGCGATGGTGACAAGATCGGGTGCTCCTGGGACCAGGTCCGAGGCGGTAAGGGTCGCGGCTCCAGACATACACCGCCGAACATTCCGTGCATACCACCCGAGCGGGTTCTGGTGGCGGCTGTAGGTCACCGAATCCCCCTTTTGCAATGGTTCTCCACTTCGGCCACAGCAGGGAGCCCTCACGTTACAGTGCGCAACAAAAACGTCAGTATCCAATCCTGGCTCGTGTATGAGGCCCCACCCTCTTCTTGCATGGTAGGCCAACACAGTGCCCCGCCTTGTCACGTCTCTGTCATCCCATGCCGGAGGGGATTGTTGTATTCTCGATGGACCCATCGGCTCGGCCTCTTTCCGGCCTTTCCACTGTAGAATCAAGCACTGTCTATATTGTTCCCACGTAAGCACCGCAAGAGTAGATCCGTTCTCCTGGGATCCATCTGTCCCAACCCAGGGGCTGTCCCACCGAAGAACTACTCCATCTAGACTCACATCCACGGGCTCTCCCACTCTAGTCGACAGCGGTGGCACCATCCTCCCCAGGTCACCAGGGGATAACACCATTAACCCTGCCGAGAAGGGTCGCCCTTTACTGAGATGGAGGTGGGTCGTGGAAGCGGACTCGTGAGGGGGAGCAGGGGCGTCTTCCGTACCTACGCCTGATGTGGTTCCACCGATGTCGATCCGGTCCGCTGACAAGAACGCTGGAGTCGGCTGCTGCTCGGACCGCGGCTCTTCCGATGCGGCCCCCGAACGCTGCTCCGCTCGCTGTGGTTCCTCCTCCTCTAACTCCGAGGTCGGGATTGGTGGACGTAGCTCCGCTGTCAGGTCCGCAGGCTCCTGGTCTGTCTCTGGTGAAGGAGGGCAGGCCGGGATCGCTCCTTCCTTGCTCAGGCACTCGCTGCTCATCATCGCTGCCTGATAGTCGGTGGCAGCGCATGCACCTGACTCCGCCATTTCTCCGAGGTCGGGCTTCTCCATCACCCTCTTCCCGCTGTTGCAAATCAGGAGGTTGTCTTCTGCTTTGGGGCAGGTCATCTCCTTGCAGCCCGAAGCACAAAGGGCGGTATCCATTTCTCGCGCCATTCTGGTAGTCTCCTCCCATAGCACGCCCTCCTTCTTCTCCAAAGTAGCAATGGCGGCGGCTTTTGGCGGGAACTTCTCTTGGTCAATGGTAACACACAGTCTCTCAATAAAGCTACAGTTCATGCACAACAAATCACAGTCTCTAGGCACACATGACCTGATTCTTCAGGCTTAAGTAGATCCTGTTCGTGACGCCAAGTTGCGGCGCCCCCACACCGCCGCAGGGCCGACTGGTACCCGGAGCCGGGCCTCTGGGATCTCAGTCCTGGGGTTGTCACGGTGGCTAGACCCGGTCCGTGGCCCTGTCCGTCAGTGGGGGACGTCCGGTGCAATAAGTGGTGTGGTAACGGTGGTGTAGCGGTGCAGTTGTGGGGTGCAGGTCGCGGTAAATAACGAGGACACCAGGTTGCAGTCTCTTTACCTCTTTACTGGAGATCTCTGAGTCCTCAGTCCAGAATACGGTTCACCAGGCTGCGCAAGTCCGGCCGGTCCAATGGCACCTCCAGAGTTCTCTTCACAGGTGGAAATCAGTGCCTTCCTTCTTAGCGCTATGTGTTGTAGTCCTTCCCTGCTGTGCTTACGGAAAGTACCCCACAACTGTTGTGTCTGTTTCTTAAGTTCCCTCACAACTCGATTAACTGATCTTCTGCTAATCTTCCGTCCCTTCCTGATGTTACAGTCAGAACGGCACCCGTTTGTCAGGTAGGCCTGGAGTTCTTCCGGGACCCTAGAGACGCCCCTCTCCCGCAATTGCCCCCCAAGACTTCATAGGTGATATGTGGTAGACAGCCCGCCTGAGACTGACTGTCCTGCCGCTGTTTGGAGTATGGCTTAAAGCTGTATATTATTCCACTCCCTCGGCGTTCCGGCCACCGGTAATGCGCCTCAGCAAGGTGCTGCCTCTTTCAACAAAACCCCTGCTGGTATTCTCCTTCTGCTTGATTTCGTTTCTCACTCAGCACAATCTATCTCGCTTCTAATCCTTTCTTAGGGCACCGCCGCTATTCTGAGCAGGCACGGTCCCGTTGCGTTCCTTCAATGCCAAGCCTCTGCCAGGGTCCCACCCCTGGCAGAGACCCTACTGTCTCTTCCTCCACAACACCCTCTCTCACTAGGTGTTGCTTCGTTCAATCCAGTCAGCGTTCTCTCTAACTTCCTGCCTGACCCCCAGTTTACCCACTATGGTGGGGAGTGGCCTAATGAATAGCACCCTTAGCTCCCCCCGGAGGCCCAGCTGTGAAACATATTGGTGTCTGTGATACCTGATCAGAAGAACTCCTTCAGTGCCATCGAACGCACCATGGCTCCCCTTAGTGGCGAAGCCACAGTACTGCAACGACCAGGACTCTGGGGCGCTGCACATATATTGCATTACTGATCCTGTGTTACCTCCTGTATTATACTCCAGAGCTGCACTCACTATTCTGCTGGTGCAGTCACTGTGTACATACATTACATTACTGATCCTGAGTTACATCCTGTATTATACTCCAGAACTGCACTCACTATTCTGCTGGTGCAGTCACTGTGTACATACATTACATTACTGATCCTGAGTTACATCCTATATTATACTCCAGAGCTGCACTCACTATTCTGCTGGTGCAGTCACTGTGTACATACATTACATTACTGATCCTGAGTTACATCCTGGATTATACTCCAGAGCTGCACTCACTATTCTGCTGGTGCAGTCACTGTGTACATACATTACATGACTTTTGGATATGGGATGGACCCCACTCCATCTTAAAACCACCATAACTACTGTAAACCTAGGTACTAAAATAAATACACAAAACACATTATTTTGGTTGTCAAAATGGCCACAGCTTTTATTCAAATCACAGGATTAAATAATCACAGTAGGAGTCAGGTGGAGTGCTAGTACATTGGGATTCACAAGTACTGCGATATCCCCAGCTGTCTGACATACAGCACCAGGACAGACAGCCATAAAGGGGCAGCACGCACTGGCTTGCCATTCAAGCAGAGCCATTAAACTTTCAGGGCACCAATGACCCTATTATCCTCACTCCTGTGCTTAACATACATTACATTACTGATCCTGATTTACATCCTGTGTTATACTCCAGAGCTGCACTCACTATTCTGCTGGTGCAGTCACTGTGTACATACATTACATTGTTACATCCTGTATTATACCCCAGAGCTGCACTCACTATTCTGCTGATGCAGTCACTGTGTACATACATTACATTACTGATCCTGAGTTACATCCTGTGTTATACTCCAGAGCTGCACTCACTATTCTGCTGGTGCAGTCACTGTGTACATACATTACATTACTGATCCAGAGTTACCTCCTGTATTATACTCCAGAGCTGTGCAGTCACTGTGTACATACATTACATTAGTGCCCCCCTCCCCCGGTCCAGGCTGGCATGTCTCTGGGAGTGAGTGCGGAGCTGCAGCGCACACTACATGGCGTCTCACTTCCACGTTGCTCGCATAGGTGACTTCTGCTTTGTAGTTCTTTCTTGTGGTTTTGCTGTTGCACACAGTGACAGGAGGACTTTTCTCAGAGTTTCGCCTCTTTTCCCGGCAGTGTCAGTAAGTTACTCATTGCTCACATTTATGTGTAGATGTTTGAGGCCTCGTTCACACTCAGGCGACGCCACGTGATAGTGTAATAATTCCACCTTCAGTAAATCTCTGCATCTGGCGGTTTTATCAGCAAGTCCAATATGCATGAATGTTTCCCGCGTCCTGCAACTGTCTTGTGATAAAATCCTTCACAAGATCTCTGCTGTTGTCAGTGAACAGAACAAGGACGAGGATACGGAGTCCTGGCAGTCCTCAGTGAGCTCCGGCCTGTTACTCCACAGCTACAGTGGTCACATAAAGGGTTGTTGTCACGTTTCATCTTCAGGAGCGCACCGTTCCCATGCCTCCCGGCTTCCTGTTTGCCAGTGGCGATGCACTCCTGAAGATTCGGAGCAGCGGGATGGTTGCATTACTGGATCGCAGCAGCAACAGAGAAGTACTGGAACAATGAAGCGGGCGGATCGCATGCACCCAAACTCCAGCTTTTAATTAGCGCCTATTAAAAAGAGCTTGTAAGCACTGTGTGTGCTCGGGCACTGCTGCTCGGATGTCATATTGCCGCCAAATTGGAGGATGATATTTTTTGCTTACTGTGTTACAGAACCAGAGGGGCAGTGATAAATGTATGTTAGCAGTCAGTGTATAGGCGCACTGGTGCAATATTCACCTGGGGGCTTCCTATTTTCAGGATTAGTAGGGTCCTGAATATCTGACATCTCAGCGATCCTACAGAATAAAGGATAATGTCATTTAATAGCGGTACAACATGGCGGTACTTTGTCTAAAAAATAATAATCTTGCAGATATCAAAAAAAGGCGGCACCCCCTTCCCGTCTGTTGGAGGCATTTTTATCCCGTGCCTTTGTTCGCTCGCTGATGGGATGTAACCGCACGGCATGCAGCGCATGTGCAGCGAAGCGAGGAGCACTAGTTCCTGCTGCATTCCTGCACTGCACATGTGCTGGACAAAGCTGGACACAGCCGTCGCTGGCTTGTGACGACCACTGATTCGCTGGACACAGCCGGCGCTGGCTTGTGATGACTACTGAGTCCCTGGACACAGCCGGCGCTTGCATGTGACAACCACTGATTCACTGGACACAGCCGGCACTGGCTTGTGACGACCACTGATTCCTAGGACACAGCCGGCGCTGGCTTGTGACAACCACTGATTCGCTGGACACAGCCGGTGCTGGCTTGTGACAACCACTGATTCGCTGGACACAGCCGGTGCTGGCTTGTGACGACCACTAATTCGCTGGACACAGCCGGCGCTGGCTTGTGACGACCACTGATTAGCTGGACACAGCCGGTGCTGGCTTGTGACGACTGCTGATTCGCTGGACACACCCGGCACTGGCTCGTGACGACCGCTGATTCACTGGACACAGCCGGTGCTGGCTTGTGACGACCACTAATTCGCTGGACACAGCCGGCGCTGGCTTGTGACGACCACTGATTCGCTGGACACAGCCGGTGCTGGCTTGTGACGACCACTAATTCGCTGGACACAGCCGGCGCTGGCTTGTGACGACCACTGATTCGCTGGACACAGCCGGCGCTGGCTTGTGACGACCACTGATTCGCTGGACACAGCTGGCGCTGGCTTGTGACGACCACTGATTCGCTGGACACAGCCGGCGCTGGCTTGTGACGACCACTAATTCGCTGGACACAGCCGGCGCTGGCTTGTGACTACTGATTCGCTGGACACAGCCGGCGCTGGCTTGTGACGACCACTGATTCGCTGGTCACAGCCGGCGCTGGAATTTGACGACCACTGATTCGCTGGTCAAAGCCAGCGCTGGCTTGTGACGACTGCTGATTCGCTGGGCACAGCCCGGCGGTGGATTGTGACGACCACTGATTCGCTGGGACAGCCGGCGCTGGATTGTAATGACTACTGATTCGCTGGACACAGCCGGCCCTGGCTTGTGACGACCACTGATTCGCTGGGCACAGCCAGCACTGGCTTGTGACGACCACTGTTTCGCTGGACACAGCCGGCCCTGGCTTGTAACGACCACTGATTCTCTGGGCACAGCCGGCGCTGGCTTGTGACGATGACTGATTCGCTGGACACAGCTGGCGCTGGCTCGTGACGACCACTGATTCGCTGGACACAGCCGGAGCTGGATTGTGACGACCACTGATGCGCTGGTCACAGCCGGCGCTGGATTGTGACGACCACTGATTCGCTGGTCAAAGCCAGCGCTGGCTTGTGACGACTGCTGATTCGCTGGGCACAGCCCGGCGGTGGATTGTGACGACCACTGATTCGCTGGGACAGCCGGCGCTGGATTGTAATGACTACTGATTCGCTGGACACAGCCGGCCCTGGCTTGTGACGACCACTGATTCGCTGGACACAGCCGGCGCTGGCTTGTGACGACCACTGATTCGCTGGACACAGCTGGCGCTGGCTTGTGACGACCACTGATTCGCTGGACACAGCCGGCGCTGGCTTGTGACGACCACTAATTCGCTGGACACAGCCGGCGCTGGCTTGTGACTACTGATTCGCTGGACACAGCCGGCGCTGGCTTGTGACGACCACTGATTCGCTGGTCACAGCCGGCGCTGGATTGTGACGACCACTGATTCGCTGGTCAAAGCCAGCGCTGGCTTGTGACGACTGCTGATTCGCTGGGCACAGCCCGGCGGTGGATTGTGACGACCACTGATTCGCTGGGACAGCCGGCGCTGGATTGTAATGACTACTGATTCGCTGGACACAGCCGGCCCTGGCTTGTGACGACCACTGTTTCGCTGGACACAGCCGGCCCTGGCTTGTAACGACCACTGATTCTCTGGGCACAGCCGGCGCTGGCTTGTGACGATGACTGATTCGCTGGACACAGCTGGCGCTGGCTCGTGACGACCACTGATTCGCTGGACACAGCCGGAGCTGGATTGTGACGACCACTGATGCGCTGGACACTGCCGATGCTGGCTCGTGACGACCGCTGATTCGCTGGACACAGACGGTGCTGGCTTGTGACGACCGCTGATTCGCTGGACACAGCCGGCGCTGAATTGTGACGACCACTGATTCGCTGGACACAGCCGGCGCTGGCTCGTGACGACCACTGATTAGCTGGACACAGCCGGCGCTGGCTTGTGATGACCACTGATTCGCTGGACACAGCCGGCACTGGCTCGTTATGACCACTGATTCGCTGGACATAGCCGGCCCTGGCTTGTGACGACCACTGATTCGCTGGACACAGCCGGCGCTGGCTTGTGACGACCACTGATTCGCTGGACACAGCTGGCGCTGGCTTGTGACGACCACTGATTCGCTGGACACAGCCGGCGCTGGCTTGTGACGACCACTAATTCGCTGGACACAGCCGGCGCTGGCTTGTGACTACTGATTCGCTGGACACAGCCGGCGCTGGCTTGTGACGACCACTGATTCGCTGGTCACAGCCGGCGCTGGATTGTGACGACCACTGATTCGCTGGTCAAAGCCAGCGCTGGCTTGCGACGACTGCTGATTCGCTGGGCACAGCCCGGCGGTGGATTGTGACGACCACTGATTCGCTGGGACAGCCGGCGCTGGATTGTAATGACTACTGATTCGCTGGACACAGCCGGCCCTGGCTTGTGATGACCACTGATTCGCTGGGCACAGCCAGCGCTGGCTTGTGACGACCACTGTTTCGCTGGACACAGCCGGCCCTGGCTTGTAACGACCACTGATTCTCTGGGCACAGCCGGCGCTGGCTTGTGACGATGACTGATTCGCTGGACACAGCTGGCGCTGGCTCGTGACGACCACTGATTCGCTGGACACAGCCGGAGCTGGATTGTGACGACCACTGATGCGCTGGACACTGCCGATGCTGGCTCGTGACGACCGCTGATTCGCTGGACACAGACGGTGCTGGCTTGTGACGACCGCTGATTCGCTGGACACAGCCGGCGCTGAATTGTGACGACCACTGATTCGCTGGACACAGCCGGCGCTGGCTCGTGACGACCACTGATTAGCTGGACACAGCCGGCGCTGGCTTGTGATGACCACTGATTCGCTGGACACAGCCGGCACTGGCTCGTTATGACCACTGATTCGCTGGACATAGCCGGCCCTGGCTTGTGACGCCCACTGATTCCCTGGACACAGCCAGCGCTGGCTTGTAACGACCATTTATTGCATTTAATGCCTGCAGCCTTACATGTTGCTTGAAGTCATCATTGCACTGACTCAGCGATGCTGGAACGGCGAGCATTGCTTCTTTTTTATTGTATGGCCTTTCCGCTTATTGGACCATTTTTGCTGATTCTTGATAACCCCTTTAAGGCTATGACTGAACATTTTAAGTTCCAGGAAGAGGAGCCCTGATAGTCGCCCTCCCCGCATCATCCTAGAATTCCAATAATACTATCTCGTGCACCAGGCCGCCACCTCTGACTGTTCCTTTATCTGCCGAGTACATGCACATCCTGTGGGATCCCTGCGGGCAGAATGGGCACACGGGGTCCTGCCCCCTGAGGGTCTGAGGGGCCGAGCATGACGCAGGGAGTCTCTCATTAGTGGTATTGACTCCCCAGGCCATGTTCTGCCCCATGATACAATGTATCAGTTTTGCCCGGAGCTTTGAAGTAGCGTGTTCCCAACTTTATACAGGTTCCCAACTGCTGACACCTGATTGGCTAACAAACCTCAAACCTTTATTAGTGCTGCATCCCTTTAAGTCAGCAGTAGATAATGGAGCGCAGTGCCCAAACAGCCCTCACCCCAACACCCCTTCCCCGCTCCTTTACATCCAGTTCCAGCCATTGTCTCTGATTGGTCTCATTTGTAAATTATTTGTTACCATAATAAATAAATAAAAAAGTTTTGTAACTTTGTGTAATCAATATGTAACAAATCCCAAAAATTAGAAATTAAACTTTTCTTAAAAGTAAAAACTGTTTTTGACTCCTGGATGCCTGTGACTTCACCCGGAACAGGGGTACTCACATTATATTTTGGGGTTGGTGCATGCGGACTCCATTCTTTTGCTGTTGGCGGAGTTCTTACACATTCACCTACAGCGCATCTCCGCCATCGGGGAGACTGGTGTACGAGAAAAACAGGAAGTCTGAGGCTCAGAAATGACTCCACACCGTGCACTCGCTTTCCAATCACACTCACCCTATTACCAAGAAATCCCCCCAGCAACCGCACGCTCCTGCCCCCACCAACGCAGTGGACCCCACGTACTGGTAATTCCACCAGTAACGTTTCCACACCAGCAGCTGCTCACTATTACTACTATGATGTATCTGCACACTGTTCAAAGGGTGTGTATACTTTTGCTCCAATACATGTAAATTTATAAAAAGCCAGCTTGATACTAGACCTATAATTATGTGTATACAGCTCCTGGGCAGATCTATGTGTCACCATAGTTACAGACTACAAAAAAAAAACAGTTATGTGTTAGTCTCATCTGTAGATGAGGATGATACCAACCACAGAATTTATAGTCTGTAGCCATGGAAACACATAGGATAATGGAGCTGTAAACATGAAACCGTAAAACAAAACTTTGTATTTATTTTTATTTTTGTTGCACTGGAGAAATGAGAACAAAAATGTATCAATAAGTGCACATCCCCTTTAATGAATACAAATATATATATATACAGTACACACCAAAAGTTTGGACACACCTTCTCATTTAAAGATTTTTCTGTATTTACATGACTATGAAAATTGTACATTCACACTGAAGGCATCAAAACTATGAATTAACACATGGGGAATTATATACTTAACAAAAAAGTGTGAAACAACTGAAATTGTGTCTTATATTATAGGTTCTTCAAAGTAGCTACCTTTTGCTTTGATGACTGCTTTGCACACTCTTGGCATTCTCTTGATGAGTTTCAAGAGGTAGTCACCGGGGATGGTGTTCAGTTCACAGGTGTGCCCTGTCAGGTTTAATAAGTGGGATTTCTTGCCTTATAAATGGGGTTGGGACCATCAGTTGTGTTGAGCAGAAGTCTGGTGGATACACAGGTGATAGTCCTACTGACTAGACTGTTAGAACTTGTATTATGGCAAGAAAAAAGCAGCTAAGTAAAGAAAAACGAGTGGCCATCATTACTTTAAGAAATGAAGGTCAGTCAGTTCGAAAAATTGGGAAAACTTTGAAAGTGTCCCCAAGTGCAGTGACAAAAACCATCAAGCGCTACAAAGAAACTGGCTCACATGAGAACCGCCCCAGGAAAGGAAGAACAAGAGTCACCTCTGCTTCTGAGGATAAGTTTATCCGAGTCACCAGCCTCAGAAATTGCAGGTTAACAGCAGCTCAGATTAGAGACCAGGTCAATGCCACACAGAGTTCTAGCAGCAGACACATCTCTACAACAACTGTTAAGAGGACACTTTGTGCAGCAGGCCTTCATGGTAGAACAGCTGCTAGGAAACCACTGCTAAGGACAGGCAACAAGCAGAAGAGACTTGTTTGGGCTAAAGAACACAAGGAATGGACATTAGACCAGTGGAAATCTGTGCTTTGGTCTGATGAGTCCAAATTTGAGATCTTTGGTTCCAACCACCGTGTCTTTGTGCAACGCAGAATATGTGAACGGATGGACTCTACGTGCCTGGTTCCCACCGTGAAGCATGGAGGAGGAGGTGTGATGTGTGGGGGGCTTTGCTAGTGACACTGTTGGGATTTATTCAAAATTGAAGGCATACTGAACCAGCATGGCTACCACAGCATCTTGCAGCGGCATGCTATTCCATCCGGTTTGCGTTTAGTTGGACCATCATTTATTTTTGTAACAGGACAATGACCCCAAACACACCTCCAGGCTGTGTAAGGGCTATTTGACCAAGAAGGAGAGTGATGGGGTGCTACGCCAGATGACCTGGCCTCCACAGTCACCAGACCTGAACCCAATCGAGATGGTTTGGGGTGAGCTGGAACGCAGAGAGAAGGCAAAAGGGCCAAAAAGTGCTAAGCATCTCTGGGAACTCCTTCAAGATTGTTGGAAGACCATTTCTGGTGACTACCTCTTGAAGCTCATCAAGATAATGCCAAGAGTGTGCAAAGCAGTCATCAAAGCAAAAGGTGGCTACTTTGAAGAACCTAGAATATAAGACATAATTTCAGTTGTTTCACACTTTTTGTTAAGTATGTAATTCCACATGTGTTAATTCATAGTTTTGATGCCTTCAGTGTGAATTTACAATTTTCATAGTCATGAAAATACAGAAAAATCTTTACATGAGAAAGTGTGTCCAAACTTTTGGTCTGTACTGTATATATTTATTTAAAGAGTGACATGTAAAAGTGTGTGCACCCCTGGTCAAAATTACTGTTATGGTGAACAGTGAAGCAAGTGGAAGACGAATGATCTCTAAAAGTTACAGATGACACATTTACTTCGTATTTTAGGGGATTAAACAAAAAAAGAAAAAAATATATATATTCATCTTTTACATTTTAAAGATTGCAAAAAAGAAAATGGTCTGCTGCAATAGTTTTAGCACCCTCCATGGTTAGTACCTAGTAGCACTTTCTTTTGCAAGTATCACAGCTTGTAAACGGTTTTTGTAGGCAGCCAAAAGTCTTTCAAATCTTGTTTGAGGGATTTTTCATCCATTCTTCCTTGGAGAATTCCTCCTGTTCTGTGAGATTCCTGGGTCGTCTTCCATCCTCTGCTATTTTGAGGTCTAGCCACAGACTTTCATTGATGTTCAGATCAGGGGACTGTGAGGGCCATTGTAAAACCTTCAGCTTGCGCCTTTTGAGGTCGTTATTGTGGATTGTGATGTGTGTTTAGGATCATTATCCATTTGTAGAAGCCATCATCTTCCTCTTTTCACCATCAGCTTTTTCACAGATGGTGTTATGTTTGTATCAAGAATTTGTTGAAATTTCATTAAATCCATTCTTCCCTCTACCTGTGAAATGTTCCCTGTGCCATTGGCTGCAACACAACCCCAAAGCATGATTGATCCACCCACATGCTTAATGGTTGTCGAGATGTTTTTTGCCTTTTTTTTCCACACACCTTTGATCAAGAGTTCTATTTTAACCTCATTGGTCCACAGGACTTGTTCCCAAAATGCATCAGGCTTGTTTAGATGTTCTTTTACATAGTTCTGTTGCTGAATTATATGGTGAAGACGCAGAAGAGGTTTTCTTCTGATGACTCCTCCAAGAAGGCCATATTTGTGCAGGTGTCTCTGAACAGTAGAACAATGTACCACAACTACAGAGTCTACTAAATTTTTCTTAAGTTATTTTGCAGTCAAGCATGGGTTCTGTTTTGCCTCTCTAGCAATCCCATGAGCGGCTCTCTCTCTCTTACTTGATCTTCCAGACGTTATCTTGACCTCCACTGTTCCTGTTCTCTGTCATTTCTTAATGAGCAATAGGCGACTTGGAAACGCTTTGATATATTGTTAGCCTTCTCCTGCTTTGTGGGCCTCCACCATTTTCATTTTCAAGCAGCTGCTTAGAAGAACCCATGGCTGCTCTTTTTTGGCACAAGGTTAGAGGTGACCGGGTTTTTATAAAGCTGCGAAATTTGCATCACCTGACCTGTTCTAACCATGATGGTGAACAAGCCATAACCCTAACAGGATAATTAAGGACTGAAACCTTACCCAAGTTATCTGAGCACACAAATCTCCATGGTGCCCAAACTGTTGCATCGGCCCATCTTCCTTTTTGTAAATTTTAAAATGTAGAAGATGAAAATATGTATACATATATTGCCCAGAATGCAAAGGAAATGTGTCATCTGTAACTTTAGGCCTTTTAGAGATCATTTCATCTTCAACTTGCTTCACTGTTCACAATAACAGTAATTTTGACCAGGGGTGCCAAAACTTTTACATGTCACTGTACATATTCAGAAATCAATAGAGATGCTGTTTCAAGGTCACAGCACACTGCGAAATCTATACCCGAAGCAGCAGTCCCACCCTCGGCGATCTACGGCTGCCATCACGTGTCCGTGATCCATATACGATGATCAGGGCTGGTATACTGCAGCAGAAGGACCTTGTTTTAGCTCTTTGCTTTACGGAGCGCAGTCTACAGGGAACATTATCCCCCAAAAGACAAAATAGGAGGCTCCACGGTGAAGTCCTGGTGATAAGAAACTGGAGAGAGTAGATGGAATCTGCAGGTCAGGCACAATCTGCTGAGAGTAGTAGTACAGTGGTCTCCTCGTATACACTGCTGCTCCAGCCATGGAATGACTCATTAAAGCAAATGCAAGGCAAAAAAATAAGAAAACATTTTCATCCAAAGATTGTATGTAGAATCTTTTATCCTTTATTTGTATTATGATTGGAAACTATTCACACGTTGTTCTATTGTGTGTCCGGGTTTTGATACTCACCAGTTGGTGGGACGCGTCCTCTCCCGGGATCTCAGCCTCCTTTATATGTTGTTTTATGTACCGTACTTTATTGTACTGAAGCCTGAGAAAGAAATCAGATCAATTCTGAAGTGCATTGCTGTCTTTTAATAAATATTCGCTGTTGTTCTACATCGTTCAAGGCTTGGAAAAGGTTCTCAGGTGAACGGAAGCATCGCGGAGCCACAATGGGCTGTGCTGGAAGCTTTCTGCTCCGTAATACCTCATTGTCTCACAGTGCTGCCTCCAAATGTATTTTATCTATTTATATATCTAACTATCTATTATCTATCTGTTTATTATCTATCTATAGAGCTATCTATATCTATGTTTATTATCTATCTATCTATTATCTATCTATCTATCCTCTATCTATAGATATATCTATCAATTATCTATCTATTGTCTATCATCTATGTCATCTATCTATTATCTATCTATTATCTATTTATCATCTATTATCTATCTATCATCTATCTATTTATTATCTATCATCTATGTATTATCTATCATCTATTTATTATCTATCATCTATCTATAGATCTATATCTATTATCTATCTATTATCTATTTATCTATTAACTGTCATCTATCTATTATCTATTTATCATCTATCTATTATCTATCATCTATTTATTATCTATCATCTATCTATAGATCTATATCTATTATCTATCTGTCTATTATCTATTTATCTATTATCTATCTATTATCTATCTATTATCTTTCTATTATCTATCTATTATCTATTATCTTTCTATTATCTTTTATCTATCTATCTGTCTATCGTTGAAACCAGAAGTTTATATACACTATATAAAAAGTCCAGTCCAGAATCATTTAAAGGCCTAGCAATCTTAGTGTATGGAAACTTTTGACTTTGCAGTAATAAAAATGTCTTAAAACATTCTCTCTCTCATTATTCTGGCTTTTGATACATATTAATAATTATGGTGATCCTAACTGACCTAAAACGGGAAAGGTTTATTCTGATTTCATATCAGATATTGAGAAAAACCTGCAGATGTGTCTATTTATATAGTGGATGGAAACTTCTGGTTTCAACTGTATCTATCATCAATCTATCTAATCTGTTATCTATCTCTATCTATCCTTTCCATTGCTCGGTATTCCAGTACGGGAGGAGGGGTAGGTGTCACGTTGTGATGATCTTCGGTAAGAGGGGCCTCAAACTGTCTATGGAACTGGGACCCTAACTATCCCTGTCCCAGGGGTACTCTTAAAGGTAGAGAGGCCCGAGTCTGCGACTCTACTGTGCTCCTGTTAATGTCCTAAGCGGTCCCCTCCCCCAGGAGGCCTGGAACAGACATGTTGGCGTATAAACACGTAAAACAAACAGGGAAAACAAAAAGCAACTTGCATACAAAAACATTCACCAAGGGTAGGGAAGAATATAGGGTAGAATAGGCAGGTACTAACTAAATGGGAATAGGATAATGGAAAAAGCATACATCCAATAACGGCAAATAACAATCTCCAGCAGCAACTTCGAAGTCCAACTTGGTCACATCAACTCCGGCAAGCCAGGAAGTAAACTGTCACAGGGGGGATGAGAAGCAAAGAGTCGTTAATGTCAAAGGAAAAAAAATCCATTTAATATGAGGTAAGAAAACACAGACTAAATGGAAGACCTGCGATCACAACCCGTAATGATGGCTTAGCCCCAGATCTCCCAGGAGGGGGTCACACATCGGTCCTGGCTCCTGCCCCAGTCAGGGCAGCGGCACCAGAAACTCCACCAAGACTTTCCCAGTTCTTTCAGTACCATGGACAGGGATGGGTATGGCGGAGGGCACATGGTCGTATTTGGACCCTGGGGACACATTGGACCTTGTTATGGACCATGTATTAGTGTTTTACATCACAATGCACCAGCCGGGATCAGAGCCGCCTCCGACCCCGGCCACTTAACCCCTCACTGTCAGTGGACAATCTATAGGATTACAATAGGACCCTCTTCTCGCACTTGTTATCGCTGCCACTAATCCCCCAAGTCAGGAGGACACCAGCCGCTCGGCCATTACTTACATACACGTCAGGGACTGCAGCACACTCATCACTCAGCTTTTCCAGATCCCTGAAAGGCAAATGTTGCTGCTTATTGGGGACTCACTGTGTCGCTCCATAATGAGGCCCCTGAGGTGACAACATTAACAAAAGCCAATGGCGGCCATAGATGTGGTCTCCCAGCTTTCCCAGATACGGATATACGAATTCCTCCCAACGCAAATAACATGAAAAGTTAATGTTGCAAATAGTCTTGATTGAAAATGTTCTTTTGTTCTCTGTATGCAGCTCCTCTGCTGACCTATGCGTCTCCATGGTAACAGACAACATCCAGACTCTCAATATTCTTATTCTGAAATCCAACTTTTCCCAATTTCCGCTGTATGAGGTGTGTTGTCTGTTACCATGGAAACACTCAGATCTGCAGGGGAGCTGCGTGCAAGGAACGACAGGATATTTATCAAAATGGATTTCATTTTGGAGCGTTAGATATTACAATTGTAAAGATGGAAATATTTTCTGGTGATTTGTTTTTGGAGGTGCAGTGTGGTGAGACGATGGAGGTTGTTGTTGTTTGCACCGTGTGGGAGTCACTTCTGTGAATGTCTTGTGGTTCGGCTGAGGTCGATCTGCAGCGTTGACGATAAACATCCGGTGACAACCACCGTAGCCTTAGAAATCAGGTCAAAGAATAAAAACAACCTGACCCGAGACTGAAGGATAGAAGAAAACATGACAGCACCACCCCTACCCACAGGTTGTGTGTGGTACTGCAGCTCAATTCACAGAAAAAGGAGATGAAATCCGAAAAACATCACAGAAAAAAGGTCACGCACGCATGGCGCACTACACGTGTGACTGGCGCCCTATGCCGGCCTTATCTGTATATCAGGCACCCACCCCTGTGATTGGTCGGTGTGTGGGCGGTCGGTCATCAGTATTTTGCACCTGCGCATTAGTTTTGTGACCAAGTATTGGGAAGGGCAGTTGCTTTTTTTTGTTTTACTGCAGCTCAGCCTCATTCACTGTAATACAGCAGAGCTGCAATACCAGATACAACCTGAACACAGATGTGGCGCTGTTCTTAGGGGAAAAAGCTGTCAAATGCAATAAATAAAGAACAAGTCTGACTATGCAATGCACAAAGTGCTGCAGGTATCTCCAGGCTGCAAAGTATCCAGAAACGACGAGAACGGTGAACACGTCGGCCAATCAGATTCCATGTAACATTTTCTTACCTGCATTAGATGAAGAAAAGCAGCCGCGTGATTGGTCGCCATGAGCAGCTGTGGTCACCACCATTAATAGTATTAATCGTCTCATGTGCCCACAGGAACTTTTTGGGTCCCTGAAACTCCGGGGTCCGTGTGTGACCCCTGCACCCACTATAGATTTGGGCCTGAATAACATATATATATATATATATATATATATATATATATATAATATCATACAGCGCGGCTCAGGTGGGGACACGCACCCCTGCTTGGTCAGAGCTCTCTTCCTTCGCTTACGTGCACAGTGCGCTCTCTAGTGTCCACAACTGGAATTACAGCTTGAATGGAGCAAAGAAAATTAAAGGAATCTTCCAGTTTTAGTAATGAAATATTAAATTCCCACGATAAGTTTTTGACACTGTGTATTTTCGCTGCGCCATAAGAGCAAAGTGTATAGGACTTATAGAAATCTCAGGCCCATTGTGCTAACCTGGATCGTTAGGATAATGATTTCGCTTCCTGGCAACCATGAGTTTTATGTGTGGAGTTTCCCCATATTATTGCATTAGATGTGGAAAATCTGCAGGAAAAAAACGCATGGAATCCGCACATGACTATATCAATGAAGTTTAGTTAAAAATAAATATTCGGAAGTATCAAAAACAAAGCAGCTTTATTTATAACCCAACAAACCAAAAAAATTGACAATAAACACAAAAAAAACGCCACCCGAAGGAATTCTAGAACTCTGGTCATATGTCCAGTGCTGAGCTGTGATTGGCTGACGAGTAATAAATCCTCATTAATCCCAGAATTCGGATCGTCGCTGTAACATTTAATGAAAACGTTCAGATATAAAACTCGTATAAAATAATAGAAAAATCTCACAACAGGTAACGATACAAACAGCGCGCCACGGGCGCAGGCGGATCAGGGCACAATTCATGGATCTACCCCCCAATATTCCCTCCAGCAGGGTCCTAGGCCTCCAGGACGCTGAGATTTCGGGGTCCTCCATGTCTCCCCTCCATGTCCCAGGCGGCGCCTGCAAACAGCCCCAAGATCTCAGCTTCTGTGACACCTGTCTGCCTAAAGGTGAGGGAGCAGAAGGGGTTAATTTGGCGTACAAAACACATCACCCCCGTAAGCAGAGCGGAGGGTTCGTTACAGATGCAGCTAAGAACGAGGGCTCCTGGGGGATCAGGTGGCACAGCACATGGCGAATGCTGGGAAAGGTCCGGTGTCAGGATGATGAGGAGGATGATGAGGAGGCTGATGGGGGGGGGGGGGGCTCCTCTCACAGGTGGGCACCACTCAGGGCAGAGGGACAGCAAGGAACAGGAGAAAGGGCAATGTAGTCAGAGACTGACCCTAGATGCCCTGGAGGTGTCAGATCGGGGGTAGAGGCTGCTCAGGGGCCACGTCAGAGGTAGGTGCAGGTTGTCGGCCACAGCTGTAGTCGGAGGGGTCAGTAGATGAGAGGAGGGTCCCAGGCTGCGGGCACATGGCGGGGGATGAGGAGTCCGGGCTGGAGGCGGCTCCGCTGGGCCCAGTGCTGGAGATGAGGTGTAGTCGGGCCTCGGTGTGTAGTCGGGAGGAGGTCACACACCGGCAGAGCTGGGATTGATGCCCTGGAGGAAGATGCTGCTGGCGGTTGTGGAGACCCAGCAGCTGAGGGCCACGTCTGGAGCAGATCAGTCCCTGTGGTCGGTGAGGAGGGGGCGATGAGCTGTTCCCGGCACAGGAGCTGCGGGGCCCAGGAGCCGATCACAGGTCGGTGAGGAGGGAGCGGAGGGTCCCCGGGGCCGGTGGGGACAGCTGGGGGGCCCCATACTGCAGATCCGGGTCCCAGTACCGGGGGGCGGGAAACACTGGGCCGGGCCCCCCGGGATACACAGGGCCGGGCCCCCCGGGGTACAGCAGCGGACAGCCGGGCCCCCAGGGCGCTCTGAGCAGCGGGCAGTGTCCCGGTGACAGCAGGTATCCGGCGGGGTCCTGGTACCGGAATCCGGGCCAGCGCTCGGGGCTCTCGGGCTTCTCCGGCCGCTTCTTCCTCCTCCTCCTCCTCCTCAGGTAGTTGCCGCCATCAAACATGTCGTGGACGGAGGGGTCCAGCAGCCACAGGCTGCCCTTGTGCCCGGGCTGGCGGGGCAGGCGGATGAAGCACGGGTTCAGGCTGAGGGTGTGGCGGACGCTGTTCTGCCAGCCTTTCCCCGGTAGTCGGGCGTAGTACGGGAACCGCCGGGCTATGGCTTCATAGATGCCGCAGAGGGGCAGGCGGCGGCCCGGGCTCTGCTCCAGCACCAGGGCGATCAGGGCGATGTACGAGTATGGCGGCTTCTCCAGCGCCTCCGCTGCCGGCTCCATCGTCTCCGGGGATGCTCGGTCCGGTCCTCCGCAGCTACATGTGGACCAAGGACACGCCCACTGTCATAGAGCTCTAGTACTATGTATCACACCCACCAGAGAAAAACACGCCCATTAGGTTTTTGACTCCGCCCAACCACATAGATCTTGCATCAGCTTGACACGCCCACATCAATCTCCCCGCCTGTGGACACGCCCACCACGTGGCGGTAGCGAGGAGGGGAAAACCACGCCCACAACTGTCAGTTAAGCGCAAATTGTAAACAAATCCGCCCCTCGCCACGCCCACAGAGTCAGGCAGAGGTCGCCGCGGCCCCCCTGTGACCCGGGCAGCGGCTACAAAGTGTCCCGGGAGGTTAACCCTCCGAGTGCCGCGGCTCCTGCTCACTGCAGGCTGCATGGGGGCGTTATACAGAGGGGGGGGGGACACAGTGGCTGCACAGCGGCGGCCATGTCCCTAGAGGCAAGAGAATAGGAAAGGACGAAGGAGCAAAATCCTGAAGGCCGCGTTCACACACTGCAGATTTTAAAAGCTGCGTTTTGCCGGACCAGGAAAAGCTCCGACATGTCAGAAATCTGCTGCCCGCGCCTCGGATTTATTCCTGACTGACAGAACTGCAGCGTCCAATCTGCCACCCATGGAAAGCAACGACAAAGAGAAAAAAACTGAGCTTTATTAAACGTACAGTAGACAAAGCACACGTGATCTGCACCCAAAAATGCAAACAAAACACAGCAAATAAAAAAGCAGCGCATGTGACCATAGTCTGAGAGATGAAAGAAGATCATCCTGGGGTCAGAGGGCAGAAAATGTCCCGAATATCAGACCCGCAGCACGGAGGGTCCACGGGTCGGGGTCTGGCCGCTCTCTGTGTCGCGAAAAGCAGGAGATCGAAAAAAACAAAGTGCAGAGAAGAGATAAAAGTCACTAAAAACCTTTCTGCAGAGGAATCACATAAAGAATCCTCCCGACCCGGAGAGTTCTGCACGTGGGGAAAACCGCCAGAGACCCCAGAGCGCTCCACAATGATGGAAACCGCCAACAGCGCTCTCCCTGGAAAAGGGCACATTTAGTCCACTGTACTTAATGGTTAGGGGCCAAAACCTGAAGCTGAGCCAAAAACGCAGCTTTTAAAGATTATTGCAGAGGCGGCAACACACGTCATCATATACCGCACGCTGTGCAGTCCCCAGGTCTAGGCCGTATATCACCCAGCACTTACTGTAATGCCTGGACCTGACATCACCCAGCACTTACTGTAATGCCTGGACCTGACATCACTCAGCACTTACTGTAATGCCTGGACCTGACATCACTCAGCACTTACTGTAATGCCTGGACCTGACATCACCCAGCACTTACTGTAATGCCTGGACCTGACATCACCCAGCACTTACTGTAATGCCTGGACCTGACATCACCCAGCACTTACTGCAATGCCTGGACCTGACATCACCCAGCACTTACTGTAATGCCTGGACCTGACATCACTCAGCACTTACTGTAATGCCTGGACCTGACATCACTCAGCACTTACTGTAATGCCTGGACCTGACATCACTCAGCACTTACTGTAATGCCTGGACCTGACATCACTCAGCACTTACTGTAATGCCTGGACCTGACATCACCCAGCACTTACTGTAATGCCCGGACCTGACATCACCCAGCACTTACTGCAATGCCCGGACCTGACATCACCCAGCACTTACTGCAATGCCTGGACCTGACATCACCCAGCACTTACTGCAATGCCTGGACCTGACATCACCCAGCACTTACTGCAATGCCTGGACCTGACATCACCCAGCACTTACTGTAATGCCTGGACCTGACATCACTCAGCACTTACTGTAATGCCTGGACCTGACATCACTCAGCACTTACTGTAATGCCTGGACCTGACATCACTCAGCACTTACTGCAATGCCTGGACCTGACATCACTCAGCACTTACTGCAGTGCCCGGACCTGACATCACCCAGCACTTACTACAATGCCTGGACCTGACATCACCCAGCACTTACTGCAATGCCTGGACCTGACATCACTCAGCACTTACTGCAATGCCCGGACCTGACATCACCCAGCACTTACTGCAATGCCTGGACCTGACATCACCCAGCACTTACTGCAATGCCTGGACCTGACATCACCCAGCACTTACTGTAATGCCTGGACCTGACATCACTCAGCACTTACTGTAATGCCTGGACCTGACATCACTCAGCACTTACTGTAATGCCTGGACCTGACATCACTCAGCACTTACTGTAATGCCTGGACCTGACATCACCCAGCACTTACTGTAATGCCCGGACCTGACATCACCCAGCACTTACTGCAATGCCCGGACCTGACATCACCCAGCACTTACTGCAATGCCTGGACCTGACATCACCCAGCACTTACTGCAATGCCTGGACCTGACATCACCCAGCACTTACTGCAATGCCTGGACCTGACATCACCCAGCACTTACTGTAATGCCTGGACCTGACATCACTCAGCACTTACTGTAATGCCTGGACCTGACATCACTCAGCACTTACTGTAATGCCTGGACCTGACATCACTCAGCACTTACTGCAATGCCTGGACCTGACATCACTCAGCACTTACTGCAGTGCCCGGACCTGACATCACCCAGCACTTACTACAATGCCTGGACCTGACATCACCCAGCACTTACTGCAATGCCTGGACCTGACATCACTCAGCACTTACTGCAATGCCCGGACCTGACATCACCCAGCACTTACTGCAATGCCTGGACCTGACATCACCCAGCACTTACTGCAATGCCTGGACCTGACATCACCCAGCACTTACTGCAATGCCTGGACCTGACATCACCCAGCACTTACTGTAATGCCTGGACCTGACATCACTCAGCACTTACTGTAATGCCTGGACCTGACATCACTCAGCACTTACTGTAATGCCTGGACCTGACATCACTCAGCACTTACTGCAATGCCTGGACCTGACATCACTCAGCACTTACTGCAGTGCCCGGACCTGACATCACCCAGCACTTACTACAATGCCTGGACCTGACATCACCCAGCACTTACTGCAATGCCTGGACCTGACATCACTCAGCACTTACTACAATGCCCGGACCTGACATCACTCAGCACTTACTGCAGTGCCCGGACCTGACATCACCCAGCACTTACTACAATGCCTGGACCTGACATCACCCAGCACTTGCTGCAATGCCTAGACCTGACATCACTCAGCACTTACTGCAATGCCTGGACCTGACATCACCCAGCACTTACTGCAATGCCTGGACCTGACATCACCCAGCACTTACTGCAATGCCTGGACCTGACATCACCCAGCACTTACTGCAATGCCTGGACCTGACATCACTCAGCACTTATTACAATGCCCGGACCTGATGTCACTCAGCACTTACTACAATGCCCGGACCTGACGTCACTCAGCACTTACTACAATGCCCGGACCTGACGTCACTCAGCACTTACTACAATGCCCGGACCTGACATCACTCAGCACTAACTGCAATGCCCGGACCTGACATCACTCAGCACTTACTGCAATGCCCGGACCTGACATCACTCAGCACTTACTACAATGCCCGGACCTGACATCACTCAGCACTTACTACAATGCCCGGACCTGACGTCTCTCAGCACTTACTACAATGCCCGGACCTGACATCACTCAGCACTTACTACAATGCCCAGACCTGACGTCACTCAGCACTTACTACAATGCCCGGACCTGACGTCACTCAGCACTTACTACAATGCCCGGACCTGACGTCACTCAGCACTTACTACAATGCCCGGACCTGACGTCACTCAGCACTTACTACAATGCCCGGACCTGACGTCACTCAGCACTTACTACAATGCCCGGACCTGACATCACTCAGCACTAACTGCAATGCCTGGACCTGACATCACTCAGCACTTACTGCAATGCCTGGACCTGACATCACTCAGCACTTATTACAATGCCTGGACCTGACATCACTCAGCACTTACTACAATGCCCGGACCTGACATCACTCAGCACTTACTGCAATGCCCAGACCAGACATCACTCAGCACTTACTGCAATGCCCAGACCAGACATCACTCAGCACTTACTGCAGTGCCCAGACCTGACATCACTCAGCACTTACTGTAATGCCCGGACCTGACATCACCCAGCACTTACTGCAATGCCTGGACCTGACATCACTCAGCACTTATTACAATGCCTGGACCTGACATCACTCAGCACTTACTACAATGCCCGGACCTGACATCACTCAGCACTTACTACAATGCCCGGACCTGACATCACTCAGCACTTACTGCAGTGCCCAGACCTGACATCACTCAGCACTTATTACAATGCCCGGATCTGACATCACTCAGCACTTACTGCAATGCCTGGACCTGACATCACCCAGCACTTACTGCAATGCCTGGACCTGACATCACTCAGCACTTATTACAATGCCTGGACCTGACATCACTCAGCACTTACTACAATGCCCGGACCTGACATCACTCAGCACTTACTACAATGCCCGGACCTGACATCACTCAGCACTTACTGCAGTGCCCAGACCTGACATCACTCAGCACTTATTACAATGCCCGGACCTGACATCACTCAGCACTTACTGCAATGCCTGGACCTGACATCACTCAGCACTTACTGCAATGCCTGGACCTGACGTCATTCAGCACTTACTAAAATGCCCGGACCTGACATCACTCAGCACTTACTGCAATGCCTGGACCTGACATCACTCAGCACTTATTACAATGCCTGGACCTGACGTCACTCAGCACTTACTACAATGCTTGGACCTGACATCACTCAGCACTTACTGCAGTGCCCAGACCTTACATCACTCAACACTTACTGCAATGCCCGGACCTGACGTCACTCAGCACTTACTACAATGCCCGGACCTGACGTCACTCAGCACTTACTGCAGTGCCCAGACCTTACATCACTCAGCACTTACTGCAATGCCCGGACCTGACGTCACTCAGCACTTACTACAATGCTTGGACCTGACATCACTCAGCACTTACTGCAATGCCTGGACCTGACATCACTCAGCACTTATTACAATGCCTGGACCTGACGTCACTCAGCACTTACTACAATGCTTGGACCTGACATCACTCAGCACTTACTGCAGTGCCCAGACCTTACATCACTCAGCACTTACTGCAATGCCCGGACCTGACGTCACTCAGCACTTACTACAATGCCCGGACCTGATGTCACTCAGCACTTACTACAATGCTTGGACCTGACATCACTCAGCACTTACTGCAGTGCCCAGACCTTACATCACTCAGCACTTACTGCAATGCCCGGACCTGACGTCACTCAGCACTTACTACAATGCTTGGACCTGACATCACTCAGCACTTACTGCAGTGCCCAGACCTTACATCACTCAGCACTTACTGCAATGCCCGGACCTGACGTCACTCAGCACTTACTACAATGCCCGGACCTGACATCACTCAGCACTTACTGCAATGCCTGGACCTGACCTCACTCAGCACTTATTACAATGCCTGGACCTGATGTCACTCAGCACTTACTACAATGCTTGGACCTGACATCACTCAGCACTTACTGCAGTGCCCAGACCTTACATCACTCAACACTTACTGCAATGCCCGGACCTGACGTCACTCAGCACTTACTACAATGCCCGGACCTGACGTCACTCAGCACTTACAATGCTTGGACCTGACATCACTCAGCACTTACTGCAGTGCCCAGACCTTACATCACTCAGCACTAACTGCAATGCCCGGACCTGACGTCACTCAGCACTTACTGCAATGCCTGGACCTGACATCACTCAGCACATATTACAATGCCTGGACCTGACGTCACTCAGCACTTACTACAATGCCCGGACCTGACGTCACTCAGCACTTACTACAATGCTTGGACCTGACATCACTCAGCACTTACTGCAGTGCCCAGACCTTACATCACTCAGCACTTACTGCAATGCCCGGACCTGACATCACTCAGCACTTACTGCAATGCCTGGATCTGACATCACTCAGCACTTATTACAATGCCTGGACCTGACGTCACTCAGCACTTACTACAATGCTTGGACCTGACATCACTCAGCACTTACTGCAATGCCTGGACCTGACATCACTCAGCACTTATTACAATGCCTGGACCTGATGTCACTCAGCACTTACTACAATGCTTGGACCTGACATCACTCAGCACTTACTGCAGTGCCCAGACCTTACATCACTCAACACTTACTGCAATGCCCGGACCTGACGTCACTCAGCACTTACTACAATGCCCGGACCTGACGTCACTCAGCACTTACAATGCTTGGACCTGACATCACTCAGCACTTACTGCAGTGCCCAGACCTTACATCACTCAGCACTTAATGCAATGCCCGGACCTGACGTCACTCAGCACTTACTGCAATGCCTGGACCTGACATCACTCAGCACTTATTACAATGCCTGGACCTGACGTCACTCAGCACTTACTACAATGCCCGGACCTGACGTCACTCAGCACTTACTACAATGCTTGGACCTGACATCACTCAGCACTTACTGCAGTGCCCAGACCTTACATCACTCAGCACTTACTGCAATGCCCGGACCTGACATCACTCAGCACTTACTGCAATGCCTGGACCTGGCATCACTCAGCACTTATTACAATGCTTGGACCTGACATCACTCAGCACTTACTGCAGTGCCCAGACCTTACATCACTCAGCACTTACTGCAATGCCCGGACCTGACGTCACTCAGCACTTACTACAATGCCCGGACCTGACATCACTCAGCACTTACTGCAATGCCCGGACCTGACGTCACTCAGCACTTACTGCAATGCCTGGACCTGACATCACTCAGCACTTATTACAATGCCTGGACCTGACGTCACTCAGCACTTACTACAATGCCCGGACCTGACGTCACTCAGCACTTACTACAATGCTTGGACCTGACATCACTCAGCACTTACTGCAGTGCCCAGACCTTACATCACTCAGCACTTACTGCAATGCCCAGACCTGACATCACTCAGCACTTACTGCAATGCCTGGACCTGGCATCACTCAGCACTTATTACAATGCCTGGACCTGACGTCACTCAGCACTTACTACAATGCTTGGACCTGACATCACTCAGCACTTACTGCAGTGCCCAGACCTTACATCACTCAGCACTTACTGCAATGCCCGGACCTGACGTCACTCAGCACTTACTACAATGCCCGGACCTGACGTCACTCAGCACTTACAATGCTTGGACCTGACATCACTCAGCACTTACTGCAGTGCCCAGACCTTACATCACTCAGCACTTACTGCAATGCCCGGACCTGACGTCACTCAGCACTTACTGCAATGCCTGGACCTGACATCACTCAGCACTTATTACAATGCCTGGACCTGACGTCACTCAGCACTTACTACAATGCCCGGACCTGACGTCACTCAGCACTTACTACAATGCTTGGACCTGACATCACTCAGCACTTACTGCAGTGCCCAGACCTTACATCACTCAGCACTTACTACAATGCCCGGACCTGACATCACTCAGCACTTACTGCAGTGCCCAGACCTGACATCACTCAGCACTTATTACAATGCCCGGACCTGACATCACTCAGCACTTACTGCAATGCCTGGACCTGACATCACTCAGCACTTACTGCAATGCCTGGACCTGACGTCATTCAGCACTTACTAAAATGCCCGGACCTGACATCACTCAGCACTTACTGCAATGCCTGGACCTGACATCACTCAGCACTTACTGCAGTGCCCAGACCTTACATCACTCAGCACTTACTGCAATGCCCGGACCTGACATCACTCAGCACTTACTGCAATGCCTGGATCTGACATCACTCAGCACTTATTACAATGCCTGGACCTGACGTCACTCAGCACTTACTACAATGCTTGGACCTGACATCACTCAGCACTTACTGCAGTGCCCAGACCTTACATCACTCAGCACTTACTGCAATGCCCGGACCTGACGTCACTCAGCACTTACTACAATGCCCGGACCTGACATCACTCAGCACTTACTGCAATGCCTGGACCTGACATCACTCAGCACTTATTACAATGCCTGGACCTGATGTCACTCAGCACTTACTACAATGCTTGGACCTGACATCACTCAGCACTTACTGCAGTGCCCAGACCTTACATCACTCAACACTTACTGCAATGCCCGGACCTGACGTCACTCAGCACTTACTACAATGCCCGGACCTGACGTCACTCAGCACTTACAATGCTTGGACCTGACATCACTCAGCACTTACTGCAGTGCCCAGACCTTACATCACTCAGCACTTACTGCAATGCCCGGACCTGACATGACTCAGCACTTACTGCAATGCCTGGACCTGACATCACTCAGCACTTATTACAATGCCTGGACCTGACGTCACTCAGCACTTACTACAATGCCCGGACCTGACGTCACTCAGCACTTACTACAATGCTTGGACCTGACATCACTCAGCACTTACTGCAGTGCCCAGACCTTACATCACTCAGCACTTACTGCAATGCCCGGACCTGACATCACTCAGCACTTACTGCAATGCCTGGACCTGACATCACTCAGCACTTATTACAATGCCTGGACCTGACGTCACTCAGCACTTACTACAATGCTTGGACCTGACATCACTCAGCACTTACTGCAGTGCCCAGACCTTACATCACTCAGCACTTACTACAATGCCTGGACCTAACATCACTCAGCACTTATTACAATGCCTGGACCTGACGTCACTCAGCACTTACTACAATGCCTGGACCTGCCGTCACTCAGCACTTACTACAATGCCCGGACCTGATGTCACTCAGCACTTACTGCAATGCCTGGACCTGACATCACTCAGCACTTATTACAATGCCTGGACCTGACGTCACTCAGCACTTACTACAATGCCTGGACCTGCCGTCACTCAGCACTTACTACAATGCTTGGACCTGACATCACTCAGCACTTACTGCAGTGCCCAGACCTTACATCACTCAGCACTTACTGCAATGCCCGAACCTGACATCACTCAGCACTTACTGCAATGCCTGGACCTGACATCACTCAGCACTTATTACAATGCCTGGACCTGACGTCACTCAGCACTTACTACAATGCTTGGACCTGACATCACTCAGCACTTACTGCAGTGCCCAGACCTTACATCACTCAGCACTTACTGCAATGCCCGGACCTGACGTCACTCAGCACTTACTACAATGCCCGGACCTGATGTCACTCAGCACTTACTACAATGCTTGGACCTGACATCACTCAGCACTTACTGCAGTGCCCAGACCTTACATCACTCAGCACTTACTGCAATGCCCGGACCTGACGTCACTCAGCACTTACTACAATGCTTGGACCTGACATCACTCAGCACTTACTGCAGTGCCCAGACCTTACATCACTCAGCACTTACTGCAATGCCCGGACCTGACGTCACTCAGCACTTACTACAATGCCCGGACCTGACATCACTCAGCACTTACTGCAATGCCTGGACCTGACCTCACTCAGCACTTATTACAATGCCTGGACCTGATGTCACTCAGCACTTACTACAATGCTTGGACCTGACATCACTCAGCACTTACTGCAGTGCCCAGACCTTACATCACTCAACACTTACTGCAATGCCCGGACCTGACGTCACTCAGCACTTACTACAATGCCCGGACCTGACGTCACTCAGCACTTACAATGCTTGGACCTGACATCACTCAGCACTTACTGCAGTGCCCAGACCTTATATCACTCAGCACTTACTGCAATGCCCGGACCTGACGTCACTCAGCACTTACTGCAATGCCTGGACCTGACATCACTCAGCACATATTACAATGCCTGGACCTGACGTCACTCAGCACTTACTACAATGCCCGGACCTGACGTCACTCAGCACTTACTACAATGCTTGGACCTGACATCACTCAGCACTTACTGCAGTGCCCAGACCTTACATCACTCAGCACTTACTGCAATGCCCGGACCTGACATCACTCAGCACTTACTGCAATGCCTGGATCTGACATCACTCAGCACTTATTACAATGCCTGGACCTGACGTCACTCAGCACTTACTACAATGCTTGGACCTGACATCACTCAGCACTTACTGCAATGCCTGGACCTGACATCACTCAGCACTTATTACAATGCCTGGACCTGATGTCACTCAGCACTTACTACAATGCTTGGACCTGACATCACTCAGCACTTACTGCAGTGCCCAGACCTTACATCACTCAACACTTACTGCAATGCCCGGACCTGACGTCACTCAGCACTTACTACAATGCCCGGACCTGACGTCACTCAGCACTTACAATGCTTGGACCTGACATCACTCAGCACTTACTGCAGTGCCCAGACCTTACATCACTCAGCACTTAATGCAATGCCCGGACCTGACGTCACTCAGCACTTACTGCAATGCCTGGACCTGACATCACTCAGCACTTATTACAATGCCTGGACCTGACGTCACTCAGCACTTACTACAATGCCCGGACCTGACGTCACTCAGCACTTACTACAATGCTTGGACCTGACATCACTCAGCACTTACTGCAGTGCCCAGACCTTACATCACTCAGCACTTACTGCAATGCCCGGACCTGACATCACTCAGCACTTACTGCAATGCCTGGACCTGGCATCACTCAGCACTTATTACAATGCTTGGACCTGACATCACTCAGCACTTACTGCAGTGCCCAGACCTTACATCACTCAGCACTTACTGCAATGCCCGGACCTGACGTCACTCAGCACTTACTACAATGCCCGGACCTGACATCACTCAGCACTTACTGCAATGCCCGGACCTGACGTCACTCAGCACTTACTGCAATGCCTGGACCTGACATCACTCAGCACTTATTACAATGCCTGGACCTGACGTCACTCAGCACTTACTACAATGCCCGGACCTGACGTCACTCAGCACTTACTACAATGCTTGGACCTGACATCACTCAGCACTTACTGCAGTGCCCAGACCTTACATCACTCAGCACTTACTGCAATGCCCGGACCTGACATCACTCAGCACTTACTGCAATGCCTGGACCTGGCATCACTCAGCACTTATTACAATGCCTGGACCTGACGTCACTCAGCACTTACTACAATGCTTGGACCTGACATCACTCAGCACTTACTGCAGTGCCCAGACCTTACATCACTCAGCACTTACTGCAATGCCCGGACCTGACGTCACTCAGCACTTACTACAATGCCCGGACCTGACGTCACTCAGCACTTACAATGCTTGGACCTGACATCACTCAGCACTTACTGCAGTGCCCAGACCTTACATCACTCAGCACTTACTGCAATGCCCGGACCTGACGTCACTCAGCACTTACTGAAATGCCTGGACCTGACATCACTCAGCACTTATTACAATGCCTGGACCTGACGTCACTCAGCACTTACTACAATGCCCGGACCTGACGTCACTCAGCACTTACTACAATGCTTGGACCTGACATCACTCAGCACTTACTGCAGTGCCCAGACCTTACATCACTCAGCACTTACTACAATGCCCGGACCTGACATCACTCAGCACTTACTGCAGTGCCCAGACCTGACATCACTCAGCACTTATTACAATGCCCGGACCTGACATCACTCAGCACTTACTGCAATGCCTGGACCTGACATCACTCAGCACTTACTGCAATGCCTGGACCTGACGTAATTCAGCACTTACTAAAATGCCCGGACCTGACATCACTCAGCACTTACTGCAATGCCTGGACCTGACATCACTCAGCACTTACTGCAGTGCCCAGACCTTACATCACTCAGCACTTACTGCAATGCCCGGACCTGACATCACTCAGCACTTACTGCAATGCCTGGATCTGACATCACTCAGCACTTATTACAATGCCTGGACCTGACGTCACTCAGCACTTACTACAATGCTTGGACCTGACATCACTCAGCACTTACTGCAGTGCCCAGACCTTACATCACTCAGCACTTACTGCAATGCCCGGACCTGACGTCACTCAGCACTTACTACAATGCCCGGACCTGACATCACTCAGCACTTACTGCAATGCCTGGACCTGACATCACTCAGCACTTATTACAATGCCTGGACCTGATGTCACTCAGCACTTACTACAATGCTTGGACCTGACATCACTCAGCACTTACTGCAGTGCCCAGACCTTACATCACTCAACACTTACTGCAATGCCCGGACCTGACGTCACTCAGCACTTACTACAATGCCCGGACCTGACGTCACTCAGCACTTACAATGCTTGGACCTGACATCACTCAGCACTTACTGCAGTGCCCAGACCTTACATCACTCAGCACTTACTGCAATGCCCGGACCTGACGTGACTCAGCACTTACTGCAATGCCTGGACCTGACATCACTCAGCACTTATTACAATGCCTGGACCTGACGTCACTCAGCACTTACTACAATGCCCGGACCTGACGTCACTCAGCACTTACTACAATGCTTGGACCTGACATCACTCAGCACTTACTGCAATGCCTGGACCTGACATCACTCAGCACTTATTACAATGCCTGGACCTGACGTCACTCAGCACTTACTACAATGCCCGGACCTGACGTCACTCAGCACTTACTACAATGCTTGGACCTGACATCACTCAGCACTTACTGCAGTGCCCAGACCTTACATCACTCAGCACTTACTGCAATGCCCGGACCTGACATCACTCAGCACTTACTGCAATGCCTGGACCTGGCATCACTCAGCACTTATTACAATGCCTGGACCTGACGTCACTCAGCACTTACTACAATGCTTGGACCTGACATCACTCAGCACTTACTGCAGTGCCCAGACCTTACATCACTCAGCACTTACTGCAATGCCCGGACCTGACGTCACTCAGCACTTACTACAATGCCCGGACCTGACGTCACTCAGCACTTACAATGCTTGGACCTGACATCACTCAGCACTTACTGCAGTGCCCAGACCTTACATCACTCAGCACTTACTGCAATGCCCGGACCTGACGTCACTCAGCACTTACTGCAATGCCTGGACCTGACATCACTCAGCACTTATTACAATGCCTGGACCTGACGTCACTCAGCACTTACTACAATGCCCGGACCTGACGTCACTCAGCACTTACTACAATGCTTGGACCTGACATCACTCAGCACTTACTGCAGTGCCCAGACCTTACATCACTCAGCACTTACTACAATGCCCGGACCTGACATCACTCAGCACTTACTGCAGTGCCCAGACCTGACATCACTCAGCACTTATTACAATGCCCGGACCTGACATCACTCAGCACTTACTGCAATGCCTGGACCTGACATCACTCAGCACTTACTGCAATGCCTGGACCTGACGTCATTCAGCACTTACTAAAATGCCCGGACCTGACATCACTCAGCACTTACTGCAATGCCTGGACCTGACATCACTCAGCACTTACTGCAGTGCCCAGACCTTACATCACTCAGCACTTACTGCAATGCCCGGACCTGACATCACTCAGCACTTACTGCAATGCCTGGATCTGACATCACTCAGCACTTACTACAATGCCCGGACCTGACGTCACTCAGCACTTACAATGCTTGGACCTGACATCACTCAGCACTTACTGCAGTGCCCAGACCTTACATCACTCAGCACTTACTGCAATGCCCGGACCTGACGTGACTCAGCACTTACTGCAATGCCTGGACCTGACATCACTCAGCACTTATTACAATGCCTGGACCTGACGTCACTCAGCACTTACTACAATGCCCGGACCTGACGTCACTCAGCACTTACTACAATGCTTGGACCTGACATCACTCAGCACTTACTGAAGTGCCCAGACCTTACATCACTCAGCACTTACTGCAATGCCCGGACCTGACATCACTCAGCACTTACTGCAATGCCTGGACCTGACATCACTCAGCACTTATTACAATGCCTGGACCTGACGTCACTCAGCACTTACTACAATGCTTGGACCTGACATCACTCAGCACTTACTGCAGTGCCCAGACCTTACATCACTCAGCACTTACTACAATGCCTGGACCTAACATCACTCAGCACTTATTACAATGCCTGGACCTGACGTCACTCAGCACTTACTACAATGCCTGGACCTGCCGTCACTCAGCACTTACTACAATGCCCGGACCTGATGTCACTCAGCACTTACTGCAATGCCTGGACCTGACATCACTCAGCACTTATTACAATGCCTGGACCTGACGTCACTCAGCACTTACTACAATGCCTGGACCTGCCGTCACTCAGCACTTACTACAATGCTTGGACCTGACATCACTCAGCACTTACTGCAGTGCCCAGACCTTACATCACTCAGCACTTACTGCAATGCCCGAACCTGACATCACTCAGCACTTACTGCAATGCCTGGACCTGACATCACTCAGCACTTATTACAATGCCTGGACCTGACGTCACTCAGCTTTTACTACAATGCTTGGACCTGACATCACTCAGCACTTACTGCAGTGCCCAGACCTTACATCACTCAGCACTTACTGCAATGCCCGGACCTGACGTCACTCAGCACTTACTACAATGCCCGGACCTGATGTCACTCAGCACTTACTACAATGCTTGGACCTGACATCACTCAGCACTTACTGCAGTGCCCAGACCTTACATCACTCAGCACTTACTGCAATGCCCGGACCTGACGTCACTCAGCACTTACTACAATGCTTGGACCTGACATCACTCAGCACTTACTGCAGTGCCCAGACCTTACATCACTCAGCACTTACTGCAATGCCCGGACCTGACGTCACTCAGCACTTACTACAATGCCCGGACCTGACATCACTCAGCACTTACTGCAATGCCTGGACCTGACCTCACTCAGCACTTATTACAATGCCTGGACCTGATGTCACTCAGCACTTACTACAATGCTTGGACCTGACATCACTCAGCACTTACTGCAGTGCCCAGACCTTACATCACTCAACACTTACTGCAATGCCCGGACCTGACGTCACTCAGCACTTACTACAATGCCCGGACCTGACGTCACTCAGCACTTACAATGCTTGGACCTGACATCACTCAGCACTTACTGCAGTGCCCAGACCTTACATCACTCAGCACTTAATGCAATGCCCGGACCTGACGTCACTCAGCACTTACTGCAATGCCTGGACCTGACATCACTCAGCACTAATTACAATGCCTGGACCTGACGTCACTCAGCACTTACTACAATGCCCGGACCTGACGTCACTCAGCACTTACTACAATGCTTGGACCTGACATCACTCAGCACTTACTGCAGTGCCCAGACCTTACATCACTCAGCACTTACTGCAATGCCCGGACCTGACATCACTCAGCACTTACTGCAATGCCTGGACCTGGCATCACTCAGCACTTATTACAATGCTTGGACCTGACATCACTCAGCACTTACTGCAGTGCCCAGACCTTACATCACTCAGCACTTACTGCAATGCCCGGACCTGACGTCACTCAGCACTTACTACAATGCCCGGACCTGACATCACTCAGCACTTACTGCAATGCCCGGACCTGACGTCACTCAGCACTTCCTGCAATGCCTGGACCTGACATCACTCAGCACTTATTACAATGCCTGGACCTGACGTCACTCAGCACTTACTACAATGCCCGGACCTGACGTCACTCAGCACTTACTACAATGCTTGGACCTGACATCACTCAGCACTTACTGCAGTGCCCAGACCTTACATCACTCAGCACTTACTGCAATGCCCGGACCTGACATCACTCAGCACTTACTGCAATGCCTGGACCTGGCATCACTCAGCACTTATTACAATGCCTGGACCTGACGTCACTCAGCACTTACTACAATGCTTGGACCTGACATCACTCAGCACTTACTGCAGTGCCCAGACCTTACATCACTCAGCACTTACTGCAATGCCCGGACCTGACGTCACTCAGCACTTACTACAATGCCCGGACCTGACGTCACTCAGCACTTACAATGCTTGGACCTGACATCACTCAGCACTTACTGCAGTGCCCAGACCTTACATCACTCAGCACTTACTGCAATGCCCGGACCTGACGTCACTCAGCACTTACTGCAATGCCTGGACCTGACATCACTCAGCACTTATTACAATGCCTGGACCTGACGTCACTCAGCACTTACTACAATGCCCGGACCTGACGTCACTCAGCACTTACTACAATGCTTGGACCTGACATCACTCAGCACTTACTGCAGTGCCCAGACCTTACATCACTCAGCACTTACTACAATGCCCGGACCTGACATCACTCAGCACTTACTGCAGTGCCCAGACCTGACATCACTCAGCACTTATTACAATGCCCGGACCTGACATCACTCAGCACTTACTGCAATGCCTGGACCTGACATCACTCAGCACTTACTGCAATGCCTGGACCTGACGTCATTCAGCACTTACTAAAATGCCCGGACCTGACATCACTCAGCACTTACTGCAATGCCTGGACCTGACATCACTCAGCACTTACTGCAGTGCCCAGACCTTACATCACTCAGCACTTACTGCAATGCCCGGACCTGACATCACTCAGCACTTACTGCAATGCCTGGATCTGACATCACTCAGCACTTATTACAATGCCTGGACCTGACGTCACTCAGCACTTACTACAATGCTTGGACCTGACATCACTCAGCACTTACTGCAGTGCCCAGACCTTACATCACTCAGCACTTACTGCAATGCCCGGACCTGACGTCACTCAGCACTTACTACAATGCCCGGACCTGACATCACTCAGCACTTACTGCAATGCCTGGACCTGACATCACTCAGCACTTATTACAATGCCTGGACCTGATGTCACTCAGCACTTACTACAATGCTTGGACCTGACATCACTCAGCACTTACTGCAGTGCCCAGACCTTACATCACTCAACACTTACTGCAATGCCCGGACCTGACGTCACTCAGCACTTACTACAATGCCCGGACCTGACGTCACTCAGCACTTACAATGCTTGGACCTGACATCACTCAGCACTTACTGCAGTGCCCAGACCTTACATCACTCAGCACTTACTGCAATGCCCGGACCTGACGTGACTCAGCACTTACTGCAATGCCTGGACCTGACATCACTCAGCACTTATTACAATGCCTGGACCTGACGTCACTCAGCACTTACTACAATGCCCGGACCTGACGTCACTCAGCACTTACTACAATGCTTGGACCTGACATCACTCAGCACTTACTGCAGTGCCCAGACCTTACATCACTCAGCACTTACTGCAATGCCCGGACCTGACATCACTCAGCACTTACTGCAATGTCTGGACCTGACATCACTCAGCACTTATTACAATGCCTGGACCTGACGTCACTCAGCACTTACTACAATGCTTGGACCTGACATCACTCAGCACTTACTGCAGTGCCCAGACCTTACATCACTCAGCACTTACTACAATGCCTGGACCTAACATCACTCAGCACTTATTACAATGCCTGGACCTGACGTCACTCAGCACTTACTACAATGCCTGGACCTGCCGTCACTCAGCACTTACTACAATGCCCGGACCTGATGTCACTCAGCACTTACTGCAATGCCTGGACCTGACATCACTCAGCACTTATTACAATGCCTGGACCTGACGTCACTCAGCACTTACTACAATGCCTGGACCTGCCGTCACTCAGCACTTACTACAATGCTTGGACCTGACATCACTCAGCACTTACTGCAGTGCCCAGACCTTACATCACTCAGCACTTACTGCAATGCCCGAACCTGACATCACTCAGCACTTACTGCAATGCCTGGACCTGACATCACTCAGCACTTATTACAATGCCTGGACCTGACGTCACTCAGCACTTACTACAATGCTTGGACCTGACATCACTCAGCACTTACTGCAGTGCCCAGACCTTACATCACTCAGCACTTACTGCAATGCCCGGACCTGACGTCACTCAGCACTTACTACAATGCCCGGACCTGATGTCACTCAGCACTTACTACAATGCTTGGACCTGACATCACTCAGCACTTACTGCAGTGCCCAGACCTTACATCACTCAGCACTTCCTGCAATGCCCGGACCTGACGTCACTCAGCACTTACTACAATGCTTGGACCTGACATCACTCAGCACTTACTGCAGTGCCCAGACCTTACATCACTCAGCACTTACTGCAATGCCCGGACCTGACGTCACTCAGCACTTACTACAATGCCCGGACCTGACATCACTCAGCACTTACTGCAATGCCTGGACCTGACATCACTCAGCACTTATTACAATGCCTGGACCTGATGTCACTCAGCACTTACTACAATGCTTGGACCTGACATCACTCAGCACTTACTGCAGTGCCCAGACCTTACATCACAACACTTACTGCAATGCCCGGACCTGACGTCACTCAGCACTTACTACAATGCCCGGACCTGACGTCACTCAGCACTTACAATGCTTGGACCTGACATCACTCAGCACTTACTGCAGTGCCCAGACCTTACATCACTCAGCACTTACTGCAATGCCCGGACCTGACGTGACTCAGCACTTACTGCAATGCCTGGACCTGACATCACTCAGCACTTATTACAATGCCTGGACCTGATGTCACTCAGCACTTACTACAATGCCCGGACCTGACGTCACTCAGCACTTACTACAATGCTTGGACCTGACATCACTCAGCACTTACTGCAGTGCCCAGACCTTACATCACTCAGCACTTACTGCAATGCCCGGACCTGACATCACTCAGCACTTACTGCAATGCCTGGACCTGACATCACTCAGCACTTATTACAATGCCTGGACCTGCCGTCACTCAGCACTTACTACAATGCTTGGACCTGACATCACTCAGCACTTACTGCAGTGCCCAGACCTTACATCACTCAGCACTTACTGCAATGCCCGAACCTGACATCACTCAGCACTTACTGCAATGCCTGGACCTGACATCACTCAGCACTTATTACAATGCCTGGACCTGACGTCACTCAGCACTTACTACAATGCTTGGACCTGACATCACTCAGCACTTACTGCAGTGCCCAGACCTTACATCACTCAGCACTTACTGCAATGCCCGGACCTGACGTCACTCAGCACTTACTACAATGCCCGGACCTGATGTCACTCAGCACTTACTACAATGCTTGGACCTGACATCACTCAGCACTTACTGCAGTGCCCAGACCTTACATCACTCAGCACTTACTGCAATGCCCGGACCTGACGTCACTCAGCACTTACTGCAATGCCCGGACCTGACATCACTCAGCACTTACTGCAGTGCCCAGACCTGACGTCACTCAGCACTTACTACAATGCTTGGACCTGACATCACTCAGCACTTACTGCAGTGCCCAGACCTTACATCACTCAGCACTTACTGCAATGCCCGGACCTGACATCACTCAGCACTTACTGCAATGCCCGGACCTGACGTCACTCAGCACTTACTACAATGCCCGGACCTGACATCACTCAGCACTTACTACAATGCCCGGACCTGACATCACTCAGCACTTATTACAATGCCTGGACCTGACGTCACTCAGCACTTACTACAATGCTTGGACCTGACATCACTCAGCACTTACTGCAGTGCCCAGACCTTACATCACTCGGCACTTACTGCAATGCCCGGACCTGACGTCACTCAGCACTTACTGTAATGCCCCGACCTGACGTCACTCAGCACTTACTACAATGCCCGGACCTGACATCACTCAGCACTTACTACAATGCCCGGACCTGACATCACTCAGCACTTATTACAATGCCTGGACCTGACGTCACTCAGCACTTACTACAATGCTTGGACCTGACATCACTCAGCACTTACTGCAGTGCCCAGACCTTACATCACTCAGCACTTACTGCAATGCCCGGACCTGACATCACTCAGCACTTACTGCAATGCCTGGACCTGACATCACTCAGCACTTATTACAATGCCTGGACCTGCCGTCACTCAGCACTTACTACAATGCTTGGACCTGACATCACTCAGCACTTACTGCAGTGCCCAGACCTTACATCACTCAGCACTTACTGCAATGCCCGAACCTGACATCACTCAGCACTTACTGCAATGCCTGGACCTGACATCACTCAGCACTTATTACAATGCCTGGACCTGACGTCACTCAGCACTTACTACAATGCTTGGACCTGACATCACTCAGCACTTACTGCAGTGCCCAGACCTTACATCACTCAGCACTTACTGCAATGCCCGGACCTGACGTCACTCAGCACTTACTACAATGCCCGGACCTGATGTCACTCAGCACTTACTACAATGCTTGGACCTGACATCACTCAGCACTTACTGCAGTGCCCAGACCTTACATCACTCAGCACTTACTGCAATGCCCGGACCTGACGTCACTCAGCACTTACTACAATGCTTGGACCTGACATCACTCAGCACTTACTGCAGTGCCCAGACCTTACATCACTCAGCACTTACTGCAATGCCCGGACCTGACGTCACTCAGCACTTACTGCAATGCCCGGACCTGACATCACTCAGCACTTACTGCAGTGCCCAGACCTGACGTCACTCAGCACTTACTACAATGCTTGGACCTGACATCACTCAGCACTTACTGCAGTGCCCAGACCTTACATCACTCAGCACTTACTGCAATGCCCGGACCTGACATCACTCAGCACTTACTGCAATGCCCGGACCTGACGTCACTCAGCACTTACTACAATGCCCGGACCTGACATCACTCAGCACTTACTACAATGCCCGGACCTGACATCACTCAGCACTTATTACAATGCCTGGACCTGACGTCACTCAGCACTTACTACAATGCTTGGACCTGACATCACTCAGCACTTACTGCAGTGCCCAGACCTTACATCACTCAGCACTTACTGCAATGCCCGGACCTGACGTCACTCAGCACTTACTGTAATGCCCCGACCTGACGTCACTCAGCACTTACTACAATGCCCGGACCTGACATCACTCAGCACTTACTACAATGCCCGGACCTGACATCACTCAGCACTTATTACAATGCCTGGACCTGACGTCACTCAGCACTTACTACAATGCTTGGACCTGACATCACTCAGCACTTACTGCAGTGCCCAGACCTTACATCACTCAGCACTTACTGCAATGCCCGGACTTGACGTCACTCAGCACTTACTGTAATGCCCGGACCGGACGTCACTCAGCACTTACTACAATGCCCGGACCTGACATCACTCAGCACTTACTACAATGCCCGGACCTGACATCACTCAGCACTTACTGCAATGCCTGGACCTGACATCACTCAGCACTTATTACAATGCCTGGACCTGATGTCACTCAGCACTTACTACAATGCTTGGACCTGACATCACTCAGCACTTACTGCAGTGCCCAGACCTTACATCACTCAACACTTACTGCAATGCCCGGACCTGACGTCACTCAGCACTTACTACAATGCCCGGACCTGACGTCACTCAGCACTTACAATGCTTGGACCTGACATCACTCAGCACTTACTGCAGTGCCCAGACCTTACATCACTCAGCACTTACTGCAATGCCCGGACCTGACGTGACTCAGCACTTACTGCAATGCCTGGACCTGACATCACTCAGCACTTATTACAATGCCTGGACCTGATGTCACTCAGCACTTACTACAATGCCCGGACCTGACGTCACTCAGCACTTACTACAATGCTTGGACCTGACATCACTCAGCACTTACTGCAGTGCCCAGACCTTACATCACTCAGCACTTACTGCAATGCCCGGACCTGACATCACTCAGCACTTACTGCAATGCCTGGACCTGACATCACTCAGCACTTATTACAATGCCTGGACCTGCCGTCACTCAGCACTTACTACAATGCTTGGACCTGACATCACTCAGCACTTACTGCAGTGCCCAGACCTTACATCACTCAGCACTTACTGCAATGCCCGAACCTGACATCACTCAGCACTTACTGCAATGCCTGGACCTGACATCACTCAGCACTTATTACAATGCCTGGACCTGACGTCACTCAGCACTTACTACAATGCTTGGACCTGACATCACTCAGCACTTACTGCAGTGCCCAGACCTTACATCACTCAGCACTTACTGCAATGCCCGGACCTGACGTCACTCAGCACTTACTACAATGCCCGGACCTGATGTCACTCAGCACTTACTACAATGCCCGGACCTGACATCACTCAGCACTTACTGCAGTGCCCAGACCTTACATCACTCAGCACTTACTGCAATGCCCGGACCTGACGTCACTCAGCACTTACTACAATGCTTGGACCTGACATCACTCAGCACTTACTGCAGTGCCCAGACCTTACATCACTCAGCACTTACTGCAATGCCCGGACCTGACATCACTCAGCACTTACTGCAATGCCTGGACCTGACATCACTCAGCACTTATTACAATGCCTGGACCTGCCGTCACTCAGCACTTACTACAATGCTTGGACCTGACATCACTCAGCACTTACTGCAGTGCCCAGACCTTACATCACTCAGCACTTACTGCAATGCCCGAACCTGACATCACTCAGCACTTACTGCAATGCCTGGACCTGACATCACTCAGCACTTATTACAATGCCTGGACCTGACGTCACTCAGCACTTACTACAATGCTTGGACCTGACATCACTCAGCACTTACTGCAGTGCCCAGACCTTACATCACTCAGCACTTACTGCAATGCCCGGACCTGACGTCACTCAGCACTTACTACAATGCCCGGACCTGATGTCACTCAGCACTTACTACAATGCTTGGACCTGACATCACTCAGCACTTACTGCAGTGCCCAGACCTTACATCACTCAGCACTTACTGCAATGCCCGGACCTGACGTCACTCAGCACTTACTACAATGCTTGGACCTGACATCACTCAGCACTTACTGCAGTGCCCAGACCTTACATCACTCAGCACTTACTGCAATGCCCGGACCTGACGTCACTCAGCACTTACTGCAATGCCCGGACCTGACATCACTCAGCACTTACTGCAGTGCCCAGACCTGACGTCACTCAGCACTTACTACAATGCTTGGACCTGACATCACTCAGCACTTACTGCAGTGCCCAGACCTTACATCACTCAGCACTTACTGCAATGCCCGGACCTGACATCACTCAGCACTTACTGCAATGCCCGGACCTGACGTCACTCAGCACTTACTACAATGCCCGGACCTGACATCACTCAGCACTTACTACAATGCCCGGACCTGACATCACTCAGCACTTATTACAATGCCTGGACCTGACGTCACTCAGCACTTACTACAATGCTTGGACCTGACATCACTCAGCACTTACTGCAGTGCCCAGACCTTACATCACTCAGCACTTACTGCAATGCCCGGACCTGACGTCACTCAGCACTTACTGTAATGCCCCGACCTGACGTCACTCAGCACTTACTACAATGCCCGGACCTGACATCACTCAGCACTTACTACAATGCCCGGACCTGACATCACTCAGCACTTATTACAATGCCTGGACCTGACGTCACTCAGCACTTACTACAATGCTTGGACCTGACATCACTCAGCACTTACTGCAGTGCCCAGACCTTACATCACTCAGCACTTACTGCAATGCCCGGACTTGACGTCACTCAGCACTTACTGTAATGCCCGGACCGGACGTCACTCAGCACTTACTACAATGCCCGGACCTGACATCACTCAGCACTTACTACAATGTCCGGACCTGACATCACTCAGCACTTACTGCAATGCCTGGACCTGACATCACTCAGCACTTATTACAATGCCTGGACCTGATGTCACTCAGCACTTACTACAATGCTTGGACCTGACATCACTCAGCACTTACTGCAGTGCCCAGACCTTACATCACTCAACACTTACTGCAATGCCCGGACCTGACGTCACTCAGCACTTACTACAATGCCCGGACCTGACGTCACTCAGCACTTACAATGCTTGGACCTGACATCACTCAGCACTTACTGCAGTGCCCAGACCTTACATCACTCAGCACTTACTGCAATGCCCGGACCTGACGTGACTCAGCACTTACTGCAATGCCTGGACCTGACATCACTCAGCACTTATTACAATGCCTGGACCTGATGTCACTCAGCACTTACTACAATGCCCGGACCTGACGTCACTCAGCACTTACTACAATGCTTGGACCTGACATCACTCAGCACTTACTGCAGTGCCCAGACCTTACATCACTCAGCACTTACTGCAATGCCCGGACCTGACATCACTCAGCACTTACTGCAATGCCTGGACCTGACATCACTCAGCACTTATTACAATGCCTGGACCTGCCGTCACTCAGCACTTACTACAATGCTTGGACCTGACATCACTCAGCACTTACTGCAGTGCCCAGACCTTACATCACTCAGCACTTACTGCAATGCCCGAACCTGACATCACTCAGCACTTACTGCAATGCCTGGACCTGACATCACTCAGCACTTATTACAATGCCTGGACCTGACGTCACTCAGCACTTACTACAATGCTTGGACCTGACATCACTCAGCACTTACTGCAGTGCCCAGACCTTACATCACTCAGCACTTACTGCAATGCCCGGACCTGACGTCACTCAGCACTTACTACAATGCCCGGACCTGATGTCACTCAGCACTTACTACAATGCCCGGACCTGACATCACTCAGCACTTACTGCAGTGCCCAGACCTTACATCACTCAGCACTTACTGCAATGCCCGGACCTGACGTCACTCAGCACTTACTACAATGCTTGGACCTGACATCACTCAGCACTTACTGCAGTGCCCAGACCTTACATCACTCAGCACTTACTGCAATGCCCGGACCTGACGTCACTCAGCACTTACTGCAATGCCCGGACCTGACATCACTCAGCACTTACTGCAGTGCCCAGACCTGACGTCACTCAGCACTTACTACAATGCTTGGACCTGACATCACTCAGCACTTACTGCAGTGCCCAGACCTTACATCACTCAGCACTTACTGCAATGCCCGGACCTGACGTCACTCAGCACTTACTACAATGCCCGGACCTGACATCACTCAGCACTTACTGCAATGCCCGGACCTGACGTCACTCAGCACTTACTACAATGCCCGGACCTGACATCACTCAGCACTTACTACAATGCCCGGACCTGACATCACTCAGCACTTATTACAATGCCTGGACCTGACGTCACTCAGCACTTACTACAATGCTTGGACCTGACATCACTCAGCACTTACTGCAGTGCCCAGACCTTACATCACTCAGCACTTACTGCAATGCCCGGACCTGACGTCACTCAGCACTTACTGTAATGCCCCGACCTGACGTCACTCAGCACTTACTACAATGCCCGGACCTGACATCACTCAGCACTTACTACAATGCCCGGACCTGACATCACTCAGCACTTATTACAATGCCTGGACCTGACGTCACTCAGCACTTACTACAATGCTTGGACCTGACATCACTCAGCACTTACTGCAGTGCCCAGACCTTACATCACTCAGCACTTACTGCAATGCCCGGACCTGACGTCACTCAGCACTTACTGCAATGCCCGGACCTGACGTCACTCAGCACTTACTGCAGTGCCCAGACCTTACATCACTCAGCACTTACTGTAATGCCCGGACCGGACGTCACTCAGCACTTACTACAATGCCCGGACCTGACATCACTCAGCACTTACTACAATGCCCGGACCTGACATCACTCAGCACTTACTACAATGCCCGGACCTGACATCACTCAGCACTTATTACAATGCCTGGACCTGACGTCACTCAGCACTTACTACAATGCTTGGACCTGACATCACTCTGCACTTACTGCAGTGCCCAGACCTTACATCACTCAGCACTTACTGCAATGCCCGGACCTGACGTCACTCAGCACTTACTACAATGCCCGGACCTGACGTCACTCAGCACTTACTGCAATGCCCGGACCTGACGTCACTCAGCACTTACTGCAATGCCCGGACCTGACGTCACTCAGCACTTACTGCAGTGCCCAGACCTTACATCACTCAGCACTTACTGTAATGCCCGGACCGGACGTCACTCAGCACTTACTACAATGCCCGGACCTGACATCACTCAGCACTTACTACAATGCCCGGACCTGACATCACTCAGCACTTACTACAATGCCCGGACCTGACATCACTCAGCACTTATTACAATGCCTGGACCTGACGTCACTCAGCACTTACTACAATGCTTGGACCTGACATCACTCTGCACTTACTGCAGTGCCCAGACCTTACATCACTCAGCACTTACTGCAATGCCCGGACCTGACGTCACTCAGCACTTACTACAATGCCCGGACCTGACGTCACTCAGCACTTACTGTAATGCCCGGACCTGACATCACTCAGCACTTACTACAATGCCCGGACCTGACTTCACTCAGCACTTTTTGCAATACCCAGACCTGACCGGTCGCAGGTGTCCTGGCCGGAGAGCATTCAGCGCCCCCAGGAGGATCCATCCGGTAGTGGAGGTGAGAGCAGATGTCAGTCCTGCCAGCAGGTGCTGTCCTGGGGCTGGCCGTGCGCTGTTACCTGTACGACCTGTGACTACAGCTGGCGACAGCCATAAAGCAGCGGACACGTCTCCACCAGGATGTGGATGCTTTTAGGACGGGGTCAGTTTTTTCCCTCCTGTCCTCCATGTTGATCGGCTGCAGCCGGACACGTCTCCTAGTCTTCCCAGCAGTCAGTAATGGTCTGACCGCTCCATCGCTGGTCGGATGCGGACCGCTGCTCGCGGGTACTGGTGTCAGCTTAGTTTACACTTCTTTGCTCCAGTTGTCAGTAATATTAGTGCACAGGTGATTCAGCTTTGTAAACCGTTAGCAAGAAAGGGGGGGTGGGTGTACTAAGTTTGGACTGGGGATAACGTCTCAATCACAGCAGATCTGCCCACTGGAAACCCACCATCCACGGTAACAGGAGGTAGCGAGCGCTGTACTCGGCTGTGTCCGGGGGTCCCATAGACCATGAAGCTGCGGAGATGCGCGTTCTCAGCCTTTGCTCTATTCAGGCGGAGCTCTTCAGTGACCCTTTCTCAGGATGGGCGGGGGTCCGGGAGATCAGTTACTCATCCCCCTTCTCATTTACAGCACCATGGAATTAATGGTGCTGTATAAATAAATATCCTGTACTGAAGAGCTAACGTCCATCTCTAGGAGGTGTCCGCATCCAACAGAGCGCGTCACCCCTGTAACCTGCAGCGTGGTTTCCACAACTATTATTACAGCAATCATAGTGCAAAAATGTTCACTTCCAACCAGGAGCCCAAAGTGTCTGAAAACTAGAATATTATTTATCAGCCAGGTACGAGGATGTCACTGTGTGTTATACTGCCCAGACAAAGGGGGGAATTCAACAGCTTCTAAAGAGTTAATCTTGATTAACTCTATGGTTGCTTCCCAGAGGAACCCATCACACATGGCCACATCTATAACAACATGCATCATGAAGATGACAGCACAGATCTGTCATGTGTTTCCATGCTGGGCAGGAAATCTCACATCTGTCCAGATCAGGGCTACGGAAATCTTTTCTGCTGCCCCGGGCAGATTCCCAGTGCTAATGTCAGCGACCATATTTTGCTGGCCCTATAACTGCTCCAGTCACAGCGAGCAAGCGCACCAAGAGTTCATTACAGAACGCGGCCACACGCTATAAACAATTGCATCCCGACGCAGGCCAGCATGTAGTGGCCAGGTATGTACTTTGTGAGCAGAGTCACCGTGCTCTGCGCTCCCCACCGATATCTGTATAGATGCCCCAGCCCCTCCTGTGATGTGTATGTGCTCCCAGCACTTATCTCCCATCGTGTGTATATATATTTAATATATGCACCCCTTGCCCTTCCTGATTATGTATGCCCCCAGCCCTAATGTCCCATGATGTATATATGCCCCACTGCCCCTCTTATGTTGTTTATGCGCCCCCAGACCTAATGTGATGTGTATATGCCCCCAGGATCTGGCACTGCGCCTCCTTGCACAAATGAGTAGTTAAGGATCCTGCTGCTGGGTTGTTGCCCTCCTACAGCCCCCTCCACATCTCCTGGTGTACTTGCCTATCTCCTGGTATCTGCTCCATACTCCGGCCACACTGCCGACAGACACCACTACCCTTCTTACCACAGCTCGCATTGATGTGCCATCCTGGATGAGATGCACTACTTGAGCATCTTCTGTAGGTTGTAAACCCCACCTCATGCTACTGTACAGTACCTCTGAGAGCAATGACAAAATGCAACAGTGTCCAAAAAGGATGGGAACAGAGAAATGGTCTGTGGTCACCCCTGCAGAACCACTCCTTTATAGGGGTTGTCTGTTCTATTTTCACAACAGAAGTAGAAATTGATTCACAATCGGTGTTACTTCACAACTGAACAGGCTGATTTCACCAAAGTGTGACTTACGTGGAGTTGCATTGTGGTGCTAAAGTGTTCCCTTTATTTTTTTGAGCAGTGTATGTAAGTTTGTGAAATGTTTTACTCTTCGGCCTTCTTTTATTTCATGAAAATTGAAAAGTTGATCAATCCTATTTTAAAACCGCCGAGTCAGATTGGGGGCGAACACATTATTGGTGGAACTTTACTGAAAAGAAAAGAAAAAATAATAAAATGAACCGGAGTGTAAGTTGTTACAAATGCAAATAGAAAACAATGAACATAGACCCTGCTGTAAGTAAAAGCAACAGTGCATGTAATAACATGGGGTGATATTTTGCACGGATACGGACTGACCCTCCAGTTTTTTTTCAGGTTTCTGCACTGAGTATAGGTAATGGCAAGCCCTCCATTTCTTGGAGCTGGACCTTACATTTATATTGCTGGGTATCCATTCAGGACCCCATCCTGCTCAGCCCTTATTCACATTGACACATGGTAAGGTTTTAATACTAGCGCTAAGGACACGATGACCAGAATATTACAAAACAAGATTTGTTTTTTTGTATTCGGACAACAACATCGGACGTAAAAACACAAAAACAAGATATTTACAGACCACCGAACTGTGACTAATAAAATCCACCTCTTCCACCCAGACGAAATCAGGACCCCCCCCGAAGTCACCTGCATCCCACCCCCGCAGGAACTGCCTGATAACACCCCCAGTCCAGGAAGAGAAGACCAATGATGTGGTGGAGTAGTCATCGCCCTGCCCAGGAGGCAGCAGAGAGCACCAGTGATGGGCAACACCAAGGAGGGGGAATGTCCAGAAGATCGGGCGGCATCGCCCTCCTGAGCACCAGATGAATCCAGGACGGAACGTGAGGTCTGTTATTTCTGGTAGAAGAAGACGATCATCACCAGGTTCATAGTGAAGCTCAGAACCAAAAAGACGCCGGTCAGCGACATCCCATCACAATCTGGGGACAAAACAGAGGCAAATAAGGGCCGGCGGCAAAATCAGGACCCGATCTGGAGAACTCTGCTTGGTAATATTAAAGGGATGCTCTAGGTTTAGGTTAAATCGTTGCATTTATGAAAATTTCTACAATTCCCTCTTATATTTTTTTTTAGTTTATCAGTTTTCAACATATTTGTTTGCTGGCAGTGAATGAGAACGATCGCTCTTCTATGCAGTGGGGATCCCATGTATACTGGGTGACCACCTCCCAATGCATCGCCTATAAGAGCGCTGGTCACGTATGCTATATTCCATAGGACTGGGAACCCCACTATTAGGGGGCTTGTTGAGACGTCCCAGACCCTGCAGGGAACATGCTGGATTATATAGAGGGGGCATGTACCCCCGGGGGGACGAGACCTCAGTGTATACTTTCACTAGCTCGCTCCTATGATAACAGAGCAGGGGATACAAGACGCCACTCACTTTTCCACTTGGATGGAGATTCCAGGAACGCTGTGGTGGAGTCCACCGGACAGGCAGAGGAATGAGAGGACTTGTCCATCTTGGGGGTGTGATGGCTGGAGATGCTGCCGGCTTCTGTCATCAGCTTCATGGTCTCTGAAGGGTGAAGAAACACAGTGAGGGTCAGAGAGAGCTGGAGAGGATGGTGAAGTAGTAGTCCTGGGGAGTGGTGTGCTGGCATCAGGTGATGGCACCCCCTACCCTGCCAGTATCTACTATTCTCAGATGAATCGTTCACATTCTTGTCCCTAAATAACCAGTCACGCACTTGGTGAGAACTTTGGCGTGAACTCATGAGATCCGAGGCTGCTGTCGGGCTGGTACAAGTCATCAAAGCTGGTCCGAGTCGGTGTCCTGTTCAGTGAGAGGCCGAGTTTTTGTCCTTGTAAGTTCAGACGAGCAGGGCTGATAATGGGACGTCTGTGGAACAAAGACCCGCAGCTGGAGATGGCCGAGCCAGCCACGGAGGGGGTAGGAGACGGCAGAGGCGACACCGCGCCACTCCCAGACAGGAGCGAGAAATAATCTGGAGAGGACAAGAGGAAGAGACATTGGGAAGTAAGTCTGCTTCTGGGTGACGTCTGTGCCCATGGCGGAACCACAGTGGATAAATCCACGACTCACTGACCTGATCCCGGAGACTCCTTATACACCGAAGCCCGAGAGGCCGGGCGGCTGCCGCTGAAGAGATACCCGGAATCTAGAAAACAGAGTGCAGGGCACGTCACCGTCTACCGCATCCGGGCACCGCCGAGGAGCAACAGCAACAGCCAAGCAGGGGCCCAGGAGCAAAGTAACTGTAAGACGGCAGCGGATCAGAGTACGATCAAGCTTCCTACCGATACATCTGATGGTCCAGAAAGTCCAATAATCCAGCATCAATGCTAGCAACCATTTCAGAATTATTGATTATTGATCTAAGGCGAATCTGGTCAACGTGTACAGAATCTCAGTCACAGTAAAGAAGGTAGCACCCAGGACCCTGAAATTCCCATCAAGGATCATCCTGTAAAAGGACCAATGGAACCAAGGGGATCCAAACCCAAATTAAGCTGTAGACAGCCAATCAGGAAAAGAGAAACTAAAGCAATGCAGATCACAAGGGGTTAATCAGGCTGCACAGACACTACAGGGTTAACATTCCGCCTCATTTCCTGTTTGTGGCCCCTGCACATTCCAGTCATTCCACCCAATGTAGTGGCAATAGCAGGAGGGGCCCCGGAGCCAGAACAAGGAGACCATTACCGCTGTGCAGCCGAAACCAGATGGATAGGATTAATGTCCCCCAATAGCGGCATCTGCACGATCCCCCCCAATATCAAGGCTACGAAAGCTGCATACGATTATCCCCCTGAATAATCTCATTTCCACCCATTAACCTATAGGAGCGAGTTACCTGCCCGCGCCAAGGAGGGGATGGTGCCTAGAGACAAGGCTCGGTTCAGACGTCCGGGCAGAGACGACGGCGAAGCTTTGCGCTCGGAGCGATAGGACTGGTGGCTGAGCAGGTGCAGGAGACCCGGAGGGGTGGACAGCAATGGGGTCGGCTGGTCCGGGAGAACTATACTGCCGTTCATGAGTCCGAATGAAGGCACCGAGTCCCCGGAGAGATACCTGTAGAAGGAAGGAGCACACGGCTGAGCCCTGCGGGCGATCACAGTTGGTGCTCGGAAAGTACTATGGATGTGGGAGGAGCTAGAGGCGACAGACATTCCGCTGAAAGTTTCCCATAGAACCTTACAAGCACCAACTGTCACTCTCAGTAATGACAATTTTTTGCTTTACTTAATACAGTTTTTTTTACATCAGAATTGAGAGTGAAAGATCAGTCCAGGTGGAGAAAGCAGCGGGTTTCTGTATTTTGTATTTTCATGTATATTATTGATTTAAGGGAGAAATTAAAAAATATAAATAAAGACGGTTACCTCTTTAAATGGGCATCCAGCCTTCTATAAATGCATCTTAAATCTGTATATAATATTCAGCAACTTTATAATTTAACCCATTGTTCCCCTTGTCAGTGAATGGAAACTTCCTACACCCTGGAGACCTCCTCTGCCGGCCACCTGTACCTGTAGCAGGGGTCTCGCTCCTCGGCTACAGAGGTGTCCGGCTGGAGGAGTGTAATTTGTATTGTCTCACGAGACCGGATACAAGTGAAGGAAAGCTTTAGAAGATGTGAGAACCGGGCCGGCGCGTTCCCATTCACTGCCAGCAAGCAGGAAAAGAAACCCCAGCAAAGTCATGTCTGCCCCAACGGCACCTGTCTGATAGCAGCTGACGTGCCCACATGTGCCAGGATCTGGGGGACCGCCGCTGCCCGACTACACACCCCCTTAGATCTAGCACATGTGTCGGTGCAGCTGCTTCATTACAGAGAGGCCATTGTAAGGATGAAACCAGCGACAGGCGGCGCCCAAGTCTATGGCCGGGACTCTCATTCTGGGAGCATCCTTACAGAAGAAATATGGACTCAAGGGCAATAAAATGGGACAAATCTTCCCTGATCATGACCAGGTCGTGGATATCAGGCTGGGGTATAAGTTTATAAAAAGTTTTTTTGTTTTTTTTTTTTGCATGGGGACAAAGTCTCGGGCGTGTACACCATCTGTAAATGACTTTCTGGAGTAGAAACCAAGTTTTTGAGAAGCAGTTGGAGCGTTTCCTCTCAGCAGAGTCTATGTGCACAAGCCCAAGCTCACACGTTTCGTTTTTTTCTTAATGAAAATTTTAAACTGCATTTTACAATAAAAGCAAAAGCTGAGATTTCAGAAGTCACACACACGTTGTTTATTTTCCCCTGACTAAACTTGGAGACTGCAGCATGTGACTTCGTTCAGTGGTTTTTCACCCATAGAAAGCAGTGAGGAAGTGCAAAAATACAGCAAAAAACGCAGGTGTCAGGTTTTACTGCTTTTTTTGTGTGCAGAAAACTCCGGAAGTTGCACCTCTTTTTTTTTTTTTTTGGGGGGGGGGGGGAAGGAGGAAGCACTAAACCTTATCAGTGTGCACAAGACCACAAGACACAAATGCAGGCACAAATGCAAGCAAGAGCAGGTTTTGCCTGCAAGAAAAAAAAAAAAAAAAAAGCACGTGTGAACACAGGCCTATTGCAGGGTCGTCACAGTGCGAGGTTAGAGCCTCTGGCCGGGAACAACAATTTTGATTCCCTGGCAGCAAAACAGCCATTTTGAAAATGATGAACTGAAATAAATATATATTATACAGAGATCAGGATACAGTGAGAGCAGACGCTCCCTGTGGGGTGAGCCAGGAGCTGCTCTAAGTATTCTGCTGAAGATCAAGATATTTTGGATGGGGAAAGAGGACAATAGAACAAAGGCAGATATAAATATATATATTATACTTTTCTCTTAGCCCTGCAATTGCACACGTCACCTCTTTGCACTCCACACCTTCCATGTGATTCATCTTCAGCAAACCTGGGATGTGAAGCTTTATACTGCCAGAGCCAAGATAGGTGGGGAGGACACTGGCTTCATGCTGGGCGTTGTAGAGGGACAGCACAGGGGAATTGGGCACAGCAGGGATGGGCATGTCAGGAGCAGCGAGGAAAGCTTCAATGGAGCCTTACGATTCCACCAGTGGTGGTCCCCGCATTCATCCATGGAAGTCTTATCGTGGGGACGTCACAAGCCCACCTGGTCGGTCCGGATACAGCACAATTTAAGTGATGAAGACGACCAGACATGAAGCTGCATACCTGGAAGGAGACCTGGCCCAAACCCCAACATTCATGCTATAATGTGTAAAGAGTGCAGACCCCCCACCCCAGAGACCCTAAACTGTTGGAAGAATGGAACTTTAGTGACTGCTGTGAGGACAGGTCTGGGGGCTATGGTGGATTTAACGCTTTGTCCTCCTGGTCGGGAGCATTGCTCTGCAGGACAAAGTTGATGATATTCTAGCATCACATCAGGAGGAATACCCCTATAGTGGGGAAACTAATGACATGATACACTGAAGATGGAAGATTCCTAGCATCGCTCCAGCCATGAGCTGCGCAGGGAACCCGTCAGTATGGAGCTGCCGGTCCCAGCACAGCCGTGTCCGGGGCGCCGCAGCGATCAGTGGATCAGGATCCATAATGTAGCAACCATAACAGTGTTCCATTCAGCAGAGGCCGGAGAAATACTTGGGTCGGAGGATTACAGGACTCGATTGCAATTTTTTCTTCATCAGATTTTAGGTAACCCAATCACTGGACCCCAACAGAAAGCGCGTGTGCGATGTGTGCAGATGAATGGACGGTGACAAACATGAAAAGTGCAAGAGCGGAGAGCAGGTCATCAGCTCGCTGGCCATTTATTTAACAAAACATCAGCTGCGGGAACGAGTACAAAGAAATCGTTCACATCATAATCATAAAGAACAGGAAATAACATGGTGTACAGCAATGAGAGAAGGACGAGCATCACAGGAGCAGACGGCGAGCTGCACAGGAGGAAGCCAGGCACAAAGCAACATGGATCGTACAGAAAAGAATGACAACAAAAATCACAGAAAAGCAATGAAACGTCAAGGCCCGATGATCAGTGGACATGAAGAGCCCAAGGTCACCCACCGCCGGTCGGACCCTAGTGAGGATGGATCAGGGTCACCCACAGCCAGCCAGACCCTAGCGAGGCTGGACCAGGGTCACCCACCGCCGGTCGGACCCTAGTGAGGCTGGACCAGGGTCACCCACCGCTGGCCGGACCCTAGCGAGGCTGGACCAGGGTCACCCACCGCCGGCCGGACCATAGCGAGGCTGGACCAGGGTCACGCACAGCCAGCCGGACCCTAGCAAGGCTGGGCCAGGGTCACCCACCACCGGCCGGATCCTAGCGAGGCTGGGCCAGGGTAACCCACCACCGGCCGGACCCAAGCACTAGGGCGCCAATGATCTACATTGAAGCTTGCAGATCTTAACGATTACACCATAATCATCATTTGCTTTTTGCAAGAGTCGCTCATAGAAAATGATTTTGTCACTTATGGAAGGGCAGATGGTCTCCCTTACGACTGCATGTGGAGGCACTAAAGGGGTCTACCACCTTCATGGTGGTCTCATCTCTCCTGTCACTTTAGTAAATACTTGTGCCCCCCATGCAATAACCATTCTGGAGCATTTTTCCTCATCCCTCTGGATTGTGTTGTTCTTTTCCAAGTTATTCCTCCTAGAAATTTATGAGTAAGCCTGCTTTCACACTAACGTCGTACGACGCACGTCGCAATGCGTCGTTTTGGAAAAAAGCCGCATCCTGCAAAATTGCTTGCAGGATGCGTTTTTTTCTCTCCATAGACTTGCATTAACGACGCATTGCCACACGTTGCATCCGTCGTGCGACGGATGCGTCAGACCGTCGGCACAAAAAAGTTACATGTAACGTTTTTTGGTGCGTCGTGTCCGCCTTTTCCGACCGAGCATGTGCGGCCAGAACTCCGCCCCCGCCTCCCCGGACATCACAATGGGGCAGCGGATGCGTTGAAAAACTGCATCCGCTGCCCCCGTTGTGTTTTTTTGGCACAGTATGCGTTGGTACATCGTCACATCGCATTGCGACGTGCGTCGTACGACGCTAGTGTGAAAGTAGCCTAACTGAACACCGGGTGTCATCTGCTCAGTGTGAGGGGCACGGTCCATCCGAAAACACATCAGCACGGACTGGACAAGATTTACACGTTAACACCCAGATCTCAATTAATTCAAACATTTATAAGGGTAAGTTCACACAGGGCGTTTTGTTTTCTCAGCTTTTTTTCTGCAGCAAAACCTGATCTCTTGGCAGGAAAGAAGCTGCAAAAAATAAATAAAGCATGTATTCCTTGCATTTTTAAGCTTTAGTTGTGGCATTCTAGATTTGTCTATCGTGCAAGCTGATAAAGTTTAGTGTTGGGAAAAAAAAAAAAAAAAAAAAAGTCCTATTCTGTAGAATCAGGTTTTGGCACAAAAATGCATCAAAACCTGATACCTGCGTTTTTGGTGTGTTTTTCACCATCCATTCATTTCATTGAGTGAAAGTGAAAAAGAAAAAAAAAAAAAAAAAAAAACCAAGCATGAAAACCGCTGAAAGAAGTGACAGGCCCCACTGTGCAGAAACCATGCAAAGGACAAAATCCTGAGACAAAAAAACCCCGAGACAAAAAAACCCCAAAAAACTGTGCATGAGATTTTTGAAATCTCAGACTTTGCTGGTACTGTAAAACACAGCTAAAAATTTTGCATTAAAAAAAAAAAAAAAAAAAAAAAACTGCAGAAACACCCAGTGTGAACTTTGCCTAAGAGGAACAACACATGACAGCTTTGTACACAAGAACCATCCATAATTATATATATATTAGTGTAAAATGACCCCAAAACATTCACAAACAAATCACTGATATTTTGTGGTGCCGCCCGCTGGACCTACAAGGCAGAAGCTGGAATGTCCCCGTTCTCTCATACATGTATATGTTCGCATGTTCGCTGAGGAGGGCAGCAGAGGATTTTTTATGCTGCAAAAGACAATTTTTTTACAAAAAAAAAAAAAATTATGACTGCAGAGCATAGATGCTGGAGACACATCATGTAACAGGGCCATAATGACATAAGCAGAAAAAAAGCCTGCACTCATGCAGTGGCGGCGTGTCCGCTGCACTCATGCAGTGGCGGCGTGTCCGCTGCACTCATGCAGTGGCGGCGTGTCCGCTGCACTCATGCAGTGGCGGCGTGTCCGCTGCACTCATGCAGTGGCGGCGTGTCCGCTGCACTCATGCAGTGGCGGCGTGTCCGCTGCACTCATGCAGTGGCGGCGTGTCCGCTGCACTCATGCAGTGGCGGCGTGTCCGCTGCACTCATGCAGTGGCGGCGTGTCCGCTGCACTCATGCAGTGGCGGCGTGTCCGCTGCACTCATGCAGTGGCGGCGTGTCCGCTGCACTCATGCAGTGGCGGCGTGTCCGCTGCACTCATGCAGTGGCGGCGTGTCCGCTGCACTCATGCAGTGGCGGCGTGTCCGCTGCACTCATGCAGTGGCGGCGTGTCCGCTGCACTCATGCAGTGGCGGCGTGTCCGCTGCACTCATGCAGTGGCGGCGTGTCCGCTGCACTCATGCAGTGGCGGCGTGTCCGCTGCACTCATGCAGTGGCGGCGTGTCCGCTGCACTCATGCAGTGGCGGCGTGTCCGCTGCACTCATGCAGTGGCGGCGTGTCCGCTGCACTCATGCAGTGGCGGCGTGTCCGCTGCACTCATGCAGTGGCGGCGTGTCCGCTGCACTCATGCAGTGGCGGCGTGTCCGCTGCACTCATGCAGTGGCGGCGTGTCCGCTGCACTCATGCAGTGGCGGCGTGTCCGCTGCACTCATGCAGTGGCGGCGTGTCCGCTGCACTCATGCAGTGGCGGCGTGTCCGCTGCACTCATGCAGTGGCGGCGTGTCCGCTGCACTCATGCAGTGGCGGCGTGTCCGCTGCACTCATGCAGTGGCGGCGTGTCCGCTGCACTCATGCAGTGGCGGCGTGTCCGCTGCACTCATGCAGTGGCGGCGTGTCCGCTGCACTCATGCAGTGGCGGCGTGTCCGCTGCACTCATGCAGTGGCGGCGTGTCCGCTGCACTCATGCAGTGGCGGCGTGTCCGCTGCACTCATGCAGTGGCGGCGTGTCCGCTGCACTCATGCAGTGGCGGCGTGTCCGCTGCACTCATGCAGTGGCGGCGTGTCCGCTGCACTCATGCAGTGGCGGCGTGTCCGCTGCACTCATGCAGTGGCGGCGTGTCCGCTGCACTCATGCAGTGGCGGCGTGTCCGCTGCACTCATGCAGTGGCGGCGTGTCCGCTGCACTCATGCAGTGGCGGCGTGTCCGCTGCACTCATGCAGTGGCGGCGTGTCCGCTGCACTCATGCAGTGGCGGCGTGTAACGGCGGGGGAGCACAGGGGCAAAACACTGATGCAACAGCTACTAGCAGATAGAGTTCAGCGAGTATTTTCAGAATCAGTCGCCAAATCCGAATTTGCCATATTCGCGCTATATTAGTGCGCTATTCCTGCCGAATGTACCTTTTTATGATCGGTCCCGAACACATTTATTCATTTCTACTCCCACTGACTCCAATGACGGTTGGCCAATATTGCAAAACCAAATATTCGCCGACGATCATAATTCGTGATACCAGGAATAAGACCCGAATGGTCGAAACGCGTCGGTTTGGACCCCATTTTTGTGATGCATGTAGCCCAACATTGGTTTTAAAATATGTCCCCAATAAAATTGATGTTTTATTCCATGAAAGCCCACGCTGGAGATTTTTCTCTTTTCACTATTTGCTATGGACAAAGCGTGGACGAATATTGGATTTCTTCTGAGACTGGCGAGCTGACTTTTCCCATTTTTTCCCTATCCTCAATGTATGCAACAATCATAACTGGAACCGAATTTTGAAAAATTCGCTCAGCTCTACTTACAAACCTACTGACTCATGGAGGGGCGGCTGTATAGTATTAGGGTACTGTCACACTAAACGATTTACCAACGATCACGACCAGCGATACGACCTGGCTGTGATCGTTGGTAAGTGGTTGTGTGGTCGCTGGGGAGCTGTCACACAGTCAGCTCTCCAGCGACCAACGATGCCGAAGTCCCCGGGTAACCAGGGTAAACATCGGGTTACTAAGCGCAGGGCCGCGCTTAGTAACCCGATGTTTACCGTGGTTACCAGCGTAAAAGTAAAAAAAAAAAAAAAAAAAAAAACAGTACATACTCACATTCTGGTGTCTGTCCCCCGGCGTTCTGCTTCTCTCCACTGTGTCTGCCAGCCGGAAAGCACAGCGGTGACGTCACCGCTGTGCTCGCTTTCCGGCCGGCGCTCACAGTGCAGAGAAGCAGAACGCCGGGGGACAGACACCGGAATTTGAGTATGTACTGTTTGTTTTTTTTTTTTACTTTTACGCTGGTAACCAGGGTAAACATCGGGTTACTAAGCGCGGCCCTGCGCTTAGTAACCCGATGTTTACCCTGGTTACAAGCGAATGCATCGCTGGATCGCTGTCACACACAACGATCCAGAGATGACAGCGGGAGATCCAGCGACGAAAGAAAGTTCCAAACGATCTGCTACGACGTACGATTCTCAGCAGGATCCCTGATCGCTGCTGTGTGTCAGACACAGCGATATTGTATGGATATCGCTGGAACGTCACGGATCGTACCGTCGTAGCGATCAAAGTGCCACTGTGTGACAGTATCCTTAATCATGCACCCAGATGGGGGTCATCTATAGGCTGTAAGCCACTGTGCACTACACATACCTGTGAGACCGGCGTCCAATACAAGCTCCATCAGCCCCTCCATGAGTCGGCAGGTTAGGGACATGTCCTTAAAGGCCTCTGTAGCCTCCTACTTAGGGTGGTCCGGATGGACGGTTCCCTTTGTTTCGCCTTTATAACTGGTGCAGGTGGTCATTATTATTGGTGGAGGTTACAATTTAGATTTGGAGCGGCCGGTGCAGAGCAAGACACCAGGACAGCGGAGCGGCCACACACCTATACTGTGCTGCACACAACATATAAAAACCACACAAAAATATTATATAAATCACACCGCCCGCTACGCCCCAACCTCACCTCCTCCAGAGGGCTAGTATTCATTAGTTGTGCTTTATGTGCGCACGGATCAACACAAAAACAATCACAGTCACAACACTGTTAATAGAAAAATATCACACTGGTATAATCCCAGGATCTACACATCACCGACCAATGCGGCAAAGCCGAGAGCAGGACGTGATATCTCGCCCCAGAGCTCACACTCACCAACAGCAGGGCGTGATATCTCGCCCAGGAACTCACACTCGCACAGAGCAGGACGTGATATCTTGCCCCGGAGCTCACACTCACCAGCAGCAGGGTCACTTTAGAGGGACAATTTTAATAAATAACATTTAAGTGCGTTTCAACTTCAAATCACCAACATTTCTAATTTTTCAATTCCTGATCACCTTTTCCCCAGAACTCTGCTGCGCTGACCCTCTGCTATTCCTCCTGGAAATGTATAACTGTATGTTACCATTTCCTTCTGTCTTTATAGGCCAAGAACGGTCAGGACTGATCGGGCAGTGTCAGAGCAAGATCAGATGGCCGTATAGATCGGAGCAAGATTAGAACACAGTGGACGGACTGGCCGGCGGTTACCCGGACCCGAGTGTGGCACCTGCACAGAAATACATGAAGCCGTCACACTTGGGAGAGCCGCCGGCCAGAATGTGCACCGCTTTCCAATCTAGATCCGATTTACACGGCCGTATGACGAACCCTTAGATTGAGTGCAAACATGGTTAAAACTTCGCCCACTCATGGTGGTTAATGGTGAGAAAATGTTGGCATCCACCAGGTGGCCATCAGCCATCACAGAAGGTCAGATTGTCCTCTAGAGAATGGCCGGTCGAGCCTATCTGACCAGGAGAGAAGGTCAGACACTAATTTATACGTAGAATAACAGAAGGTCGACACAGCAGACTTCTAAGAAAAAGATTCCGTAGAACGAATTTTCTGGGAAATGGAGCCAATTACTTGAACCACCTACTTTTAAGGGTCCTCACTAAAAAGACCCCCATGATCCCAATGTTATACAGATGGAGGGGACTGAACCTTTCTTTCCAATCCAGAGTCCACAAGTCACCACCCAACTCCGGCCCAAGAGTCACACTAATATAATGTGTGACTCAACCGCAAGAGCGCCAACTGCAGGCAAGATAAAGGGATGGCACCACACCGCTAATATTCAGTAAGTGTCGCCAGTGTGAACTATGTGCTACAATCTAATCACTAAAAACAATTATAAAATAGAAGTCACCGATCGGCAGATATTGTTTCATCATTAGACGTCTAGCACCTATGAAACCAACACCTTCAGTACAAAGTACGGCCGGTGTCCAAACTTCTGGACCATTGCCGTTTTTATATCCAGTCAATCAATAAATTTGGCATCCCAGTGCCTGAACCATTACGAGCCTATGGGCATTTCGCTATAGTTCCATAAAATTACATAATTTAGAAATTAACACTATGCCCCCCACCCTTGAAGCCTCCCATAAAGTTAGACTGGCGTTTAATAATTTATGGTCTTCGGTCCACATGTATAACATGATCATACAGGGTACCATAAAGGGGTATTACACCCCAAACATCGCTAGTGTAATACTTAGGTGTTTTTTTTCTAAGGGGAAGCCCAACATTCCCCAAAAAAAATAAAATAAAAAAAAAAAATCTTAGGAGCAACATTTCTCAAAGCCATAAGGACTTCATTATTTATGTGAAGGTCTGACACTGCGGACTTTTTATACAAAAGTACCAAGATGTCTACAGTGGCAGATCCTCCGTGTAGTGTTACTGGTGGCTACCAATTGGCTACAATCATATCATGCAGCCAGTTGGAAGAGACCGATTAGTAAAGAAAAGGACCTGTTCTACTTGTAGACGGTATAGAATAAACACGCAGCATCTAACAGGTCCTCAATGGTAATGACAGGACATTCACTCCGGTCCCACGGCTTATTTTTCTGGCTCTGACCTTCGAGAACGCTGTCTTCGTTGACCAATCGCTTTCTTTGTTGCCATCGCAGAGGTGAGACCGACCAGGCAACACAAGGAGGTGGTGCCAAGCTTAACCGTATTCATCCAGCTCGGAAAGTCCTTCAGAAAAAATAACTCTGATAGGTAGAAGCTTGTCACTAGGACCCAGAGGAATGAGGCAAATACATCAACACGTCGCATCCTGAAAAAAATAAATAAAATACATTTTATAAAATTTCAGTTATTGAAGCATAAATGACATTCTACAGTTTAAAAAACCTATAGCTTTTTAAAGGAAAGAACAAAGATTGTCATAATTGCAATGTGGGGCCAATGTCCGTGCCCATCACAGTACCTAAAAAAAGTAAAACTTTAAATACAAATAAGTATTCTCATTAACCAATTCATGTAACACAGAGAAACATGACACTGCTATTTATTTTTTTTTAAGATAAGCTGTGCCAGGAAAACTTAGGTAGCCGTAGTCGGTCATAATACAATGAAGGTTCTGATAAAACTGGCTATTGAGAAGCATAACCAATGGTTAAACATTTCACTTACTGCAATGTTATGGTTTATGAAAAGAACTGACCTAGGACGTCCGGCAAGGAACATGGCAAAGACGCAAGTTAGAAGGCCGAGGACCGCCAAGTCGATCTGATGATTGTGTCCGAAACGCCAAGCCTCATTCAGATTTTTCAGTGTATGCTCAGGGAGAACGCCAATGACCTTCTGGATGAAAGTTGGACTCCCAGCATCTGCCGGCTGAGACTCGTTCCTGAGCTCAGCCGTTAAATTTGTAGAGTCCTTATGGGAGGGAGAGAAAAGGTCCCCCTTACCCAACCGGGTCATGGACACGAGGAAGACGCAACTCAGGAATGCAAAGCAGCGGAGGAGAATGACCTTGGCAGGAATCCGAATGAATGAAGAATTTGAAGAACTCTGAAAAAAATAAACAAACAAGGACAGATATGAAGCTGGGAACTCACGATGCAAATCCCTAATATCTCCTGTTAACAAGGTTTCAGGCTCTACAGGCAGAAAGAGCAGAAAAGTTGTCGGATCCTCAGGTTTTTTGCATCCTTGACAACTGGACTGTAGATAAACTATACAGCAACAGATTCCAATGACAAACACTTTTAACTACCCAGCCACGGCGCTTACCTGTACATAACCCTTATCCAGCTCTCGCCGCTTGAACTGTTGGTTCAGCATGATGGCCCGCAGCTGGCGGTTTTGGTACTTGATATAACTTTCTATAGCGGTTTGGCACGGCCGGCAGAGCTTGTACATCTGTTCCAGGTGGTGCTTGTAGAGCTCAATCTCCTCGTCATACTGCTCCTAGGGAAAATAAGGGACAAAGCACCATGAGGCGCAATCTCTAAATGCAGAACTTCTTACAGAGCGCCTGGGGTGAACGTGGTGGTGGCGCAGAACATTCTGTCGGAGGGGTTGTGAAGCCTTTACAGACAGTTGGTGCTGGTTTTCTACACTTATGAGCCACTTCTCTTCCCCTGCCTCAACATACACTCTGAAGAACAGCTAAAACCAGTCTCGTCAGCTCACTGATGGATCAGATTACAGCTGGTCATCAAATTTGAGAAAAGAAAGTTGAAGAGCTGTTGCTTTCTAGTATGCGTTTATCTTTACCCAGAGCTGGATTCACAGCTACACTGCGCAGTACAGTGATCTTCATTCTGCTGTCGCTTCTGATCACAAGCTACATAGAGCCAAAAATTCCTCATGTCTGTCTATGGGAGACATTATAGTAGGAAGTCTCTACCCACTAGTTCAGAAAACCCGGCAGAGTGAAAATAAAATGCAGGATACAAATCATATAATGATAAGAAAGTGTACACAGCATATTTTAACAAAATGACAGGTATTCAAAGCTTTTATTTAAAAAAAAACAAACAAAAAAACAACCTACGTTTGCAGTAATCATACTTATAGCACCAACCTGCGGAAGAAATTTACCGTAGTATATACTCGAGTATAAGCCGAGATTTTCAGCCCCCCAAAAAATGGGCTGAAAGTGCCCCTCTCGGCTTATACTCGAGTCATGGAAGGCGGGGTGGGGAGAGGGTCGGCGAGTGAGGGGGAGCGACGACGGTCACATACTCACCTGCTCCTGGCGCTTCTGACGCGGTCCCTGCATGTCTCATGGTCTCCGGCGCCTTCTTCCTCTGTTCAGCGGTCACGTGATACCGCTCATTAAAGTAATGAATATGGACCCCACTCCCATAGGAGTGGAGCCGCATATTCATTACTGTAATGAGCGGTACCAGTGACAGCTGAACAAAGGAAGAAGCTGCCGCTCCGGAGACCATCTGTCCGGGAGAAGCTGCCAGGGACCGCGCCGGGAGCAGGTGAGTATGTCGTATTCACCTGTCATAAATTTCACAAGCCATTATGCTACTCACATTTCATGCATCGCACATTTCCTTGCTTTAGCACAAGTAAATTTTGAGTGCAGCCATTGATCTATTTGCTATATGACTTTTTTGGTTATGCACCAGTTCAGACTAGATTGCTGTTCGGTCAGTTTTCTTATATTTACTATGTACTATTTTTTCTGATTTGAACGCCCCGCCCTTCACCATGCTGTGAAGGGCGGGGCGTTCAAATCAGAAAAACGCCCCGCCCTTCAGATCAGTTGGTTCTGAGCTTCCTATAAAAGCAGGCTTTACCATGTTATTAGCCATAGGTAAGTGTTCACACTAGGCAGTCAGCTCAGGTACCCATCCGTTTTGAGATTACCTTGACGTTTGGTGGACGGGCTCACAACTTTTGGCCAAATCTTGTGCTAAGAATCTCATGTGTTTTTTCATAAATTTCACAAGCCATTATGCTACTCACATTTCATGTATCGCACATTTCCTTACTTTAGCACAAGTAAATTTTGAGTGCAGCCATTGATCTATTTGCTGTATTCACCTGTCCCTCATTCCACCAACGCTCCGTCTTCCGCATCCTCTGCAGTGACTGTTCAGGTCAGAGGGCACGATGACTTATCAGTGTGCGCGCCGCCCTCTGCCTGAACAGTCACTGCGGAGAGACGGGACGCTGAGGAGCAGCGACGAGAGGAAAGTATGTCATTTTTTTATTTTTTTTTTATTGCAGCAGCATTATATGTGGCACATTGTTATATGGAGCATCTTATGGGGCCATAAAGAACGGTATGGAGCATTATATGGGGCATATTTGTATGTGGAGGATCTATGGGGCCATAATGAACTGTATGGAGCATTATATGGGGCATATTTGTATATAGAGCATTATATGGGGCATATTTTAATATGGAGCATCTTATGGGGCCCATCAATCTTTATGGAGCATTATATGGGGCTCCTGATTCAATATGGATATTCAAAAACACTTAACCTACTGATAGATACCAATAAAAGTAAAATTAATTGAGCTATTTTTACTTTTGACATTTACCGGTAGCTGCTGCATTTCCCACCCTAGGCTTATACTCGAGTCTTTAAGCTTTCCCAGTTTTTTGTGGCAAAATTAGGGGGGGGGAGGGTCGGCTTATACTCGAGTATATACAGTAATATTTCTACTCCAAAACTTACTAATTTCAGAAGATACAAATACAGAAGAGATAATTAATTTGCCATTTTTATCGGATATTGTTGCGTAAACAATATATTTGGTCTTTGGTAAAATAAATGCTGGATTTATAGCATTCTGCGCCCATCACCTACCTCCTCTCGGGGCAGGAATGACGCCAGCTGCTTGATCTTGGTGCTCTGGTTGTTGTTGCACTTCTTGCACAGCAGGAGGCCGCAGTTCACCCATTGCTGCGGCTTCGTGGATTCGGCGATCGTGCTCCCGCCGGACACCAGGTGGTTCAGGTGTTCGCTGTGTTGTGCCGGAATCGGTTTATTGTAGTCGCCGTTCTGCAATCAGACAGAACCGGAGCATTGTGGTTACAGGCTGGGGAAGAAGAGGGGAACTAGTAGTTCTCACAGCTGGAGGTTTGTTACAATTCCATCTAGTCTCCACTTTTTGGAACTACCAGGACACGAGGAGCTTTCCCCACAGGTGTCCCGTGCCACGACTAATAGTAGCAAACCCTCAGCTGTGAGAAGTCTTTGGTCTGTACAAGTTTCCAGCCTTTCTTCATTTACTACGATTCCTGCAGGTAACAGACGCCAGGTCTAAATGGTCTATGGCTGCTCTGTGATGTCTGCATGAAACCTAAACCCATAAAATTCTTTAATGATTCACAAGAAAGATAAAAGGGGGTTAAAGACTCGTAAACGCCGCACGAGGCCACGATAAGGGCGAGGCCACGATAAGGGCGTGGACACTTCTGCAGCCCTCTCTTGTATGGATCCAATGCAACTGCAGTAATAATCAGAAACAACTCTGCAAATAGTCAAAACAACATGTGTGTGTATACAGCCCCAGTGCAGACCTATGCATCGCCATGGTTACCGCCTCGTGTTACGAGAGTGGGTGCAGGAGTCACACATGGGCCCTGGAGCCTAAGGGGGCCCAAATGGTTCCTGTTGCCCCTACAAGACTAATGCTAATAGAGACTTGTAATATTTGGGCTCTTGTTTTGCATTGGGATCCACGAACTTGAAATCACACCACATCGCCCCCCTGACCGCAGGACCCTCAATTTACAGCTCAGCTGCAGGCACTACACGTCTCATCTTCCTCACAGCTCCCTGCCTCATCCTCTCTTCCCGCATTGGGTAAATGAAACAAAGCCAGTAAGCGGCTTCACGGACATCGCTGCCGGATCCAAGATTAACCCTTACTGCAAATGTGTGTAACTGTCCGGGGGTCCGCATGTGTGGAAGGGGCTCAGGAGCAGTGAATGCCAGAAGTGTGAGGGTATGTGCACACGTAGAATGGTCCACTGCGAATTTTTCCGCAGCGGATTTGATAAATCCGCAGGGCAAAACCGCCGCGGTTTTTCCTGTGGATTTATGGCGGTTTCTATTGTGGATTCCGCTGCGGGTTTACACCTGCAGTTTTCTATTGGAGCAGTTGTAAACCCGCAGCGGAATCCGCACAAAGAATTGACATGCTGCGCAATGTAAACCGCTGCGTTTCCGCGCAGTTTTTTCCGCAGCATGTGCACTGCGGATTTCGTTTCCCATAGGTTTACATTATACTGTAAATGCATGGGAAACTGCTGCGGATCCGCAGCGTGCGCACATACCTTTATACAGTTGGCGTCTTGCTCTGACAGCAGCAGTTGGGAGTTCTGATCGCTGCTGTTAACCCATTTAAATGCTGCTGTCCGTGTCTAACAGCGTCGGTTAAATGGCGCAGCTGCAAATGCTCGTGCGTACCGGCTGACTCCAGCCTCTACAACATGGCACCAAGAGGTATAGAGGCGGCCGACTCCAGCCTCTACTACATGGAACCAACGGGTATAGAGGCGTCTGACGCCGGCCTCTACAACTCGGCACCGACGGGTATAGAGGAGGCCGACTCTGGCCTCTACAACTCGGCACCGACGGGTATAGAGGAGGCCGACTCCGGCCTCTACAACTCGGCACCGACGGGTATAGAGGAGGCCGACTCCGGCCTCTACAACTCGGCACCGACGGGTATAGAGGCCGGAGGACTACTGATGGTCCCAGTTGCAGCAATCCGTTACTACTTTGGTGCCCGGTGTGAGACTCGTAAAAGATCACAATCAGTCCCTCATACTGTGATACTGTGGAATTACATCTATAGTATAAGCGATTCAAGATTTATGGAAACTTTAAAGTAACGTATAAAATATATAAAGTGAGAACTCAAACTAATCCCGTTAAAAAAAGAAAACCTTTTCGCTCTATCAAAATTTAAAGTGAATCTGTCCGGTAACTGCCATAAACAGACAAAAAAAAAAAGCAGCCGGGTTTTGTTCTTAAGCCGTTTCATCCCACTAGTATTTTTTTTTCAGTCCATTCCATGATAAACCATATGTTGTCCTTTGAAACTATGGCTCGTCCCCTCCCCCCCCCCAAAAAAAAAAAACCCAATAAAGTTTTGGCCCTTGGAAGAAGGGAAGGAGAAAAGAAAAACAAAAATCAGTTGAGACAAAGAGGATATTTAACAAGCACAACAACTGGCTGGGAATAAAGCGGCCCCCAGTCCAGAAGCTTGTGCAGGGTACTAGCATGGTACGCCCCCGTCCCATCAGTCCTCAAAGAGCTGCGTGTGAAGGGGGCTGGCCGACATATGGTAATGAGCAATGGGCCGTACATATTAAGGGGAGCAGACGCCCTTGTGCGCCCAAACACAGCTAGAAAGAGAGGGGCCGGTAACGCAGGACTCCGCGGCCCCTCTTACAGGGGTACAGCCAACACGCTGGCCGTTCTCACCTCTTGGAAGCCGTTGTACTGCTCGCAGTTGGGGCAGTCCCAGCAGTTTCGGTTGCCATAAGGCACCACGGAGTTCTGGCTGCAGAACCAGCAATTCACATTCAGGTGGGTCGGAGGTTTCCTGCAAAACAGAACAAAACTCATCATGTATCGTCGCCATTCACTATGGGGCCAACCAGTTACAGCCCGGGGAACCCCCAAGAGTTATACACTGATCATATGACTCAGGCCCCCACTACCCACCGGCGCTCCAGCGCCCACGGGGTCTGACCAAGTATAATGAAAGTGTCTTGAACATGACTGTACCCCCCACAAGGAAACAAGGCTTCTAGTGCCACACGTGGGACGGGCGACGACACGCGGATGCACAACACGCTCAGGGTCTGACAGTGCGGACGGTCATCACAGCACACACTGGAGGAAACCAGAAGACATTGGGATTTAGCCGCAGATGTGACAAGAGGAAAAAAATCTATAAATCAGTCAGCCGGATCCTGCAGATTGCGGGGTGAGCGTCCCCTCATCTCTGCCGGACACTTGTGCGGCAGCAGCTGTCAGACCCCCGTCCCTACACCGCCCCCCAGAAAACAAAGATGTTGTCAGGACGTCCCCGGCCGAGACACCACAACAGCTGGAGGCACAGACACTGGAGCGGCCATCCTGTAAGAAGTGGGAGGAGGAAGCGCTGGCGTATGGGGGGCTTCACTGCTAAAGCCCCCGCCACACTAAGCGAGGTCGCTAGCGAGATCGCTGCTGAGTCACAAGTTTTGTGATGCAACAGCGACCTCAGTAGCGATCTCGCTATGTGTGACACGTACCAGCGACCCGGCCCCTGCTGTGAGATCGCTGGTCGTGTTGGAATGGCCTGGACCTTTTTTTGATCGTTGAGGTCCCGCTGGGTAGCACACATCGCTGTGTTTGACACCTTACCAACGACCTCGTTGACTACAACGTCACACAGGACGTCCCTCGTCGAGGTCTGAATCGTCATAATAGCTGCCATGTGACAGGGTCACAACGACCAACGACATCGTTGTACAGGTCGCCGCATCGCTGCTGCGTCGTTGGGAAGATCTCACTGTTTGACATCTCACCAGCGACCACATAGCGACGCAGCAACGATCCCTGACAGGTCGTATCGTTGTCGGGATCGCTTTAGCGTCGCTAAGTGTGACGGGGCCTTAACACCATACCTGGGGATGAGACCACGGAGGGGGGCACAGGGTTGACAGAGGACCCCAGAAACAAACTGAGCCCCCCAAATACCTCTAAGGCTATGTTCACACTTTGCGGTTTTTGCTGCAGATCAGCTGCAGATTTGACGCTGCGGATCCGCAGCAGTTTTCCATGCAGGGTACAGTACAATGTTACCCTATGGAAAACAAAAACCGCTGTGCCCACTTTGCGGAAAATCCCTTTAAAAACCGCGCGGAATTGCTGCGGAAAAAAAGAAGGAGCATGTCACTTCTTTCTGCGGATACCGCAGCAGTTTTCAACATGCACCAATAGGAAAGTGCTGTTGAAAACCCGCAGGAAAATCCGCAGGGAAAACCGCAGCAAAATCTGCAAAGTGTGAACATGCCCTAACAGGGTATGTCCTGGGCAGGAGGAGTGTCCCCCAGATAATCCATTATCCCCCCCCCCCATATACCCCATTATCCAAGACAGCAGTGACGGCCCCCGGTATATCGCTCCGTGCGGACCCCCCGTATATCCCTCAGTGCGGACACCCCGTATATCCCTCAGTGCGGACCCCCCGTATATCCCTCAGTGCGGACCCCCCGTATATCCCTCCGTGCGGACACCCCGTATATCCCTCAGTGCGGACCCCCCGTATATCCCTCAGTGCGGACCCCCCGTATATCCCTCAGTGTGGACCCCCCGTATATCCCTCCGTGCGGACACCGGTATGTCGCTCCCTGCGGCCCCCCATATATCCCTCAGTGCGGCCCCCCCGGTATATCCCTCCGTGCGGACCCCCGTATATTCCTCAGTGCGGACCCCCGTATATCCCTCCGTGAAGCCCCGTCTCCTCACACTGACCCCCCGCTCCCCAGAGCTCACTCACTGCCGGCAGTCACTCCCCGGCGCCTCCTGTCACTCCGCTCCAGCACAGCTCGGGTTAATATCCCCTCCCCCCTCACAAAGCCCCACCGCCCCGCGCTCACCTCCGTAGCAGGCGGTACAGCAGCAGCCCGGTGGCCCCGGCAGCAGCGGTCACGCCGGCCAAAGGCAGCAGCGGTAGCGCGGTCCAGTCCTCCATGCGGTGCCGGATCCGGACCTTCCTCTCCGGTGCTCCGCGCCGTCTGTGTGGCCCGTCCTCCTACTGCCGACCAATAACACGACTCCGTCTTCAAACCCGGGCTGCAAAACCACGCCCACACTCACAACCCCGCCAATCACAGGGGCGGGAACGGCGTTGGTGGGCGGGCTTAGAATTTGGCGCACACGTGGGCGGTGCCGTCCTCCGGGGGCGTCAGTCGTGAAAGGCCGAGATCGTGCGGGCGGTCCGGGGAGGGGGCGGTGACTCTCATGGTCGTGCGGGCCCGGTGACTCATCCGCGGGGCTGGGGACGCCCCGGCACGGCCACAGTTAACAGCCGGGAGTTTACGAGCGGTTACTCTCGCATTCCTTTACTTCGGCATGAATGGGACAGATCGCTCCGGATTATCAGTGTCCGGATTCCTGGTAAATAAATCCCTGTGCGACTTTCCACTGGATCCCAGGGGTGAAGGGCCCCGCGCAGGCGCACCTGGGGTCGTATTTCCTCCGTTCTTCTCGGGCAGTTTTCATTTTGCCTTTTGTCTTTTTTATGTTCAATTTGTTCCTCAATATTGAAAACACAAATAACAATTCAGTCACCGAATATATTGTGATCAACTAAGTCACTGTGTAAGACTAGAATCAGATTATTATTATTATAGCGCCATTTATTCCACGTACATCAGATCGCTCAATATTGCAGCTGAAGCACTGAAGCTGTGGCCCCAGAACAAAGAGGTGCGCAGCAGCTGGGCGGGGACAGGATTGGATGTTTCCAGTTACTGACAGGAAGCAGAGATGTGGAGACGGATTTTCTGTGAACACGCACACATTATGGCGCTGCACAACCCCGGCTCATGGCGGGAGCGAGCGTCTGTCTGACGTGTGGACGACACAACAATGCGCCAAAATTATAAAAGATACTTGTGTCGCCCCAGAAAAAAAAACAAGAACCCATTACTGATGACGTGAGCGCTCTCTGTCTCCTTACCAGCAAAGGGGTTAACGTTCCGCGCTGCGATGTGCCAGAATTTTTCACACATTTTTCGCGGTGTCGGCGGCCGCTCACTTAATGACTCGTGTCTCCAGCGTCGATACCGTCCTGAGCCGCTGCCGCCATCACAGTGGATCGAGGATTCCCACAAGGCTCTCACCCAGTATTAGAAACCTCGTCCTGTCGCAGATGAAGGGGTTAATGGAGGGATAGGTTCAGCAGTGGGGGCAATTAAAGGGTTAATCATAAATTTATTACAATTTACCCCCAAATTAAGGAATGTGACTCGCTAAATCCCCCCCCCCCCCCACTCCAGTAGTGATGAGTCCTGATCCATCAATCACATGACTTTTGAGGCTAATGATTGGCTGCAGCTGGGTCAGGTGACTGCAGGACAGGACATCACCACTGCTGGGATAGGGGGATTCAGCGGCTCAGTCATGGGGGAGGGGGTTATCATTTTTTAACATTTTCTTCTCCAAGGTCAATTTTGTGAAATCAATAAAATATAATCAATTGGGGGTTTTTTGACAAGTGAAATGTGAATAAATGATCCGGTCCTGGAGACGCCGCCTCGAAACACAGGGAACACATGAAACAGATTAACATAAAATGGCGCCAAACATGGAGGCCGCCACCTCCGGCAACAGTGCAGCAGGCAGGGGTCATTGAAATGGGTTACCATGGCAATCTCACACACAATCCTGTTTCTAGGCACCTGTGGCCCCAGCTGGACCTCTGTTAACCACCTAGATGCTGCAACCACAATTTACTTGAGGTAAAGATCCAGAAGACACCAACAATGAGGGCAGGAGCTCGACCGTCACTAGAAACCCAAATACCGGACCCCAAAGTGCAGCGCAGTAAAAATGTACCTAAAGCAACCAATCACAGCGCAGCTTTCATGTTACCACAGCTGTTTAGAAAATGAAAGCTGTGATCTGATTGGTTGCTATGGGCCGCGAAGACTATTTTTGCTTTATGCAGTTTTGATAAAGGGGTCATATAAAAAAATAAAAAAGGCATACTGGCAGCTCTTACTGAGCTGAGGTGTTCGTGAGAGAGGGAATCTCTCGCAAATGTGCTCATAGCGTCTGCAGCTGAGGAACTATATACAGTGGGGGGAAAAAAAAAAAAATTTCCAGCATTAATCCTGCAGGGCATGCAAGGTCCCGGTGCTCACGCCAGCACATGACCAGGACCAATGACCATCTGGATGATCCAGAGGAGGAATGAGAGGGTCATGTGGTCAGATGAGACAAAAAAAAATAAAATTGTATTTTGGTATGAACACTCACCGTGTTTGGAGGAAAAAGAAGGACGAGTACAGGTCCAAGAACACCATCCCAACCATGAAGCATGGTGGGGGAGAAACATCATACTTAGGGGTGCTTTTCTACAAAGAGCAGGATGATTGCACCATATTGAAGGGAGGATGGATGTGGTCATCGATCACGATACTTTGGCCAACAACCTCCTTCCCTCAGTCACAGCTTTGAAGATAGGTCGTGGCTGGGTCTTCCACCATGACAATGACCCGAAACACACAGCCAGGGCCACTAAGGAGCGTCTCCATAAGAAACATTTCATGGTCCTGGAGTGTCCTGGCCAGTCTCCAGACCTGAACCCAATAGAAAATCTTTGGAGGAGCTGAAACTCAATGTTGCCCAGTGACAGCCCTGAAACCTGAAAGATCTGTATAGGGGAGGGGGCCAAAATCCCTGCTGCACTGTGTGCAAACCTGGTTAAGAACCTTAGGAAATGTCTGACCTCTGTAATTACAAACAAAGGTTTCTGTAACAAATATTACGTTCTGTTTTTCTATTGTATCAAATACTTAATTCATGCAATAAAATGCAAATTAATTATGTAACAATCCTACAATGTGATTTTCTGGATTTTATTCTTAGATTCTGTCTCTCACAGGTGAAGTGTGCCTACAATAAAAATTACCGACCTCTCCATTCTTGGTAGATGGGAAAACTTGAAAAAAAAAAAAAAAAAATCACCAGAGTATCAAATATTTTCCCCAATCCCCACTGTCTATGTAAACATACAGTGCTAGGGTGATGCCAGATTAGCAGATAGTTTACCGATAATCCATCATACAGCTATAATCCATTGCACAGCGGATCATTTGATTTTTTTTGTTGTGTCAGTTTTTCAAATAAACTCCTTTGCAGTTCTTGATAAACTACAGAAGAGAAACTGCGGAGTTCCTCCAGAATAACCGAGTGTGAAGCCACAATGGCTGACGGACGCCCTGTTTCTAGTACACAGCACTGCATCCAAACACCTGTAATTCTGGGCTGCCACCACTAGAGGGCATGCTTGTAGACTGTGGATACTGGCCAGTCCGGGAGTTACTTATGGAGGTTTTTTCACCTTATTTTGCACTGCATTGGCCCCTTCAGACTTTGTTTTCCTGCACACTCACCCCTTTGATGTGGTCATTAATCAGCTCAGAAAAAGGGGCAAAAGTTGCAAAACCCACAACTGACGTCATAGCGGGGTCTCAGATCGACTCTCCGATATTAGTGAGGATGTGACGGGGACCTAAAGGTTACAGCTGGGGTTAATTTCAGAGGTCGGGAACCCATGTGTGCGCTTTCCACCTCCTCCCCCACGATATAGAGCAGAGGTAAATATAGATGGATGTATATAGAGCTGCAGACTCAGGGGCCGCACAGCCCCCCCCCCCCCCCCCCCCCACAGAAGGTCAGGCCGAGCACAGGCACACAGCGCAAGAGAAGGTGCAGTTTATACACAGTCCCATAATCCAGCAGATGCCCAGTCCCACTGACTGATGCCAGATTAAAGGAATTGTTATTTTATCAGACGTGAGTATAATCTAACTTGTTTTTCTTATCTTTCAGGTTACATGGGGGGAGAGTTATCTACAGCATTACAAAATGCTGTGTACATACATTACTGATCCTGAGTTACATCCTGTATTATACCCCAGAGCTGCACTCACTATTCTGCTGGTGCAGTCACTGTGTACATACATTACATTACTGATCCTGAGTTACATCCTGTATTATACCCCAGAGCTGCACTCACTATTCTGCTGGTGCAGTCACTGTGTACATACATTACTGATCCTGAGTTACATCCTGTATTATACCCCAGAGCTGCACTCACTATTCTGCTGGTGCAGTCACTGTGTACATACATTACTGATCCTGAGTTACATCCTGTATTATACCCCAGAGCTGCACTCACTATTCTGCTGGTGCAGTCACTGTGTACATACATTACATTACTGATCCTGTGTTACATCCTGTATTTTACTCCAGAGCTGCACTCACTATTCTGCAGTCTGTGTACATACATGGGGTCACTGGGTACAGACTCTGCATCCTCATCCCTCCACACCTGGGACATTAGCCGCCATCTTCCCCTTCCTGGGGGCAATCACCACAACACCAGGCAGTTTTTGGTTTTCACTCTGGTTTTTATAGATATAAATTAGATGCAACTTGTGAAAATTCCGGAGCAGCCGAGGCTGCATATTAAATAGCAGGATGTCGTTACCTAGCAGCATCAGTGGGAAATCGGGCTGTAAGGGTTAAAATAACAAAATATACAAATTAACTACTAACGGTAATGAGAATTAAAACTTCCCAGAAAGTGAAGGTGGTGGGGGGTGCGCCCGGCCCCCATTACAGTACTAGAGTCGGAGTTTGGTCAGTGTCCGCTGTGGATTTCCACTGTCGCCGCGTTACTTCGGTTTATCACGGAGGAAATAGATTAGAAGTTCGTACGTAGAAAGGACAATGGCCGTGTTGGGAATCTGACGGAAAAGTTGCGCTAAAAGTCCTCTGTAAAAGGCTGCGTAGCCCTCCTCCCGCGCCACCAGCCGCGCCGTCTGGCAGAACGCCCGGTACTTGCTGCCTTCTTCTCGAAGCCTCGTGCGGATGACCTCTGTGATGGAAAGACAGGATCGGGTTAGTGACAGCCATTAAAGGGCACCTTAGGCATGCTAACTACTTATCGGAGCATCGGATTGGCCAGGAGGGAGGGTCACATGATGGCGACTTAGGGCTAATTAGGTGCTTATGTAAAAGGAGTCTATTCAGAAAGGCGGTTTGGGTGCCAGCAAAAGCAGAGACTTGTGCATCTGGCACAATGAGAGCCGTATCTGGTAGCAGATGCCCTTTAAATGGGTGCACACCCCACATTACTGCAGTTCTGCCTTGTACACAAAAAATAATAAAAGCTTACAGCACCATTATCTGCAAGCGCTCAGATGTATGCAGACAATCAGTATACGCCATCACTGCTGTATGGAATACACTTGGCCAATTTGTGCTCTTCATTTACAAATTCATGAGAGCCCACCGGCCATGACAAGGTGAACTCCCTCTGATGGGACCCGAAACAATATTTATCTGACCTGCCCCCCTTGGGCTAAAAGCCAGAAATATAAAAGGGCAGATAGAATGCAGGATTAATTAAAAACAAGCTCAGGCGGTGTGCAAGCAACGTCTTTATCAAGTAGATTCCGCCAAGGAAGCCGCTGAAAGAGCTCAGAAGAACAAACATATACATGTACACTTTTTAGGTGACCAAATACACTATGTTCCATATTATTATGCAACTGACATTTTTATCGGATTTTCCTAAATGGTTGGTGAAAATGACAGTCAGTCTAATAAAAGTCATTACCCATTAGAGTATACATCAAATTTTATTGAAGAAACCTCCCAATGATAACAGTATCCTCTCCAAAATGAATAAAAACTTAAAATGCACTGTTCCAAATTATTAGGCACAGTAGAATTTCTAAACATTTGATATGTTTTAAAGAACTGAAAATGCTCATTTGTGGAATTTGCAGCATTAGGAGGTCACATTCACTGAACAAAAAGCTATTTAACTCCAAAACATCCCAACAGGCCAAGTTACATGTTCATATAGGAACCCTTCTTTGATATCACCTTCACAATTCTTGCATCCATTGAACTTGTGAGTTTTCGGAGAGTTTCTGCTTGTATTTCTTCCCTCCCTGAGCTGCTGTTTTGATGTGAACTGCCTCCCACCCTCATAGATCTTTTGCTTGATGATACTCCAAAGGTTCTCTATAGGGTTGTGGTCAGGGGAAGATGGTGGCCACACCATGAGTTTATCTCCTTTTATGCCCATAGCAGCCAATGAGGTATTCTTTACAGCATGAGATGGTGCATTGTCATGCATGAAGATGATTTTGCTCCTGAAGGCACATTTCTGCTTTTTATACCATGGAGGAAAGTTGTCAGTCAGAAACTCTATATACTTTGCAGAGGTCATTTTCACACCTTCAGGAACCTTAAAGGGAACCTGTCACCCCATTTTTTCCGTATGAGATAAAAATACTGTTAAATAGGGCCTGAGCTGTGCATTACAACAGTGTAGTTTGTGTACCCCGATTCCCCACCTATGCTGCCGAAATACGTTACCAAAGTAGCCGTTTTCGCCTGTCAATCAGGCTGGTTTGGTCAGATGGGCGTGGTGTAGAGTTCGCATCTCTGCTTCAGGAAAATGGCCATCGCGATCTCCATCTGCGCACGCGCGGCATCCCGCAGCCATTTTCCTGAAGCCCCGGGCAGCAGAGCGCTCCATCTGCGCACGCACGGCCACAGGAAGATGGCCGCCCCCACCGATCACCAGGGGAATAGCGCAGATCGCGCTCTTTTCCCTCCCCTGTGCAGTGGATTCTGGACTTGGGCATGCGCAAACCACTACGCCACCAACGGAAAACTAAGCAAGATCTGGGGGAAGACACCACACCCATCTGACCAGACCAGCCTGATTGACAGGCGAAGACGGCTACTTTGGTAACGTATTTCGGCAGCATAGGTGGGGAATCGGGGTCCACAAAATACACTATTGTAATGCACAGCTCAGGCCCTATTTAACAGTATTTTTATCTCATTCGGAAAAAACGGGGTGACAGGTTCCCTTTAAAGGGCTCTACCAGCTGTTTCTCCATGATTCCGGCCCAAAACATGACTCCTCCACCTCCTTGCTGACGTTGCAGCCTTGTTGGGACATGGTGGCCATCCACTACTCCATCCATCTGGACCATCCCGGGTTTCTCAATGCCTATCAGTAAACAAGACTGTTTGAAAATTAGTCTTCATGTATGTGTGGGCCCAATGCAACCATTTCTGCTTGTGAACACTGTTTAGGGGTGGCCAAATAGTAGGTTTATGCACCACAGCAAGCCTTTGAAGGAGCCGACACCTTGAGGTTCGAGGGACTCCAGAGGCAACAGCAGCTTCAAATATCTGTTTGCTGCTTTCTAATGGTATTTTGGCAGCTGCTCTCTTAATCCGATTAACTTGCCTGGCAGAAATCTTCCTCATTATGCCTTTTTCAGCACAAACACATCTGTGCTCAGATACAGCCACAAATCTCTTAACATTACGATGATCACGCTTAAGTTTTCGTGAAATTTCTAATGTTTTCATCCCTTCACCAAAGCATTGCACTATTTGATGCTTTTCAGCAGCAGAGAGATCCTTTTTCTTTCCCATGTAACTTGAAAACTGTGGCCTGCTTAATAATGTGGATCATCATTTTTAAGTAGTTTTCCTTTAATTAGAATCACCTGGAAAACCAATTATCACATGTGTTTAAGGCCGGTTTCACACGTCAGTGATTCCGGTACGTGAGGTGACAGTTTCCTCACGTACCAGAGACACTGACACACGTAGACCCATAAAAATCAATGCATCTGTTCAGATGTCATTGATTTTTTGCGGACCGTGTCTCCATGTGCCAAACATGGAGACATGTCAGTGTTCGTGGGAGCGCACGTTTTACACGGACCCAATAGAGTCAATGGGTCCGCGTAAAACACGGACCTCACACGGACATTCTCCGTCCGGGGTCCGTGTGCGTGCAGGAGACAGCGCTACAGTAAGCGCTGTCCCCCCCACATGGTGCTGAAGCCGGTATTCATATCTTCCCTGCAGCAGCGTTTGCTGTAGAGAAAATATGAAGAATAGTGTTAAAAATAAAGATTTAGGTGTCCGCCGCCCCCCCACCCCCTGTGCGCACCCCCGCTGGTCAGAAAATACTTACCCGCTCCCTCGCTCCTTCCTGGTCTGGCCGCGCCTCCTACTGTATGCGGTCACGTGGGGCCGATCATTTACAATCATGAATAGTCGGCTCCGCCCCTATGGGAGGTGGAGCCACATATTCATGACTGTAAATGATCGGCCCCACGTGACCGCATGCAGGAGAAGCCGCGGCCAGACCAGGAAGCAGCGAGGGAGCGGGTATTTTCTGACCAGCGGGGGGGCGCACAGGGGGTGGGGGGGCGGCGGACACATGGATCTTTATTTTAAACACTATTCTTCATATTTTCTCTGCAGCAAACGCTGCTGCAGGGAAGATATGAATCGCAGCTTCAGCACCATGCAGAGTGGGTACCACACGCTCCGTGTGGTACCCACTCGCCATACGGGCGGCACACGTGTGCCGCACGTATGGCCTCCGTGAGTTCCCAGGCACACGGACACGGATAACTCCGGTACCGATTTATTCCGGTACCGGAATTATCTGGACGTGTGGGACAGCCCTAAGATTGATTTCAGTGATCCATTGAGCCCTGAGACACAATACCATCCTCGAGTTTATTTGAAAAACAAAACAAATCTTTATGACACTTAAATCCAATTTGCATAATAATTTGGAACACAGTGTAATAACGACTCGTAGCACATGTGGAGTCTTTACAACAACTTTGTGGGTTTTTTTGGTTTTTTTTTTTTTTTTTAAACCTAACAATTTCCGATTGTATTTGCTTTACAAACAAACAAACTGGGGCAGCCCCTCCTGACAGAATCCACCCAGGAGAGCATAGAGCAGCACTCTGACCTCCCGCATGCATGCGGATCCTGGATCTATCACACTTCTGTCTGCATTATCGCTATACACAATATACTGACAGATCTGGAGCTGTACGCCGGGAGAGACAGGACGGATATATATTAGGTTTAGGGTCCCACACAGAGGTCGCCTCTGTGGCTGGTGGGCTCTCACGAGTCGCCCTATTTGTGCGCTCAGTCCCTTCATTTTCCTTGTATATTCTTCAGTGTTTGCAGACATTCTGGCCCGCACAGGGGCAGCTGTATTATTTATTATTATAGCGCCATTTATTCCATGGTGCTTTACATGCGAGGAGGGGCTGCAGGCCTCTGTTAGTGCATTATGCAGCTTGCACCTGTTCACACTTGCTTTATTCTGTTGGGAGGAGCTGGTCAGTTATGATTTTTTTTGCATTTTTCTGCCTTGTGTTTGATGGCGCAGGACATGACACAGGGATCTCCCCTCTTTGATGTCCTTTGAAACCCAATCCCATGCCCCGACCAATAGGATTCTATTCAAGGCACTTTATTTCCCCCTTTCTCCATTATGGGGGTCCCAAGGTTTTAATAAAATTATGTATTTTTTTTTAGATCATCGTCCCTCCCAGCACTTCGGACCTACCGTGCGGGTATGCGATGCAGGAGGCACATCCCTTGGAGAAAGCAGCAGCAAACATTAACCCTAAGAAGCTGGCCGAGGTCTTCTCTCCGGCATTGCCCGCGGACAGGTGCAGCTCCTCCAGGCGCTTCTTTAACCCTTCGTATATGACAAAGCAGATAATAGTCTCGGAGATGCCGGCGTAGGAGGCGGTGAGCCCCCTGTAGAAGCCCCTGATGCCCTCCGTCTGGTACACGTAGCGGGCACACTGCAGCCCGCTCATCTGCTTGGACCCTCTCACCCTAAAAACACAAGAGGGGGATAAGCATCTCCTAGGAGATCGGGGGATGGGGCAGAAGACGAGCCGGGTGCGGGCCATACCTCCTCTCCAGCTGCATCCGCGTCTTCACCATCCAGATTGGGTTCATCATTGTGTTTGTGACGAACGCTGTGAGACGAGAGCGGAGCGAGGCGTTAGATCACCGCGTCATTCATCATAACAAGACTAGAAAAGATGTTGTAACCTGCAGAACGCACAAGTCACACGGCCACCACTTGTAGTTCCCCAGTGTCCCACCAGGGGGCGGTGCAGTCAGGGAACCAGTTATCAGCCGCCACTGCAGTGAGGCGTACTGCGGAGCCGCACATCCCTGCAATGCCGCATATCCTCTGCAGAGCGCAATCTACAGCCGCAGAGCAGGAGCCCGTGTGGCTGCCGTCATGTAATGGCTCTGCTGCAGCAGTAAGGAAAGAAGATCTGCAGGCAAATAAGTGTAGTCATGCTATAGAGCATAAGACAAATGCATAAAAAGCAACTCCCCAAATCTAATATCCTCCTCTCACTTGTCCCATGTTCAGAGCAGCCTGTAATCCACCAGTGCACAGCGATGCGACGTCCCCTATAGATGGATGGGACTGTGCCGAGGGGAGACCCAGTAATAGTCCAGGAGCCCCCCCTCCGGCACCAGGGCCCGGAATATCACTGCACCCCCACAATGCAATCATCCTATTCTGCAGGGAGAGCACAGCCTCTGCATCACTATAGTCACAGGTCTGAAGGGGGGATCCGAAATTAACGCTTTATACCCCTCAACTTCTGCATTCTGATCAAAAAATAAAAGACTAAAAATATCTGTTCCCATAAACTTAGCAGGAACATGGAGACCGGCAGAACATGGTGTGCGGGGAACTGAACATGTGGTCGGGCGCGACCATAAAATCCAGGGTCATGCCAGGACATAGCAGCCGGGCGGCCATTAATCATACAGGATCCGGTCCCAGGAGCGGCGGCTCTCCGGTAATACGATGCACCCGGCGGATCACTTACCGGCGCAGCCTGCGGAGCACATGTGCACCAGGTTACTGTTGGGAACAAATACGGCATTGAACTGCTCCTTGGCTTTGGAGTACGATGCAAAGTAGACGGCCCTGCGGGAAAGAAGGAGAAGAGTAATGATGAGAAACTGCAGATCAGACGGTATATAGAGACGAGCAGCAGACGCGCACTGTAGCCGAGGCAGCACCGTGCCGGAGGACACAGCCTTGCCCAGCGGACACATCTTTGTCAGGGGGCACAGCCTTGCTCGGGGGGGGCACAGCTTTGTCAGGGGACACATCTTTGCCAGGGGGCACAGCCTTGCCCAGGGGACACCTTTTCTTGTGGCACAGCCTTGCCCAGGGGACACAGCTTTGTCAGGGGGCACAGCCTTGCCCAGGGGACATGTGCTGGGGCAGTGCCCATTACAGATACCAATGGAGCGCCCCCACACCGCCGCAGGGCCGAGGGGTACCCGGAGCCGGGCCTCTGAGTCTCAGTTCTGGGGTTGTCACGGTGGCTAGACCCGGTCCGTGGCCCTGTCTGTCAGTGGGGGACGTCCGGTGCAATAAGTGGTGTTGTAACGGTGCAGTTGTGGGGTGCAGGTCGCGGTAAATAACGAGGACACCAGGTTGCAGTCTCTTTACCTCTACTGGAGATCTCTGAGTCCTCAGTCCAGAGTACGGCTCACCAGGCTGCGCAAGTCCGGCCGGTCCAATGGCACCTCCAGAGTCCTCTTCACAGGTGGAAATCGGTGCCTTCCTTCTTAGCGCTATGTGTTGTAGTCCTTCCCTGCTGTGCTTACGGAAAGTACCCCACAACTGTTGTGTCTGTTTCTTAAGTTCCCTCACAACTCGATTAAATGATGTTCTTCTAATCGTCCGTCCCTCCCTGATGTTACGGTTAGAACGGCACCCGTTTGTCGGATAGGCCTGGAGTTCTTCCGGGACCCTAGAGACGCCCCTCTCCCGCAATTGCCTCCCAAGACTTCATAGGTGATATGTGTTAGACAGCCCGCCTTAAACTGACTGTCCTGCCGCTGTTTAGAGTATTGCTTGAAGCTGAATGTTATAATACTCCCTCGGCGTTCCGGCCACCGGTAGTGCGCCTCAGTAGGGTGTTGCTTCGGTCTTACAGCACGACCCCTACTGGAATTCTCCTATCGCTTGATCTCGTTTCTCACTCAGCACAATCTATCTCGCTTCTAGTCCTTTCTTGAATCCCGCCGCTTCCCGGAGCTGGCGCGGACCCGTTACGTTCTTTCCAATGCCAAGCCTCTGTCAGGATCCCACCCCTGACAGAGACCCTACTGTCTCTTCCTCCACAACACCCTCTGCCACTGAGTGTTGCTTTGTCCAATCCAGTCAGCTTTCTGATCTAACTTCCTGCCTGACCCCCAGTTTACCCACTATGGTGGGGAGTGGCCTAATGAATAGAACCCTTAGCTCCCCCCGGAGGCCCGGCTGTGAAATGTATTGGTGTCTGTGATACCTGCTCAGAGGAACTCCTTCAGTGCCATCGGACGCACCATGGCTTCCCATAGTGGCGGAGCCACAGTACTGCAACGACCAGGACTCTGGGGCGCTGCACCAACATTATTAACATGATCCACCACTCACTTGTACCATCCTCATCCTTGCAGCATTGGATTGTTATTGGTAGAAAGCTGGATATTTGGTGCAGCTTTCTACCAATCTATCGGCTGCACCGGATTCAGCATTTCACATACAACCCATCCCCGGAGTCACCCTTTATGGGACATGGGTCAGCGTTCAGGGGAGGTTTGTTGCTATGCAGAAAACAATGACATAAGAGCTGACTGTGCACTCCTCACCTACAGATAACACTACGACCAAGGCCATATAGAAAAGAGAAAAACAACTAAAAGCCAATGACTGTCCACAGGCAGCAAGGACGAGCCCCGGGTGCTGCACTCACTCCATATTCTCAGGTATGGAAACAATAAAGCCCCAATAATAACAAAAATATGAGAACAACGTTGGGAATCTGATGTAGCGCATTCCAGAGAACTGGTGCAGCACGAGAAAAGTCTGGGAGCGGGAGGTTCACAGAGGAGGATTCAGGAGATGCAGCCATCACTTACCTAGAAGGGGCCACACCGATCAAATTAGGACCCAGGCCTCGGAAAAGAGACTTTGGTCCTTCTTTTTCAAGGATGGATCTGAAAAGAAAAATAAATAAAGTTGTAATATCAAAGAGGAAGAGGCCATTGTGTACGGCATCTACTAGCGTCGCCTCTGATTCTCCCACACAGGCATTTACATAATGAACTTCTATGAGAAATTCATGTTGCAATTTCATCTGGTCTGAACGACACCAGGAAGCTGCAGGGCAAGAAACTTCCCCAATGGTGAGGTCATGAGGTCACGCTCTGGAAATAAGAGGACTTCCTCTCCGTGTACACGGGACCCGCGGCAGAACGGGACGCAGAGGTGACGCTACGGGGCCACAATGCACAATCGGTACCTACCATTCATAATAGTGAGGTCATGTGTGGCAGAGGGGTGTTGGAGCCCCCCAGGGTGAGGGTACAACAACTGCACCTCTATCCAAAAAGACGCCGGCCATCGGCTATATGGGGACTGACACGGAGAAACATCGGACTGTATGAACCCCGATACCGGCCCTATCAGATGTGCTGACCGCAGAGAATGAATGAAGGAGGCGATGATGGATCACCTGAAAAATGTTTCCGTCAGCAGCGATATGGCGGTATTATTCTCCGAGCTCAGCCTGGTACAGCACAGTAACCAGTGGACGGGTCGGCCAGGCGGCGATACACGACATACCGGCTGCAGCGCACTCTTATAGCCAGTCAGGTGCGGTATCCTCCGATATACTTCTGTAGACCGTGCATCAAGAGCTAGCACGCTCTCTAGCAGTACTACAACTCCCAGCATGCTCAGACGGCTCCATTAGTAACAGCACTGGTTTCCAAGCAGTACCACGGCATGTTGGGGGTCATTTTCCAAAAGCTGGAAACAGAGGCAGCTGGGGTATGCTTGGACTTGTAGTTGTGCAATAACTGGAAAGCCACCAGTAGAAAACCATTATGGGAGTTGTAGTTTGCAGGAAACTACTGGTACAGAGAACACAGTGGATTGCGGACATGTTTTATACGTTGGTTCATACTGTGACTGTGGCAGATCCTGCAATGGATGGAGCCCCCCATAAGACCATGGGGGGCTCTGCATGTCAGGATCTGGCCGCGCCGCCGTACAAAGGCTACAGATCTCTGTACATCTACAGGAACACGCTGCAGACAGTCACTTTACGAGGTCCTCTATCAGGAGGAGAGCGGCTCCGGGACGCACCGGATTCACCAAACCTCCAACAAAAAGGACTTACTTGAGAACCTGCAGGACGCTGGGGGAGACGGATGTGGAGGGTCTCACCACTCCTCCTCCGCTGAGGGTCCCGAGCTGAACCTGAGAGTAGTAAACGGGCTGGAGGGTGATTCCTGAGGACTGTAACCGGGTCTTAATCACCTCCAGGGGACACGTCACAATGGCGCCCACCGTACCCGCGCACCTGCGGAGAGAAGAGCGGTGATCAGGAGAACAGAGCCAAAAACCACAGGAAGCAGAAGACCCCAACCCTCCCATTATACCGCCGTCCCTAAGATATGACCAAGTCCTGGGTCTATACGGAGGCGACAAAGAATTTACACAAAGGTCAGAAAAACACGTGCGGAGCACAGATTACAGATCAGAGTGGGAGGAGAACAAACGAGGGGGGAATGTAAGCGAGGGACCTGCCAAATACCGAGGAGCAGAGGACGAGCCTGAGACTGAGCTACCAAATCCTCATCCCCAAAATGATGAGACGTACATGGAAAAATCATCAGGGGGGGGGGGGGCTTTACGAAATATGGAGAGTACCCACTTTACTGCCCCCAAAAGGGGTAAAAGACGAACTGCAGCATGGCCACAATATAAAGAAGTCCTCTGCCTACAATTATCTGTGTAGGAGCCATCCTGCCTCCAACTGAGGACAAGTGATTTGGGGCACACTTGTTGATGAGGATGAAGGGGGGGGGGGGCGTCATGTCTTCTACTGGCCAAGGTTCACCCTCCCCCACCTAGATCCTACACCCTTTACTCCAGTGTTTGCGATGACCCGTCAGTGTGTCACTTGTGTTTTTCGATTTAGAAAGCAGATGGGCGCACTTACAGCCTAATCTTCCTGATTCACCCCTTTTCCAAGTAAAAAGCGTATGTCTGCCACTAAGGACTAGGGTGCTCTCACAGAAAAAACAGTAACATCAGATATATATTGAAGAAAGAATGGAGCACTCACCGTCCGTGCAAAAGTCCGTTTATTCGTGTGGCATTACATTAAAATAGCGGAGCATGGCAGGGAGAAGTTGTGGAAAGAGACGACGGCCGTTTCGTGCTTTCCTGCGCTTCTACGGGTCTTCGGACCCGTAGAAGCGCAGGAAAGCGCGAAACGGCCGTCGAAGACCCGTAGAAGCGCAGGAAAGCGCGAAACGGCCGTAGTCTCTTTCCACAACTTCTCCCTGCCATGCTCCGCTATTTTAATGTAATGCCACACGAATAAACGGACTTTTGCACGGACGGTGAGTGCTCCATTCTTTCTTCAATATATGTCACTTGTGTTTTTGTTGTGTCTTTCATGCTCCGATTCTTATTCCAAGAAATGTTCCTTTTCATCTGAATTTCATGGTTACTTACACCGGGGCGGCTGCCAATAAACTTTTGACTTTTCAGACATGACAAGTTCTATGCATAACCGGATTTCATTAAACCCTCTGGAACTGGGATCTGCTTTGTAACCCTGAAGAGCCATCAGCCATCGCACTGCCAGTCAGGGGGCAGCCATCGCACTGCCAGTCAGGGCGCAGCCATCAGCCATCGCACTGCCAGTCAAGGCGCAGCCATCGCACTGCCAGTCAAGGCGCAGCCATCGCACTGCCAGTCAAGGCGCAGCCATCGCACTGCCAGTCAAGGCGCAGCCATCGCACTGCCAGTCAAGGCGCAGCCATCGCACTGCCAGTCAAGGCGCAGCCATCGCACTGCCAGTCAAGGCGCAGCCATCGCACTGCCAGTCAAGGCGCAGCCATCGCACTGCCAGTCAAGGCGCAGCCATCGCACTGCCAGTCAAGGCGCAGCCATCGCACTGCCAGTCAAGGCGCAGCCATCGCACTGCCAGTCAAGGCGCAGCCATCGCACTGCCAGTCAAGGCGCAGCCATCGCACTGCCAGTCAAGGCGCAGCCATCGCACTGCCAGTCAAGGCGCAGCCATCGCACTGCCAGTCAAGGCGCAGCCATCGCACTGCCAGTCAAGGCGCAGCCATCGCACTGCCAGTCAGGGTGCAGCCATCGCACTGCCAGTCAGGGCGCAGCCATCAGCCACTGCGCTGCCAGTCAAGGCACAACCATTGCACTGTCAGTCAAGGCGCAGCCATCAGCCATCACACTGCCAGTCAAGGCGCAGCCATCAGCCGTCGCACTGCCAGTCAGGGCGCAGCCATCAGCCGTCGCACTGCCAGTCAGGGCGCAGCCATCAGCCGTCGCACTGCCAGTCAGGGCGCAGCCATCACACTGCCAGTCAAGGCGCAGCCATCACACTGCCAGTCAAGGCGCAATCATCGCACTGTCAGTCAAGGCGCAATCATCGCACTGTCAGTCAAGGCGCAGCCATCAGCCATCACACTGCCAGTCAAGGCGCAACCATCAGCCATCACACTGCCAGTCAAGGCGCAACCATCAGCCATCACACTGCCAGTCAAGGCGCAACCATCAGCTATCGCACTGCCAGCCAAGGCACAGCCAACAGCCATTGCACATCTTGCTGTGTCCAGCTTTTATTCTGCATGCAGGTTGCTGGTTTTAAATTAGGAGGCGCGCTTACCTCTGCCTTATGCTTCATAAAGAAGAATGCTGAGAAGACCACCATAATTGATAGCTGTGGGGTCACTTCATTTACGTGCTTTCCCTAACTGCAAGACTTGAACAAAAATGGCGCCATTTAAAGAAAATAAATAAATACGCCTTTACCACTTCCTTTAAGAACTGAAACGTGTCAGCATTTAAAAATGTCCGTGTTAACAACATTCAGGAGGTTTTTTTTTTAGTTTTGCTTTCACACCTTCCATAAAGGAACAATGACCAAGCTGGGTAACATGCCCCGATCTCTCCGTAGAGCCAGCCTGTGACATGTACCCACATAAAGGCCGCCAGATTCGTCATCATGTCCCTGGTGATATCATGAGCGGCTCGTGTAGAACCTTCTGCCAGACGCAGTGACACCACAACCCTGGCAGCTGGCACATCACATGTTCGTCTATTTAAATCCAGGTTTCCTCTTCTTCTGGGTAAAGTTCATCCCAGGGCCTTCAGAGCTGCGTGCCGTCAGCAGCGCGGGGTCCGATGTTTGCTTGTAAACCCACAGCATCGTGCGCCCCTTGTTTTACACTTAAAATTGGGAACATTTTCAAAATTTTACCCAATCACGTCTAAACTCCAGTCACATCCAGAGCTGCATCGAACATTCAGCTACATGCCTTTTGATACAGAGTTTTTTCACCGTCTCTACATCTGCAGTCAGCAGCTTTGGGGCGTCCTTCTCTAGTCACATCCAGAGCTGCATCTGCCCAGAATTTGTAAAGTCTCTGAACATTAGCGTGTGAGATAAGCCACAACTTGTACGTTCCCACGGGGAGGACGCGGGGGAACTTCCATTAGCAGCCACTTCCCATATTCGCATGTGAAATACACGGCGGAGCCTCTGAGGCCTGAAAACATTTCCCAGAATCGTTTTGTCACCACGGACACCATCTGCATCAGCGCATCGCCTGGCCGAGCGGACGTCCTGCAGCACAAACAAGACCGGCCTGCCTCAGCGCAAAATCTACTGCAGCTCCGTAACATCCAAATACCATACTGATCGCAGGCTGGGACTTGTAGTACTGGCGGCAGTGAGTTAGACATTGCCTGCTGATGACTTTCCAAACCGTTGTGTCGCCAGTGGCAACCACAAAATCATTCTGCCAGAACAGTTTGAATGGTTGCTATGGGAACCTCCTCCAACACTGGATACAATGTAGCAGGTCACTAGTGAGATTCGCCCTTGTGCATCAGGCAGGTTCATTACAGCATCTCTATGGCGAGGACATATTGGGGTCTGTGGGGGCCACTGGAGCAAAAATAAAAAGATATTTGGAATCCCCCTGCATCTTCTCCCCCATCCTCGAGTTTGATATAGTCAGGAACCTTGTATGAAGAGTCTTTTTAGTAAAATATTACTTACCCCTCCTCCTCTTCATCATACAGTGGTGCCATAATAATACCGCCATATAGCGCCACATGGTGACATTGTCAGTAAGCCAAGCAGCCAATCAGATTAAGGTATATTATCAGAAGTCAAAAGATATGCAGAAAGTAAAAAACTGGCCCAGGACAAGGAATTGGATTAACACTATCCTGTAAGGTTAAATGAACCAGCACATTATAATTTCAGCTCTGGAGGCTCATTATATACAGTAGCCTGAACTCGCTCTTTATGTGTTATTTTCTTTTCTTATACAGCACCATTAATTCCACAGCGCTTTACAGACATTGAGCCCTGATGGGGACAGCAATGGTAATCTACATTCCCCATCAGTAAGTTTATTCTTATTATATCCCACCTCACACTGTGGAAATGACCTTCTGGACAAAAGGAGCCGCCCCGGCCCAATCCCTGGATAATAAATATTTCATTGGAAGGCGATGAAAGATGAAGCAGAAAAGCAGAACAAGGAAAACAAGAGAGAGACATCTATTATACATGGTACCAGCACCTGAAATACACAGAAGCCTGAGCCTGGGAAAGCTGGGTGGTTACAAATAACTGTAACCCAGCTTGTCCAGGGTCCTGAAGAGCAACCGTGCCACATTATGCATACCTAGGTGTAATATGCCATATAGGTGGTAGAAATTCCCCCACTGCGACATTCATCCTGCACGGATGAAGGGAAATTGTTCTTTAATGGTTAATCGCCGTCTCTCTGCACTTTAACGACTCGGATTGCGCCTTTAGTTTCTGCCTTGTGATGTCCCTTTAAGAGAGAATGCCCAAGTGTGCACAAAGTTCATTGCTCCCGAGCTGCGGGGACATGATGCAACATTGCACCAGCTCGCTGCCGGCTAAAAAACACTTCTGTCCTGACCTGCCTGCAGGAAGAAAGTGAAGACGACACAAAACCCTACAACAAAAAAATATATTCAAAATAGGAGATGGAGGCGCCAACTCTGCGTGTTCTGCCGTGCACCCCGGGCTGTGGAGTCGGTAAGACAAACCTCCAAGTCCACAACACCGGTCACTACCGAGCATGTGCATAAAGTGCAGCACAGATTCATCTCATCTACGACCCCACCTCACCGGTCACTACCGAGCATGTACATAAAGTGCAGCACAGATTCATCTTATCTACGGCCCCACAGCATCGGTCACTACTGAGCATGTGCATAAAGTGCAGCACAGAGTCATCTCATCTACGGCCCCACAGCACTGGTCACTACTGAGCATGTACATAAAGAGCAGCACAGATTCATCTCATCTACGGCCCCACAGCCCTGGTCACTACTGAGCATGTACATAAAGTGCAGCACAGATTATCTCAACTAAAAGCCGAGATCCTGAGATCAGGAACAGAACAGACATTTATAGGACATTACACAACTTTCCCAAATTAGGAAAAAAAAAAAAAAAAAAAAAAAAAAACTTCCAGCACATCCTGCATTGCACTACTCTACCAAACAAATCTCATTTTGATGACCTAAGCTCAATGTTAATCCTCAGCCAACCCCTTTAGTTTCTACATTGTCAGCACTGACTGAGCAGTGCCAGTGTGCAGGGGCACATCCTCACCTGACAATCCATTTACAGGAGGGGTAACAGAGGAATAGTAACGCTTATTCACTTATACACTCAGCCTATTCCAGGTACCGCTTCCCTCCGCCGGCATCAGCTGCTATTATCTCATGTACTGGTATAGACAACATTGTATGTTTTGTGTATGGCGCAGCGAGACAAGCAGAAGTCAGCGGCTCCTGTGACGCGATTAGACAGAATGTGGCAAGACAAGCAGGGGTCAGCTGCTCCTGTGATGTGATTGGACGGATTGCGGCAAGAGAAGGAAATGAGGTTATTACAGAATGCACAGATCAGCAGCACGCGGTGCAGCGCCCTCTGCAGTTATACAGAAGCACGCACTGTACCGGAGACAGACGTTTGGTGCCACATCTGACCATGGGTTATTTCTGGTATTACAGCTCAGTTCCATGGAAGTGAATGGGACTGAGGTGCAATAACACACACAGCCTGTGGCACGGTTTCTCTCCAGAAGAGATAAAATCACACTGCATGTTCATCACCGCAATTTACAATATAAATATAACACAAGTGAATGATTTTCTTTTTAACTCCAATTCACATGTCGCGGATACAAATCTCGAGGAAAGTGAAAACCTGGTTTGGATTTCAGTCCGGTGTCGCTGATTCCTGTGGAGTTTCGCTCTATTCAGCGCTAACGGGTGAAATCCACAAGTAACATGCGGATTCATGACCAAATCCGCAACGGAAATCTCCCGCTACGTGCGGAGGAGGCCTTATCTCATGGAATAATAATAAAATCAATCATTCATCATTTCTGCCATGTAATTATAGAGGGGCTGATGGGTCAGCAGTTTCCAGGGTCCGGAGCAGACGTGGTCGCTCGTGACCGCAGACGTCATCATCACTGAGTATTCCAGGCTCATCCTCCAGGGCTGCAGCCCATCATCTGCAGACAGGTTATGTAAGCCCGAGCCGCACACACGGGGTGGGGGGGGTGGGGGGTTATATAATCACGGGGACACAATGTGATGGAGACGCATCCAGACCGCCACGCTTCCTTCCCCTGAGGCTCGGACAGGTCGGCACAGGATGGCACTGCTGCTGTGCAGGTTACATAATACCGCAGTCTGGCATCAACATATGCAACCTGTGAGTGCAGCACCTTCACAGCAAGCTGGGACTTGTAGTTCTGCAAAAGATGGCACCAGACCAGGACAGCAAACAGTAAAGGCTGCCACAGTAAAGGGGGCAGAGGATGCCATCACAATGATGCACCATAGCAGTCACCGGCACAGATGCCACATCTGCATCACGGAGCCAGCCCCCCACTCTCCTGTCCCATGGTCCGGGGCCATTTATAGCCTCTTGCACAGCTGGAATACCCCATCCCTGGCCAGCGAGGGGCGAGACAGCAGCACAAAAGCTTCCCAAAGAGGAAAACGGATAGGCCAGGCTGGATTTTACAGGCTGTTTAAAGGGGTGGTACAGGATTACAAAAATACAGCAGCCCCCACTCCAAAAACAGCACCATCCCTGTCTATAGATTGTGTCTGGAATTGCAGTTCCCTAAACTAACAGTTGTAATAACACATACAACCTGTGGACTAGGGTGGCACTGTTTTAGGACAAAAAAAACTAAATATAAAAATATTTAAAAAAAACAAAAAAAAACTTTAATTGAGACTTGCTGGATATTCAAAAGGGGGCATGCAAACTTCAGTCGTAATCAGCTTCGGCCGAATTCATCCAATGATGCCATAATGGAGGTGCGAGCCGTACGGCCATCACCCCTGCATGGGCCACACATCCCCACATCACACCAGGGCTACAGATTCCCACAGGAGGCAGATCCAAGGTCACCCATGGATACAGATGAGCCAATTTACTCTGATAAAGGAGCAGATAATGTCAGACCCATTTCCAGGATAGGAAGCAGAGCAAAGACCAGATAACAGAGCAATAACTGAGCAGTGTGGCACACAAAGGGTCACCAGGTGCAGCAAAGCCGGAAATTATACCCCAGTCACTGGAAAGTAAAAAGAGAAGCAACAAAGTCACAGATGACAGAACCCCATGGGCACATGAGCCCAGCATACTGATCCCCAACTTGTGGCTGCAAAACTACAAATACCAGCAAGCAATATGTAAACACTGCTCAATAATGGAGTTCAATACTTTAAATTTAAAAAAAAATAAATAAAATAACTGCGCTCCCCGGATTCTGCTGCGTCGCTCTTTCGCAGAGGTATTGACGTTTGTTGTGTTTTAGGCGCAGTATGTGAAATCTCTGCTTGTAGTTCAACAGGGTGTTTCTTCAGAGTCTTCCCTGAGGGCATGCACCAGAGAAAACCTCCCCCCAATAACGTGATCAAGGAAAAACCTCCCTCCGTGCCCCCTCAATACCGTGGTCACAGGGGTCCTACAGCAGCTCCTGACTCTCCATACTTGTGGCCCCCCAACTTGAGGCTCTGAGGAGGTTCCAGAACTACAGATGTCACCACAGACGTGCTGGTAGCTTAGGCTGTGCCGGCACCAGAGGGCCACATGCTAGGGCCACCAATATGAGAGCCAGGAGCTGCTGTAGGACCCCTGTAAGCCTTCACCTACGGTCTTAGTGCAAGCACGGTAATAAGTGGCTGTGTTTAACCCTTCACTGGCCATTGACTTCCATGCAGCAAACCCATAATAACCAGAGAACAAACAGGTAACAAGATCCACCAAGCATGCCCACAGAGGACACAGAGTAACAGAATATCAGCAGTGTCATACCCCATGTTACACCCCGCCAGGCCTTACTATGGCGGACCCCCTCCCCCGGCCACGCGCCTCTAATCTCTGTGTGACCTTGTCAGGATCCAGCTTCCTTCCTGTCACCCTGGGACTGTCCTGATGGTAAAGAAGTGTGGAGGGGACAGCAGCGAAGGGTTAAACGCTAGAGCACATGAAGTGGGGGTACAGAGAAAACAGCAGCCGGCCCAATACGGCCATGTGGGGGCGCTATACCAGGAACTATTACATGGGAGTGCGCCGGCCAGAATACAGCCAACTCCT